>NC_056732.1:1812941902-1813672306 GCF_019279795.1 Protopterus annectens
ATAACTACTTATGAACTTATAAGGAGAATTTGGCCAGCATTGTTTGCTGATCTACTCATGTTGATAAAGCTGGACAACAATGAGCTGGCATTGGTAATGGGGTACCTGAATGCTCATATTGTTATAGACAAAACAGATTATGAGGACTGCCTGAGTCCACATGGGTGGGGTGACAGGAATAAAGGAAAGGCCATACTAGACTTCTGTTTGACAAATAGCTTGATGGTAGCTGTAAAGGCTGCCAGTCCAGCTTGCTGGAATTTTTAAAATAATTCTATGTCATTTGTGAATAGTAATATGATTTATATGCATGTCCTACAAATGTAAGAAAACTGTATGTTATGTGCTGAGCTTCAAGAATTTTACCACAGTGTACCCTAATGGAAAAAAATAGAATTAACTTGCAAACTCACAAGAAAATAAGTGAATTGTTTACGATGGTGTTTATCTCAGCTAGGAGACAGAACGTCTGCAGCTAGAAATTCTTTCTATTGTCTGGAAACAGAAATAATTACAGGTTTCCAAGGTAAAAGTGTATAACTGTTTTACAACTTCTAGTTCCAGGCAAGCTTCTAAAAGATAAGTATTTTTGACACAGAAGTGTTACATTTTAAGTTTCTGTTAGCCTGGAAACTGAAGGCAGAGGTGTCAAAATATGATGCAATCTGAGATAACCCAGCAAAAATGTTTAATAGTAATTTAAGAACTATCTCAGAGAGTATGCATTTTGTATGTCTTTGGATCTGACAACATCATAGGTTCATAGGTTCATAGGTTGGTACTAGGCTATCAGCCGTAGGGCCTATACAAGCCTAGCCATAACAATTCCCTGGCTATTTCTTCCCACACTATTTACTTTCCTGAACCTCTGTCTAGCAGGGCGACTGACATGATTCCCGGGGTGAATTTCCTTTCTCCCATCCAATTGTCAAAGTTCCTTTTGAAGAGGACCAAAGAGGCACTCTGCTTGACATATATGGGCAATCTATTCCAGAGTCTGTGGAGTCTCTGGGTCAGGAACCTATCCCTCCAGCATGTTTTGTTTATTGTGATGACAAGGTTTAGATCCCTGGAGCGTGTGACTCTGAGGATTGGGATTTCTTTAAGTGTAGCATGTCCAACAGCTCTGGGTTTGACATGGCCTTGTATGTTAAGCAAAGATCACCTCTGAGTAGACGATATGCGACAGAGTATAGCTGGAGTTTTTTAAAGCGGTCAGCGTATAGCATCTGCTTTAGGCCTGTGATTCTTTTAGTGAGGTATTTCTGTGGCCTTTCCAGTTTTTGCAGATGTCTTAAGAGGTACATACCAAACGGGGCATTGTATTCTATAATGGGTCTAATGAGGGATGAGTACAGTGGGACAATGACCTCCTTTTTTCTGGATGAAAAGCCCTTAGTGATGAGGTGTGCCACATAGAAGGATTTCCTGACTGTTGTGGCAATGTGGTTATCGAAGGTGAGACCACTGTCCACCTGTGTCCCTAAGTCTCTTATCAAACGTTCGGTGTTTAGTGTACTGCCACCTATATGATAATTCATGGATAAATGTTTTTTCCCAAAGGGGATAACTATACATTTCTTGGCATTGAGCTTGAGCCCATGGCTCTGGCACCAAGCATATGTTTCTGTAAGGCCCTTTTGTAGAGTATCCACATCATTTGGGGATTCAATAATGGCTCCCTGTTTGCAGTCATCTGCAAACGTTGTTATCCAGAGTCCCTTAGTGTTGGCCTGTACTTCAGAGAAGTAGATGCCAAACAAGAGCTGTCCCAGGACTGAACCCTGAGGTACTCCACTTGTCACTTGTCTGGAGCTGGATTTGGAGTCGGCTACTTTTACAGTGTGGGTTCTATCAGTAAGCCAGTTAGCAACCCATTGGGTGACGTAGGGATTAATGCCCAGCTTAGTAAGTTTATCTATGATTCCAGAGTGGGGGATGGTGTCAAAGGCCTTGGCAAGGTCTAGATAGGCTGTGTGGACCACCTTACCCTTGTCCATGGCTCTGGAGACTGATTCGAAGAAGTCAATCAAGTTCAGGAGACAAGATTGGCCCTTCACGAACCCAAACTGGGTGGGGTCCAGTGTTTGAAGGTTGCCAGTGTCTTTGTTTATAAATTCCATGATAATATGCTCCATGGCCTTGCAGCTAAGGCTTGTCAGTCTGATGGGATGGTAGTTCCCGGGATCCAAGATGGATCCCCCCTTGTGGAGTGGGATAACTGTAGCTGTGTGCCACTCAGTGGGCACGAAACCTGAGGTGAGGCTATGATTAAACATGACACTTAGATAAGGTGCCAGTTCATATTGTAGTTCATGTAGTACACAGCACGGGATGTCATCTGGTCCCATGGATGCTGTATTCTTAGCTTTGGAGAGTGCGTTTTTTTTACCTGTGTGGCCGTTATTACCAGAATTTGGCAATCTTCCGGTATTGAGATGGGCCATTTAGGGGGTGAGAGGGGGGTGAAGTTGACACTGAATCGATCTGCCAGGATATTGGCAATATCCTTGGGATCAGTATATTTAATGCCATTCTGTTTTAGCTCAGAGCAGACCTGAGCATTGCCATTTAGATTCTTGACATAGTTATAGAATGCCTTGTTGTTGTCTTTGGAATCTTTGGCAATTTTATTTTCGTAACTAGCTTTGGAGGATTTTATGAGGGATCTCAGTTTCTTACTGAGGCTGGTAAGGAAGTTTTTTGCATCCTGGGATTTTCCTCTTTTCTGCAACAGTTTCTTCCTTTTGTTGTAAAGTTTGTTTATGGCAGGGGACCACCAGATTGGTTTTTTGTTTTAGATGAGAGCATTTTGGTTCTATTTGGGATGGCACGATTTATGCATGAGTGGATATGCTCTTACAGTACCTTAGTGTAGGATTCAGCATTTGAACTTTCAGCTCCCGTCTGCATGGGCATCATGAAGTTTGTCACTTCTGACTTGAGTAGCATGAAGTTGGCTTTGAAGAAGTTTTTTTACGGAGGTTTCCTTACTGGGGGGTGGGGGTGGGATGTGGATGTTAAGGGTGATTAGCTTATGGTCAGACGTGACTAATGACGGGGTGACCATAGGTGTGGAGCATCGATTTCCCATGTTGGTAATGACCAGGTCTAGGATACTGGAGCCCCTGGTGGGACTATGGATTAGTTGATCCAGGGTGTTGGAATTTATGAATTCCAAGAACCGTTGGGCAAAGGTGCTGGTACATGAGTAGCTTTCCCAGTTAATGGCAGGGTAGTTAAAATCACCCAGTATTAGGGTGTTTGGTTCTATCTTAATATTTTCCAGTATGTTTAGAAAGGTGTAGTGAGAATCTTGGGGTATGGTGGGGGATCTGTAGCAAGCTACAATTTGGAATGCAGTCTTACCTAGTGTTAGTTGCACCTGGAGAATTTCAGACGCATTGTGTTGGGCAACTAGCCTGGTGGTGTAAATATCCTTGGTGAATATTGACACCTATACCTGCCCTACACCTTTAGTGTTTTGGTCCTGCTTTGGTGGCCGAAAAGTGTGGTAAGAGTTGT
Source organism: Protopterus annectens (assembly GCF_019279795.1). Taxonomy (NCBI): domain Eukaryota; kingdom Metazoa; phylum Chordata; order Ceratodontiformes; family Protopteridae; genus Protopterus; species Protopterus annectens. The sequence continues at coordinate 1,812,945,428 of NC_056732.1, forward strand.
AGCCTGGTATTGCATGGGGTGCTCTCTGGAGCCTTGAACCAGGTCTCAGTTACTGCATCCTCTCATTAGCACTTGTCTTGCTCTGCAAGTAAGACTTAGATTACAGTGATTCCTCTTAGAGGCAGATAGGAACTTAGTAAAATTAGTTTAGATGTTTTCTGTATTTATTTGAGACTGTCCTGCAATGTTGTTTTAAAATATTTCCTGTGATTCTGAACTCTGTTGTCACTGTTTTGAGTTATTGAGTATTGACTTTGGCTTTTATTATTTATTATTAAACATATTTAAACCTTTTAATTGTGACTGGTTTGTTTAGAGATATTTAAGCTCTTAGAGTACTTGCATATGTATTTGGGAACACTGTACAGGCCACTCTTAAATAGCCTTGCTGTTAGTCACACTTACCATTTGGATAATAGTAACCTTACACAAGAGAATTTGTCACCCTTTGTAAGGGCCTTATAGTAGCTGATAAAGGGTGGTTGGTGGCAGTGATAACTACCTTAAAGTCTGGGCAGAAGGGTCATAGCTAGTAAATCTGTGCCAGCCTTTTCCAGGAGTGTTTGTGTGTTTGTATATATATCAAATCTCAAAGTGTGTGTGTGTGTGTGTGTGTGTGTGTGTGTGTGTGTGTGTGTGTGTGTGTTAGCTAGTTGGGCAGAGACACGAAGCACTGGTTGGACAGAATGGTTGCTAGAGGGTTTGGCTTGACCACTTGGCTGAGATCTTAACCCTATAGCTGTGCCAGTGAGAAGTCTTATTGAGGATCTAGAAAGAGGCAGAAAACAGCCCCAGACTGACTATGACCTCTGTGTGCTCTTAAGGGAAATTGTACTTTGCTGTGTGTGTACTTGTCATCCTCCCAATGTGCATGTCCCTTACTGGTGCTAGTAGTGAAGATTGAGGCTCTTTGATTACTGGGCCAGTGCAGGGCATCACATATTAATTGTTTGGCAGTGGTGAGATATTCACATCAAATATTAATTGTTTGATAGTGATGTGGATAGTGAATTCCTATAGCTTGTGTGCAGTGATCACTGAAGGTGTTTTTGTACTCTAAATCAGCCATGCAGTGAACATTCAGAGTTCATATCACAATTGTTTTAATTCTTTTGTTAGCTTAGTTAGTCAGGGAGAGTAGGCAGCATGTCAGCAGAGGAGTACGGAAAGCTGACAAGGAGACAGTTGGCTGAGGTGTGCCAGGCTAAAGGACTGGTGCATGCCAACCTGACTAAAGCAGACATGATTGCAGCTTTAGACACAACTTCATCAGAGAATAGCAACCACGAGGACAATCAGACTGACCATGGAGATGTACAACTCTCAGAAAATGGACAGTTTAACCTTTCCACAGAGTGCTTAAAAATCTGTCTGGGGTTAAAGAGACTTGAGTTGGAGGCCAAGCGTTTGGAAACAGAAGCAGCAGAGAGACTGAGGCATCTAAAGATTGAGGAAAATGAGAAACTGCAATGTTTGAAGGCTGCGGAAAATGAGAAAATGCTACGTCTGGAAGCTGAGGAGAAGGAGAGGCAGAGGCAACATGAAAAGAAGATGCTGAAATCTTCGCCAAAGTCATGGAGGTAATGGGGAAGGGAGTAACCGAACCCCAGAAGCAACAAAGGTCAGGAAATTTCTACCACAGTTTATAGAGAGGGATAATTTTGATAGTTTCATTCATATGTTTGAGAGGGTATGTAAACAGTATAATGTTGACCAAGGGCTCTGGGTACGGTTCCTGACCCCCTTACTCCATGGTCAAGCTGTAACTATTCTTTCCAAACTGTCTGATAATGACTGCTTAAATTATAATGTTAAACTAAAAAAGACCTGTAGATACTTCACCAAAGGCTGTCTGCTCACAAAATATTCCAAAGGAAAGAAGAAAAAAGCAGATACTAGTCACCACGCTGAACAGCTTCAAAACTTTTATTTAAAACACAATTAAAAACACAAGAATATACATTTTCAGGACCAAGCCCTTCTTCATACCCATAGTGGGAAGCCCATACTGCCCCAACAGAATCTGCCAGTAGCAGGGGAAGCCACTTGTCCAGGTACACATCCAGGACCTAGGGTTAAATGTTTTGAATGCAGCCAGTGGGCCCATGTAGGATATAGATATCCATGGAGGCAAGTGGGGAAGAAAAGGGAGAACCAGTAAGTGGGAATGACAAAATGCCAGCAGTAAGTTGTCTTGAGACAGCAAGGGTACCAAACTACCACAAGAGGCTATATCTTACCTTATCTTAGTGAATTGCAAAGAGAGCATAGCTAAGAGAGACTGCATTTGACCTAACCATTGTGAAGCCTGCAATGGTTATAGAGGAGCACTACTTGCCTGGGTAGTCTACTCCAGTCAGAGCTATAGTAGGAACCCCATTCCAAATACCTTTGGCTAGGGTTTAGCTTGACTGGGAGGGTGGAAAAGGAAGCAAGCAAGTAGCCATGTTCGAGGATATCCCATGCAGATGTCCTGATAGGGAATGATTTTGATAATGCAGTACCATGTGTTCATGCAGTTACACACAGTCAGGCTTGGAAACAAGCATGTGGGTCTGGTAGCCTGGAGGAAACCCAGACAGCCCACACACTTGCAGCCAGGACTGGTGAGGTGGTTACTTCAGGGAGGGAGCTACCCTGTAGCAGTGAGAAAGAGGTGAGCCACAGCTGCTTGTGGGTACTGATGTACCCTTGAACAAAGTGACTCCAAGGGCACAGGTGAGTAGTAGTACCCAGGCTGACAGTCAGGCACCGCTGTCAGAGGATACCAGAATTCCTGTGGACGGGGAGCTGGGAAGGTTACTAAGAGAGAGTTGAGACAGGCTCATATCTCAGACCCTACATTACAAGGCCTGATGGAGGTAGCTAGTGAGGCACCTGATTCTCAAGGCAAGGGGGATTCTGTATACTGGGACAAAGGGTTACTGTACAGAGAGTGGACCCCTGAGGTAGGGCTAGAGTGTGAAAAAATACAGCAGTTGGTAGTGCCTAGACCCTACCATCTCGCACTTCTAGCCATAGTCCATGATATTCCCTTTGCAGGTCATATGGGCATAAAATGTACCAAGCAACGTATTATGCAGAACTTTTATTGGCCTGGGATTTCCAGAGATGTAACAGGGTCCTGCAGGATCTGTGAGCAGTGCCAAAAGGTAGGCAAGGCAGGAGACAAGGTGAAAGCTCTTTCAATGCCTTTGCCTGTGATTGAGGAGCCATTTCAGAGGGTAGCTATGGATATTGTCGGGCCTCTGAGTACCCCAAGTTCCACAGGGAAAAGGTATATCCTAGTGGTGGTAGATAATACTACCAGATACCCTGAGGCAGTGGCTCTGTCCTCCATTAAGGCAGAAAAGGTGGCAAATGCTTTGTTAGAGATTTTCAGCAGGGTAGGTTTCCCAAAAGTAATACTGACTGACAGAGTTGCCAATTTCATGTCAGACCTGCTGACTTGTCTGCGGAAGTACTGTGGGGTGAAGCACCTAAAGACCACCCCCTGTCATCTCCAAACTAATGGTCTTGTTGAGAGGTGAATCTCTAAACTCAAGTCAATGCTATGGGCATTTTCAGACCAGTTTAAGAGAGACTGGGACAAATATCTGCCCCATCTGTTGTTTGCTTACAGAGAGGTGCCCCAGGAACCCACAGGTTTTTCTCCTTTGAGTTGTTGTATGGACATAGGGTGAGGGGACCTCTAGATTTAATTTGAGATGATTGGGAGGGTGAGTGTGAATCCCACAAGGAGTCTGTTGTGGCATATGTCCTAAAGCTCAGGACAAGGCTCAGGGAACTCATGGCCTTGGCCCAGGAGAACCTGACAGAAGCCCAACAGCAGAAAATGTCTGGTATGACAGGAATGCTCGAGCTAGAGAATATGCTGTAAGGCAGCAGGTAATGGTAATCATTTGTGTCAGACACAACAAGCTGCAGGCAGCCTGAGAGGGACCTTACAAGGTGGTAAGGAAGGTCAGTGATGTTAACTACATGGTAGAAACATTAGGCAGAAGGCGGTGGCAGAAACTATACCATGTTAACATGATGAAACCTTACCATGATAGGGAGGCCCTTGTGCTGAGTATTTGCAGTGGGTGGCAGGAAGAGTCTGAGGGGGATCTGGTGACTGATTTCCTCAGTGAGGCTTGGACTGACACCTCAATGGAAGGGGAATCAATGTCCCAGCAGCTATCTCCTATCCAGGTTCAAGAAATCTGAGCAGTGGTACCAGGAGTTTGTGGACATGTTCATGGGGAAACCAGGGTGCACCCACCTGGTGCAGCACCATGTGGATACAGGACCACAAATGCCTATTAAGCAGGCCCCTTATAGGGTGCCTGAGAGAGTCAAGCAGACTCTGAGGGAGGAGATACAGGAAATGTTGGAACTAGGGGGTAATTCAGGAGTCCAACAGTTCCTGGGCCTCCCCAGTGGTGCTGGTACCAAAGAAGGATGGCAGCACCAGGTTCTGTGTGGACTGCAGGAAATTAAATAGTCACACAGAGTTGGATGCTTACCCCATGCCTAGGACAGATGAGGCCCTAGAGCAGCTGGGTGGGGCTAAGTATCTTACAACCATTGATCTTACCAAGAGTTATTGGCAGGTGTCCTTGACTCCCAGTGCTAGAGAGAACTCAGCCTTTGTGACTCCTTTTGGCTTGTACGAGTTCACAAAGATGCCCATTGGGATGAAAAATGCCCCAGTGACTTTCCAGAGGCTGGTAGATCATATCCTAGCAGGAGCAGGAGGTTTTGCCTTTGCTTACCTAGATGATATTGTCATCTACAGCCATTCCTGGCAAGAGCACCTTCAACATGTCAGAGAGGTGCTGGGCAGACTACAGAGGGCAGGGTTGACAATTAAGCCCAGCAAATGTCAGGTAGCTATGGCAGAGGTCTCCTACCTGGGTCATAGAGTGGGGTGTGGTAAGATCAGTCCAGAGCCTGCCAAAGTGGAAGCCATTCAGACATGGCCTGCCACTCTCAACAAAAAAGCAGGTGAGTGCATTCTTAGAGACAGCAGGGTACTACAGAAAGTTTGTCCCCAGTTATAGCACCATAGCTGCTCCCCTCACAGACCTGACAAGGAAAAACAGGCCAGATAAGGTATTGTGAACCCCAACATGTGAGCAGGCATTCCAGAAGCTTAAAGGAGTTTTGTGATGACCCCCTGTGTTAGCCAGTCTAGATTATAGCAAAGAACTTGTTGCACAGGTGTATGCTTCAAACCATGGGGTGGGGGCTGTACTTAGCCAGGTTTCCTCAGAGGGAGAAGAGCACCCAGTGGTATATCTCAGTTGTAGGCTCCAACCTAGGGAGGAATACTATGCAGCTGTAGAAAAGGAATGTCTAGCCATAGTGTGAGTACTGCAGAAACTTCAGCCTTATCTGTATGGAAGGGAATTCGCTATAATTAGACCACAATCACTTAACATGGCTACATTGAGCCGGACAGCAAAATGCCAAACGACTAAGGTGGAGCCTAGGGTTGCAGACATATTTGACGGTGTAGTACCACAGTGGGGTTAGCAATGCCAACCCAGATGGGGTCTCAAGACAGGGTTGGGGTAATGTATTCCCAGATAGGCTCATTTCTCTCAAGCAACATTTCTTAAGGGTCACTTGAAAAACTAGCTTGAGTCTTCGAAAGTGGGAGAAGTGTGACAAAAGCAGATACTGTCAGCACAGCTATCTGAATTTTTGTAAATAATTATATCTCATTTGTGAATATCAACATGATTTATATAAGATGCTTGTGTTACAACTGTATTAGAACTGGATGTCATGTGCATATCAAACTGGTCTGTACAGACGTGTGTTGAAAAGGTATTTGCAAAGTGCTGTTTATTTATTTATTTACATTTGTTGACCGGGAGTGTCCAACTGGATGCAGGTCCATTTTCAGTGGAGGCCCGGGGAGAAAAGCTCCACGGTTAAAATAAACAGACAGTAGTTACATTGGATTACACAGCGATTAACAATTTGATTAACATAGCAATTAATTACAAACATATTTACAGATGAAGAACATAGTACATCAGTAGACAACTAGAATCTTTATCTGCGAAGTACATAACAGACATTAACAAATGTTACAATAAGAATTCCTGCTGTATAATAAGTACTAGGCATCTGAGCTTGCTATAATCAAGGTAGTTAGTGGGGTGGAAAGAAAGGTAGTGGTTGGATAGGGTGGGTGATATTAGACTGGGAGTTGCAAGGGCATAGCCAGCATGTTTATAGGTGCATTTTTAGTAAAGTTTTTAAGTGGGTGCATGATGGTACGGAGGTAATTGTGGGTGGGAAGGAGTTCCATAATTTGGCTATGGCGCAAGAGAAGAGTGCTTCACCAGCAGAGTTATTGTTAGTGATCTGCAAATGATTTTTGTTGCTGGATCTTAGTGGTCTGATGGTGCGATAGGGTTGGACTAGATTCTGGAGGGATGGGACATTTAGTGGATGGTTTACTAATTTGTGGGCAAGTGAGAGTTGATACCATTGAAGGAGGTGAGAGAGTTCAAGCCAGCCCAGTTTAGCAAGTGAGAGACAGTGGTGACTACGGTAAGATGCCCCTGTCGCGAATTTCGCTGTTTTGTTGTAGCAGGTCTCTAGCTTGTTTAGATCGCATTGCCTTAGGTTGGTATATATTGGAGAGGCATAAAGTAGGGTGGAGATAAGGTGGGAATTTGCTATTGAAATCTTTGTTGCTTTGGTAAGAAGTTGGTTATTTCTGTATAACGCTCCTAGTTTTTTGTGGACTTTTTTTATGGTCATGGATATGTGAATGTCAAATTTTAGTTTATTGTCTATTTCCACTCCTAGCAATTTGGTGTGTTCATTTGGGTATATAGTGGTGTTGTCGTTTGCTGTGATGTTAAAGTGAGAGTTGTTTTGAGTATGTTTGGTGGGTTGGAAGATGAGTAGTTTAGTTTTGTTTGGGTTGAGTATTAATTGGGCATCGGATAACCAAGTTTCAACAGAGGAAAAGGCTTCCTGTGTGACTTTTTGCAGTTTGGATAAGGACTGGGCTGAGAAGATGATGGTTGAGTCATCTACATATTGTATGAGTGTGCCATGTTTGGTGGCAGAGGCTAGATTATTGGTGAAAACAGACAAGAGTAGGGGTCCAAGGCTGGATCCTTAAGGAACCCCTATGGAGACAGGTAGTTGGGGAGATGTGTCATTCTGCCATACAACGGATTGTTGGCGGTCAGACAGGTAACTCTGAAACCAGTTGGTGACTGATTGAGAGAAGGATAGGTTATTGAGGACAGCAATGAGTTGTTTGTGTGGGACCATGTCAAATGCTTTAGATAGGTCTAGGAAAGTAGCAGAGGAGTGATAGCCATTGTTTTTATGCTGAAGGATAGTGTTAGTAAAGGAGAGTAAGGCAGTGGTGGTGCTATGGTCGGAAACCATGCTGAGTATTGGAAAGGAGGTTGTTAGTAAGGAGGTGGTCTGAGACCTGAGAGTGTATGCATCTCTCTGGTATTTTGGAGAGTGGAGAGAGAATAGCTATGGGGCAGTAATTGGTTAGTTCTGTGGTGGGGCCGCCTTTGTGGAGGGGAATTATATGTGATACTTTCCACAGTGTGGGAACGTAATTTTCTGACAGCGATCAGTTAATCAAGATTGATACCGGGTAGGCCAGAGCATCAGCTGCGATTTGTAGGTATTCACTTGGGAGGTTGTCTGCTGCTAATTTGGTGGGCTTAAGTTTAGTTAAGAGTTTTTTTATGTTGGAGGTAGATACAGGAGAAAAAGAGAAGGCAGTGGGGAGATTACTAGTTGAAGGTGTGGGTTGGAGGGGAGGGTGGTTGTGTTGTTTAGCTAGTGATAGTATGGTTTGTGTGAAGTGTGTGTTGAATGAGGTAGCAATATTTTCGGAGGAGTGAGGGATGTTAGGAAGAGGGGTACTGACTTTACCTGGGTGGAGGATGGAGTTTGTGGAGGACCAGAATTGTTTGGGGCTGTGTTGGGAGGAGTCTAGGGCAGACTGGTAGTATTGGAATTTGTCCTGTTTTATTAGCTTTTTGACTCTATTGCATAGTTCTAGGAATTTCTGTCTAGTTGAGGGGGTTTTGGTTTTGCGCCAGTGCTCCCAGGCTTTATCCCTGTTTTTCATTTCTTACTTAGTGGTTTTCTGCAGCCATGGGGAGGGTTGTGCTTTGGTTCTGGAAAGTCTTATGGGGGCATGGTAATTAAGGATGTTCAGGAAGGTAGTATTAAAAAATTCAACTGCGTCATCAAGACTGAGGTACTTTAGAGGATGCCAGTTACATTCTTTGAGGAATGAGATGAATGTGAGTGGGTTAAAGTTTAGTTTTTTACGTATTTGACGGTAGATGACAGGTTTAGCTTGGTATAGGTATTTTTTGAGGAGGAATGTTGGGGAGTGATCACTGAGGCTATCTGATAAGCAGAGGTCTCTTAGAGAGACAGAGAATTCTGCATTCTGTATTGGACCTGGCAACAAGAAGACCCATTCACCACAGATCTGCCTTGCTCTATAAATAAGTTTTGCTAGTATAGTAACTCTGTTAGATAGTCAGGAATATAATGAAGCGTAGTTTAGATATTTTCTTTATTTATTTGAGACTGTCCTTCAGTGTTGTTTTTAAGTGTTTCCTGTGATTTTGAATGTTGATATCACTGTGAATATATACTGAGTATTTTCTTGTTCTTTTATTATTTATTATTAAATATATTTAAACATTTCATTGTGGCTGATTTGTGTAGAGATTTTTACGTTTTGAGAGTACTTGCATATTTATTTGGTGACACTGTGTGGGCCACTCCTTATAGCCTTGATTTTGGTCAAACTACCATTTATATAGATAGTAACATTGCACAGTAAGATTAGACACCCTTTCTTAAGGGCCTTAAAGTAGCCAGCAGGTGTGACTGGTGGCAGTCATAACTATGTTATAGGCTAGGCAGAAGGGAGCATAGCTAGTAAACCTGTGCCAGCCTTTCCCAGGTGTGTGTGTGTGCCAGCTACTTGGGCAGGGACATGAAACACTGGTTGGACAGAGAGGGTGCTGGTAGGTCCTAGCTTGGTGACTCAGCTGAGATCTCAACTCTATAGCTGTGCTACTGGGGAGTCTTATTCGAGATCTGGAGAAATAGAGAGAAACCAGCCCTGGACTGACTGTAGTCTCTGTGTGCTCTTAAGGGAAATTGCAATTGATGCAGAGAGATGCATCTGGAAATACTGTATGTGTACCTGTTATCCTCCTTTTTTAATTTCTCCAAGTCTTTTGGGTTTCTAATACCAAGGCAGGAATGGACATCATTCCTAAGTCAAAGTACAATTAAAGTTCATGAAATTAGTATTGTTTCAGTCTTTGATATCAGCCAAAAGTACTCTTCGTAGCACCCGCAATGTGCCCAGTAATGACTCCTTCTGCATTCCGTATGGACTTATGTGGATTGGTAACATATCTAAATATGATTAAATTCTTTTTTATAAGACCCATTGCTTCTATTACTATCGGAACTGTCTGGGTATCTTTCTTCCACATTGCTCTCATTTCTGGCTGCAGATCCTGGTATTTTATGACTTTATGTCTCTGTATGCAAGACACTATAGTCACCAGGTGTGGCAATTTCAATGATCAATGCTACTTCTGACTTCTTTTCTTGGACCACTATATCTGGCTTTCTATCATCCATCTTTTGAACTGTTGGTAATGGGTGATCCCACGTAATATAAACTTCATCTTTTTTTATGCTTTGTGGTTATGTTTCCAGTGTTTTTCAGCCGCATCGATACCATAAAGTTTGCACAATCCCCAATGCAACAGTCTCACCACATTATTATACCTTTCAGTATACAGTCCTTCTGCCATTAGTGTGTTGCAACCAGCAACAAGGTGTGTGACAGTTTCCAATTTGGTTTTACAAAACCTACATTTGTCTGTTTCTCCCACATGTTCAATGGACTTTGTAAACCAGCTTGTACGTAGCCCACTATCTTGGGCTACCAGTATTAACCTTTCATTTCTTAGTTTGAATTTGCCTCTCCTTCCTGGGTTCATTCTTGATCAACATGAGGCTCTTCCAGAAGTTTTTTATACTTGCAACTATATTTATGTTTTTCCACATTTCTTGCCTTCTCATCTGGTCCTTCACCTCATATTCTTTCTTTCTTTTTTTTTTTGGCACGTTCAATTGCTACTTGGTTTTTATCTACTTCTGGTTTGATTTCCATTCCTGCTTGATATCGATATGCTTCTGCTAAATTAAGCAGATATGTCATCTTAGATTTATTCTCCTCATGTTTCAAAACTTTCACTACATTTGGATCTTGTGAGGTCAGTAGATATGTGTGGAGTCTCATAATTGCAGATCTGTACATGTAATCAATTTCAAGGAGGCCCATCCCTCCTTTGGAACGGGGAATATATAATCTTCGTATACACTGATTTTTATAAATCATTTGGTGAGCATGAAGCATCCTTCTTGTTTTAATATCTAATCTATCCAACACTTTTTGGGGTCAGTCAATCACTCCAAAACTGTACATTAGGGCAGGAAGAGCAAATTGATTTATAGCTTGGATCTTGTTCCTAGATGTCAATGCTGTTCTCAGGATTAATTTAAGTCTTCTAAAGTATTCCTTACTGAGTTTTATTCACATTTGTTCATGTTTTATTGCTGATCCTTCATCAGTTCCCAGTTTATGTCGCCCACTGTTGCCAGTGGTGAGGATTGAGGCTCCTTTATTACTGGTCCAGTGGTGGGTCATCACACATGTTTACAGGTCCTAATGTGTACTTTGCAAGGCATAGGAGTGGAGGGAGTTTGTAACTGGATGAGGGATGGGTGCTTATTTTGTGTAATCTGCAGCTAACCTAAACAGTAATGCTGCCCAGCACCCAAACCAGATGCTCTCTGAACAATAGTCCTGAATGGTATAATAAAGTAATACAGACCTAAATAGACCTAACTAAATGCATAAATGCTGCTCACCATGAAAAGAGGTTGCTTGAGAGTAACAGGGGACTAAGTTAGAGTTCCAAGGTTGTATTTATAGGGAAATGTCAACTTCTGGTTATTGCATATATACAATGAACCCCTAACTGCTGTTGTGCAAAGAATAGCTTTCCACAAACACAAGGCTTACATACAATCAGAAAAAAAGCAAGTTTTACACTAATTCTTCCCTAAGGCCAATCAGGTAAGCACACAATGTGCTTTCCACCAGCAATTTTTAGCTGAGATAGATGAAATCATCCCTCTCCTGCCACATGAATGTAGACTTTGACCTTCTTAATGTAAACTGTCTGGTTTGGATCCCAGGTGTTAAGGAACCACAAACAGATGCATAATATTTATTTATTTATTTATTTATTTATTTCAGTTTGATGACCGGGGAAGTCCACTGGGCTTTGAAAGGCCCATTTTCAGTGGAGGCCCAGGGAGATAAGCTCCATGACACAATTACAGTAACAAGTCAATTACAATTCAAAAATGTCAAACATATTATCAGTTAGATCCATCATTAAGAGGACATTGTTCAAAACAACAGACATATAGTACATGTTACAGTACAACTTATTGAATTTAGCTGTTCAAAACAACAATACTAACTAAAAATGATTAGATACAATGCATTTCAATGCAGAACAGCAGCCTTTACAGCCTTTTGAAAATGCAACTTTAAAACTTTGAAGAAGTGCAAGAATAATAAATAATGCAGAAAATGTTCACAGTATAATGAAAATGAGCAAAGCAAGTGCCATATGATACTTAATTTTTTTTGTCTTGCCAAGGATGGCTTCAGATGTTAGCAAAGTGTCAGAGTCCCTGGCATTGTCACCAAATGATGAGCAGCTCTGGGCAAAGGAGCCAAACCTGTACCTTCTATCTGTAAGGCAAAGACCTTAACCATTCTACTAACCTCCACCTTATTCATGCCCCTCTCACTCTTATCTTTTTAACTGATGCCCTACCCACTCTATTTGCTACATGACATAGCAGTTTTATATCCATGTTTAAATAATACAGCTTTCCACAAACATTGTTCGTTACCCAGGTTTCCTTCACTGTAACTCAACTGTTCTCTCTTTTGTACTTTCAAGTGTGATATATCTAATAGACTTACAATATCTATTCTCACATTTTCATACCATTGATGTACTAATGAACTATATTTATCATTTAGTATACTGCTTACAATCAAAGATGCAATCCTCACATCAACCTTTTTCATTTTTTTATTTTTTGTATTAATTAATTGCATTTTTCTTTTTCTGTCTATAACTTTTCTCCTTGTATAGTTTTGACCTTTTACTTTAATCCATTTATCTTCCCTTCCATTTTCCACTTTACTAGTTTCCACATGTAATAATGATAATTTGTATTGCAGCCACTTCCTTTCCAAGTTCTCACTCTCATCTGGAATGAGTTCACCAAATTCTAACATATTCTGTTCAGCTTGAATCCGTCTGCTTTTTCATTCTTGTACTACGTCCTCATCATTTAGCATGTCCTCTCTGTGGTCGCGTGGGTTTCCGCCGGGTGCTCTGGTTTCCTCCCATATCCCAAAGACATGCTGTAGGTGGATTGGACACTCTAAATTGGCCCTAGGCATGAGTGCGTGCGTGAGTGTGTGTGCCTTCTGTGGAAGATTGGGTGCCAGGCTGGCAACTCGACACTGTAAAAACTCTACTGCCAATCATGAGCGGGCAGGTGATCCATTGTGGCGACCCCTAACCGGGAAAAGCCGAAAGAAGACGTCATCATCGTTTAGTACATTTTCATTTTCTGATTCTTTCTCACCTACAACTGAAATATTTTCACCAATATTATCCTCCAAACCAGAATTTATTTTGTCATAGTGCACCCAAAAATGTCCACCTTGGTGGCACTAACAACACTCTATTTATCTTCCCCACATTGAAGGCATTTCCTTTTTATCACATGCATTTTTCAATATTCATTTGAGCAATGTAAAAAAAATTTTTTGGGTTGACCTAAGTATTTTAAAGTGCCCGTAAGTCCTCCTACTATAATAACACTAGACCCACATTGTATTTTCCCATATTTAATGTTCAGAATGACAGTACATTTCAACTCCCTGTTCATATATTTCTACTGTCTATAAACTGCTTTATGTCCGAAACTGAATACCACACACCCTTTTAAAAATATATAATGCCCTTCTCCTGAATATCATCTAATTGATTTTTTTATTATTACTCTTTTCAAAGCATTCATATTCTGTGCAGAAAATACATACTCTTTCATGGATAATCTTGTGACTTTTTGTCACATGCTGACAAAAAACTCTACATTATAGAAAGAGATTCAAAAATAATATCATAAAATGTCTCCTTTCCAAAATGTAGGAATATTCTAACATCAAGTGTTTTAACACCTAAAGGAGTTATTATTCTGCCCCAAATGAAATATTGGGTCTATATTATATACTTGAAGGTACAGAATGTCGACAACCTTTTCATTGACACATATATGTCAAACATCCACTTCAGCGAACGGGCATATCATCGATTTCTTTCCCTTGGAAAGAAATCAATTGGCCGTTGTTTGAAATCTGCCCTTTTCCCCACTGTAGTGCAATCTCGGAGTTAGTATATTTAGTTAGGGTGGGTGTGGGGGGCAAAGCCTCCTACATTGGTGAGTGTGGGGGTAAAGCCCCCCACTTCATAGTGCTTGTTGTATTGTGTTGTGCGTAGCTGGCCTACTGGTTTCTTTCCCTTGGAAAGAAATCAATGATGTGGCCATTCGCTGAAGAGGACGTTCAACACATATGTGTCGATGAAAATGTTGTCGAAATTCTGTACCTTTGAGTTTATAATATAGACCCAAAATATCTGTCACAAGGTATAATATTACAAAACATTCTTACCAGCAGTTTAATTCACTACTGCACCTGTTTTCTTGCAGTATCTTTTTTTCTGCAGTAACCACTTCCTTTTTCAGTCTGCTTGTAATACCTCTTACAGTCTTGATGTAATGTTTCCCTTTCTTCCATTAAGCTCAACTTCCTTCATCTTTGGTTACACTCCTAGTCCTTTGATCGCCATATTGACCTCTGAATCTGCTTCCTGGACATCTTTATCACTACCTATGAAAGAGCAGAAGCGGGTGAGTTTCTCTTCAAAAACATCTCTAAAATTTCATCTGATAAATCATAGAACTGGGGGGGTGTTGCCTGAATCCTTTCTTTTTCATGTTTTTGCTGACCATTGTGTTTTTCAATGCCATCTCCTTCTAAAAGGTGCTTCTGTAGCTCAGCCATCACAGTGTCTCCTCCAGCCATCTCAGGAATAGACATAATAACATAAAAAGAGAAGGGGGATTTCCTGGTGAATTGGCCAAATTTCCCATAGTCATAATGAATACTACCTAGGTCTCCCCTTAAAAGAGGCTACTGGCCTAGCAGAACAAAGGATAAATGCAAATAAAACAAATATACATTGTGCAAATATATGTGCATAGATTGAAATATAGATAAATATACATATTTTCTACTATGGTCATCCAAAGTCCAGGTCAATTAAATCACCACATCAAAATATGCCATTACCTGAATGAAGTGTGTGTGTTAAGCAAATACTAAAATCATTATCATGTGTATAGACTGGGTATACTTCATTTGCCCTAACTTTCATTTGCCCGACCCCATTTGACTGAAATTTCATTTGCCCAACACTTCATTTGCCCGACACTTCATTTGACCGACAAGTATTAATGGTAAGAAAATGGAATATGCCCCCTTCCCCACTGTAGTGCGACCCTGGAGTTAGAATATATAGTTAGGGGGGTGTGGGGGGTGAAGCCCCCCACTTAATTTCACATTATATTGTTAAGTTTTGATGTAATATTGCTTAGTAAAGCAAAAGTAAGTGGGGGGCTTCACCCCCCTAATTATATATTCTAACTCCAGGGTCGCACTACAGTGGGGAAGGGGGCATATTCCATTTTTTTGCCAATAATACTTGTCGGTCAAATGAAGTGTCGGGCAAATGAACTTTCAGTCATTTGGTCTCAGGCAAATGGGTGTCGGGCAAGTGAAAGTTAGGGCAAATGAAGTAGACCCGTATAGACTATATCTGTTTTATACCAACAACTGATATAATCACCTTAGAGACAGTTACAGTTTAGAGACAAGTTGAAGTAGAGTTTGGGACTTGGAGCAAATTATACAATCCAGGTTGCAGTCTTTAATGCCTACACCAGTAGCATAGAGTGATAAACATCTCACTACAGCACACACAACCTGAGTTAAGTTAGCAGCTTGGGTATTTGGTGCATGCATGGAGGATGACTATCCCAGAGACAAAGAAATGGAGAAAGAGAGAGAGAAACAGAGGCAGAGATACAGAGAGACAAATAGAGAGAGGGATATATATATATATATATATATATATATATATATATATATATATATATATATATATATACACATACACATATATATATAGAGAGAGAGAGAGATAGATAGATATATATATAGAGAGAGAGAAATAGAGAAAGAGAGAGAGAGAGGGAGAGACAGAGACACAGAGTGAAATAGAGAGAGAGAGATAAATTGTGCACGTCCAGGGTTACATGCATTCAGTCGGATTTCCCTGATGGAGACCAGGAAGGCAACCACATGGTGCCTCCTGTCATTGAGCAGATATATTGCTCTGGCATAAACCCCTTATGGAAGTGAGGAGAAGTTTGGTATTTACACCCACAAGTTGCAACTAGACATGGGTAAGAGGATCAGGGCTAAATAAAAGAAAACAATGAACCACCACTGGTGGCCTTGTAGTTGACCCTAATCCCCAGTGAAGATGGAATGAATGGGCCAATTTAAAACGAGGGGGGCTGATAATTGGCAGACAGGGGGATAAAGAAGTACAAAAAAATGTGTATTCTTTAGTGAAATCACTGCATCTGACTGGAACAAACATTTATTTGCCTTCTGGTTTATATAGTCTTGACTATTCCATTTTTGGTCACACTGTCTGTCGTCTGGTGTTCAGACATATGATAAATACAGTGATGGGACTATGAACATATTTTCGGCTTTTTCAGATTCAAGCACACTGAAAGTTCTGTAGTTTAAAGTTATGAAGAAAATTGGTGTAAGACAAGGAGTGTGATTCATGGAGCAGTACATCAAGGTAGGACAGACATGTCACTGCACAGTCAGATTACATATAAGTGATCAGTAAGCATGAATAATGACTTGGGGATGTATAACAGAAGTGTTAAATAGCGATGAATAATGACTTGGGGATGTATAACAGAAGTGTTAAATAGCCATGAATAATGACTTGGGCATGTATAACAGAAGTGTTAAATAGCCATGAATAATGACTTGGGGGTGTATAACAGAAGTGTTAAATAGCGATAAATAATGACTTGGGGATGTATAACAGAAGTGTTAAATAGCCATGAATAATGACTTGGGAATGTATAACAGAAGTGTTAAATAGCCATGAATAATGACTTGGGAGTGTTAAATAGCCATGAATAATGACTTGGGCATGTATAACATAAGTGTTAAACAACCATGAATAATGACTTGGGGATGTATAACAGAAGTGTTAAATAGCCATGAATAATGACTTGGGCATGTATAACAGAAGTGTTAAATAGTGATGAATAATGACTTGGGGATGTATAACAGAAGTGTTAAATAGCCATGAATAATGACTTGGGCATGTATAACAGAATTGTTAAATAGCCATGAATAATGACTTGGGCATGTATAATAGAAGTGTTAAATAGCCATGAATAATGACTTGGGCATGTATAACAGAAGTTTTAAATAGCCATGAATAATGACTTGGGGATGTATAGTATGACTACACAATAGCTGCTTTTCGGGGAGGTAAACAAGGCAGGGCAGAAACTTTGTAAAAGAAGATCAAAGTAATAGGCAGTCGATAAAAAAGCCAGGGTAGCAACCTCATGCTGTATTGTACAATACTCAAGATAACTCAATTTGAAAATACATCAGGTATTGTGATGAGCTTTCAGGCATATTGGCAGACTGTAACTGTCTTCACCATAAGGAATAACGTCATAAAAGGTGTTAAGTAACTGTAAAATTATGGACAGCAATCTGAGCACTTTATTTCATTAAAGAGGGTTGGAAAAGGGGAGGACAGGAAAGCAAGAAAAGTAATATAGCAAACAGAGGATCACAGAGTAGGAACACTGTAAGGTAAAGTGCGGAGAGATACAATATTGTTTGTGATGATAGTACCTCATTTGGTATACAAAGAGAGTGCAAGAGGAGGAGCAATGGGGGTGTCTACAACAGTACATCATTTGGTATACAAAGAAAGAGAGCAGGAGGAGGAGGAGCAATGGGGGTGTGTCTAGCAGCAGGGTAGTACAGGCACATGTAAAAAGTCACAGACAAATGGGTAGATGGGACACATAAGTGAATGAAACCTGGGAGACAGTTATAGACAAACAATGGTAGACAAATGGATGTATATAGGATAGGGAACTGGTAGCCTGCAAGCTACCAACCAGCCCTGGGAGAGTTTAGTGAGTCACAGTGGGAGGTCCTATGACTGGGTGGTCAGTGCCATTGATCACACCTACCCCTACTGGCCTGATGGCATTGATTATCCAGTATAATAAGTTTGCTATTCACCGCAGGAGCTGTTGCCACATGGTGACCCAGTGATTCTTTGCCAAATCAACTGCCGCCAGTAATACACACTCTGCACAGCCAGGGCTGGTAACTAGAGTGACAACCTGCCTGGGAAAGCCCTGAACTCTCCTACTCTGATCACCCACCTCAGTTGGTGCAGCAGGGGGACACAGCTAATATATTTAACATTGAACTGTTGAATTTATTGGAAAGAGGGGAACGCCTTGGTTTTTTTAACCAGAATGATGTGGGAAAACTGTTTATTAAAAAATCCATGACACCAACTTTCTATGCATCATTTAAAAGTCTTATCTAAGATTACAGCTCACATCTTCATTAATAAAAGGGGGGTTCAGCATGCTTAGGATATGTTGGGATACGGTGAGAGACTGGTTTTGAATACAAATGTTGGAAATGTTTGAATTTTGCCTTTATTTTAATATTTAATAATGACTTCACTTTTCTTGCTAAAATAAGGGGGGGCTATAGGGGCTTTTGCCCTCACATATGCCATTCTGTATATGGGATACTTTGAGAAGTTATATATTTATTTAACTTCTTGATCCTTTGAAGAAGGCCTGCGACCAAAAGCATCGCAATAAAAAGATTACTGATATGGTGTGGTGTTTGTGGACAAAGCTAATATGTCTGCCTCTCCGAATGACCATGGTGGCCTGCATAAGGGAAACAGAATTGGGCAACATGATATTAGTGATGAAGATCTAGCAGATGTATGGCAGATATAATGCAGGACAGGACGCAGAATTCTACTGATAGCAATCTACGGCGGATATAACGCAGGACAGGATGCAGAATTCCACTGACAACAGCTGGTAGCATTCTTTGCATCCTGTGCCTGTGGTAATAGATGAAAGGGATACATATGCAATCATGTCACATACTGGTGTGACTGAGACACAGGTGATAGCACATTCTATAGTTCCACATACATGTGCAAACAAGCAGAAGCTTGAAAAGAATTCCACAGCCAGGTACAGAGCTGTTACAGTACATCCATGTGAAAAGAAGCAGCAAACTACACTGCTACAGTTATGTAAAATGAAGCCAAGACAGCTGCATTAATACTGTTAGGTACTCTGATGCAGACAGCTACACTAACACATTTATATGCATTGATGCAAACAATTGAAATACTACCAAAATGCCCCAAGGTCACAGCCCTGTGCCCTATCTCACAAAGTAACACAGCACAACACAACACAACAACTGCCAAAAAATATGCTCAGTATTCATTCACCTACATAGCCAACCAGGAATATGCTGAGATCTGTCAGAATAAATACAAAGAAGAAATCATGAAGTTGGCTGTTACAAATAGCATGGTAAATAATTAGTACATCCTTCAGAACATCATAGCCTGACCTCTCCTTCCCATGCCTGGAGATCTTCTAGCTTGTGTCACATGGGCTGCACTCAACAGCAGGTTTGCCAGGTCATATCAGGCATCTTGAAAGGACCTGCATGTGGTACAAATAGCCAGTCCCTGAACCGCCTGCATGGGAGATTGAGCATAATCCTGCTGTCCTTTGCACAATGGGCAAGTGATATCCATGAGGCATTAGCATCAGTAGCTCTCTGCTTGGATTTTTAACAAAACAAAATGGCAGCTTGAGATTCATACCCTACATGACACTAATCCGAACTGTGTGCACCACAAGAGACTTGTAGATGCTCAGCGAGCATGCATATACAGCTTGTATACACATGGAGGCATGCATACATGCTAGTGATATGTAGCAGACTACATTTACTTTATGTCTGACTGGTGTACTTCTTTGAAACCTAGTGAGTTATAAACAGTGGTCAAATCAATCCTCATTGGCATACAAAAGGTGCAGTGAACTTATTAGCAGCATTATGGATGATCTGCCATTTTGGTCATCAGAATGTGCATCAGATAAAAACAAGCAGCTTATTCATTTGACAGCTTGAATTAGGTTCATAGGTTCGTACTAGGCTATCTGCCCTAGGGCATTTATAAGCCTAGCCAGAGTGTGTGTGGCTTTCACCACCCCTTAGGATGAGAATACTACACCCTTTTAGGGTTTAGTTTACTGTGCCTCTGTCTAGTAGTGACACAGAGATGACCCCCGGGGTAAACCTACGATCTCCCATCCACTCGTCGAGATTTCTCTTGAATAGAGTCAGTGAGGGGCTCTGCCTAACATGGACTGGGATTCTGTTCCAGAGTGAAGGGAGCCTCTGGGTTATGAATCTGTCCCTCCAGCACGTCCAGCAGAACAGAATCACCAGCTCTGTAGGAGAAACTGAACAGCAGAGGTAGGACAAGTTCAGCTCTGAAGAAATTGATGTCTTATTGCAGGCATTCTGGACACATGAGCAGCAGTTATTTGGAAGAGAGGGTCCCACCAGCTTTTGTGAGACAGTGCATGGGCAACACTGATGCATGACATCCTTGCATGGTCATGATGTGACAGACATTATAGTGGGAGATATGGACATGAGTTACCTGATCTGTCATAGAGACCAGCCATGGTTAGTACCCATACTATTGGAGCTATACTGCAGCTGTGAGTGAACTGGTGACAGGTAGGTTGCACTAACCACTGCCTCTGTGCTTCATACATACAGCAGGCATGCACACTTAGGGGACAGGTGGTAGAGGCAGGGGGTTCATATTTAATAAAACAAACGTCTTTGGCAACTGAGCAACTAACAACACTTTTTTTAATAACAAATGAGATAGTGCTTCGGCTATGCCTTCCAGGGTTCTAAAACATAATATATTCAAAGCTATTTAAAGAAATGCTACAATAGTAATTACCCAAGCAGCTTTCTTAAAACTGAGGTTCATGCCCTATTTAAAGAGATGCTAAACAGTTTCTTATATCTTTCTTCTTCTTCTTCTTCTTTCGGCTGTTCCTGTTAGTGGTCACCACAGCAGATCATCTGTTTCCATTTCTTCCTGTCTTCTGCATCTTGCTCTGTCACACCAACCACCTGCATGTCCTCTCTCACCACATCCATAAACCTTATCTTAGGCCTTCTTCTTTTCCTCCTACCTGGCAGCTCCATCCTTAGCATCATTTTCCCAATATACCCAGCATCCCTCCTCAGCACATGTCCAAACCAACATAATCTTACCTGTCTGGCTTTGTCTCCAAGCCATCCAACCTGAGCTGACCCTCTAATAATATACTGATTCTAAATCCTGTCCATTCACATCACACCCAGTGTAAATCTTAACATCTTTAACTCTGTCACGCCCAGCTCTGACTCCTACCTTTTTGTCAGTGCCACTGTCTTCAACCCATATAACATAGCTGGTCTCACTACCCTCTTGTAGACCTCCCTTTCACTCTTACTGGTACTCATCTGTCACAAATCACTCCTGTTACTCATCTCCACCCACTCCACCCTGCCTGTACTCTCTTCTTCACCTCTCTTCCACAATCACCATTACTCTGAACTGTTGATCCAAAGTATTTAAACTAATCTACCTTCCCCAACTCTACTTCCTACATCCTCACCACTACTCTATCCTCCTTCTCATTCACATACATATATTCTGTCTTAGTCCTGCTGACCTTCATTCCCCTCCTGTCTAGAGTATATCTCCACCTCTCTAGGGTCTCCTCAACCTGTTCCATACTCACTACAGATCACAATGTCATCTGCAAACATCATAGTCCATGGGACTCCTGTCTGATCTCGTCTGTCAACCTGTCCATCACCACTGTAAATAAGAAAGGGCTCAGAGCGATCCTTCATATAATCCCAGCTCCATCTTGAATGCATCCATCACTCGTACAGCAGATCTCACCACTGTCACACTACCCTCGTACATATCTTGTACCACTCTTACATACTTCTCTGCCACTCTCAACTTCCTCATACAATATCGTAACTCCTCTCTAGGCACCCTGTCATATGTTTTCTCTAAGTCCACAAAGACACAATGCAACTTTTTCTGACCTTCTCTATACTTCTCCATCAACACCATCAGAGCAAACATCGTATCTGTAGTGCTTTTTCTCAGCATGAATCTTATGTACTATTAGACTACAAGAAATATTTGATTAATAATTCATTGTTTAAACCATTTGGTTGTAATGTATTATATACAGAAATGTGCTAAGCTTCCATGTGTAACAGGAGCTCAGAAACATACATGATAAAAAATTGCCGAATATAGTTTTCAAAACATCTTATAGCTATTTGACTAGTCTGAGAAAATTCCTAATAGCCATAATATGCTCTTGTATTCTTTTTCTGACCTGCCCAGTATCATATTTATTACAGGAGCACCTTAGACCATAAAGCACTACTTTTTTAGTTGTTATTGTTGTTGTTGTGTCTTTCGGCTTTTCCCGGTTAGGGGTCGCCACAGCAGAACTCCGGTCCGCCAATGATTGGCAGTAGATTTTTACGTGCCGAGTTGCTGGCCCTGACGCACAACCTTCAATGAAGGTACGCCCATTCATGCAAGTCTCCACACAGAAGACGCTCTAGATGAGAATCGAACAGGACAATGTCTTACTGTGAGGCGACAATGCTACTGCAGCACCATTTTAGTAATGCTTATTATTAGCTGGAAACTTAAACAATTGCCATTTATATTAAATTGTAGACTAGAATCCAGATAAACACACGTAGAACATAATTTTACATTACTTAGCTATTGATGTCACTTCTTCAGTCTCCATTACAAAATGGGCGGTACAGTGGTGCAGTGGTTAGGATTGTCACCTCACAGTAACAGGTTCTCCAGTTTGATTTTCGGCTGGGGTGCCTTCTGTGCAGAGTCTGCATATCCTTCCTGCATTCACTTCGATTTCCTTTGGGTGCTCCAGTTTCTTCTCACATTTCACATTTCTCTCCGGGCCACCACTGAAAATGGACTGTCCCAGTTGGACTTTCCCAGTAAACAAACATTAAATAAATAAATAAAATGTATCAAAATGGTCACCAGTATATAATTAATTCCTATAAGAAATATTCAACTACAGTTTATGTAAAGCAGTTTTACAGGTAAAAATATACCAATGATGTTTCTAAATCCATCCCACCCCTTTTGTGAAAGAGAAATAACATGCCACAAAATATGCATATTTTTTTCTGTTATCTGATTTTCCTATATACATATGGATTTTAATAAGTGTTTAGAACACCCACCCAAAACCTTTTGGAGGGTCACAGGGCTGCTGACTGGCCTGCCTGCTGTCAAAGGATAATATTATGCAGCATACTACCCATGATACATTAGGGACATGAAAAGAAAAGCAGTTATGGAGCAAGTCTTCTGTACATATTATATATATGGCTGCAGATAAGTAGGTGCACTGGTCAGCTTGTACTTACCATCTTTCCCGGTCAACAAAAGTTAAATAAATAAAATAAAAATACATCTGTGTGACCCTGTGGGATGTCGGCATACAGGAACTGGTAACATAGATGACCTGAATGATATAGAATCATAGGTCTTATCAGGGTGCTCTACAGATAAATCCAATATATCTTGCTCTTTTAAAATTAGTGGTTTTATATTTAAAATCTGCAATATCTGGTCCAAGACCACCAGTCATTGGAGAGCTCACATTCTGCCTGTCAGTTGTCATTGTGGGATTAGTGCTTCTGTTTTTTTTTTTTTTTACTAGTGAGGGAAGGAGCAGGGAGACATTATTTCCTGGAGACTGCAGATCACCAGAAAGCCAGATAACAGCTTCATAGGTGCCACCTTGCAATTAGTGTTTTTGCTTTGCTCCTGGTGAGAGAAGGTATATAGGGACATTATTTCCTGGAGACTGACGATCAGCAGAAAGCCTGATAACAGCTTCATAGGTGCCACCTTGTAATTAGTGCTTTTGCTTTGCTCCTGGTGAAAGAAGGAGCACAGGGACATTATTTCCTAGAGATTGCTGATGTGCAGTAATTCTGATAACTGCTTAATAGGTGCCAGCTTGAGATTAGTGCTTCTGTTTTGCTCCTGGTGAGAGAACTCTTTTGCAACATAAATTAAACATGTTAGATAGGTCTGTATCACAGAAAATATTATTTATATGGAACCGTTTCCCATTCCAGATAAACCAAAGTACTTGTCTTACTCTAAATGTAATTTGGAAGAATAGATGGGAAATTGCAAATTCACGTTTTGTTTAGTACCTATGTCCCTCACCCTATGCCCATACAGCAACTCAAAAGTTAAGAAATCTGTGGATTCGTGAGGCACCTCTCTGTAAGCACACAAAAGATGGGGCAAATATTTGTCGGTCTTTAGCGTAGAGTTTAACCTCTCCACAAGACCATTAGTCTGGGTATGGTAGGGGGTGGTCTTTAGGTGCTTCACCCCACAGTACTTTCACAGACAAGCCAGCAGGTCTGACATGAAATTGGCACCTCTGTCAGTCAATATTTCATTTGGGAAACCTACCCTGCTGAAAATCTCTAACAAAGCATTTGCCACCTTTTCTGCCTTAGTGGAGGACAGGGCCACTGTCTCAGGGTATCTGGTAGCATAATCTACTACCACTAGGATATACTTTATCCCTGTGGAACTTGGGGTACTCAGAGGCCCCACAATATCCATAGCTACTCTCTGAAATGGCTCCTCAATCACAGGCAAAGGCATCAGAGGAGCTTTGACCTTGTCTCCTCCCTTGCCTACTTTTTGGGACAGCTCACAGGTCCCAGGTCAATAAAAGTTCTGCATATTACGTCTCTTGGTACATTTTATGCCCATATGACCTGCAAAGGGAATGTCACGGGCTATGGCTAGAAGGGTCAGACTGTAGGCTCTGGGCACTACCAACTGTTGTATTACCTCACCTTCTATCCCTTCTTCAGGGGTCCACTCTCTATACAGTACCCTTTGTTCCAGTATACAGATTCCCCTTTTCCTTGAGAATCAGGCACCTCCCTAGCTACCTATCTCAAGCCTTGTAATGTAGGGTCTGAGAGCTGAGCCTGTCTCATCTCTCTCTCTTTGTAACCCTTCCCAGCTCCCCTTCTCCAGGAAGTCTGGTATCCTCTGACAGCGGTGCCTCACCATCAGCCTGGGCATTACTATGCACCTCTGCCCTTGTAGTCACTCTGTCCAAGGGAACATCAGTACCCACCAGCAACTGTATCCCCCTCCCTGAAGTAGTTACCTCACCAGTTCTGGCTTCAAGTGTGCAGTCTGCCTAGGTCCCCCCTTGCTACCAGACTCACATGTTTGTCTCCAAGCCTAGCTGTGTGTTACTGCATGCATAGAAGGTACTACATTATCAAAACCATTCCTTATCAGGACATCTACAGGGATATCCTCAAGCACACCTACTTGCTTGCTTTCTTTTCCACCCCCTCAATTCAGGTGAACCCTAGCCAAAGGTACTCTGACTGGAGTAGACAGCCCAAGAAAGTAGTGCTCTTCTTTAACCATTGCAGGCTTCACAATGGTTATGTCAGAGGCTGTGTCTCTCTTAGCAGTGGTTTGTTTCCCATCTACTAAGATAGGATATAACCTGTTGTGGTAGTTTGGTACCCTTGTTGTCTCCAGACAATTTTACCACCGGCATTATGTTATTCCCACTTGCTGGCTCCCCTACCTGTTGTTCCCTACCTTGCCTCTGTGGATATCTATATGCTACATGGCCCAACTGGTTACATTTAAAACATTTAACCCTTGATCCTGGCTGTGTGCCTGAACTAGTGGCTTGCCCTGCTACTGGCGGACCCTGTTGGAGCAGTTTAGTCTGCACACCATGGGTTTCCTTAGACCCATGAGCAGCACTGGGTATCCCTTTCCTGTGCAGTGATGCCCTACTTGCTAGGTAGAGGTCTCCTTTTTTTTCCCCAACTCATTTGCTGTGCTACATTCCCTATCTGCCAACCAGATTCTCATGTCCTCAGGCAAAGTGCTAAGGGCTTGTTCCCTCACCAAAAGTGATGACCTGACACCCACTCACCCACCTATGAAAATAAGTGCTTAGTTCAGCAATATAATCACCTACACTTTCATCTGCCTTGTGTCTATGATCACAAAACTTTTTTTCTATAAACTTCAGATGTTAACTTAAAGCATTCCTATAAATAATTTTTAACTGTATTATAATTTAAACAACCAGTATCAGACAATTTAAAAACAGCGGTTACAGCTTTACCATGGAGTAAGGGGATCAGGAACCGTACCCAGAGCCCTTGGTCAACATTATACTGTTTACATACCTTTTCAAACATGTGAATAAAACTATCAGAATTATCAGACTCTGTAAATTGTGGAAGAAATTTACTAACCTTTATTGCTTCTGGGGTTCAGTTATTCCCTTCCCCATTGCCTCCATGACCCTGATTAAGAGTCAGCATCTCGTATTCATGTTGCCTCTGCTCTCATTTTCTTCGGCTTCCAGACATCTCAGTCTCTCTGCTGATTCTAGTTCCAAACATCTGGCCTCCAGTTCAAGTCTCTTTAACTCCAGATGGATTTTTAAGTCCTCTGAGGAAAAGTTGAACTGACCATTTTCTGAGACCTGTACATCTCCAAGGCCATTCTGGCTGTCTTCCTGGGTACTGATCTGTGATGCAGCTGTGATTAAGGCTGCAATCATTTCTGCTTTAGTCAGGGTGGCATACACCAGTCCTTTGGCTTGGCACATCTTAGCCAACTGGCTCCTTGTCAGCTTGCCATACTCCTCTGTTGACATCCTTACCTGCACTCCCTGACTGACTAAGGTAACAAAAAATATGAATAAATAAAGCTATTATGATATGAAACTCTGAATATCTACAATGTGGCTGTTTGAGAGCACAAACACCTTCTTTAGTGACCACTGTTTACAGGCTACAGGAGTTCAATATCCACACCACTGAATCCCAATATGTGATGTGGTGATCCCAACATTGCCAGCCAATATGTGACATGGATATCCCACCTCTGGGCCAGTAATCAAGGAGTCTCAATCCTCATCACTGGCACCTTTGGGGAGACATTCACTGGGAGGATAACTGGTACACACACAGTATTTCCAGATGTAGCTCTCTGCATCAAGTGCAATTTCCCTTAAGAGCAAACAGGGACTACAGTCAGCCCAGGGCTGGTTTCTGCCTTTTTCTCCAGAACCACAATAAGACTCCCACTGGCACAGCTATAGAGTTAAGATCTCAGATGAGTATCCAAGCCAAGGCCTCCAGCACCCGCTCTGTCTAACCAGTGCTTCATGTCTCTGCCCAAGTAGCTGACACACACTCTTTGAGATTTGATTTTCACATACACACACACACACACACACACACACACACACACACCTAGGAAAGGCTGGCATAGGTTTACTAGCTATGCCCCCTTCTGCCCACACTATAAGGTAGTTATGACTGCCACCAGACACTCCTGCCGGCTACATTAAGGTTCTTCCAAAGGTACCCAATATACTGAGTGAAATTTATATTAATACAAATGGTAGTTTGACCAAGAGCAAGGCTATTAGGAGTGGCCCACACAGTGACACCAAATAAATATGCAAGCACTCTCAAAACCTAAATATCTCTACAAAGATCAGTCACAATGAAAGGTTTAAATATATTTAAATAATAAATAATAAAATAACAAGACAATACTAAATATATATTCACAGTGACATCAGAGTTCAAAATCACAGGAAATGTTTAAAACAACGTTGAAGGACAGGCTCAGACAAAAAACAATATCTAAACTAAGCTTCACTATATTCCTGACTGAATCTAAGAGCATTACTATACCCTAATAACTTACTTACTTAATAGAGCAAGGCAGATAATGTGGTAAATGGTCCTGCTTGTTGTTGTCAGGCCCAAGACAGAATACAGAATGCTCTGTCTCACTAAGAGACTTCTCAAAATAATATCTAAAATATTACTGCTGGGACAGCTTGCATAATGACATAATTTCTGGTCATCTGACTTCTAGTTCCCATGCAAAACCCTCATTGCTGGAAGCTGGCATTACTTAGCACCTACCTGTAAAAATACACACACACAAGGGCTTTTGCTCAGATCTTTGGCAGGTGCTGGAAGTCATAAAACAATTGCATTCTTTTACACTTCCAGGGTGGTAATTAGTTCACCCCAAAGACAATACAGAAATCTTCCTAGTACAGACTTTGTGTCTCTGGCTGCCTTGAAACCTGTGAGATAGCATCTTTATGGCCTAGAGTATGAAGTGATTTAATTTCAGATATTTTTCTAAAGTTTGCTGAACTGAGGTTAACCCTCTAGTTTCCTCTGTTAAAACATACATATTCAAACAGTTACAATAGTGCATATACATTTCTGTTCTCTCCAGTAAGGCACACTGTGGATACATTTCAAACACAAACACTTTACACATACCTTTTCAACACAAACGTCTGTACAAATCAGTTTGATATACACATGACATACAGTTCTAAAACATTTGTAACACCAGCATCTTGCATAACATATAATTATTTAAAAAATTGCAGCTAGCTGTGCTGGCAGTACCTCCTTTCATCACAGCTGTTTCACATGTTTGTTTGTTTGTTTGTTTTTTTTGGGGGGGGGGCTTCTTCCATAAATCTCTTTCCATTGATGATCAGACAAAGAAGTGAGAGAAACAATACCTGCCAAAGAGATTCTGAAGATAGGGAGGGAGAAGGGATCTGCAACTGAATGTGAAGTAAATGTAGCCTACATTAACTTCTTCATGGACCACATTGGAAGCACAGGTGACTAGCATGCTGCCTTTTCAGTTTTCCTTGCCATTATTTACCTTTAAGACTACAGAGCTAGTCACAGTAATTTTCAATTCATGTGATGCACAGTTTATCTAGAAAGCTCTCATCTACAATATAGATATTATTGACATCAGACTATATCTGCTGTGTTTGACAAGGCAATCCCTGTTTGGGCTTAGCTTCTCTACCGAGAGATTACCAAGTCTCTGGAACAGGCTCCCCATCCATGTGAAGCAGAATTTCTCCCTAACCTAATTTAAATGTAACTTGGACAACTGGATGGGGAACAGGAAATTCATCCCTGGTTTGGCACCTATGTCTCTAATGGACACAGGCAGCCTGTAAATGGTTCATCTCCCAGGCCCATGCTTACACTTATCAAGAATATCAGAACTTGTCAGAGATTTGGGATGCATGGCTAGCCTTAAAAAGGCCCTTGTGGTTGTTAGCCTAATAAACACCTATGAACCTATGCCTATCACCCACTGTGCACCAGGATAGAATTTGGCATCCCTGAGGCACTGTACTGCATTAAGTCAGAAATTGCCTGTGTCCACTAAACACATAGGTGCCAAACCAGGGATGAATTACCTCCAAACTCTGTCCGTGTCAAGCCCCAACTTAACCCTCTCTCCCCTCTTTGTGTACCTTCCCAGTAACCCCCTTCTCAAGTCTAGTATTCCCTCTATATGTGGATACTTACTCTACTTTATACCCATATCTGATGGATCAAACTCTTGTAAATATGTGAATAAACCACTATTCTGTAAACTTAAGAAAGATATTTATTTATTTTACATTTGTTGACCGGGATAGTCTGACTGGATACATGTCCATTTTCAGCGGAGGCCTGGGGAGAAAAGCTCCAAAATAATAATACACATTGAATATTTAGTAAATGCTAGTTTCAAGCAGATTACAGTCATAAGCAATACCAGCATTTAGCACATATAGTACTTATTATAAAACACTTTACAAAACATAGCTTTATTTTCAAAGTTAAACATACATAACATTACATTCAGGTTTAAGACACACTGAGCAGCAGTTATACAATTGACCCTTCCTGAAATGGAGTGGTAGAAAAAAGTTAGAAGTAGTGGAAGGTAAGGCACCTAAGAAATAGAGAGGTCACTAGGGGTTAGTGCAAGGAAATAACCAATGAGTTTTGAAGTATTTCTTGAGTTTGTTTTTGAATTGAGTTAGTGGGGGTTCTAGGGCCAAGTCAACTGGGAGTCTGTTCCATATTTTTCCAACAGAGTTGGCAAACAGAGAGTCCCCAGCTGAGTAGTTGGATTTGTATGTTTGAACTAGGAGTCTAGTGGATGATCGCAGTGGTCGGGTGCTGGTGTAGGGGCTGATAATATTTTTTAGTGCAGGTGTATTTTCTGGTTGGTAAAGGACTTTATGTGCCACTATTAGCTGGTTGAACTGCAGAAGGCTTGGCAGTTCAAGCCATCCTAGATGATTTAGATTGTGACAGGGGGTGTGTCCTGTAGGCTGTGTCAGTAGCAAATCTGGCAATGTGGTTATAGCAGGATGATAGTTTATTAAGATCTGTTTTGTTTAAGTTGGAAAATAGAGGTGAGTCATAGAGATGAGTTGATAGCAGATGGGAACAGGCAATTGCAGTTCTAGCATGTGGGGTAAGGAAAGGTTTGATTCTGTAAAGGGAGACAAGTTTTTTATTAATGGTTTTGATAGTTTGATTGATATGTGCATCAAACTTCAGGTTGTTATCAATTATGACACACAGTAGTTTAGTTTGGGCTTCTGGGGAGATGATAGTGCCATTGTTAGCAGTTATGTTGAAGGCTGGCAGGGGGTTCTTGCATGTGGGGGAGAAGAGGAGCAACTTAGTTTTGTTGGGGTTTAGGATTAGATGTTGATTGGAGAGACATTTTTCCACTGTATTGAAGGTAATCTGGGTTAATGTGAGTAAAGTAGCTGGTGAGGTGTCAGAACAAATCAATGTGGAGTCATCCACATATTGAATGCAGGTAGCATCTGG
Source organism: Protopterus annectens (assembly GCF_019279795.1). NCBI lineage: Eukaryota > Metazoa > Chordata > Ceratodontiformes > Protopteridae > Protopterus > Protopterus annectens. Next base: position 1,812,975,753 of record NC_056732.1, read on the forward strand.
GATGACTGAATGAAGGTCATTGATAAAGATGGAGAAAAGAAGGGGTCTTAGTATCGAGCCCTGGGGAACTCCTAATGTGATGGGTAGGCGAGATGATAGCTTGTCCTGCCATAGGACTGCCTGTTGCCTGCCCTGCAGGTAGGATTGAAACCATTGAAGTGCATGGTTGTTTAAGGAGAAGGCCTTCAAGGTATTTATAAGCATTTTGTGGTCAACCATGTCAAAAGCCTTGGATAGATCTAGAAAGAGTGCTGAGGATAGTTTGTTATTATTGTGGTTCTGGTTAATGATGTTAGAGAAAGAGAGGAGGGCAGAAGTAGTACTGTGGTGTGGCTTAAAGCCATGCTGAAAGCTGGACAACAGCTTGTTGTGTGTGAGGTAGTGCATGAGCTGTATGTGTACACACTTCTCCATACTTTTAGCTAGAGGTGACAGAATAGCTATGGGTCTAAAGTTTGACAGTTCACTGGAACTACCTCCTTTATGGAGAGGTATGACATGGGAGACTTTCCATATAGTGGGTACAGTAGCTTCAGATATAGCTCTGTTGATCAAGATAGAGATGGGGTAGGCTATGGTGTCAGCAGCCTTTTGCAGATAGTCTGCTGGGAGGAGGTCAGCAGCCAGTGTGGTGGGTCTTAGTTTCTAAGTAGGGCATGAATAAGTTGAGTAGGAGCAGGTTGGAAGGTAAAGTATGTTTGGATACTGGGTGTGGCTACATATAACTAGATATAACTACAAGTGTTTCCATTTTTTGCTTTTGTAATTCAAACGTTATTGTATAATTCAATTTATTATCTAATGTTAATGTAAATGTTGTCATTATTTGATTTTTCTGTAAAGTGTCTTTTTTTTTGGGAGCTTTTCTCCTCGGGTCTCCACTGAAAATGGGCCACAAGCCGATCTGGACCAACCCGGTTAACAAATGTCAATAAATAAATAAATAAATTGGAGAATTCATGCACCTTTTGGTTACTGCTACACAGTTTGATTTTCTAGTTGAACTGTGATTTCTGAGATTAAACTTTAAAAGGCAAAACATTTATTAAGAGAAAAGACAACTCCAGGTTCCATTACACTGTGGCATAGTTATGCATTTTAAGGACAAAGGAGCTGGGTTGTAGAAAGAGTTATGTTTGTGGTTGCAGGTTGCCCCAAGCAGTAATGCAGCACCTGATTCTGTAATAGGGTTGCACAATTCATTAAGCCAATAAGGCTAATGAATCACTGAGCCTTTTGCATGATTCCAAAAATATTTTGGGCATCCAATGCTGAATTACTGTGGAATTTTATAACGGTTCTGAACACCAATGTGGAATGTCAATGATACAAAGTAACAACACTGTGCATTAAAGTAAATAGAATTTATTGGTGGCACTGAACACCAGTGTGGAATGTCAATGATACAAAGTAACAGTACTGTGCATTAAAGTAAATGGAATTTATTGGCGGCACTGAACACCAGTGTGAAATGTCAAAGATACAAAGTAACAGTACTGTGCATTAAAGTAAATGGAATTTATTGGCAAATGGTGGTGTTCCACTTAAATGCTGGTACTACAGGCTTTATATGGTAAAAGGCCATATGCCTGTAGTACCAGTACCAGCATACAGGTAGAGTTGTACTGCAGGTTAAGTGGTTTGGTCAGTTCAGTTGAGTAATGAACAAAACAGTGTAAGAAACTTCTCTGTGTGGAAGATTTTCAGTCCATATATCTCTAGTTAACCACTGTATACTAATCAGATCAGACAAAAGTAGTAGAAGTAGCGAACCTAAACTCGTCAAGTCAAAAAAAATAATAATAATAAAAAATATATAATTGTACAGAATTACTAAGTATTCGAAAGTAATCCAAGCAAGGCAGGCAGTCTGTTTCCAGTCGAAAATCCTTTATTAAGTACACAGACAAGTGATCCAAGTAAAACAAAAATAGAGTAATAATTTCCTCACAAGCTTTCTAAATATATATATATACTATTTATCAGGCAAGGGAGTGGTTTATTGTGCTGTAAAACAAAGTGTTATTGGTACACATGTTAAATTCACATCCCTTCCCCATCAGTGTGACATTCGAGCTGGTCCTGCCCTATTTAGTAGCTGTCATAATAATATAACCCTGATGTACTTTAAATAAAATTTATAATGATGTGGTACCTTTTATTTAACCAGATTATTAAGTAGATTATTAAGTCTGTGATTTTATCCAAGACAATATACTACATTTCTGGAAATATATCAGCCTTAGTCCATCTGACAATCATAAAATATATGTAAGTAAATACATATACACTTTCCATGTAAAAAATCAATTGTAAAAATCATATTCTATTTTCATAACCTATTGTTAACAAAGATCACTTTCATCCTTCTAGACTGCTTCAGGTCTGTGTACAAGAACCCTAAAAACTATCTATAAAAATATTATTGCATAATTAGTTACTATTGTTATTACACATCATTTTGAATAAAGTGGAAAAAAGAGAACCAGAAAAAGAATAAAATCATAAGAAAAGATGTATGATGATGGAAACAAAATATACACTTAAATTACAACTGAGTTAAAATGGTATTTAAAACCAACTGGTAGAATAAAATAAAATAAGTACACCAAAATTTGCACCCAATACCACCACATTGGTTCATAATATTACAAGGACTCACCAAGATAAAAAGGCAGGCAGTACATACAGCTAAAATAAATAATACCAAAAATGTTCTAGTTATTGGTGACTTCACTGCTAAATATACACAGTCTGCACTTATCAGACTGGCAAAGGACAGGGCGACTGTCAGATGTCTGTCAGAGACTGTGATTAGGGACATCACTAGGGTCTTCCAAGTCCTTGGGCATTTCAAAATATGGGTATGACCTCGTTACTTATATGGTAAATAATCTCAGGCAGCTTATCTTGAAGGTGATGCAGAGACTTGGTGGAGCTCTTGTCACATGTTGTTAATGAGGTGAAACCCTTTATGTTGTATAGTGTTTTCCCCTTGTCTAGAATGTTTCTAAAGTACAACTCAACCTATATTGTTGTCAGTGATTAGCTACAGTAATGGTATCATTCTAGGAGGATCCAGTTTGTGACATTTTGAGCAAACATGACAAACAGGCCTGCCTGATTTGTCACAGATGGCCTCACCTGTTTTTTGAGATCTTTCACATAGTGGTAAAAGTCTTTTCCACACATAGTGGTTTTTAGGTAACGTAAAGTTACTAGACATTTCAACTTCACAAACTCCAATCTGCCAGGCATCAGAGTGGGTGTTCTCAACACATGAAGCCTTAGAAACAAAATGTCTAATTTAGAAAATTTGCTTTACCTGGAGAACATGCATATCTTTGTAGGTACTGAATATGGTGCCATTTTACAGAAAGCATGCCCTCTATTCTAAGGTTCACTACCTATTACTCCATCAGGCTATTAATAACAGAGGGGGGGGTGTATCTATATCTATTAGAGAGCTCATACCTGTGCACCTTATCCAAAATGACCTTAACCTTGGATTAGCCTAGGTCCAAATCAGTTTCAAAAATAGTTCTTACCTTATTGGTAATTGCAGGTCCTTCTCTACATCCCCTGAGACATATCAAATACCTAAACATGCACAAAATCACCCCAAATACATTTTCATTTGTATACTTTAATTATTCAACCATCATCTCTTTCAGCTACACATTCAACAATTGTTACGCTCACATCTTTCTCAATAACATGAACTCCAAGTCTAATGAACAAACCTAGGACTTCTTTTAACAACTTGCATGCCCTCTGATTTCTCCTACAGGCATTCTCTTCCTTAGTTAAATTTATTTATTTATTTAACATTTACCGACCAGGATAGTCCCGACTGAGCTATTGCCCTTTTTCAACAGAGGCCTAGAGAGAAAAGCTCCAGAATTATCCGCAAAAATAATAATAATATTAATAAAAAAAGTAGTATAATAACTAGAATAGTAAATCCATAGATTACTGTATAAAAATGTTCAATCATTTAAGTTATAGTTTATGAAAAAGCATCGGTTTGTACAGCATGAGCAAGTAAATGCAGTTAGTCTGAGACATTTACAAGAAAGCAATATTATGACATCAGAAGTAGTTATTTCTAGAAATTCTTATATTTAGGTATTGAATGAAGCAGAGTGAAAGCATTTACTGAGAAAGTACAATTTAAGTGAGTTATATATAGTATAAGAAGTGTCAAGAGGATTTAGATTTAGTAGTCAGGAGTGAAAAAGAAGGCAGGAGGGCAGTTTTACCTGCGAGGCTGCAGTCGGTGAGTAAGGATAAGGTCAGGGAGTGTGATTACAATGACCAGTCCCAGTGCTAGTTAGAAAGTCTTTGAGCAATTCTGAATTGTTGCGGGTGGTTTATACTTCTAATATCCAGGGGAGGTTTGTTCCAAGAGAGAAAGGGGGAGTAACTGTACAAATTATGTCCTATGGTAGTTTTTGGTTTGTAGATTTGTAATAGATTTTGATTAGAGCTTCTGAGAGCCCTGGAGGGGTGTAGAGGGAGACACATAAGGAGATATTGTTACAAAGACATGCATCTCCCCGGGCTTTGGCTGAAAATTGGCTTTGTTCCAAGTCGGACTTTCCTGGTAAATACATGTTAAATAAATAAATAAATAATAAAAATAAAAATACAAGGAGGTCTTATACAGGAGGAATGTATGATTTGAAGCTGGGAGAGTAGTAGTTGGTGGAGAAATTCTAATCAGTTTAATGTGGTGAGTGAAAGCCAGTGGTGAAATTTAAAGGCTTGGTTACTTGCAAATCTAGCAACTTTATTATAGGTGGTTTCTAGTTTTGTTAAGAGAGACATCTGTAGGTTGTTGAGGATTTGTGAGCCATAAACAAGACAAGGGAGAAGGTAGGCGTGAGACAGAGAGCATTAGCCTCATTTGATAGGAATTTTTTGCTTCTGTAGAGCAGTCCAAGTTTTTAATGGGTAAGTTGAGGACATGAAGGTCAAATTTGAGTTGGTCATCTACTGTGACCCCCAGAAGCTTAGTATGAGATTCAACAGTGATGGGAGTATTGTTAAGGTATGAGATAAAGAAAGTAGATTTAAGGTGGTTGAGATAGAAAAAGCAAGAATCTAGTCTTTTTAAGGTTTAAGATTAGTTGGTTGATAGAGAGCCAGTTTTCAATAGCTTTGAAGGATTTTGTGGTAAGTGAGTTCAGATCGAAAAGGTTATCAGCTATAGTGATGACTGTGGAGTCATCCTCATATTGTATAAGATATGATTGTGGACAGGATGTGTATATGAGGTCAGCACAGATGTTGAACAATAATGGACCAATTATTGATCCTTGCAGCTCCGCCATCTTGATGGGGAGAGCAGAGGAGAGTGTGGAATGCCATTTTACAGATTGTTGTTTGTCGGTGAAGTAACTAGCAAACCAGGAAATGGTTGAGCTAAAAAGATTTATGTCACAGAGTTTAGCCAATAACAGGGGGTGGGAGACAGTGTCAAATGCTTTAGAGGGGTTCAGGAATAAACAGGGGCCCTTACAAGCCTAGCCAAGAGTTTATTCCCAAAAAGAAACCTCAGTCAGCACCTGTCACCCCTGTCAATGAGGGACACAGGTGGATCCCCTGGGACAAATTTGTGCTTTCCCATCCACTCATCAAGATTGTGCTTGAAGAAGGTCAGTGAGGTGCTCTGTTTGACATGTATAGAAAGTCTATTCCAGAGATGGGGCAGCCTCTGGGAGACAAACCTGTCTCTCCAGAAGGTTTTCTTAATGTCGCATATTAGAGTGAAGCCTTTTGAGCCGGTAATGTGTGAGGAGCTAGACTTAAAGATATGGATCATCTCTAGTAGGGCAGGGTCTGAGATTGCTTTGTAGGCGAGACATAGATCACCCCTGTGCAATCTGTACAATACCAAACAGAGTGATAGTGATTTGAGCCTGTCCACACAGGACAGGTGTTGGAGGCCATGGATTCTCTTTGTGAGCTATTTCAGTGGCCTTTCCAGTTGGTGCAAATATTTGGAGAGGTGCATACCAAATGGGGCATTATATTCAATTATTGGCCTAATGCGGGAGGAGTATAAAGTAGTAATAACTCCTTTTTTCTGGATGCAATCCCTTAACTTATGAGATGAACCAACTAAAAAGCTTTTCTGACCACTGCTGCTACATGGTGGTCGAATGTGAGGTTGTTATCAACCTGTGTCCCCAGATCTCTCACCACAGGTTGTGTGCTTAGGGGTTTGCTGTTGATGTGGTAATCAGTAGGGGCAGTGTTTTTGCCGAATGGTATGATGATACATGTTTTTGTGTTTAGCTTGAGGCCATGACTTTGGCACCAGTCATTAGTTGCTGTGAGACCTTCTTGCAGTATGTTAACATCATTTGGAGAGTTAGCAACAGCACCCGAATTACAGTCATATGCAAATTTGGGCAGCCACAGGCCTTTTGTCTTTGCCTAGACCTCTGAGAAGTAGATGACAAACAGTAGGGGTCCCTGGACAGATCCCTGGGGAACTTCACTAGTGACAGGTCTGCTATCAGAGGTGGATGTGCCTATTTTGACATTGAGGGTCCTGTCAGTGAGCCAGTTGACCACCCACCTGATGAGATAGGGATTTATGCCAAGTTGTGTTAGCTTTTTGATGATGCCCGAGTGGAGGATTTTGTCAAAGCCCTTGGCCAAGTCAAGGTAAGCTGTATGCACTGACTTTCCCTCATCCAGGGCCTTGGTGACAGTCTCAAAAAAGTCAACCAGGTTCAACAGGCAAGATCTGCCCTTCACAAATCTGAACTGGGTGGGGTCAAGTGCTTGGAGATTGCCTATGTCCTTGTTTATGAGGTCCATAATAACACACTCCATGGCCTTACAGATCAGACTGTCAAGTTAATGGGACGATAGTTTCCAGGGTCAGTAGTGGCACCACCTTTGTGCAAAGGGATGACAAAGGAATTCCACTCTGCTGGAATGAAGCCTATACTTTTGCTGTGGTTGAATAGGGTGCTCAATGGTGAAGCCAGTTCTTGCCGGAGATGGTGCAGAATACAGCCTGGAATACTATTAGGTCCCATGGAAGCTGTGTTCTTTGCCTTGGATAGGGCCTTTAGCACTTGATCTATGGAGATGTGAGGTGCGGAACAAGTATCAGGGATGTCTAAAGGGCCTTTGTGGGGGACAGGGGGGTGAAGTTTGCACCAAACCTATCTGCTAGCAGGTTGGCTAAGTCAACAGGATTGGTGTAAGTGATACTGTTAAGTACTAATTCGGAACAAACCAGGGCTTTGCCATGGAAGTTCCCGGTGTAGCTGAAGAAAAGTTTGTTGTTGTCTCTGGCTAAAGAGATTGTATTAGTGAAGGAGATAAGGGTTGATGAGGTACAATGGTTGGGGTGAAAGCCATGTTGTGTGGAAGTTAGTAATTTTTCTTGTATAAGGTAATCCAGGATTTGTTAATGCACACGTTTTTCTAATATTTTGGAGAGAGGGGATAGAATTCCTATTGGTCTGAAGTTTAAAAGTTCAGTGGAGTTACCTCCTTTGTGAATGGGTATAGTAAACAATTGTTTCCAGATAAAGGGTACTTTGGATTGTTCTACTGATCAGTTGATAAGAAGAGAGATAGGAAAGGCTATTGAGCTAGCACTTCCTTAAGGAAGAGTGGAGGCAGGTTTTCAGCAGAGGTGGAGCAAGGTTTCAATTTGAGAAGTAGGTGTTTTATATAGCTGGTTGATACTGGTTTAATAAAGAAGGTGTTTTTGAAAGTATAGGAGGTAGGGATCTCTGAAGGGTTGACAGAGCTATTTGTCTGCATCAGTTTGCTGATGGTGTCTATGAAGTATGTGTTAAATATGGAGGCTGTTTCTTGGGGAGTATTATTTGGACAAGGATTAGGAGTTGAGGGGTTACCTGAGTGTAGTATTTGATTAATGGAATTCCATAATTTCTGTGGATTGGTCTTGTATGAGGTTTGTACCTTGATGTAAAGGTTATTTTTATCTTTGTTTATGTGTTTTTGGTAAGGTGACAAAGTCCTTTATAGGTTTGAAGATGGGAAGGGGATTTTGTTTTGGATCATGTTTTCCACTCCTTGTCTCTTTTTTTGCATTAGGATCTTATAGTTTGTGACAAGCAGGAGGAACTAAGTGATTTGACTCTAACAGTTTGTAGTGGGGGGGCAAGAGTGTTTAGAATGTTTAGGAATATGGAGTTGAATTTTTGTACTGCCTCATCTAGGGGAAGATAAGTTAGGGAGGACCAGTTTATTGTGGAGAGAAGATTATTGAAGGTATCAGGATGGAAGCTGAAGAGTTTGTGGCATTTTATGCATTTGTGTTGGCAGGTGTGGTGAGGGGTGAATTTAAGCACTTTCATTGGTTAGTGGTCACTTAGTGAGTGGGACAGTGATTCAGGGTAGTGATATTTATGTGGACTGGAAACTGGTACCCAGTCAATAAGAGAGCTGGAGTTAGTTGGTTTATTAGTATGTGTAGGAGTGGAGATATTTTGGAGAAGCCATGCAAATTAACACAGGAGCTTGGACTGTTAGAAGACAGCGATAGCCAATTAATGTTGACTTTGCCAAGGATAATGATTTCATTGGGTGTATTATGTGTGAGCCAGGAGAGGATTTGTTGAAGTATTATGAAGTTGTCACAAGGAGCATGTGTATATAGCAGCTATAGTTAGTTTATTTTGCTCACTGATTTTGCAGTTAGCAGTCAGAAGTTCAGCAGGAGAAAAAGGGGGAGGGTTTGCTAAGGGGGAAAGAATTAGGTGATTAGAATACAGTCTAACAACTCCACCACATTTTTTCTTTGGTGTATCAAGACGTAAGATGTAACCTGGGGAGGATTCTTTGTCAGAGATGTGAGGTTTCAGCCAAGTTTCAGTAAGAGTTATTATATCAGGGGAGTGGTGAGCCATCCAAGCATGAAATGTGCTTACTTTGTTGAGCGTGCTTTGGATATTTAGGGAGTACAGTGAGAAGGAATTATTGGGGAGATTAAGGTGAGGAACAGTAGGATGAGTGGGTATGTTGTTAGTGAGAAGGGGGGTATTAGGTCCTGGATTTGGATGTATGTCACCAGATAGGAGCAGGGTGTTAGATGAGTTAAGGTAGGGAGTGAGAGGAGCTTCAAGTGATGTTTTGGCTTGATTCTAGTGATGGTTGAGATGAAGGGTGGAATTCTGATTTTGTGGAGGGAGGAGTTTGAGGTTGTGAAGGTAGATGGGTGTAGTTTTGAATGTGTATAGTGATTTAGAGAAAGGAGTATTGTGAATAGAGGTTAGAGAAGGGTATAGTGCTTTTAAATGAGTGTTATACGAGGAGAGGTAGGATGTGAGTAGAGAGGAAAGGTAGTATCATTATGTTTTATAACTGGTAGGAGTGGAGGAGTAAGAATGTGAGTAGAAGGCTAAATGAGTTGGAGGCATAGTATTATGGTAAAGTACAAGAACAGTGATGGGGTTAGATGTTAGAATGGAAGAAGAGGAACAGGTAGGAAGGTATATGTAGTGAAAGTATCGACTTATATATTAATTTTAAATGAGACCATTTAACTCGCTTTGTACCTTAAGAAGAACATCCCTACTCCCATTAATACATATACGTTCAGGGACTTCATCAAAACAAAATAAAAAGTTTTTTCAACGTTTCTGGAAAACATAAATCGTCTGTTTTCCCTGAATGCCTGAACATTAACACCCCCAGATGTAGAAAAGAAATTATGTGATCTATTAAATCAATATATAGTTAAATTGTCCTCTTTTGTTGTAAGCAAACAACAAATACATCAAATGTCCAATCTACTGGGATCATAGAATCAACAAATTATTTATTTGTTGAAATTTGTTTATTTATATATTTAATTTATTTATTTGTGTTTTTCACTGAATATTAACTCAGCTGAAGTTGTGGCTGTCTCTCTACAGAGTACTTTTTAGAATTTCTGTGTAGCCATTGATAGCGGCGGTGGGGGGGTAGTTTCAGCTCATCACTGACATTCTGTCTTGTCTTATATAAGTGGTACCTTTTGAATTATCTCTGCTTAATATCAGAGCTTTGGCCGGCTAACATCTACCTGAAATCAGCTGGATGTATAAGTGAATTTAAGTACACTTTTATCTGCTCTTTTGCATATAGTACTGTATTTAATTAATTTATTTGTGTTTTTCACTGAATATTAACTCAACTGAAGTTGTGGCTGTCTCCCTACAGTTAGTTCCCCACCCACCCTCTCTGCTCTTGTTTTGGTGTTAATGTTGGTGGCTTTGAAACTGCCCTCCCCTCTTGTAGATTTGTGTTTGGATACTCCAAATGGGCCCATCTCATTTGCTCACTCAACTGAGTGCAGTGAGATCATATTCTGATTTCAGGCACTCCTACCATGTACAAAGAGAGCATCTGGGAACGACAACCCCTGTAGCCTCTTAATCCTGCTTTGTTCCCTCCCTCAAAAAAAAAAAAAAAAATATATATATATATATATATATATATATATATATATATATATATATATATTAGTCAGTTGCTCTTACTGTAACTGTCTTAGTTGCTCTTCTGCGTGCTGTTATCTGTTCAGTCACTCTTACTCTGCACTTATTACTGCTTGTTAGTAGCCTTCTAATTTACTGCCTTCTGCATTTGTTTTTTAGTCATTTGTTAATTTAATTGCATTTATTTGAACTGGGATTTGCTGTAGTGTTGCTACACACTCGGGTGTGCTGGCCTGCACTACAATTTGAATTTTATTTACTGTTTTAGCTGCTTTTCTGTAACAAAAAAAAATTCTAAGCTTGTTTCCTGCCTTTCCTGTAATTAGTCAAGTCCAGATACAGATTTGCTGTATCCAGAACTGTTGGTAAGCTTCTGAGCCCCCCAAGCCTTTCTGTGTTGGAGGGAAGCCTTCTAGCTTATCAGTGGGAGTGGTAAGCACTAGGTAGCCTATCTACCTTGGGTAGAGTGGGTTTTGGCCCTGAAATTGTAGTTCATTGGCCGTTTGGGTAGTATTTCCATCTCTTTCTATGTTCTGGTTAAATGCCCGTTTTGCGTTTGGTCCCTGCCTTTCCTATAACTAGTGTAGTCCAGGTACAGATCTGCTGTATCCAGGACTATTGGTAAGCTTCTGAGCCCCCCCCCCCCAAGCCCTTCTGTGTTGGAGAGAAGCCTTCTAGCTTATCAGTGGGAGTGGTAAGCACTAGCTAACCTATCTACCACAGGAGGAGTGATTTCTGGCCCAGAAATTATAGTTTATTGGCTGTTTGGGAAGCTTTTCCATCTCTTTCAACCTTCTGATTTAGAAGTCTGTGTTTGCGCTTGTTTCCTGCCTTTCCTGTTACTAGTCTAGTCCATGTACAGATTTGCTGTATCCAGGACTCTTTGTAAGCTTCTGAGCCCCCCCCAAGCCTTTCTGTGTTGGAGGGAAGCCTTCTAGCTTATCAGTGGGAATGGTAAGCACTAGGTAGCCTATCTACCACAAGAGGAGTGGTCCCTGCCCCAGAAATTGTAGCTATTGGCTGTTTGAGCAGTTTTTTTTTCCATCTCTTTCAACTTTCTGGTTTGAAAGCCACACTTGTGCCTGTTTCCCGCCTTTCCTATAAATAGCCTAGTCTGGTTACAGAGTTGCTGTATCCAGGATTGGTAGTAAGCTTCTGAGCCCCCCAAAGCATTTCTGTGTTGGAGGGAAGCCTTCTAGCTTATCAGTGGGAGTGGTAAGCACTAGGTAGTTTATCCTCCACAGGAAGAGTGAGTTTTGGCCCAGAAATTGTAGTTTATTTGGCTGTTTGGGCAGTTTTCCATCTCTTTCAACTTGCTGGCGTAAAAGCCTATGTTTGTACTTGTCACCACCTTTCCTGTAACTAGTCTAGTCCAGGTACAGATTTGCTGTATCCAGGACTCTTTGTAAGCTTCTGAGCCCCCCATGCCTTTCTGTGTTGGGGGGAAGCCTTCTAGCTTATCAGTGGGAGTGGTAAACATTAGGTAGCCTATCTACCACAAGAGGAGTGGTTCCTGGCCCAGAAATTGTAGCTATTGGCCGTTTGGGCAGGTTTTTTTGCATCTCTTTCAACGTTCTGGTTTAAAAGCCGCACTTGCACCAGTTTCCCACCTTTCCTGTAACTAGCCTAATCCAGATTCAGAGTTGCTGTATCCAAGGACTGTTGGTAAGCTTATGAGCAGCGCAAGCCTTTCTGAGTTGGAAGAAAGCCTTCTAGCTTATCAGTGGGAGTGATAAGCACTAGGTAGCCTGTCTACCATGAGAGGAGAGGTTCTTGGCCCAGAAATTGTAGTTTATTGACCATTTGGACAGTTTGTCTGTTTCTTTCAACTTTCTGGTTTAAAAGACCACATCTGCGCTTGTTTCCCATCTTTCCTGTAACTAACCTACTGGGTAACACTAGAAAGCCTTAAACTGATACAAGTCTTCTAGCTTAGAAGAGAGACTTTGGAGTGATTAAGTATCAGTTTTCTGTACTTTCTTGCTGTACTTAACTGTTTTCTGCCTATACTCAGATTTTCCAGCATTTATTGTGATTTAAAAGCTTGTTTTTTTCACATATTGTACTTATTTGACTGCCTGCACTTTTAAAAAGTTGTTTTTTGTTTAAATAATTTGTTTAACTGTTGTAGGCTACACACTAAAGTGTGATAACCTTTTCTGATCGTTTGTAGTCATTTAAAGCTGTTTTAAGTGTATTTTTTTACTGTTTTTGCCTTATCTTTTCAAAAAAACAAAAAAAAAATTCCTTGTTTTCTTTCTAAGCTAGTATAGTCCAGTTTTCAGGCTAGTGCTGAATTCAGGGCTGTGATACTAGTTTCTGAGTTGTCCATACCTTACTTGGATAGAAGGACGTTTCTCAGTTCACCTGTGAGAGAGGGGAGCTTCGAGCAACCTATCTGTCCCTGGAGGAGTGGTTCCAGCCCAGAAGTTAGTAGTTTATTGGCCATTTTGGGCTAATTTCTATCTCTTTCATTTCCCTACTATAAAAACTGCATTTGCACGGTTTTACGCACAGGGCAGTGCCGGTTAGCTACAGTTAAATTATTCCTGGCTCCACTGAGTCTCCTCTTCAGTTTTTTCCTTGAAACTAGTCTAACTCTCACCCTAAGCACTCAAAAAGCATCTTACAGCCTAGCACTTGCTCAGACCTAATAGCATGCACTAATAAACCCTGACACTGATTGCCCAGCAGGGCAAGGCTCTTTATTCACCCCTCACCAACCAAGCGACTAAGCAGCTCACCTTACTATTCAGGCATGACCAAAGGGCAACTTCAGGTGCACTCTCCAGTCCAGCTGGTGAATCTGGTATCCTGAGGCAATGTTACAACTGCCTCATGTACACAGACAACCCTCTCCTCCTACCAGAAAACACTAGCATATGCAAGAGATGCAATTATACAGCCAAACTGGAAACTAAGCTGTCTCCACCCAAGACTGGAACACACAGTCAAGAGGAGAAGGTTAACACTTCCACCACACCTCCAGCCGCACACAGACCTACTAAAACAGCACTGGCAAAAAATACACATACATACACAAAATCATACTTGGAGGCTCTAAATAAAAACCTGCAAAAGCATCAGAGACCTCCAAAGCAGACACCCAAACAACCTGCATTTCCCGTCACAAACCAGTCAACACATAAAACACAAAATCAGTGTGCCGCACAATCACAGCCCTTAAGGCAAAATAACATACCTAACACACTAGTAATAGGTGACTCTATAATCAGGCACACTGACGTCCCACTCACTAGGTTGGACAAGCAGAAGGTTACTGTTAGCTGCCTGTCGGGAGCCAGAATCCGCCACGTAACACAAGCACTCAGGTCATTCCAGAACAAGTACAAATATGACTCTGTCATTGTTCATGTTGGTGTGAATGACCTGAGACGTACCTCCCTGGACTACATGAAAAGAGATATGGAAGAGATCTCTGATCATGTAGCCCAGGTTGGTATGACCCTGACCCTGAGTAGCATCCTGCCCTCACCAAGAATGATACCTCAGTATAAAGAAAAAAATTATCAACTTCAACAATTGGCTAAGCTTCTGGTGTCATTCAAAGGGGATCCAGTGTCTGTCAGCCTGGGATGACATGCTCGACAAGCCGCGTTGCTTCACAAAAGACAGCTTGCACCTGTCACCCCTAGGCTTTCGAATACTGGCCAAGACTCTTGCTGCCCCCATAGTGCCTTTTTTAGGCAAGGCTCAAAAGTCAAACCCACCTCCATAAACAGCACAATTAACAAAAAACTGAGGGTTATGCTACTCGATGCCAGGAGTTTAAATCTCAAAATGCACATGCTCAAAGCACTCCTAAGTATGGAGAACGTCGACATCTGTGCAGTAACTGAAACCTGGTTCAAGGCTCCAGAGAGCACCCCAACACTACCAGGCTACAACTCATATCACCTTTTTCGGCCACAGAACATGGACCGAAACACAAAAGGAGGGGGTGTATCCATATTCATCAAGGATACCTACACCTCCAGGTTAGTGGCGCAGCATGATACCTCTGAGATCATCCATGTGCAACTAACTTCGGGCAGATCTGCAATGCAAATTGTGGCCTGCTACAGATCACCTTCCATGACCCAGGACCACCACTCCACCTTTCTGGAGACACTGGAAAACATGAAGGTCCTACCGAAAACCCTGATATTGGGCGATTTCAATTACCCTACCATTCACTGGGAAAACTAATTGAGTACAAATTCCCAGGCCCAGTGCTTCCTTGAATTCATCAACTCAAACACCCTGGATCAGCTGGTAAACTCCCCTATCAGAGGTGAAAATATATTGGACCTGGTCATCACTAACATGGGTGACAGGTGTTCCACACCGGAGGTCAACCCGTCACTGGTTAGATCAGACCATAAACTAATCACTCTGGATGGCCACACCCCATCACCACCCCCAACTAAGGAAACCACAGTAAAAAACTTTTCTAAAGCAAACTTCACCTTACTTAAGACAGAGCTGGTAAGTTTCACAGCCCCCACGCTAAAGGATAACACTGCCCAAGATGCAGAAACCTTTACAAATGCACTCTATGAGCACTTACAAGGATGCATGGATCATGCCATCCCTAGCAAAACCAAGACGCACTCCTCTAAGAGAAGGAAACCGGTTTGGTGGACCCCTGCAATAAACAGGCTATACAATAGAAGGAGGAAACTAGTTCAGGAAAAAAAGCAAATCCCAAGAAGCAAAGACATCCCTGATCAGTATCAGTAAGAAACTAAGGTCCCTCATGAAATCATCCAAGGCTAACTTCGAAAGAAAAATAGCCAAGGATTCAAAAGATAACCACAAAGCCTTCTTTAGCTATGTTAAGAATCTAAGTGGCAACTCGCAGATATGCACTGAACTAGTGCAAAATAGCACAAAATATACTGAACCTACTGATATTGCCAACATCCTGGCAGATAGATTCAGTGCAAACGTCACACCCCTCTCACCTACAAAAGGGCCCAAAACAATACCAGAAAAGTGTAGTGTCCCAAAAATCACAGACGCACAGGTGAAAACAGCCCTTTTAAAAGCCAAAAACACAGCATGAATGGGACCAGATGGTGTCCCAGGCTGCATCTTGCATGAACTACAGAATGAACTAACCCCCCACCTAAACACGCTGTTCAACCTCAGCCTCTCCACAGGCTACATGCCCATAGAATGGCACACAGCAATGGTTATTCTTCTCCACAAAGGAGGGGACACAACTAACTCTAGTAACTATTGCCCCATAAGCCTGACTAGCCTGGTCTGCAATGCTATGGAGCGCATCATCATGGAACTCATTAACAAAGATATTGGGAATCTCCAAACACTTGACCCGACCCAGTTGGGCTTTGTTAAGGGCAGATCATGTCTACTAAACCTGGTGGACTTCTTCAAGACAGTCACCAAGGCCATAGACGAGGGAAAGGTGGTTCACACAGCCTACCTTGACCTCGCCAAGGCTTTCGACACCATTCCCCACTCGGGTATTACAGAAAAACACACCAGACTGAACATAAACATCACGAGATGGGTTGCCAACTGGCTTACAGACAGAACTCACACGGTAAGAATAGCAGGCTCCAGGTCCGACTCTAAACCAGTCACAAGTGGTGTCCCACAAGGCTCGGTCCTGGGACCCCTACTGTTTGGCATATACTTCTCAGAAGTACAGGCAAACACAGGAGGACTATGGCTAACCAAGTTCGATGATGACTGCAAACTGGGAGCCATAATTGACTCTCTGGCTGACACAGACATCCTCCAAAAGGGCCTTACTGAGACGGACACCTGGTATCAAAGTCATGGCCTCAAGCTAAATGCCAAAAAATGCATAGTCATCCCATTTGGGAAAAACAAAACACCCACGAATTACCACATAGGTGGTAGCCCCCTTAATACAGAAGAGGTAATAAGAGATCTGGGAACCCAGGTAGATAGTAATCTCTCCTTTGACAATCATATTGCCAAAGTAGTTAGGAAATCCTTCTATGTGGCCCATCTAATTACTAAAGGGTTTGCATCTAGAAATAAAGAGGTTATAGTGCCCCTCTACTCGTCACTCATTAGACCCATCATAGAGTACAATGCCCCATTTGGGATGTACCTCACAAAACACTTCCAACAGCTGGAAAGACCACAAAAGTACCTCGCCAAGAGGATTACTGGCCTCAAACATATGTCCTATGCAGCCCAACTGAAAAAACTCCGGCTGTACTCAGTGGCATATTGATTACTCAGATGTGATCTCTGCCTGACTTGCAAAGCCATGTCCAACTCAGAATTGATGGACATGCTCCACCTACAGAAGTCCAAGTCACTGCGAGCCACATGCTCTAGTGAGCAAAACCTCACCACAAGAATAAACAGAATATGCTGGAGGGATAGATTCCTGTTACAGAGACTCCCCATGCTTTGGAACAAAATTCCAAATTACATCAGGCAGAGCCCCTCACTAACACTCGTCAAGAGAAACCTTGACGAGTGGATGGGTAACAGAAAATACACCCCTGGGATCACTTCATTGGCTCTGCTTGACAGAGGATCATGGGGCGGCGAAAGCTGACACACTCTGGCTAGGCTTATAAATGCCCTTGGGCAGATAGCCTAGTACCTACCTATGAACCTATATAAAAAATAATTTGTTATTATATAACAACAAATGTAAGCAAATAGCCTTCTATGAATTTTACCCACCACACAGCTCATAATACCAATTTTAAACACATTAGTAAAGAACTCAAGGATATTATGAGAAGCACCAAGGTTGCCTATGAACAAAAGACAGCAACCAGAACTAAGGAGAACCATAAGACTTTGTCTCCTCTGCTCCACCTTATTAATGCATACTGACCCTAATCCTGCCCCTGTTCGTAATGGGCAACTTACCTACAAATTCCATTCCTATGACACTACTACTACTCAAGACAGCTTGGACACTCATCACGTGTGACACACACACACACACACACACACACACACACACACACACACACACACACACACACACACACACACACACACTCTGAACTTATCCCCTTACCTAACCTTTACCCTAACCCTAAAAGACACCTACAC
The DNA here is from genome assembly GCF_019279795.1 of Protopterus annectens. NCBI lineage: Eukaryota > Metazoa > Chordata > Ceratodontiformes > Protopteridae > Protopterus > Protopterus annectens. The sequence goes on from NC_056732.1 coordinate 1,812,993,317, forward strand.
ACAGACACAAACGCACACACACACACACACACACACACACACACACACACACACACACACACAGAGACACTCTCTCTAAACCTATCCCCTTACCTAACCTTTACCCTAACCTTAAAACACACACACACACACACACACACACACACACACACACACACACACACACTAACTTACACATAAACTCCCGGCCCCACCACTTACCTTTGTCGAGCAACCAGAAGTCAGTCAAACAAGCGTTTGACCAAACGACCTGTTGCTCAATGCATACAGCAGTTCAGTTGTATTGCACAAATGAGTATTGACCAACTGTAATACACCCATCTTCTTATACCAGCTAAAGCCAAGCCCTTTGGTGTTAAATTAATTAACAAAATTTCAGCCAGTATGTTTAAAACAAAAAATATCACCTCCTTGTATCCAGGCAACATACCTAGCTACTAAATGTAAAGCACTACCTTGCTGAATGTCTCTTAAACAATTTCAGTGACAATCTCTACAGGATATTGTATGTGAGGTCTGAAGAAATGCCATAATTATCCCTTTCCATAAGGGCGGCCCCTCCGCTCGCTCATGTACTTAGTCTCACCAACTATAACGCTATGGAATGTATTATTGTAGTACTAACTAATAAGAACATACAAGATCTGCAGACTCCACACTTATTGCCTTAGCATACCACAGTACCTCCCTTTGTCGAAGATAGATCATGCCTTTTTAATTTTGTTAGTAACTTTGCTAAAGTTTCCAAAACCCTAGATAAAGGACTTGTCTGCACTTAACAAAGCAGTTGATGTCAACCCCCACTTTGTCATCTTAAACTAATCCAGCTAAACACCAACCCCTTTGTAATTCACTGGAATGCAAAATGGTTATTAGATAGAACATAAGTGATCACAATAAATGGTACTCTCTCCAAAAGGCAAAATGTAACTAGTGTCCATCAGGGTTTTGTCGTAGGTCCTCTCCACTTTGGAATCTATTTCTCTTAACCACTAGCAAATACTAGTACATTTTGTCTATCTAAATTTGAATACAACTGCAAACTAGAAATTATCCTATGTCATTTCATATTCATTTGATATTCCAAAAAGACCACGGTCATGCTAATAGCTGGTGCTCTAATCATGGTTTCACCGTAAAAACAAAGAAAAGAGTATCGCCATCTTTGATAAAACTCATGCTCCTGCACAGTATCACATACCTGAGACTCAGTTAAAGACTGCCAACATGATCTGAGGACCATACAGAAAGAATAAGCTATCCTTAAATTAAATTAGTTATCTCCAATATTGCCGGAAACTTGTTTTACTTCTCTCATCTCATCTATCATGAGTCGTTGACCAAATCCCAGTTGATCCTAACTCCACTTTACTGTGTCTTTATTCACCCCATCATTAGAACAGAGTGCTCTGTTTGGCATGTACAGCTGTTCATAGGTGCATAGGTTCATAGGTAGGTACTAGGCTATCGGCCCAAGGGCCTATGCAAGCCTAGCCAACAAGGTTCCCTGGCTTATGCGACCCAAGCAAGTTATTTTCCAGTGCCACTGAAAAGCAGACACACAGAAGTGATCCCCGGGGTGTATTTCCTATTTCCCATCCACTCATCAAGATTTTTCTTGAAGAGTGCTAATGAAGAACTTTGCTTGACATAGATGGGTAGCCTGTTCCAGAGTATGGGAAGTCTCTGGGATAGGAATCTATCCCTCCAGCATGTCCTGTTTATTGTGGTGACAAGGTTTAGGTCCCTACAGCACGTAGCTCTGAGGGATTGGGATTTCTTTAGGTGTAGCATGTCCAACAGCTCTGGGTTTGACATAGCTTTATATGTTAGGCAGAGATTACCTCTGAGTAGGCGATATGCTATGGAGTAAAGCTGGAGTTTTTTCAGGCGTTCAGTGTAGGGCATTTGTTTGAGTCCAGTAATCCTCTTTGTGAGGTACTTCTGTGGTCTTTCCAGCTGCTGCAGATGTCTTGTGAGGTACATTCCAAAAGGGGCGTTGTACTCTATAATGGGTCTAATGAGTGATGAGTAGAGGGTAACCTCTTTTTTCCTGGATGAGAACCCTTTTATGATGAGCTGTGCCACGTAGGACATCCTGACTACTGTGGCGATGTGACTATCAAAGGAGAGACTACTGTCCACCTGGGTCCCAAGGTCTCTTATCACACATTCGGTGTTAAGTAGATAGGGTGGGAGGATAGCATAATGGTTAAGGTGTTTAACTTATGAACACAAGGCAGGGTTTGATTCTCACCTGGGGTAACTGGCTAGGCTTGAAATGGCCCACAAGGGTAGTTAGCCTAGTACTAATCTATGAACCTATGCTGCCTATGTGGTAGTTCATGGGTACTGTAAATAACTCTCCCAACTTGAAGGACCCAGATTTAATAACCAAAAGAACTGTCGCTTGTCCCATTGTCCATCGAAGACAAGGCAGGCGGAGTAGTTCATTTAAGATGCTTTATTACAGAGAAATACAGCAGGATGGCTAGCATCATCAATAAATATAAACAAACTGATTAAGAGACAGACCTTACTTGCAGACATGCTTACATCTCAACAGCTTACTACAAAATGGCAGTCAGACTTCCACATACTCAGTATTTATACACTTGTGCAAGCCCTTGGATAGCTTCTTAAAGAGACATACACACATGAACCCAAGGTTGAAAGAATTTTTCTTGTTTGGATAAAACAAAACATCTTTCCTTTTTTGTGAGGTATATAGACTCCTCTTAGGAGATATGTACCTTGTCTTCTCAGACCAGACACGCCTTTCTTTGACCTTCTTTTTATTAAAAAGAAAAACTCCTCAATTAGTATCCATTCCAAACGTCCGATTCTATAACAAAATATCAATATGTTCCAGCTCAGGGATACATGCATCATTGAGCAGTTTCCTTATGTATGGCACTGACTTACTCTACCTGTTAGGTGGTGTAAAACCCTACAGCTCAGGGGTACATGCATCATTGAGCAGTTTCCTTCATATGGCACTGACTTACTCTACCTGTTAGGTAGTGTAAAACCCTACAGCTCAGGGGTACATGCACCATCGAGCACTTTCCTTACGTATGGCACTGACTTACTCTACCTGTTAGGTAGTGTAAAACCCTACAGCTCAGGGATACATGCACCATCGAGCACTTTCCTTACATATGGCACTGACTTACTCTACCTGATAGGTAGTGTAAAACCCTACAGCTCAGGCATACATGCATCATCGAGCAGTTTCCTTACATATCGCACTGACTTACTCTACCTGTTAGGTAGTGTAAAACCCTACAGTTCAGGGATACATGCATCATCGAGCACTTTCCTTACATATGGCACTGACTTACTGTACCTGTTAGGTAGTGTAAAACCCTACAGCTCAGGGGTACATGCATCATCGAGCACTTTCCTTATGTATGGCACTGACTTACTCTGCCTGTGAGGTAGTGTAAAACCCTACAGCTCAAGGGTACATGCATCATCGAGCACTTTCCTTACGTATGGCACTGACTTACTCTACCTGTTAGGTAGTGTAAAACCCTACAGCTCAGGGATACATGCATCATCGAGCACTTTCCTTATGTATGGCACTTACTCTACCTGTTAGGTAGTGTAAAACCCTACAGCTCAGGGGTACATGCAACATCGAGCACTTTCCTTACATATGGCACTGACTTGCTCTACCTGTTAGGTAGTGTAAAACCCTACAGCTCAGGGGTACATGCATCATCAAGCACTTTCCTTACGTATGGCACTGACTTACTCTACCTGTTAGGTAGTGTAAAACCCCTACAGCTCAGGGGTACATGCATCATTGAACACTTACATTACGTATGGCACTGACTTATTCTACCTGTTAGGTAGTGTAAAACCCTACATCTCAGGGGTACATGCACCATCGAGCACTTTCCTTATGTATGCCACTGACTTACTCTACCTGTTAGGTAGTGTAAAACCCTACAGCTCAGGGGTACATGCAACATCGAGCACTTTCCTTACATATGGCACTGACTTGCTCTACCTGTTAGGTAGTGTAAAACCCTACAGCTCACGGGTACATGCATCATCAAGCACTTTCCTTACGTATGGCACTGACTTACTCTACCTGTTAGGTAGTGTAAAACCCTACAGCTCAGGGATACATGCATCATCGAGCACTTTCCTTATGTATGGCACTGACTTACTCTATCTGTTAGGTAGTGTAAAACCCTACAGCTCAGGGATACATGCATCATCGAGCACTTTCCTTATGTATGGCACTTAGTCTACCTGTTAGGTAGTGTAAAACCCTACAGCTCAGGGATACATGCTTCATCGAGGACTTTCCTTACGTATGGCACTGACTTACTTTACCTGTTAGGTAGTGTAAAACCCTACAGCTCAGGGATACATGCATCATCAACACTTTCCTTTTGTATGGCACTGACTTACTCTACCTGTTAGGTAGTGTAAAACCCTACATCTCAGGGTACATGCACCATCGAGCACTTTCCTTATGTATGCCACTGACTTACTCTACCTGTTAGGTAGTGTAAAACCCTACAGCTCAGGGGTACATGCAACATCGAGCACTTTCCTTACATATGGCACTGATTTACTCTACCTGTTAGGTAGTGTAAAACCCTACAGCTCAGGAGTACATGCATCATCAAGCACTTTCCTTACGTATGGCACTGACTTACTGTACCTGTTAGGTAGTGTAAAACCCTACAGCTCAGGGGTACATGCATCATCGAGCACTTTCCTTACGTATGGCACTGACTTACTCTACCTGTTAGGTAGTGTAAAACCCTACAGCTCAGGGACACATGCATCATCTAGCACTTTCTTTACGTATGGCACTGACTTACTCTACCTATTAGGTAGTGTAAAACCCTACAGCTCAGGGATACATGCATCATGAACACTTTCCTTTTGTATGGCACTGACTTACTCTACCTGTTAGGTAGTGTAAAACCCAGCTCAGGGGTACATGCATCATCAAGCACTTTCCTTACGTATGGCACTGACATACTCTACCTGTTAGGAGGAGTAAAACCCTACAGCTCAGGGGTACATGCATCATTGAGCAGTTTCCTTACGTATGGCACTGACTTACTCTACCTGTTAGGTAGTGTAAAACCCTACAGCTCAGGGGTACATGCACCATCGACCACTTTCCTTACGTATGGCACTGACTTACTCTACCTGATAGGTAGTGTAAAACCCTACAGCTCAGGCATACATGCATCATCAAGCAGTTTCCTTACGTATCGCACTGACTTACTCTACCTGTTAGGTAGTGTAAAACCCTACAACTCAGGGATACATGCTTCATCGAGCACTTTCCTTACATATGGCACTGACTTACTCTACCTGTTAGGTAGTGTAAAACCCTACAACTCAGGGATACATGCTTCATCGAGCACTTTCCTTACATATGGCACTGACTTACTCTACCTGTTTGGTAGTGTAAAACACTACAGCTCAAGGGTACATGCATCATTGAGCACTTTCCTTACGTATGGCACTGACTTACTCTACCTGTTAGGTAGTGTGAAACCCTACAGCTCAGGGGTACATGCATCATTGAGCACTTTCCTTATGTATGGCACTGACTTACTCTACCTGTTAGGTAGTGTAAAACCCTACAGCTCAAGGGTACATGCATCATTGAGCACTTTCCTTACGTATGGCACTGACTTACTCTACCTGATAGGTAGTGTAAAACCCTACAGCTCAGGCATACATGCATCATCAAGCAGTTTCCTTACGTATCGCACTGACTTACTCTACCTGTTAGGTAGTGTAAAACCCTACAACTCAGGGATACATGCTCCATCGAGCACTTTCCTTACATATGGCACTGACTTACTCTACCTGTTAGGTAGTGTGAAACCCTACAGCTCAGGGGTACATGCATCATCAAGCGCTTTCCTTACGTATGGCACTGACTTACTCTACCTGTTAGGTAGTGTAAAACCCTACAGCTCAAGGGTACATGCATCATCGAGCACTTTCCTTACGTATGGCACTGACTTACTCTACCTGTTAGGTAGTATAAAACCCTACAGCTCATGGATACATGCATCATCGAGCACTTTCCTTACATATGGCACTGACTTACTCTACCTGTTAGGTAGTGTAAAACTCTACAGCTCAGGGATACATGCATCATCAACACTTTCCTTTTGTATGGCACTGACTTACTCTACCTGTTAGGTAGTGTAAAACCCAGCTCAGGGGTACATGCATCATCAAGCACTTTCCTTACGTATGGCACTGACTTACTCTACCTGTTAGGTGGTGTAAAACCCTACAGCTCAGGGGTACATGCATCATTGAGCAGTTTCCTTACGTATGGCACTGACTTACTCTACCTGTTAGGTAGTGTAAAACCCTACAGCTCAGGGGTACATGCACCATCGAGCACTTTCCTTACGTATGGCACTGACTTACTCTACCTGATAGGTAGTGTAAAACCCTACAGCTCAGGCATACATGCATCATCGAGCAGTTTCCTTACGTATCGCACTGACTTACTCTACCTGTTAGGTAGTGTAAAACCCTACAACTCAGGGATACATGCTTCATCGAGCACTTTCCTTACATATGGCACTGACTTACTCTACCTGTTAGGTAGTGTGAAACCCTACAGCTCAGGGGTACATGCATCATCAAGCACTTTCCTTACGTATGGCACTGACTTACTCTACCTGTTAGGTAGTGTAAAACCCTACAGCTCAAGGGTACATGCATCATTGAGCACTTACCTTACGTATGGCACTGACTTACTCTACCTGTTAGGTAGTGTAAAACCCTACATCTCAGGGTGCATGCACCATCGAGCACTTTCCTTATGTATGCCACTGACTTACTCTACCTGTTAGGTAGTGTAAAACCCTACATCTCAGGGGTACATGCAACATCAAGCACATTCCTTACATATGGCACTGATTTACTCTACCTGTTAGGTAGTGTAAAACCCTACAGCTCAGGGGTACATGCATCATCAAGCACTTTCCTTATGTATGGCACTGACTTACTGTACCTGTTAGGTAGTGTAAAACCCTACAACTCAGGGGTACATGCATCATCGAGCACTTTCCTTACGTATGGCACTGACTTACTCTACCTGTTAGGTAGTGTAAAACCCTACAGCTCAGGGATACATGCATCATCTAGCACTTTCCTTACGTATGGCACTGACTTACTCTACCTGTTAGGTAGTGTAAAACCCTACAGCTCAGGGATACATGCATCATCAACACTTTCCTTTTGTATGGCACTGACTTACTCTACCTGTTAGGTAGTGTAAAACCCTACAGCTCAGGGGTTCATGCATCATCAAGCACTTTCCTTACGTATGGCACTGATTTACTCTACCTGTTAGGTAGTGTAAAACCCTACAGCTCAGGAGTACATGCATCATCGAGCACTTTCTTTACATATGGCACTGACTTACTCTACCTGTTAGGTAGTGTGAAACCCTACAGCTCAGGGGTACATGCATCATCAAGCACTTTCCTTACATATGGCATTGACTTACTCTACCTGTTAGGTAGTGTAAATCCCTACAGCTCAGGGGTACATGCATCATCAAGCACTTTCCTTACGTATGGCACTGACTTACTCTACCTGTTAGGTAGTATAAAACCCTACAGCTCATGGATACATGCATCATCGAGCACTTTCCTTGCATATGGCACTGACTTACTCTACCTGTTAGGTAGTGTAAAACCCTACAGCTCAGGGATACATGCATCATCGAGCACTTTCCTTACGTATGGCACTGACTTACTCTACCTGTTAGGTAGTGTGAAACCCTACAGCTCAGGGGTACATGCATCATTGAGCACTTTCCTTATGTATGGCACTGACTTACTCTGCCTGTTAGGTAGTGTAAAACCCTACAGCTCAGGGATACATGCATCATCGAACACTTTCCTTATGTATGGCACTGACTTACTCTATCTGTTAGGTAGTGTAAAACCCTACAGCTCAATGATACATGCATCATCGAGCACTTTCCTTACATATGGCACTGACTTACTCTACCTGTTAGGTATTGTGAAACCTTACAGTTCAGGGATACGTGCATCATCGAGCACTTTCTTTACATATGGCACTGACTTACTCTACCTATTAGGTAGTACAAAACCCTACAGCTCAGGGTACATGCATCATCGAGCACTTTCCTTATGTATGGCACTGACTTACTCTACCTGTTAGGTAGTGTAAAACCCTACAGCTCAGGGGTACATGCACCATCGAGCACTTTCCTTACGTATGGCACTGACTTACTCTACCTGTTAGGTAGTGTAAAACCCTACAGCTCAGGGATACATGCATCATCGAGCACTTTCCTTACATATGGCACTGACTTACTCTACCTGTTAGGTAGTGTAAAACCCTACAGCTCAGGCATACATGCATCATTGAGCACTTTCCTTACATATGGCACTGACTTACTCTACCTGTTAGGTAGTGTAAAACCTTACAGTTCAGGGATACGTGCATCATCGAGCACTTTCTTTACATATGGCACTGACTTACTCTACCTGTTAGGTAGTGTAAAACCCTACAGCTCAGGGGTACATGCATCATCGAGCACTTTCCTTATGTATGGCACTGACTTACTCTGCCTGTGAGGTAGTGTAAAACCCTACAGCTCAGGGTACATGCATCATTGCGCACTTTCCTTATGTATGGCACTGACTTACTCTACCTGTTAGGTAGTGTAAAACCCTACAGCTCAGGGATACATGCATCATCGAGCACTTTCCTTATGTATGGCACTGACTTACTCTATCTGTTAGGTAGTGTAAAACCCTACAGCTCAGGGATACATGCATCATCGAGCACTTTCCTTACATATGGCACTGACTTGCTCTACCTGTTAGGTAGTGTAAAACCCTACAGCTCAGGGGTACATGCATCATCAAGCACTTTCCTTACGTATGGCACTGACTTACTCTACCTGTTAGGTAGTGTAAAACCCCTACAGCTCAGGGGTACATGCATCATTGAACACTTACATTACGTATGGCACTGACTTATTCTACCTGTTAGGTAGTGTAAAACCCTACATCTCAGGGTACATGCACCATCGAGCACTTTCCTTATGTATGCCACTGACTTACTCTACCTGTTAGGTAGTGTAAAACCCTACAGCTCAGGGGTACATGCAACATCGAGCACTTTCCTTACATATGGCACTGACTTACTCTACCTGTTAGGTAGTGTAAAACCCTACAGCTCAGGGATACATGCATCATCGAGCACTTTCCTTATGTATGGCACTGACTTACTCTATCTGTTAGGTAGTGTAAAACCCTACAGCTCAGGGATACATGCATCATCGAGCACTTTCCTTATGTATGGCACTTACTCTACCTGTTAGGTAGTGTAAAACCCTACAGCTCAGGGGTACATGCAACATCGAGCACTTTCCTTACGTATGGCACTGACTTACTCTACCTGTTAGGTAGTGTAAAACCCTACAGCTCAGGGATACATGCATCATCAACACTTTCCTTTTGTATGGCACTGACTTACTCTACCTGTTAGGTAGTGTAAAACCCTACATCTCAGGGTACATGCACCATCGAGCACTTTCCTTATGTATGCCACTGACTTACTCTACCTGTTAGGTAGTGTAAAACCCTACAGCTCAGGGGTACATGCATCATCGAGCACTTTCCTTACATATGGCACTGATTTACTCTACCTGTTAGGTAGTGTAAAACCCTACAGCTCAGGAGTACATGCATCATCAAGCACTTTCCTTACGTATGGCACTGACTTACTGTACCTGTTAGGTAGTGTAAAACCCTACAGCTCAGGGGTACATGCATCATCGAGCACTTTCCTTACGTATGGCACTGACTTACTCTACCTGTTAGGTAGTGTAAAACCCTACAGCTCAGGGACACATGCATCATCTAGCACTTTCTTTACGTATGGCACTGACTTACTCTACCTATTAGGTAGTGTAAAACCCTACAGCTCAGGGATACATGCATCATCAACACTTTCCTTTTGTATGGCACTGACTTACTCTACCTGTTAGGTAGTGTAAAACCCAGCTCAGGGGTACATGCATCATCAAGCACTTTCCTTACGTATGGCACTGACTTACTCTACCTGTTAGGTGGTGTAAAACCCTACAGCTCAGGGGTACATGCATCATTGAGCAGTTTCCTTACGTATGGCACTGACTTACTCTACCTGTTAGGTAGTGTAAAACCCTACAGCTCAGGGGTACATGCACCATCGAGCACTTTCCTTACGTATGGCACTGACTTACTCTACCTGATAGGTAGTGTAAAACCCTACAGCTCAGGCATACATGCATCATCGAGCAGTTTCCTTACGTATCGCACTGACTTACTCTACCTGTTAGGTAGTGTAAAACCCTACAACTCAGGGATACATGCTTCATCGAGCACTTTCCTTACATATGGCACTGACTTACTCTACCTGTTAGGTAGTGTGAAACCCTACAGCTCAGGGGTACATGCATCATCAAGCACTTTCCTTACGTATGGCACTGACTTACTCTACCTGTTAGGTAGTGTAAAACCCTACAGCTCAAGGGTACATGCATCATTGAGCACTTTCCTTACGTATGGCACTGACTTACTCTACCTGATAGGTAGTGTAAAACCCTACAGCTCAGGCATACATGCATCATCAAGCACTTTCCTTATGTATGCCACTGACTTACTCTACCTGTTAGGTAGTGTAAAACCCTACAGCTCAGGGGTACATGCACCATCGAGCACTTTCCTTACGTATGGCACTGACTTACTCTACCTGTTAGGTAGTGTAAAACCCTACAGCTCAGGCATACATCCATCATCGAGCAGTTTCCTTACGTAGCGCACTGACTTACGCTACCTGTCAGGTAGTGTAAAACCCTGCAACTCAGGGATACATGCTTCATCGAGCACTTTCCTTACATATGGCACTGACTTACTCTACCTGTTAGGTAGTGTGAAACCCTACAGCTCAGGGGTACATGCATCATCAAGCACTTTCCTTACGTATGGCACTGACTCACTCTACCTGTTAGGTAGTGTAAAACCCTACAGCTCAGGGATACATGCATCATTGAGCACTTTCCTTGTATGGCACTGACTTACTCTACCTGTTAGGTAGTGTAAAACCCTACAGCTCGGGGATACATGCATCATCGAGCACTTTCCTTACATATGGCACTGACTTACTCTACCTGTTAGGTAGTGTAAAACTCTACAGCTCAGGGATACATGCATCATCAACACTTTCCTTTGTATGGCACTGACTTACTCTACCTGTTAGGTAGTGTAAAACCCAGCTCAGGGTACATGCATCATCAAGCACTTTCCTTACATATGGCACTGACTTACTCTACCTGTTAGGTAGTGTAAAACACTACAGCTCAAGAGTACATGCATCATTGAGCACTTACCTTACGTATGGCACTGACTTACTCTACCTGTTAGGTAGTGTAAAATCATACATCTCAGGGTACATGCACCATCGAGCACTTTCCTTACGTATGGCACTGACTTACTCTACCTGATAGGTAGTGTAAAACCCTACAGCTCAGGCATACATGCATCATCGAGCAGTTTCCTTACGTATCGCACTGACTTACTCTACCTGTTAGGTAGTGTAAAACCCTACAACTCAGGGATACATGCTTCATCGAGCACTTTCCTTACATATGGCACTGACTTACTCTACCTGTTAGGTAGTGTAAAACCCTACAGCTCAGGGGTACATGCATCATCAAGCACTTTCCTTACGTATGGCACTGACTTACTCTACCTGTTAGGTAGTGTAAAACCCTACAGCTCAAGGGTACATGCATCATTGAGCACTTACCTTACGTATGGCACTGACTTACTCTACCTGTTAGGTAGTGTAAAACCCTACATCTCAGGGTGCATGCACCATCGAGCACTTTCCTTACGTATGGCACTGACTTACTCTACCTGTTAGGTAGTGTAAAACCCTACATCTCAGGGGTACATGCAACATCAAGCACATTCCTTACATATGGCACTGATTTACTCTACCTGTTAGGTAGTGTAAAACCCTACAGCTCAGGGGTACATGCATCATCAAGCACTTTCCTTATGTATGGCACTGACTTACTGTACCTGTTAGGTAGTGTAAAACCCTACAACTCAGGGGTACATGCATCATCGAGCACTTTCCTTACGTATGGCACTGACTTACTCTACCTGTTAGGTAGTGTAAAACCCTACAGCTCAGGGATACATGCATCATCTAGCACTTTCCTTACGTATGGCACTGACTTACTCTACCTGTTAGGTAGTGTAAAACCCTACAGCTCAGGGATACATGCATCATCAACACTTTCCTTACGTATGGCACTGACTTCCCCTACCTGTTAGGTAGTGTAAAACCCTACAGCTCAGGGGTACATGCATCATCAAGCACTTTCCTTACGTATGGAACTGACTTACTCTACCTGTTAGGTAGTGTAAAACCCTACAGCTCAGGGATGCATGCATCATCGAGCACTTTCCTTACATATGGCACTGACTTACTCTACCTGTTAGGTAGTGTGAAACCTTACAGTTCAGGGATACGTGCATCATCAAGCACTTTCTTTACATATGGCACTGACTTACTCTACCTGTTAGGTAGTGTGAAACCCTACAGCTCAGGGGTACATGCATCATTGAGCACTTTCCTTATGTATGGCACTGACTTACTCTACCTGTTAGGTAGTGTAAAACCCTACAGCTCAATGATACATGCATCATCGAGCACTTTCCTTACATATGGCACTGACTTACTCTACCTATTAGGTAGTGTAAAACCCTACAGCTCAGGGATACATGCATCATCGAGCACTTTCCTTACGTATGGCACTGACTTACTCTACCTGTTAGGTAGTGTGAAACCCTACAGCTCAGGGGTACATGCATCATTGAGTACTTTCCTTATGTATGGCACTGACTTACTCTACCTGTTAGGTAGTGTAAAACCCTACAGCTCAGGGATACATGCATCATCGAGCACTTTCCTTATGTATGGCACTGACTTACTCTACCTGTTAGGTAGTGTAAAACCCTACAGCTCAGGGATACATGCATCATCGAGCACTTTCCTTATGTATGGCACTGACTTACTCTACCTGTTAGGTAGTGTAAAACCCTACAGCTCAGGGATACATGCATCATCGAGCACTTTCCTTATGTATGGCACTGACTTACTCTACCTGTTAGATAGTGTAAAACCCTACAGCTTGGGGATACATGCATCATCGAGCACTTTCCTTACGTATGGCACTGACTTACTCTACCTGTTAGGTAGTGTAAAACCGTACAGCTCAGGGGTACATGCATCATCGAACACTTTCCTTACGTATGGCACTGACTTACTCTACCTGTTAGGTAGTGTAAAACCGTACAGCTCAGGGGTACATGCATCATCGAACACTTTCCTTATGTATGGCACTGACTTACTCTTCCTGTTAGGTAGTGTAAATCCCTACAGCTCTGGGGTACATGCATCATTGAGCACTTTCCTTACATATGGTACTGACTTACTCTACCTGTTAGGTAGTGTAAAACCCTACAGCTCAGGGTACATGCATCATCAAGCACTTTCCTTACATATGGTACTGACTTACTCTACCTGATAGGTAGTGTAAAACCCTACAGCTCAGGGGTACATGCATCATCAAGCACTTTCCTTACATATGGCACTGACTTACTCTACCTGTTAGGTAGTGTAAAACCCTACAGCTCAGGGATGCATGCATCATCGAGCACTTTCCTTACGTATGGCACTGACTTACTCTACCTGTTAGGTAGTATAAAACCCTACAGCTCATGGATACATGCATCATCGAGCACTTTCCTTACATATGGCACTGACTTACTCTACCTGTTAGGTAGTGTAAAACTCTACAGCTCAGGGATACATGCATCATCAAGCACTTTCCTTACGTATGGCACTGACGTACTCTATCTGTTAGGTAGTGTAAAACCGTACAGCTCAGGGGTACATGCATCATCGAACACTTTCCTTACGTATGGCACTGACTTACTCTACCTGTTAGGTAGTGTAAAACCCTACAACTCAGGGGTACATGCACCATCGAGCACTTTCCTTATGTATGGCACTGACTTACTCTTCCTGTTAGGTAGTGTAAATCCCTACAGCTCTGGGGTACATGCATCATTGAGCACTTTCCTTACATATGGTACTGACTTACTCTACCTGATAGGTAGTGTAAAACCCTACAGCTCAGGGGTACATGCATCATCAAGCACTTTCCTTTCGTATGGCACTGACTTACTCTACCTGTTAGGTAGTGTAAAACCCTACAGCTCAGGGACACATGCATCATCTAGCACTTTCTTTACGTATGGCACTGACTTACTCTACCTATTAGGTAGTGTAAAACCCTACAGCTCAGGGATACATGCATCATCAACACTTTCCTTTTGTATGGCACTGACTTACTCTACCTGTTAGGTAGTGTAAAACCCAGCTCAGGGGTACATGCATCATCAAGCACTTTCCTTACATATGGCACTGACTTACTCTACCTGTTAGGTGGTGTAAAACCCTACAGCTCAGGGGTACATGCATCATTGAGCAGTTTCCTTACGTATGGCACTGACTTACTCTACCTGTTAGGTAGTGTAAAACCCTACAGCTCAGGGGTACATGCACCATCGAGCACTTTCCTTACGTATGGCACTGACTTACTCTACCTGATAGGTAGTGTAAAACCCTACAGCTCAGGCATACATGCATCATCGAGCAGTTTCCTTACGTATCGCACTGACTTACTCTACCTGTTAGGTAGTGTAAAACCCTACAACTCAGGGATACATGCTTCATCGAGCACTTTCCTTACATATGGCACTGACTTACTCTACCTGTTAGGTAGTGTAAAACCCTACAGCTCAGGGGTACATGCATCATCAAGCACTTTCCTTACGTATGGCACTGACTCACTCTACATGTTAGGTAGTGTAAAACCCTACAGCTCAGGGATACATGCATCATCTAGCACTTTCCTTACGTATGGCACTGACTTACTCTACCTGTTAGGTAGTGTAAAACCCTACAGCTCAGGGATACATGCATCATCGAGCACTTTCCTTACATATGGCACTGACTTACTCTACCTGTTAGGTAGTGTAAAACCCTACAGCTCAGGGATACATGCATCATCAACAGTTTCCTTTTGTATGGCACTGACTTACTCTACCTGTTAGGTAGTGTAAAACCCTACAGCTCAGGGGTTCATGCATCATCAAGCACTTTCCTTACGTATGGCACTGATTTACTCTACCTGTTAGGTAGTGTAAAACCCTACAGCTCAGGAGTACATGCATCATCGAGCACTTTCTTTACATATGGCACTGACTTACTCTACCTATTAGGTAGTACAAAACCCTACAGCTCAGGGACACATGCATCATCTAGCACTTTCCTTACGTATGGCACTGACTTACTCTACCTGTTAGGTAGTGTAAAACCCTACAGCTCAAGGGTACATGCACCATCGAGCACTTTCCTTACGTATGGCACTGACTTACTCTACCTGTTAGGTAGTGTAAAACCCTACAGCTCAGGGATACATGCATCATCTAGCACTTTCCTTACGTATGGCACTGACTTACTCTACCTGTTAGGTAGTGTAAAACCCTACAGCTCAGGGATACATGCATCATCGAGCACTTTCCTTACGTATGGCACTGACTTACTCTACCTGTTAGGTAGTGTAAAACCCTACAGCTCAGGGGTACATGCATCATCAAGCACTTTCCTTACGTATGGCACTGACTTACTCTACCTATTAGGTAGTGTAAAACCCTACAGCTCAGGGATACATGCATCATCTAGCACTTTCCTTACGTATGGCACTGACTTACTCTACCTGTTAGGTAGTGTAAAACCCTACAGCTCAATGATACATGCATCATCGAGCACTTTCCTTACATATGGCACTGACTTACTCTACCTGTTAGGTAGTGTGAAACCTTACAGTTCAGGGATACGTGCATCATCAAGCACTTTCTTTACATATGGCACTGACTTACTCTACCTGTTAGGTAGTGTGAAACCCTACAGCTCAGGGGTACATGCATCATTGAGCACTTTCCTTATGTATGGCACTGACTTACTCTACCTGTTAGGTAGTGTAAAACCCTACAGCTCAGGGATACATGCATCATCGAGCACTTTCCTTATGTATGGCACTGACTTACTCTATCTGTTAGGTAGTGTAATACCCTACAGCTCAGGGATACATGCATCATCGAGCACTTTCCTTATGTATGGCACTTAGTCTACCTGTTAGGTAGTGTAAAACCCTACAACTCAGGGATACATGCTTCATCGAGGACTTTCCTTACGTATGGCACTGACTTACCCTACCTGTTAGATAGTGTAAAACCCTACAGCTTGGGGATACATGCATCATCAAGCACTTTCCCTACGTATGGCACTGACTTACTCTACCTGTTAGGTAGTGTAAAACCATACAGCTCAGGGGTACATGCATCATCGAACACTTTCCTTATGTATGGCACTGACTTACTCTACCTGTTAGGTAGTGTAAAACCCTACAGCTCAGGGGTACATGCATCATCGAGCACTTTCCTTACGTATGGCACTGACTTACTCCACCTGTTAAGGAGTGTAAAACCCTGCAGCTCAGGGATACATGCATCATCAAGCACTTTCCTTACGTATGGCGCTGACTTACTCTACCTGTTAGGTAGTGTAAAACCCTACAGCTCAGGGATACATGCATCATCGAGCACTTTCCTTACGTATGGCACTGACTTACTCTACCTGTTAGGTAGTGTAAAACCCTACAACTCAGGGGTACATGCATCATCGAGCACTTTCCTTACATATGGCACTGACTTACTCTACCTGTTAGGTAGTGTAAAACCCTACAGCTCAGGGATACATGCATCATCTAGCACTTTCCTTACGTATGGCACAGACTTACTCTACCTGTTAGGTAGTGTAAAACCCTACAGCTCAGGGGTACATGCATCATCAAGCACTTTCCTTATGTATGGCACTGACTTACTCTACCTGTTAGGTAGTGTAAAACCCTACAGCTCAGGGGTACATGCATCATTGAGCACTTTCCTTACATATGGCACTGACTTACTCTACCTGTTAGGTAGTGTAAAACCCTACAGCTCAGGGGTACATGCATCATCAAGCACTTTCCTTACGTATGGCACTGACTTACTCTACCTGTTAGGTAGTGTAAAACCCTACAGCTCAGGGATACATGCATCATCGAGCACTTTCCTTACGTATGGCACTGACTTACTCTACCTGTTAGGTAGTGTAAAACCCTACAGCTCAGGGATACATGCATCATCAACACTTTCCTTTTGTATGGCACTGACTTACTCTACCTGTTAGGTAGTGTAAAACCCTACAGCTCAGGGGTACATGCATCATCAAGCACTTTCCTTACGTATGGCACTGACTTACTCTACCTGTTAGGTAGTGTAAAACACTACAGCTCAAGGGTACATGCATCATTGAGCACTTTCCTTACGTATGGCACTGACTTACTCTACCTGATAGGTAGTGTAAAACCCTACAGCTCAGGCATACATGCATCATCGAGCAGTTTCCTTACGTATCGCACTGACTTACTCTACCTGTTAGGTAGTGTAAAACCCTACAACTCAGGGATACATGCTTCATCGAGCACTTTCCTTACATATGGCACTGACTTACTCTACCTGTTAGGTAGTGTGAAACCCTACAGCTCAGGGGTACATGCATCATCAAGCACTTTCCTTACGTATGGCACTGACTTACTCTACCTGTTAGGTAGTGTAAAACCCTACAGCTCAAGGGTACATGCATCATTGAGCACTTTCTTTACATATGGCACTGACTTACTCTACCTGTTAGGTAGTGTAAAACCCTACAGCTCAGGGATGCATGCATCATCGAGCACTTTCCTTACGTATGGCACTGACTTACTCTACCTGTTAGGTAGTATAAAACCCTACAGCTCATGGATACATGCATCATCGAGCACTTTCCTTACATATGGCACTGACTTACTCTACCTGTTAGGTAGTGTAAAACTCTACAGCTCAGGGATACATGCATCATCAAGCACTTTCCTTACGTATGGCACTGACGTACTCTATCTGTTAGGTAGTGTAAAACCGTACAGCTCAGGGGTACATGCATCATCGAACACTTTCCTTACGTATGGCACTGACTTACTCTACCTGTTAGGTAGTGTAAAACCCTACAACTCAGGGGTACATGCACCATCGAGCACTTTCCTTATGTATGGCACTGACTTACTCTTCCTGTTAGGTAGTGTAAATCCCTACAGCTCTGGGGTACATGCATCATTGAGCACTTTCCTTACATATGGTACTGACTTACTCTACCTGATAGGTAGTGTAAAACCCTACAGCTCAGGGGTACATGCATCATCAAGCACTTTCCTTTCGTATGGCACTGACTTACTCTACCTGTTAGGTAGTGTAAAACCCTACAGCTCAGGGACACATGCATCATCTAGCACTTTCTTTACGTATGGCACTGACTTACTCTACCTATTAGGTAGTGTAAAACCCTACAGCTCAGGGATACATGCATCATCAACACTTTCCTTTTGTATGGCACTGACTTACTCTACCTGTTAGGTAGTGTAAAACCCAGCTCAGGGGTACATGCATCATCAAGCACTTTCCTTACGTATGGCACTGACTTACTCTACCTGTTAGGTGGTGTAAAACCCTACAGCTCAGGGGTACATGCATCATTGAGCAGTTTCCTTACGTATGGCACTGACTTACTCTACCTGTTAGGTAGTGTAAAACCCTACAGCTCAGGGGTACATGCACCATCGAGCACTTTCCTTACGTATGGCACTGACTTACTCTACCTGATAGGTAGTGTAAAACCCTACAGCTCAGGCATACATGCATCATCGAGCAGTTTCCTTACGTATCGCACTGACTTACTCTACCTGTTAGGTAGTGTAAAACCCTACAACTCAGGGATACATGCTTCATCGAGCACTTTCCTTACATATGGCACTGACTTACTCTACCTGTTAGGTAGTGTGAAACCCTACAGCTCAGGGGTACATGCATCATCAAGCACTTTCCTTACATATGGCACTGACTTACTCTACCTGTTAGGTAGTGTAAAACCCTACAGCTCAAGGGTACATGCATCATTGAGCACTTACCTTACGTATGGCACTGACTTACTCTACCTGTTAGGTATTGTAAAACCCTACATCTCAGGGTGCATGCACCATTGAGCACTTTCCTTATGTATGCCACTGACTTACTCTACCTGTTAGGTAGTGTAAAACCCTACATCTCAGGGGTACATGCAACATCGAGCACATTCCTTACATATGGCACTGATTTACTCTACCTGTTAGGTAGTGTAAAACCCTACAGCTCAGGGTACATGCATCATCAAGCACTTTCCTTATGTATGGCACTGACTTACTGTACCTGTTAGGTAGTGTAAAACCCTACAACTCAGGGGTACATGCATCATCGAGCACTTTCCTTACGTATGGCACTGACTTACTCTACCTGTTAGGTAGTGTAAAACCGTACAGCTCAGGGATACATGCATCATCTAGCACTTTCCTTACGTATGGCGCTGACTTACTCTACCTGTTAGGTAGTGTAAAACCCTACAGCTCAGGGGTACATGCATCATCAAGCACTTTCCTTACATATGGCACTGACTTACTCTACCTGTTAGGTAGTGTAAAACCCTACAGCTCAGGGATACATGCATCATCAAGCACTTTCCTTACATATGGCACTGACTTACTCTACCTGTTAGGTAGTACAAAACCCTACAGCTCAGGGATACATGCATCATCGAGCACTTTCCTTACGTATGGCACTGACTTACTCTACCTGTTAGGTAGTGTAAAACCGTACAGCTCAGGGGTACATGCATCATCGAACACTTTCCTTATGTATGGCACTGACTTACTCTACCTGTTAGGTAGTGTAAAACACTACAACTCAGGGGTACATGCACCATCGAGCACTTTCCTTATGTATGGCACTGACTTACTCTTCCTGTTAGGTAGTGTAAATCCCTACAGCTCTGGGGTACATGCATCATTGAGCACTTTCCTTACATATGGTACTGACTTACTCTACCTGATAGGTAGTGTAAAACCCTACAGCTCAGGGGTACATGCATCATCAAGCACTTTCCTTTCGTATGGCACTGACTTACTCTACCTGTTAGGTAGTGTAAAACCCTACAGCTCAGGGGTACATGCATCATCAAGCACTTTCCTTACATATGGCACTGACTTACTCTACCTGTTAGGTAGTGTAAAACCCTACAGCTCAGGGATGCATGCATCATCGAGCACTTTCCTTACGTATGGCACTGACCTACTCTACCTGTTAGGTAGTATAAAACCCTACAGCTCATGGATACATGCATCATCGAGCACTTTCCTTTGTATGGCACTGACTTACTCTACCTGTTAGGTAGTGTAAAACCCAGCTCAGGTGTACATGCATCATCAAGCACTTTCCTTACGTATGGCACTGACTTACTCTACCTGTTAGGTGGTGTAAAACCCTACAGCTCAGGGTACATGCATCATTGAGCAGTTTCTTTACGTATGGCACTGAATTACTCTACCTGTTAGGTAGTGTAAAACCCTACAACTCAGGGATACATGCTTCATCGAGCACTTTCCTTACATATGGCACTGACTTACTCTACCTGTTAGGTAGTGTAAAACCCTACAGCTCAGGGGTACATGCATCATCAAGCACTTTCCTTACGTATGGCACTGACTTACTCTACCTGTTGGTTAGTGTAAAACCCTACATCTCAGGGGTACATGCAACATTGAGCAGTTTCCTTACGTATGGTACTAACTTATTCTACCTGTTAGGTACTTTAAAACCCTACAGCTCAGGGATACATGCATCATCGAGCACTTTCCTTATGTATGGCACTGACTTACTCCACCTGTTAGGTAGTGTAAAACCCTACAGCTCAGGGGTACATGCATCATCGAGCACTTTCCTTACATATGGCATTGATTTACTCTACCTGTTAGGTAGTGTAAAACCCTACAGCTCAGGAGTACATGCATCATCAAGCACTTTCCTTACGTATGGCACTGACTTACTGTACCTGTTAGGTAGTGTAAAACCCTACAACTCAGGGGTACATGCATCATCGAGCACTTTCCTTACGTATGGCACTGACTTACTCTACCTGTTAGGTAGTGTAAAACCCTACAGCTCAGGGATACATGCATCATCTAGCACTTTCCTTACGTATGGCACTGACTTACTCTACCTGTTAGGTAGTGTAAAACCCTACAGCTCAGGGATACATGCATCATCAACACTTTCCTTTTGTATGGCACTGACTTACTCTACCTGTTAGGTAGTGTAAAACCCTACAGCTCAGGGGTACATGCAACATCGAGCACATTCCTTACATATGGCACTGATTTACTCTACCTGTTAGGTAGTGTAAAACCCTACAGCTCAGGGGTACATGCATCATCAAGCACTTTCCTTTTGTATGGCACTGACTTACTCTACCTGTTAGGTAGTGTAAAACCCTACAGCTCAGGGGTTCATGCATCACCAAGCACTTTCCTTACGTATGGCACTGATTTACTCTACCTGTTAGGTAGTGTAAAACCCTACAGCTCAAGGGTACATGCATCATCGAGCACTTTCTTTACGTATGGCACTGACTTACTCTACCTGTTAGGTAGTGTAAAACCCTACAGCTCAGGGATACATGCATCATCAACACTTTCCTTTTGTATGGCACTGACTTACTCTACCTGTTAGGTAGTGTAAAACCCTACAGCTCAGGGGTACATGCATCATGAAGCACTTTCCTTTCGTATGGCACTGACTTACTCTACCTGTTAGGTAGTACAAGACCCTACAGCTCAGGGATACATGCATCATCAAGCACTTTCCTTACATATGGCACTGACTTACTCTACCTGTTAGGTAGTGTAAAACCCTACAGCTCAGGGATACATGCATCATCTAGCACTTTCCTTACGTATGGCACTGACTTACTCTACCTGTTAGGTAGTGTAAAACCCTACAGCTCAGGGATACATGCATCATCAACACTTTCCTTTTGTATGGCACTGACTTACTCTACCTGTTAGGTAGTGTAAAACCCAGCTCAGGTGTACATGCATCATCAAGCACTTTCCTTACGTATGGCACTGACTTACTCTACCTGTTAGGTGGTGTAAAACCCTACAGCTCAGGGGTACATGCATCGTTGAGCAGTTTCCTTACGTATGGCACTGACTTACTCTACCTGTTAGGTAGTGTAAAACCCTACAACTCAGGGATACATGCTTCATCGAGCACTTTCCTTACATATGGCACTGACTTACTCTACCTGTTAGGTAGTGTAAAACCCTACAGCTCAGGGGTACATGCATCATCAAGCACTTTCCTTACGTATGGCACTGACTTACTCTACCTGTTAGGTAGTGTAAAACCCTACAGCTCAAGGGTACATGCATCATTGAGCACTTACCTTACGTATGGCACTGACTTACTCTACCTGTTAGGTAGTGTAAAACCCTACATCTCAGGGTGCATGCACCATCGAGCACTTTCCTTATGTATGCCACTGACTTACTCTACCTGTTAGGTAGTGTAAAACCCTACATCTCAGGGGTGCATGCAACATCGAGCACATTCCTTACATATGGCACTGACTTACTCTACCTGTTAGGTAGTGTAAAACCCTACAGCTCAGGGGTACATGCATCATCAAGCACTTTCCTTACGTATGGCACTGACTTACTCTACCTGTTAGGTAGTGTAAAACCCTACAACTCAGGGATACATGCTTCATCGAGCACTTTCCTTACGTATGGCACTGACTCACTCTACATGTTAGGTAGTGTAAAACCCTACAGCTCAGGGATACATGCATCATCTAGCACTTTCCTTACGTATGGCACTGACTTACTCTACCTGTTAGGTAGTGTAAAACCCTACAGCTCAGGGATACATGCATCATCAACAGTTTCCTTTTGTATGGCACTGACTTACTCTACCTGTTAGGTAGTGTAAAACCCTACAGCTCAGGGGTTCATGCATCATCAAGCACTTTCCTTACGTATGGCACTGATTTACTCTACCTGTTAGGTAGTGTAAAACCCTACAGCTCAGGAGTACATGCATCATCGAGCACTTTCTTTACGTATGGCACTGACTTACTCTACCTGTTAGGTAGTGTAAAACCCTACAGCTCAGGCATACATGCATCATCGAGCAGTTTCCTTACGTATCGCACTGACTTACTCTACCTGTTAGGTAGTGTAAAACCCTACAACTCAGGGATACATGCTTCATCGAGCACTTTTCTTACATATGGCACTGACTTACTCTACCTGTTAGGTAGTGTGAAACCCTACAGCTCAGGGGTACATGCATCATCAAGCACTTTCCTTATGTATGGCACTGACTTACTCTACCTGTTAGGTAGTGTAAAACCCTACAGCTCAGGGGTACATGCATCATCGAGCACTTTCTTTACATATGGCACTGACTTACTCTACCTGTTAGGTAGTGTAAAACCCTACAGCTCAGGGATACATGCATCATCGAGCACTTTCCTTATGTATGGCACTGACTTACTCTATCTGTTAGGTAGTGTAATACCCTACAGCTCAGGGATACATGCATCATCGAGCACTTTCCTTATGTATGGCACTTAGTCTACCTGTTAGGTAGTGTAAAACCCTACAGCTCAGGGATACATGCTTCATCGAGGACTTTCCTTACATATGGCACTGACTTACCCTACCTGTTAGATAGTGTAAAACCCTACAGCTTGGGGATACATGCATCATCGAGCACTTTCCTTACGTATGGCACTGACTTACTCTACCTGTTAGGTAGTGTAAAACCGTACAGCTCAGGGGTACATGCATCATCGAACACTTTCCTTACGTATGGCACTGACTTACTCTACCTGTTAGGTAGTGTAAAACCCTACAACTCAGGGGTACATGCACCATCGAGCACTTTCCTTATGTATGGCACTGACTTACTCTTCCTGTTAGGTAGTGTAAATCCCTACAGCTCTGGGGTACATGCATCATTGAGCACTTTCCTTACATATGGTACTGACTTACTCTACCTGATAGGTAGTGTAAAACCCTACAGCTCAGGGGTACATGCATCATCAAGCACTTTCCTTTCGTATGGCACTGACTTACTCTACCTGTTAGGTAGTACAAGACCCTACAGCTCAGGGATACATGCATCATCAAGCACTTTCCTTACATATGGCACTGACTTACTCTACCTGTTAGGTAGTGTAAAACCCTACAGCTCAGGGATGCATGCATCATCGAGCACTTTCCTTACGTATGGCACTGACTTACTCTACCTGTTAGGTAGTGTAAAACTCTACAGCTCAGGGATACATGCATCATCAACACTTTCCTTTTGTATGGCACTGACTTACTCTACCTGTTAGGTAGTGTAAAACCCAGCTCAGGGGTACATGCATCATCAAGCACTTTCCTTACGTATGGCACTGACTTACTCTACCTGTTAGGTGGTGTAAAACCCTACAGCTCAGGGTGCATGCACCATCGAGCACTTTCCTTATGTATGGCACTGACTTACTCTACCTGTTAGGTAGTGTAAAACCCTACAGCTCAGGGATGCATGCATCATCGAGCACTTTCCTTACATATGGCACTGACTTACTCTACCTGTTAGGTAGTGTAAAACCCTACAGCTCAGGGGTACATGCATCATGAAGCACTTTCCTTACGTATGGCACTGACTTACTCTACCTGTTAGGTAGTGTAAAACCCTACATCTCAGGGGTACATGCATCACTGAACACTTACATTACGTATGGCACTGACTTACTCTACCTGTTAGGTAGTGTAAAACCCTACATCTCAGGGATACATGCATCATCAACACTTTCCTTTTGTATGGCACTGACTTACTCTACCTGTTAGGTAGTGTAAAACCCTACAGCTCAGGGGTACATGCAACATCGAGCACATTCCTTACATATGGCACTGATTTACTCTACCTGTTAGGTAGTGTAAAACCCTACAGCTCAGGGGTACATGCATCATCAAGCACTTTCCTTACGTATGGCACTGACTTACTGTACCTGTTAGGTAGTGTAAAACCCTACAACTCAGGGGTACATGCATCATCGAGCACTTTCCTTACATATGGCACTGACTTACTCTACCTGTTAGGTAGTGTAAAACCCTACAGCTCAGGGATACATGCATCATCTAGCACTTTCCTTACGTATGGCACAGACTTACTCTACCTGTTAGGTAGTGTAAAACCCTACAGCTCAGGGATACATGCATCATCAACACTTTCCTTTTGTATGGCACTGACTTACTCTACCTGTTAGGTAGTGTAAAACCCTACAGCTCAGGGGTTCATGCATCATCGAGCACTTTCCTTACGTATGGCACTGACTTACTCTACCTGTTAGGTAGTGTAAAACCCTACAGCTCAGGGATACATGCATCATCAACACTTTCCTTTTGTATGGCACTGACTTACTCTACCTGTTAGGTAGTGTAAAACCCTACAGCTCAGGGGTTCATGCATCATCAAGCACTTTCCTTACGTATGGCACTGATTTACTCTACCTGTTAGGTAGTGTAAAACCTACAGCTCAGGAGTACATGCATCATCGAGCACTTTCTTTACGTATGGCACTGACTTACTCTACCTGTTAGGTAGTGTAAAACCCTACAGCTCAGGGATACATGCATCATCAACACTTTCCTTTTGTATGGCACTGACTTACTCTACCTGTTAGGTAGTGTAAAACCCTACAGCTCAGGGGTACATGCATCATCAAGCACTTTCCTTTCGTATGGCACTGACTTACTCTACCTGTTAGGTAGTGTAAGACCCTACAGCTCAGGGATACATGCATCATCAAGCACTTTCCTTACATATGGCACTGACTTACTCTACCTGTTAGGTAGTGTAAAACCCTACAGCTCAGGGATGCATGCATCATCGAGCACTTTCCTTACGTATGGCACTGACTTACTCTACCTGTTAGGTAGTGTAAAACTCTACAGCTCAGGGATACATGCATCATCAACACTTTCCTTTTGTATGGCACTGACTTACTCTACCTGTTAGGTAGTGTAAAACCCAGCTCAGGGGTACATGCATCATCAAGCACTTTCCTTACGTATGGCACTGACTTACTCTACCTGTTAGGTGGTGTAAAACCCTACAGCTCAGGGGTACATGCATCATTGAGCAGTTTCCTTACGTATCGCACTGACTTACTCTACATGTTAGGTAGTGTAAAACCCTACAACTCAGGGATACATGCTTCATCGAGCACTTTCCTTACATATGGCACTGACTTACTCTACCTGTTAGGTAGTGTGAAACCCTACAGCTCAGGGGTACATGCATCATCAAGCACTTTCCTTACGTATGGCACTGACTTACTCTACCTGTTAGGTAGTGTAAAACCCTACAGCTCAAGGGTACATGCATCATTGAGCACTTACCTTACGTATGGCACTGACTTACTCTACCTGTTAGGTAGTGTAAAACCCTACATCTCAGGGTGCATGCACCATCGAGCACTTTCCTTATGTATGCCACTGACTTACTCTACCTGTTAGGTAGTGTAAAACCCTACATCTCAGGGGTACATGCAACATCGAGCACATTCCTTACATATGGCACTGATTTACTCTACCTGTTAGGTAGTGTAAAACCCTACAGCTCAGGGGTACATGCATCATCAAGCACTTTCCTTACGTATGGCACTGACTTACTGTACCTGTTAGGTAGTGTAAAACCCTACAACTCAGGGGTACATGCATCATCGAGCACTTTCCTTACGTATGGCACTGACTTACTCTACCTGTTAGGTAGTGTAAAACCCTACAGCTCAGGGATACATGCATCATCTAGCACTTTCCTTACGTATGGCACTGACTTACTCTACCTGTTAGGTAGTGTAAAACCCTACAGCTCAGGGATACATGCATCATCAACACTTTCCTTTCGTATGGCACTGACTTACCCTACCTGTTAGGTAGTGTAAAACCCTACAGCTCAGGGGTACATGCATCATCAAGCACTTTCCTTACGTATGGCACTGACTTACTCTACCTGTTAGGTAGTGTAAAACCCTACAGCTCAGGAGTACATGCATCATCGAGCACTTTCTTTACATATGGCACTGACTTACTCTACCTGTTAGGTAGTGTAAAACCCTACAGCTCAGGGATACATGCATCATCGAACACTTTCCTTTTGTATGGCACTGACTTACTCTATCTGTTAGGTAGTGTAAAACCCTACAGCTCAATGATACATGCATCATCGAGCACTTTCCTTACATATGGCACTGACTTACTCTACCTGTTAGGTAGTGTAAAACCCTACAGCTCAGGGGTTCATGCATCATCAAGCACTTTCCTTACGTATGGCACTGATTTACTCTACCTGTTAGGTAGTGTAAAACCCTACAGCTCAGGAGTACATGCATCATCGAGCACTTTCTTTACATATGGCACTGACTTACTCTACCTATTAGGTAGTACAAAACCCTACAGCTCAGGGACACATGCATCATCTAGCACTTTCCTTACGTATGGCACTGACTTACTCTACCTGTTAGGTAGTGTAAAACCCTACAGCTCAATGATACATGCATCATCGAGCACTTTCCTTACGTATGGCACTGACTTACTCTACCTGTTAGGTAGTGTGAAACCCTACAGCTCAGGGATACATGCATCATCTAGCACTTTCCTTACGTATGGCACTGACTTACTCTACCTGTTAGGTAGTACAAAACCCTACAGCTCAGGGATACATGCATCATCAAGCACTTTCCTTACATATGGCACTAACTTACTCTACCTGATAGGTAGTGTAAAACCCTACAGCTCAGGCATACATGCATCATCGAGCAGTTTCCTTACATATGGCACTGACTTACTCTACCTGTTAGGTAGTGTAAAACCCTACAACTCAGGGGTACATGCATCATTGAGCAGTTTCCTTACATATGGCACTGACTTACTCTACCTGTTAGGTAGTGTGAAACCCTACAGCTCAGGGGTACATGCATCATCAAGCACTTTCCTTACGTATGGCACTGACTTACTCTACCTGTTAGGTAGTGTAAAACCCTACAGCTCAAGGGTACATGCACCATCGAGCACTTTCCTTACGTATGGCACTGACTTACTCTACCTGTTAGGTAGTGTGAAACCTTACAGTTCAGGGATACGTGCATCATCAAGCACTTTCTTTACATATGGCACTGACTTACTCTACCTGTTAGGTAGTGTGAAACCCTACAGCTCAGGGGTACATGCATCATTGAGCACTTTCCTTATGTATGGCACTGACTTACTCTATCTGTTAGGTAGTGTAATACCCTACAGCTCAGGGATACATGCATCATCGAGCACTTTCCTTATGTATGGCACTTAGTCTACCTGTTAGGTAGTGTAAAACCCTACAGCTCAGGGATACATGCTTCATCGAGGACTTTCCTTACGTATGGCACTGACTTACCCTACCTGTTAGATAGTGTAAAACCCTACAGCTTGGGGATACATGCATCATCGAGCACTTTCCTTACGTATGGCACTGACTTACTCTACCTGTTAGGTAGTGTAAAACCGTACAGCTCAGGGGTACATGCATCATCGAACACTTTCCTTACGTATGGCACTGACTTACTCTACCTGTTAGGTAGTGTAAAACCCTACAACTCAGGGGTACATGCACCATCGAGCACTTTCCTTACATATGGCACTGACTTACTCTACCTGTTAGGTAGTGTGAAACCCTACAGCCCTGGGGTACATGCATCATTGAGCACTTTCCTTACATATGGTACTGACTTACTCTACCTGATAGGTAGTGTAAAACCCTACAGCTCAGGGATACATGCATCATCAAGCACTTTCCTTTCGTATGGCACTGACTTATCTACCTGTTAGGTAGTACAAGACCCTACAGCTCAGGGATACATGCATCATCAAGCACTTTCCTTACGTATGGCACTGACTTACTCTACATGTTAGGTAGTGTAAAACCCTACAACTCAGGGATACATGCTTCATCGAGCACTTTCCTTACATATGGCACTGACTTACTCTACCTGTTAGGTAGTGTGAAACCCTACAGCTCAGGGGTACATGCATCATCAAGCACTTTCCTTACGTATGGCACTGACTTACTCTACCTGTTAGGTAGTGTAAAACCCTACAGCTCAAGGGTACATGCATCACTGAGCACTTACCTTACGTATGGCACTGACTTACTCTACCTGTTAGGTAGTGTAAAACCCTACATCTCAGGGTGCATGCACCATCGAGCACTTTCCTTATGTATGCCACTGACTTACTCTACCTGTTAGGTAGTGTAAAACCCTACATCTCAGGGCTACATGCAACATCGAGCACATTCCTTACATATGGCACTGATTTACTCTACCTGTTAGGTAATGTAAAACCCTACAGCTCAGGGGTACATGCATCATCAAGCACTTTCCTTACGTATGGCACTGACTTACTGTACCTGTTAGGTAGTGTAAAACCCTACAACTCAGGGGTACATGCATCATCAAGCACTTTCCTTACATATGGCACTGACTTACTCTACCTGTTAGGTAGTGTAAAACCCTACAGCTCAGGGATACATGCATCATCTAGCACTTTCCTTACGTATGGCACTGACTTACTCTAGCTGTTAGGTAGTGTAAAACCCTACAGCTCAGGGATACATGCATCATCAACACTTTCCTTTTGTATGGCACTGACTTACTCTACCTGTTAGGTAGTGTAAAACCCTACAGCTCAGGGGTTCATGCATCATCGAGCACTTTCCTTACGTATGGCACTGACTTACTCTACCTGTTAGGTAGTGTAAAACCCTACAGCTCAGGGATACATGCATCATCAACACTTTCCTTACGTATGGCACTGACTTACCCTACCTGTTAGGTAGTGTAAAACCCTACAGCTCAGGGGTACATGCATCATCAAGCACTTTCCTTACGTATGGCACTGACTTACTCTACCTGTTAGGTGGTGTAAAACCCTACAGCTCAGGGGTACATGCATCATTGAGCAGTTTCCTTACGTATGGCACTGACTTACTCTACCTGTTAGGTAGTGTAAATCCCTACAGCTCAGGGATGCATGCATCATCGAGCACTTTCCTTACGTATGGCACTGACTTACTCTACCTGTTAGGTAGTGTACAACCGTACAGCTCAGGGGTACATGCATCATCAAACACTTTCCTTACGTATGGCACTGACTTACTCTACCTGTTAGGTAGTACAAGACCCTACAGCTCAGGGATACATGCATCATCAAGCACTTTCCTTACATATGGCACTGACTTACTCTACCTGTTAGGTAGTGTAAAACCCTACAGCTCAGGGGTACATGCATCATCGAGCACTTTCCTTACGTATGGCACTGACTTACTCTACCTATTAGGTAGTGTAAAACCCTACAGATCAGGGATACATGCATCATCAACACTTTCCTTTTGTATGGCACTGACTTACTCTACCTGTTAGGTAGTGTAAAACCCAGCTCAGGGGTACATGCATCATCAAGCACTTTCCTTACGTATGGCACTGACTTACTCTACCTGATAGGTAGTGTAAAACCCTACAGCTCAGGCATACATCCATCATTGAGCAGTTTCCTTACGTATCGCACTGACTTACTCTACCTGTTAGGTAGTGTAAAACCCTACAACTCAGGGATACATGCTTCATCGAGCACTTTCCTTACATATGGCACTGACTTACTCTACCTGTTAGGTAGTGTGAAACCCTACAGCTCAGGGGTACATGCATCATCAAGCACTTTCCTTACGTATGGCACTGACTTACTCTACCTGTTAGGTAGTGTAAAACCCTACAGCTCAAGGGTACATGCATCATTGAGCACTTACCTTACGTATGGCACTGACTTACTCTACCTGTTAGGTAGTGTAAAACCCTACATCTCAGGGTGCATGCACCATCGAGCACTTTCCTTATGTATGCCACTGACTTACTCTACCTGTTAGGTAGTGTAAAACCCTACATCTCAGGGGTACATGCAACATCGAGCACATTCCTTACATATGGCACTGATTTACTCTACCTGTTAGGTAATGTAAAACCCTACAGCTCAGGGGTACATGCATCATCAAGCACTTTCCTTACGTATGGCACTGACTTACTGTACCTGTTAGGTAGTGTAAAACCCTACAACT
Source organism: Protopterus annectens (assembly GCF_019279795.1). NCBI lineage: Eukaryota > Metazoa > Chordata > Ceratodontiformes > Protopteridae > Protopterus > Protopterus annectens. Next base: position 1,813,024,645 of record NC_056732.1, read on the forward strand.
CAGGGGTACATGCATCATCGAGCACTTTCCTTACATATGGCACTGACTTACTCTACCTGTTAGGTAGTGTAAAACCCTACAGCTCAGGGATACATGCATCATCTAGCACTTTCCTTACGTATGGCACAGACTTACTCTACCTGTTAGGTAGTGTAAAACCCTACAGCTCAGGGATACATGCATCATCAACACTTTCCTAACATATGGCACTGACTTACTCTACCTGTTAGGTAGTGTAAAACCCTACAGCTCAGGGGTTCATGCATCATCAAGCACTTTCCTTACGTATGGCACTGATTTACTCTACCTGTTAGGTAGTGTAAAACCTACAGCTCAGGAGTACATGCATCATCGAGCACTTTCTTTGCGTATGGCACTGACTTACTCTACCTGTTAGGTAGTGTAAAACCCTACAGCTCAGGCATACATGCATCATCGAGCAGTTTCCTTACGTATCACACTGACTTACTCTACCTGTTAGGTAGTGTAAAACCCTACAACTCAGGGATACATGCTTCATCGAGCACTTTTCTTACATATGGCACTGACTTACTCTACCTGTTAGGTAGTGTGAAACCCTACAGCTCAGGGGTACATGCATCATCAAGCACTTTCCTTACGTATGGCACTGACTTACTCTACATGTTAGGTAGTGTAAAACCTTACAGTTCAGGGATACGTGCATCATCGAGCACTTTCTTTACATATGGCACTGACTTACTCTACCTATTAGGTAGTACAAAACCCTACAGCTCAGGGACACATGCATCATCGAACACTTTCCTTACGTATGGCACTGACTTACTCTACCTGTTAGGTAGTGTAAAACCCTACAGCTCAGGGGTACATGCACCATCGAGCACTTTCCTTACGTATGGCACTGACTTACTCTACCTGTTAGGTAGTGTAAAACCCTACAGCTCAGGGGTACATGCATCATCAAGCACTTTCCTTTCATATGGCACTGACTTACTCTACCTGTTAGGTAGTACAAAACCCTACAGCTCAGGGATACATGCATCATCAAGCACTTTCCTTACATATGGCACTAACTTACTCTACCTGATAGGTAGTGTAAAACCCTACAGCTCAGGCATACATGCATCATCGAGCAGTTTCCTTACATATGGCACTGACTTACTCTACCTGTTAGGTAGTGTAAAACCCTACAACTCAGGGGTACATGCATCATTGAGCACTTTCCTTACGTATGGCACTGACTTACTCTACCTGTTAGGTAGTGTGAAACCCTACAGCTCAGGGATACATGCATCATCTAGCACTTTCCTTACGTATGGCACTGACTTACTCTACCTGTTAGGTAGTGTAAAACCCTACAGCTCAATGATACATGCATCATCGAGCACTTTCCTTACGTATGGCACTGACTTACTCTACCTGTTAGGTAGTGTGAAACCTTACAGTTCAGGGATACGTGCATCATCAAGCACTTTCTTTACATATGGCACTGACTTACTCTACCTGTTAGGTAGTGTGAAACCCTACAGCTCAGGGGTACATGCATCATTGAGCACTTTCCTTATGTATGGCACTGACTTACTCTATCTGTTAGGTAGTGTAATACCCTACAGCTCAGGGATACATGCATCATCGAGCACTTTCCTTATGTATGGCACTTAGTCTACCTGTTAGGTAGTGTAAAACCCTACAGCTCAGGGATACATGCTTCATCGAGGACTTTCCTTACATATGGCACTGACTTACCCTACCTGTTAGATAGTGTAAAACCCTACAGCTTGGGGATACATGCATCATCGAGCACTTTCCTTACGTATGGCACTGACTTACTCTACCTGTTAGGTAGTGTAAAACCGTACAGCTCAGGGGTACATGCATCATCGAACACTTTCCTTACGTATGGCACTGACTTACTCTACCTGTTAGGTAGTGTAAAACCCTACAACTCAGGGGTACATGCACCATCGAGCACTTTCCTTACATATGGCACTGACTTACTCTACCTGTTAGGTAGTGTGAAACCCTACAGCCCTGGGGTACATGCATCATTGAGCACTTTCCTTACATATGGTACTGACTTACTCTACCTGATAGGTAGTGTAAAACCCTACAGCTCAGGGATACATGCATCATCAAGCACTTTCCTTTCGTATGGCACTGACTTACTCTACCTGTTAGGTAGTACAAGACCCTACAGCTCAGGGATACATGCATCATCAAGCACTTTCCTTACATATGGCACTGACTTACTCTACCTGTTAGGTAGTGTAAAACCCTACAGCTCAGGGATGCATGCATCATCGAGCACTTTCCTTACGTATGGCACTGACTTACTCTACCTGTTAGGTAGTATAAAACCCTACAGCTCATGGATACATGCATCATCGAGCACTTTCCTTACATATGTCACTGACTTACTCTACCTGTTAGGTAGTGTAAAACTCTACAGCTCAGGGATACATGCATCATCAAGCACTTTCCTTACGTATGGCACTGATGTACTCTATCTGTTAGGTAGTGTAAAACTCTACAGCTCAGGGATACATGCATCATCAAGCACTTTCCTTACGTATGGCACTGACTTACTCCACCTGTTAAGAAGTGTAAAACCCTGCAGCTCAGGGATACATGCATCATCAAGCACTTTCCTTACGTATGGCGCTGACTTACTCTACCTGTTAGGTAGTGTAAAACCCTACAGCTCAGGGATACATGCATCATCGAGCACTTTCCTTACGTATGGCACTGACTTACTCTACCTGTTAGGTAATGTAAAACCTTACATGTTTATAGATTGGTACTAGGTTAGCGGCTCTGGGGCCTATACAAGCCTAGCCATAACAATTCCCTGGATATTTCTTCCCACAATATTTACTTCTCTGGACCCCTGTCTAGCAGGGTGACTGACATGATCCCCAGGGTGAATTTCCTCTCCCATCCAATCATCAAGGTTCCTTTTGAAGAGGGCCAAAGAGGCACTCTCCTTGACATGTATGGGCAGTCTATTCCAGAGTCTGGGGAGTCTCTGGGTCAGGAACCTATCCCTCCAGCATGTTTTGTTTATTGTGATGACAAGGTTTAGATCCCTGGAGCACGTGGCTCTGAGGGATTGGGATTTCTTTAAGTGTAGCATGTCCAACAGCTCTGGGTTTGACATGACCTTGTATGTTAAGCAGTGATCGCCTCTGAGTAGACGATATGTGTCAGAGTATAGCTGGAGATGTATAAGGTGGTCAGCGTAGGGCATCTGCTTCAGGCCTGTGATTCTTTTAGTGAGGTATTTCTGCGGCCTTTCCAGTTGTTGCAGATGTCTTGAGAGGTACATACCAAACGGGGCATTGTATTCTATAATGGGTCTAATGAGGGATGAGTACAGTGGGACAATGACCTCCTTTTTTCCCGATGAAAAGCCCTTAGTGATGAGGTGTGCCACATAGAAGGATTTCCTGACTGCTGTGGCGATGTGGTTATTGAAGGTGAGACCACTGTCCACCTGTGTCCCTAAGTCCCTTATCACACTTTCGGTGTTTAGTGTACTGCCACCTATGTGGTAATTCACTGATACATGTTTTTTCCCAAAGGGGATAACTGTACATTTCTTGGCATTGAGCTTGAGCCCATGGCTCTGGCACCAAGCATCTGTTTCCTGTAAGGCTCTTTTGTAGAGTATCCGCATCATTTGGGGATTCAGTAATGGCTCCCAGTTTGCAGTCATTTGCAAACTTTGTTAGCCAGAGTCCCTTAGTGTTGGCCTGTACTTCAGAGAAGTAGATGCCAATCAAGAGCGGTCCCAGGACTGGACCCTGAGGTACTCCACTTGTCACTTGTCTGGAGCTGGATTTGGAGTTGGCTACTTTTACAGTGTGGGTTCGGTCAGTAAGCCAGTGGGCAACCCATTGGGTGATGTAGGGATTAATGCCCAGCTTAGTAAGTTTATCTATGATTCCAGAGTGGGGGATGGTGTCAAAGGCCTTGGCGAGGTCTAGATAGGCTGTGTGGACCACCTTATCCTTGTCCATGGCTCTGGAGACTGATTCAAAGAAGTCAACCAGGTTCTGACTTAGTCCACCTGTTAGGTAGTGTAAAACCCTACAGCTCAGGGATACATGCATCATCAAGCACTTTCCTTACATATGGCACTGACTTACTCTATCTGTTAGGTAGTGTAAAGCCCTACAGCTCAGGGGTACATGCATCATCGAGCACTTTCTTTACATATGGCACTGACTTACTCTGCCTGTGAGGTAGTGTAAAACCCTACAGTTCAGGGGTACATGCATCATCGAGCACTTTCCTTATGTATGGCACTGACTTACTCTACCTGTTAGGTAGTGTAAAGCCCTACAGCTCGGGGATACATGCATCATCGAGCACTTTCCTTACATATGGCACTGACGTATTCTACCTGTTGGGTAGTTTAAAACCCTACAGCATAGGGATACATGCATCATCAAGCACTTTCCTTACGTATGGCACTGACTTACTCCACCTGTTAGGTAGTGTAAAACCCTACAGCTCAGGGATACATGCATCATCGAGCACTTTCCTTACGTATGGCACTGACTTACTCTACCTGTTAGGTAGTGTAAAACCCTATAGCTCAGGGGTACATGCATCATCAAGCACTTTCCTTACATATGGCACTGACTTACTCTACCTGTTAGGTACAGCTCAGGGATACATGCATCATCGAGCACTTTCCTTACGTATAGCACTGACTTACTCCACCTGTTAGGTAGTTTAAAACCCTACAGCTTGGGGATAAATGCATCATCAAGCACTTTCCTTATGTATGGCACTGACTTACTCTACCTGTTAGGTAGTGTAAAACCCTACAGCTAAGGGTTACATCCATCATCGATCACTTTCCTTACGTATGGCATTGACTTACTCTACCTGTTAGGTAGTGTAAAACCCTACAGCTCAGGGGTACATGCATCATCGAGCACTTTCCTTATGTATGGTACTGACTTACTGTACCTGTTAGGCAGTGTAAAACCCTACAGCTCAGGGATGCATGCATCATCGAGCACTTTCCTTACATATGGTACTAACTTATTCTACCTGTTAGGTACTTTAAAACCCTACAGCTCAGGGATACATGCATCATCGAGCACTTTCCTTATGTATGGCACTGACTTACTCCACCTGTTAGGTAGTGTAAAACCCTACAGCTCAGGGGTACATGCATCATCGAGCACTTTCCTTACGTATGGCACTGACTTACTCTACCTGTTAGGTAGTGTAAAACCCTCCAGCTCAGGAGTACATGCATCATCGAGCACTTTCCTTACATATGGCACTGACTTACTCTACCTGTTAGGTACAGCTCAGGGATACATGCATCATCGAGCACTTTCCTTACATATGGCAATGACTTACTCTACCTGTTAGGTAGTGTAAAACCCTACAGCTAAGGATTACATCCATCATCGAGCACTTTCCTTACGTATGGCACTGACTTACTCCACCTGTTAGGTAGTGTAAAACCCTACAGCTCAGGGATACATGCATCATCGAGCACTTTCCTTACATATGGCATTGACTTACTCTACATGTTAGGTACAGCTCAGGGATACATGCATCATCGAGCACTTTCCTTACGTATGGCAATGACTTACTCTACCTGTTAGGTAGTGTAAAACCCTACAGCTCAGGGGTACATGCATCATCGATCACTTTCATTATGTATGGCATTGACTTACTCTACCTGTTAGGTAGTGTAAAACCCTACAGCTCAGGGGTACATGCATCATCGAGCACTTTCCTTATGTATGGCACTGACTTACTCTACCTGTTAGGTAGTGTATAACCCTACAGCTCAGGGGTACATGCATCATTGAGCACTTTCCTTATGTATGGCACTGACTTACTCCACCTGTTAGGTGGTGTAAAACCCTACAGCTCAGGGATACATGCATCATTGAGCACTTTCCTTACGTATGGCACTGACTTACTCTACCTGTTAGGTAGTGTGAAACCCTACAGCTCAGGGGTACATGCATCATTGAGCACTTTCCTTATGTATGGCACTGACTTACTCTACCTGTTAGGTACAGCTCAGTGTTACATGCATCATTGAGCACTTTCCTTACATATGGCAATGACTTACTCTAACTGTTAGATAGTGTAAACCCTACAGCTCGGGCAGACATGCATCATCGAGCACTTTCCTTATGTATGGCACTGACTTACTCTACCTGTTAAGTAGTGTAAAACCCTACAGCTCAGGGGTACATGCATCATCTATCATTTTCCTTATGTATGGCACTGACTTACTCTACCTGTTAGGTAGTGTAAAACCCTACAGCTCAGGGGTACATGCACCATCGAGCACTTTCCTTACGTATGGCACTGACTTTACCTGTTAGGTAGTGTAAAACCCTACAGCTCAGGGATACATGCATCATCGAGCACTTTCCTTACGTATGGCACTGACTTTACCTGTTAGGTAGTGTAAACCCTACAGCTCAGGGATACATGCATCATTGAGCACTTTCATGGCACTGACTTTACCTGTTAGGTAGTGTAAACCCTACAGCTCAGGGATACATGCATCATTGAGCACTTTCCTTACGTATGGCACTGACTTTACCTGTTAGGTAGTGTAAACCCTAGAGCTCAGGGATACATGCATCATTGAGCACTTTCCTTACATATGGCACTGACTTACTCTACCTGTTAGGTAGTTTAAAACCCTACAGCTCAGGGATACATGCATCATCGAGCACTTTCCTTACGTATGGCACTGACTTACTCTACCTGTTAGGTAGCATAAAACCCTACAGCTCAGGAACATTCCAACTTCAATTAGAAATTAAACTACTATCAACAATCTCTAATGCAAAAGATGTAAAAAACTCAAATGCAATTTCTATCCTTCCTGCCTTAGGAAGAACAGTGGAAAAAGATGTCAGCACTCATCTGACAGATTATATTAAAAACTATGCTATGCTCTCCTCGCACCAACATGGAGTTTCGTCCAGTAGAAGCACCATGATGGTCCTTTACACACTAACTGATTATACTCTAAGGGGCATGGACAAATGCCATCTTACTGGGGCAGTCTTTATAGACCTCACCAAAACCTGGTAGACGTTCCAATCCTCCTTAACTCCATCCTTAGATCATGAATAAGCAAAGGCTGCCTCTCACAATTCCTTAATTGTGTGTCAGACAGATATTTCAAAGTACAAATAAGGAACTCATCCTCTCTCTGTTTCCTTTTTGCAAAAAGATTTCCCTAGGGATAGATTATTTCACCCCCTACTAGTCTCACTATTCATTAATTTCATCTAAACTCACTAACCTCAAACACCTATCCAGTATGCATATAATAAGGTGATGTACAGTTTCTGCTCCTACTTCACCATTAAAAAGCAACTTGAAAAAATATCTAAACACACTAGCACTATTGCTGTCACACAATAATTTCATACTGAAAACACACACTCAGCAAAAAACAAAAATCTCTCAACAGTTCCACATAACTACATAAAAATGCATAACTTCAAAAGCCACTTAGAAACCACATCATAGTGACATTCCTCACAATGCAAACATATCATACAGCTGTACCTGCTTTTTATTATATACCTTATGAAATATTTTATAATTCAGCTGTACCTGCCTGTTATTGTATTCCTCACTGGAGTAACTCATCACACAGCTTACCTGCCTTTTATTTTATCCCTCAAAGAGGCACCTTATCATACCGCAGTACCTGCTTTTACTATATCCCCCACAGGCGTACTTTATCATACAGCTCTATGTGCATTTTACCGTACCTACATATTATGTATCTGTCATAGGAGTTCCTTGTTGTACAGGTGTACATCTGATAGATTTTTATTCTATCCCACACATGGGGGCATTATCATACAGCTGTACCTACCATGTATCGTGTCCTCACAGGGTGTCATGCAGCTAGCTGTACCTGCCATTTATCATGTCCTCACAGGGTGTCATACAACTGTACCTGCCTTTTACTATCTTCGTCACAGATTTACCTTATCATACAGCTGTACCTGCCTTTTATTGTATCCTCACAGGGGTACCTTATCATACAGCTGTACCTGCCATTTATTGTATCCTCACAGGGGTACTTTATCATACAGCTGTACCTGCCTTTTATTGTATCCTCACAGGGGGACCATATCATACCGCTGTACCTGCCTTTTATTGTATCCTCACAGGGGTACCTGATCATACAGCTGTACCTGCCTTTTATTGTATCCCTCATTGGGGTACCTTATCATACAGCTGTACCTGCCTTTTATTGTATCCATCACAGGGGTACCTTATCATACAGCTGTACCTGACTTTTACTGTATCCCTCACAGGGTTACTTTATCATACAGCTGTACCTGCCTTTTATTGTATCTCTCACAGGGGTACCATATCATACCGCTGTACCTGCCTTTTATTGTATCCCTCACAGGGTACCTTATCATACAGCTGTACCTGCCTTTTACTGTATCCTTCACAGGAGTACCTGATCATACATCTGTACCTGCCTTTTATTGTAACCCTCAAAGAGATACCTTATCATACAGCTGCACCCAACTTTGTATTGTATCATTCACAGGGTGTTTATCACACAGCTATACCTGCTGTTTATTGTAGTCCTCATAATGAGACCTTATCATACAGCTGTACCTGCCTTTTATTGTAGCCTTCACAGGGTACCTTATCATATAGCAGTACTTCCCTTTCATTGTATCTCTCACACTGGATGCTTTATCAGACAGCTATACCTGCCTTTTAAAGTATGCCTGATGGTGTACCTTATCAGACAGTTGTTTCTGCCTTTTATTGTATCCCTCATAGGGTTACCTTATTATACAGCTGTTGCTGTCTTTTATTATATCCCATACAGGGTGTACCTTATCATACAGGTATATTTGCCCTTTATTGTATCCCTCACGGGGGTAACTTATCACTCAGCTGCACCTGCTTTTTATTATATCCCAAACAAGGGAACTGTATCATACAGATGTACCTGCCTTTTACTGTATCCCTCGCAAGGTATTTTATCATACAGCTGTACTTGCCTTTTATTATATTCCAAACAAGGGAGCCTTATCATACAGGTGTACCTGCCTTTTACTGTATCCCTCACAGGGGTACCTTATCATACAGCTGTACCTGCCTTTTACTGTATCCCTCACAAGGTATTTTATCATACAGCTGTACCTGCCTTTTATTATATCCCAAACAAGGGAACCTTATCATACAGGTGTACCTGCCTTTTACTGTATCCCTCACAGGGCTACTTTATCATACAGCTGGACCTGCCTTTTACTGTATCCCTCACGTGAGTATATTGTATCCCTCACAGGAGTACCTTATCATGCAGCTGTACCTGCCTTGGATTGTATCCCTCATATGAGTATCTTATCATATAGTTATGCATGTCTTTTATTGTATTCCTCAGAGGAGGACCTTATCACACAGCTGTACCTGCAGTGTACTGTATCCCTCACATGGGCATCATATCATATAGCTGTACCTGACTTTTATTGTATCCCTCACATGAGTATATTGTATCTCTCACAAGAGTACCTTATCATACAGGTGTACCTGCCTTGGATTGTATCCCTCATATGAGTATCTTATCATATAGGTATACTTGTCTTTTATTGTATTCCTCAGAGGAGGGCCTTATCACACAGCTGTGCCTGCAGTGTACTGTATCCCTCACATGGGCATCATATCATATAACTGTACCTGACTTTTATAGTATCCCTCACAGGAGTACCTTATCATGTACCTGTATTTGACTTTTATTATTAAAAGAATGGCAGAGCTTAACAATTATAAGACTGATGCCAGTCTGTTTCATATCAGAGAAGTGGTGCGTTCTTCTTACTTTATAGAGAGTTTGCAGGCACTTCCTGATGAGTTTTCATTTTCTTTATTATTCTACCTTTTATTGTATCCCTCACATGTGGACCATACCACACACCTGTACCTGCCTTTTATTACAAGTTTACCTCCATTTTATTATATTCATCATGAGGGGGATTAAACTAGAGCTGTGCCTTACTTTTACTGAAGGATTTTATTGTGCATAAACTGGACATTTGTAAAACAAACAGGCACAGAGATATCATACAATACAAGACATAGTTGTGCATCATTGCTCAGCATGAGTTAAAACACTCATGTTTGTCCTCAGAAATCATCTGTACTTCAGTGAAATAGCAATTTTCCACACTACCCAATGAATTTGTTGGAATTCATGCTGCTCACTAACCTGCAGACATTTAAAAACAATAGTGGGCTTGATTTCACTGTATTTTGCATGTACATGCCTGTCTTCATTAATTTTCAGGTAAGTATTTATTGCCTCAGAATATTGGACTGTGTTATGATTTTGATGTAAATAAAATATATTATGATAATATCTTAATTGCTGCTTCCTGATTCATCATTTGACAGAGTTCTAAACTGTTGCTGGGCTGTCTGTTATCTAAAGGAGTCTTCTTCTTTCAGCTTTTCCCGGTTAGGGGTCATCACAGTGGATCACCTGTCCGCTCATGATTGGAAGTGGAGTTTTACAGTGTCGAGTTGCCAGCCCACACACACGCACACACTCATGCCTAGGGCCAATTTAGAGTGTCCAATCTACCTACAGCATGTCTTTGGGATGAAACCGGAGCACCCGGAGAAAACCCACATGACCACAGGGTGGACATGCAGACTCTGAACAGAAGGCACCCCAACCAAGGATCGAACCGGAGAACTTCTTGCTGTGAGGTGGCAATGCTAACTGCTGCACCACTGTGGCCTCCTCTGTTATCTAAAGGAGTAGTAAATAGAAATAACAGTAGAATTCTACACAAATACACAAAATATTTACACTTGAGTTCTGTTTTGAAAATGAGTTGAATGAAACCATTCTGTTGATAATCTCTAATGATCTGACTGTGAGAGCTCCTTTTGGATAGCTGATCAGTAGAAGATGCTAAAAGTGCATGCTATAGAAACATTTGCTTTATTGAATGTTTAGAAAAGAGGTGAGCATTTGCTTTGCTTTTCCCAGTGTTCGGTGAGTATTTACTACAAAAACTGATGTGACTGCAAATGAAGGCCAGTAGCAAGAATGAGTCTGACATCGCTAGTTCTCATTTTTGTAATTTCCATATATTTAATATGGGCTAAGAGAAGGGTAGCACAGATTTAGGGAAATAACTTTAGCATCTGATATTTATTAGTCCTGCACTAACAGTGTCTGTTTGCTAATTTTTGATATCTGTGTTTTCTTTTTTGTATTGCAAGAGCTAGGATGACGTTTAGAATCATTGAACATTCAGAAGGATTAATAAAGAAACCCAGAGTGGGTGCTAACAGATGCAAACAAAAAGGGGGCTATTTCCATGATTATGAAAAATGCAATTCAGGGACACACTACTCATAACGAAGAAATACCTCATGGTTAGTTGATTTGCATATCTCTGAATTGTGCAATGTTATTGCTTATGTTAATCAGCACTTTCCTATGGTTAGTATTTCTAGTAGTCTATGCAGCGCATTGACACAGGGCACCATCACATTCATACTCCCCCACACATATGCACACATACAGACATACACAGACACACACACACACACACACACACACACACACACACACACACACACACACACACACACACACACACATCACCTGACCCTTAGTTTACAGAATATCCCCAGAGGCGCCGGAAGCTGTTGAAGACTTGGGGGGGGGGCAGAGGATGACAGGGGCACTTAGTGATCTAAAAATGGGAATTTTTAAAGCTATTTACTACCACAACATAGGTTCATGTGGAGGACATTTTAAGCTTAGTTAATTTCCATTTTGGTGCTAGAATTAACATTTCCTGATTGGTCTTACCTATCCCATGGCTGATAATTGTATATTTGCCCTAGTGAGAATAAATGTGATCACACTATAGATAATTTGAGGGGACCCATTTATAGGATGCATCATTTAGGAACTACCTCTATCCATTAGTGGCATGAGGGGCAATCCTGGAGTACATTTTCTATTACCCATCCTTAGATCCAAGTTGCATTTGAATATGGACAGGGATGGGTTTTGTTTTACTTAAATGGATAGTCTGTTCATGAACAGTGGTAGCCTCGGTGATGTATATCCATCTCTCCACAACATTCAGTTTAGATACCTGGACTGAGTGTTTCTAGTGCCATTTGACTTGCAGATGTTCAGTAGGTCCCTCTGTATTAGGTCAGAGGATGCCTTGTATGCCAGACATGTCACCTCTAAGCACTCTGTAAGATACTGAGTATAGTGATTAATCTTTGAGATCGTCCATGCAAGACCTATTGTTTATGAATTGTATCCTTTTAGTAAGGTATCTCTGTGGGTATTCCAATTGTTGCAAGGGTCTGGACAGATGCATGCCAAAGTGGGCATTATACAAAATGATTGACCTAATGAGAGATTTGTAAAGGGGGCAACAACATCTCTAGATCTAGTCACAATCAATTTATTTATAAGCTGTGCAATATAGAAAGACTTTCTTATGACTCTGGGAATATGTTGGTCAAAGGTTAGGTCTCTGTACACACAAGTTCCCAAATCCCAAACAACTGGGTCATTTCTTAGGGGGCATTGTCAATTTGGCAGTTCACTGGAGTAGGTGACTTCTCAAAGGATACGATAATGCATTTCTTGGAGTTTAGTTTCAATTCATGATTCTGCATCAGTTATTGTTTGGGACAAGCCTTCCTGCATGATGGTTAAATCATTTGGGGATTCAATAGCTGCTCCTAGTTTACTGTCATCTCAAACTTAGTCGGCCAAAGCTCTTTGGTATTTCCTTTTATTTTTGAGATGTATATGTCAAACAGAAAAAGGCTCAGCACCGAACCCTGGTTGACTCCATTGGTGACTGGTCTCTTCCCCTATTTTGATCTCCTTCATCCTGTGAGCAAGCATATATGTATGCGTTCTTTGATTCAACTTCCTGGTTGTATTAACCTGATTGTATTAAATTATATTCCTTGTATAATACAGCACCACTTGTTAGAATGTATTTTAAATTTGTATTTTGGAACAGTCTTCTAGTAAGCAATGAAACAAAATGTATGAACCAATAATGACAAAACTACCCATTTCAGAAAATTTAAACCATAAAAGGCCACTGAAACTTCTCATTGCAATCCACCAATATCAGTAAATATGCAAAATCTCTGCAGAAGTAAGTCCTGTAAATGATTCCACATTGAAGGGATCTGTAACTAATGAAGAGGTTGCTGCTAGCAAATACTAGCAAATAGACATCCCTACTCTCTGTCATCCTACTTCCATCCTAACACTCATCTCCAATATATATATTCACCTCTTCCTCTATTGCCTCTTACTCACCTCAAATAACTGGAATTGCAATTGAATCCTCCTCAACACCTGCTCTCAGTTATTACCTAATTATGCTCTATTAAAGCACACTCCAATATACTTTTACTGGTTCATGTACTGCCATTATTTTTATGTCCTCAGAATACTCTGTACTTGTTGTTTTTATACTTTAAACTATGTATAAGTGACAAACTGCTTTTGACTTTTACTGTGAAATATGTATATAACTTACAAACATTTGATTTTTATTAATGAACTATGTATAAATTACAAACTGATGACTTGTAACCCACACTGTAAAAGTTGCAGACTCCAAATCTGACCTCAAAGCAGTGACAAGTGGAGTACCACAGGGTTCCGTCCTGGGACCTCTACTGTTTTGTATATACGTCTCTGAAGTACAGGCTAACACAGAAGGCCTCTGGCTAACGTAGTTCGCAGATGACTGCAAACTAGGAGCCATTGTCAAGTCCCTAAATGATGTGGACATCCTACAAAAGGGCCTCGCTGAGATTGATGCCTGGTGTCAGAGCAATGGCCTCAAGCTCAATGCCAAAAAGTGCAGTGTCATCCCCTTTGGTAAAAACTCTGTACCCATGAACTACCACATAGGCAGCAATCTACTTAACACCGAATGTGTGATAAGAGACCTTAGGACACAGGTGGACAGTAGTCTCTCCTTTGATAGTCACATCGCCACAGTAGTCAGGAAGTCTTTCTGTGTGGCACACCTCATCATGGAAGGGTTCTCATCCAGGAAAAAAGAGGTCATTGTTCCCCTCTCCTTAACACTCATTAGACCCATTATAGAGTACAATGCCCCTTTTGGAATGTACCTTACAAGACATCTGCAGCAGCTGAAAAGGCCACAGAAGTACCTCACAAAGAGGATTACTGGCCTCAAACAGATGCCCTACACTGACCACCTCAAAAACTTCCAGTTTTACTCCGTAGCATATCGCCAGCTCCGAGGTGATCTCTGCCTAACATATAAAGCTGTGTCAAACCCAGAGCTGTTGGACATGCTACACCTAAAGAAATCCCAATCCCTCTGAGCTACACGCTCTAGGACCTAAACCTTGTCACCACAGTAAACAGGACATGCTGGAGGGATAGATTCCTGTCCCAGGGACTTCCCATACTCTGGAAGAGGCTACCCATCTATGTCAAGCAAAGTTCTTCATTAACACTCTTCAAGAAAAATCTTGATGAGTGGATGGGAAATAGGAAATACACCCCGGGATCACTTCTGTGTCTCTGCTCGACAGTGGCACAAGAAAATAACTTTCTTGGGAGGCGTAAGCCAGGGAATCTTGTTGTCTAGGCTTACGTAGGCCCTTGGGCTGATAGCCTCATACCTACCTATGAACATATGAACCTATGTATTGTAAAACTGTGTTTGTATTGTAAAACTGTACTAGGAGCTTTTCTCCCCGGGCCTTCACTGAAAATGGGCTCATTTATGGCCCAGTGGACTTTCCTGGTAAACAAATGGCAAATAAATAAATAAAAAATAAATACCTTTATATTTCATTGTTTCATCTACAAATAAAGTGTGTGTTGCCCTTGAAGAATAAATTGCCTATACTACATTAAAAAATGGTAAGCTAGTAATTTTGCAATGGGGAATGGATGGCAAACCGATAACGGGTTCAAAATTACTAGATAACTCCTTCAAAGGAGGACATTCATAGGACTGCAGCATCCACTCCCATTAAAGTACAACACAGTGCAGTATCAGCAATCCATCTGCATACTGTGGAAGTAAAACCCACAACCTCCTGCATCAGAAGCAAGTATACTACCTGTTGTGCTACTAACAATGCAAATGACTTAGCATAAGTAGGACTAAACTTCTCTTTCCCCGAAGCTCTCAGCTCCTTGTAAAATTTGACAATCAACTAAATCTCTCAACTTTGCAGAACAAGAAACCAGGAAAAAGCCAAAATTTATTTTTTTGGGGGGGCAAAGGCCGAAAACCAGGGACACATTTTAAATATTGCTTGTATAATCTTAGAAATTTGCTAAAATAAAGTGTTTTGTGTTACCATGTGTTTCCTGAAAGATAGGAAGACTGAAACTTGTAGAGCTATCATTATTTAGTGAATTCAGTTCTTACTGATTTGCCAGAAAAACACAAATTTTAAGAAGAACAGACCAAAAGTATGAGCCAAATCATCATGATCTTCTTTCGGCTGTTCCCATTAGGGGTCGCCACAGCGGATCATGTGTTTCCATTTCTTCCTGTCCTATGCATCTTGCTCTGTCACACCAACCACCTGCATGTCCTCTCTCACGACATACAAACCTTATCTTAGGCCTTCCTCTTTTCCTGTTACCCGGTAGCTTCATCCTTAGCATCTTTTTCCCAATATACTCAGCATCCCTCCTCAGCACATGTCCAAACCGACATAATCTTGCCTCTTTGACTTTGTCTCCAAACCTTCTAGTCTGGGCTGACCCTCTAATATACGTATTCCTAATCCTGTCCACCCTCATCACACCCAGTGCAAATCATAACATCTTTAACTCTGCCACATCCAGCTCTAACTCCTGCCTTTTTGTCAGTGCCACTGTCTCCAACCCATATAATATAGCTGGTCTCATTACTCTCTTGTAGACATTCCCTTTCACTCTTACTGGTACTCGTCTGTCACAAATCACTCCTGACACTCTTATCCACCCAGTCCATCCTGCCTGTACTCTCTTCTTCACCTCTCTTCCATACTCACCATTAGTCTGAACTATTGTATGAGCCAAATATTCTGTGAAAATCTGGACAGTGGAGAGCTATGGACTCAACTCCCTGAATCACAAGTGATGGTATGGGTAGAGAATTCAGGCCCTTGTTTGAGCCTGAGTAACACTAACCAGCAGGTATACCTAGCTGGGGTATTTTACACATACACACACACACACACACACACACACATACACACACACACACACACACACACACACACACACACACACACACACACACACACACACACACACACACACACACACACACACACACACACACACACACACACACACACACACACACACACACACACGCTCTTATCTGGGACCAGTTATCCCTCTGCATACACTCAAATATACAACCACACACACACACACACATACACACACATATCACCATACTACTCACCTGACCCTTAGTTTACAGACCATCCCTGCTGTAGTCTCTTAACTATTTCCCTGCCCCTTGTAAATGATAGATAATTGCAATCGGTCACTAATGTCAGACATTAGAACTTCATTCTTCTTAATGTTCAGAAAATATATTTTGATGCTTGACATGTAGCTCACTTAACTTTTTAAGTTACTCAGAGTAATAATTAAAATGTATTCCTGGCGTCATCTAGTGTTCCTACTGGCTTTATCTAGAGGTCTTCAGCATAGCCCCCCCCCCCACCACACACACACACACACACACACACACACACACACACACACACACACACACACACACACACACACACACATGGACACAGACACACATTCACACACACACATGGACACACACACATTCACAACCACACATAGACACACACACACACACACATGCACACATTCACACAGACACACACACACACACACACACACACACACACACACACACACACACACACACACACACACACACACACACACACACACACACACACACACACATGGACACACACACACACACACAGACACACACATGCACACATTGTTAGTCAGTTAATAATGCTAAACATTAGACCTTTATACTCTTCTTATTGTTCAGAAAATACATCAGAATGCAAATGACACTCTCTGCTTAGTTAAGGAGCTGCTTTCTATACCAAGGGTACATGGTTTGACACTTTGTTCTCTTAATTTCTCCTTAAAGTGAATTAAGGTAATATTTAAATCTCCCTGGTGTCTAGTTTTTGTGCAATGTGCTGAATCTGTTTTGTTAATAATTTGCTCCTTGTACCAGGGTTTAAAGTTATTTCCCCTTTTATTTTTTAATGACTTAGGGTAAATTAAATTATCTTCCTAGTGTCTAGTGTTAGCTCAGAGGACTAACGTTTTGCTGAGGTAAGGAACTGCTTTCTGTGCCAAAGATACCGAGTTTGAAACCTTTTCTCTGTTGTTCTTTGAACTTTTTAAATAATTTTAAGCTAATATTTAAGGAGTACCCCTGTTTGTCTAGTGCCCCCCTCATACATCTTTTATGCTGCATGACCATTATATTAACTTTATAAATTACTTCAGAAGACTATTCAGTTTCTCTTGGTGTCCGGTTCCTCCTCCAGTATTGCAGGACTTTCTCATTAGTCTAGCAGAGTTTGAGGAATGACAGTCATACCCCACACACAAACACACAGCCTCACCCACCCAATTGCACTTACATGGACACAGTCAACCATTCATCGGTATACACCCTCCCACACACATGCCACTCACCTACCCTATCTATCCCTTAACTGAGATCCCTCTGACCACCCAGGAAGACACGCATTCCCTCTCTCACACATACAGACACACACACACACACACACACACACACACACACACACACACACACACACACACACACACACACAAACATGCGCACACTCTTATCGGACACCAGTTATCCCTCTGCATACACTTAAAAATGCAGACACACACACACACACACACACACACACACACACACACACCTACCCTATCTGTCCCTTAACTGAGATCCTACTGTGACCACCCAGGAAGACACACATTCTCTCTCACACACACACACACACACACACACACACACACACACACACACACACACACACACACACACACACACACACACACCACTGTGTGTCCACTAAACTCCCCGGCACTTACTTCTAATGCAGTTTCACCCATGAAAATAATAAGTGAATGCAAATGTTTGGTTGATTTAATTAACTCAGCCAACAGAACTAAATTATGCAGCCAGGTTCAGAAATGCCTTAACACAGGCAATTCGGGGGGGGGGGGTCACGACGCGTGCCTCATTAGCATGTAGCTCGGCCAAGGAGACATCCCACTGAGATGATCCTACAGATCACATAGGATAACTGTGTTAGACCTGTCTTTAAATCAGAAAAGGCTGCTGCCAGGGTAGCAGCCCATGCAAGGGCTTCCCACTGGAGATAGATTTTTCTGAATGCATTGTTTTTTGTTAGCTTTTCAGCACCTCATTTCCTGTGAAAGTTCCAGTTTGTATGGATCTGTCCTGGGAAAATGCATGAATCATGCCAAATGCAGTTTTATTTAAGAGGATTGATATTTTAATTTTATTTTCAACAGACAACAGAAAACTGATACTGTAGTTGAAACATTTTGATGTCTATTAAAAACACAGACGTGTATGCCTTATTCAGAAATGCAAAATAGTCAAAAGTCCAGTATTTTTAGCAATTGCCAGAGATGGAAGAAAATGTGACAATAAGAAAAATACTGTAATTTGCATAGTATATGCCTTCATGGCTCTGAATCTCTTTCCAACATGCTCTTATACTTTCTGTTTTCTTGGTTTTAGAATTAGGTAATAATGTGTATTATGATATTCTTTGTCTATATCCTACCAGTCTGTATTTGTTAATTGTGCTCATGATGTATCTCCTTTTGTCTAAATGTAACAAATGTAAAATAAAATAAAATAAATAAAATAGTATAGAGCTGATACCTTTTCAAATGTCCAGAATGGGAAATTTCTTAATAAAATGTAATAGCTTACAGGACACATCATCCCCTCAACTGATGAAAGTGATGTGTTTTCACTTTATTGCCCCGAATAACTATTTAATATTGTACAAATGTATTTTTGCAGTGTTTCTGTATGATAAATTTCAAGTGTAGCAGCATTTAGAGAAAAGTTAGAAAATATTTTTACTTCTGAAATAGCAGCTCATGTAGTATTTTTTCCTGTTTCTTCTCAAGGCAAAGATTTCCATATCAGTATTGTCGTGTAAAACGAAGCATAGATCATAACTTTATATACACTGTATTATTCTTTACTTCCTCTGTTGATGAACTTACTCACTTCTCTTAACCTCCAACCTTAACTGGTCTACCTATTTGCTAGCTCTCTTTTCCTTCCAGGCTTGCTTCCCTGCACACTTTTGTAACAATGTACCTTACTCTTTTATAAATTTCCTATACTTAAATCATGTTACATAGTTAGCATGTATTTTGCTCTGTGTAATACCGCTCAAATGTTAACTCTGTAAATAAACTTGTCATAATATTTTATATCTGTAATTTTTAAATGTTATACATTTGTATTTACTAAACTTGTATTTTTCTGTGGAGCTTTTCTCCCCAGGACACTGCTAAAAAAGTGCTTTTAGCTCAGTTGGACTTCCCCGGTCAACAAATGTCAAATAATTAAATAAATAAAATGTTTGCATTGCTCAGAATTATGATGCACATGCAATCTATCACCCTGTTTCTTGAATATACAGATAACCCTTCTTCCAGCAAATACTTCACCTTGTTAACTCATAATTGTTACTTTAGTTTAATTGGAAGGTGTATGGACGTGAGAGATCTTTTTTGAGATGGACAGGAAATTAATGCCAAATTGTGCAGGAAGTTATAAGAAAGACTGAGGGTGGTTGTTTTATTTTATTTGGTTCTTAACTTTTAAAAGTAGTAGCTGTTTGATTGTTTATTAGCTGGGATGCTTAGTTAGGGGCTATGAAGCTGGAGGTAAGAATGTTAGTAGATGATAAGAAAAAACAGTACTTATGTATTATTGCAACCAGACTGGGAACCTGGCAGAATTCCTGATGTTATCATGAAACGAGGGTTTTGTAAAATGAAAAGTGGTGTGTGGACTGAATATCAATACTGTTTCACCTTGTCTGTGAAACAGGAACAGGAATTTGTTTCAAATTCATCTTCCCGGGAGCATCCTTTAGCACCGCAAATTAATACAAAATGAAATGAACAGGGCAGCTAAAAAAAATGCAGCAGTTTTTATATTACCAAGCACCCATTCTTCCCTAGTCAAAAGGAGTCAGGATTGTGTTTACTCTTACTGAATATTCCTGTAGGAAAACAGATTGCCACCAATAATCAGCTCATTGCAATGCATAAAAACATGCGGAGTTTACCATGTCTCGAGTCAAAGCCTGTTAGACAGGATTGCCGTGCTGTAAAAACCAGAAAAATAACCCTTTCAAAAAAAGACATGAAAGCACGGAAGAAAAATGTCTTCCACACCTTGTTTCAGCCCTACATAAAGTCACAGCTAAATAAAACGGGTACAAATGCACATGCAAAGAACCACAGTAATGACACGCCTTAATACCCGGTGTCACAGGCAAGTTGGTACTGTATGCCTTAACCAATTGTTACCTTCAGTCATGGCAGTAAAGGATGCAACCCAGAAGGAGGAATCTAGCCGTTATTCCTGCCCTGTTGCAGAACCGAAGTGAGAGAGAAGTAATTTGAACTTTAAACATCCCTTGCCAGTGCAGGATAAACTACTTTAACAATAACTTTTGGAACTAGAGCGACTTAGAAATCTGATTGGGATAATATGTAAGTACTGAAAAAACTTACTTTGAATTCTTGGAGGTGTTTGTTTTTCTGTGTGAAAGGTAGAAGGAACTTTGGCTTGGGAAAAACCAAGTGGTACAGTGATTAAGGTGTATGCCTTGCAAACACAAGTTGCAAGGTTTGGTTCTCACCACTGGAAAGAACTTCACAGATTAAAGGATTGGGTTGGGAGGGTGGCCTAGTGGTTAAGGTATTTGCCTTACAAACACAAGGTGCAGGGTTTGAGTCTCACAAGGGATAATTGGCTAAGCTTAAAATGGCTTGAAAAGGGCAGTTAGCTTAGTACTAACCTATGAATGTTGTAGTATTAGAATTCGGGAAGTAATGGAAGAATGCAGTCCTTGTAGAGATGTAGAAGACTGTTTTAATGAATAAACATTTGATTTAAATTTGGTGCTGTAACAGAAAACTCAAACCCTTGTTTTTTTTTTAAAGGAGTTGTCTTGTATTTTTAGTACTAGTTATAAATAACATTTAGTTTGTAGTACCTGTATTCTGCTGTGTTGTGGCTTCCCACTTCCCTGTAGAGTAGTTCTTGTTTCCTGTTTATAATTGCCATATACATGTGTTAAGTCTTCAATACTGGTTAGGTGGACCCTTGAACTGGACCTGAATTGTAGGCTACATTTTTATAATTCTGTTCCAAAAACAAATTACTTTACAACATTATTATTTAGTTTTACACTGCTGTCATACCACTCAACCTCTTAGAGTAAGAAATGTGGGCAAAGCCATAAATAATGGGGGGATGAAGGCCCAAAAAGGGACAATTTTTAAATATAGCTCTTACAAACTTTGAAAATTTAGCATACATTTTCTGAAAGGTATGAAGCCTCAGTCTCTGTCATATTCTGACTTTAATGCTTAATGGTTTGCCAATGATTTGCCAGAAAATCTCGAATTATGAGAAATGGATGAAAAATGAGGCAAAAATCTGGACTTTCTGTGAAAATCTGAACAGTTGGGAGGTATAACTGCTGTCCATTTGCATTTCAGCCATAAATCGTATTTCAAGTGCTTGTGTCCAACCTTCGCTTTTGCCCCCTTATTTGCAGTTGAACCATAAGCCATACGTCTAACATTTTAATGTTGTGTCTCTTTGGTATAAAATATATGCTGTCTGTAGGGTGGGCATGTTGGTAAAAACATGTAAATTGTATAGAAATGGTTTGTTAACCTAAAAACCTGCTTAAGTTCCACTTGGACCTTTAGTTGGACCTGAATTTCATCTCTGTCCTCAGCCCCTATCCATCCTAGTCTCTCCTGGTCTTCCTTTACCTCTTTTAACTAGGTGTACATATTTAGCCTTTTGTTTAACTGTTTATATATTTATTTGTAACTTCATTACTGTGGGTTGTTAATGTGGTTACATGTGTACTTCTGTAATTGTTTCGTATATGATTTCACCTCATCAGTAATGGTACTCCAAATATTCCAGTCACACCACCCCTTCAGTAATAGTATTCCAAATATTGTATTTGCGTATTACCGCTTTGGCAAGGTTATTCCAGGTATTCCAATAACTCACCACCGCCACCCATTCAGTAATGGTATTTCATTCACCTTCCACCCCAAGACATCATCTCCCATGCTAACATACTTAATAAGCTCAATGCATTACAAATAGATCCCTATGTTGTAAGATAGATTAAAAAAATGTTCAAAAAGAACCCATACTGGGCAGGTATCAGGTGCTGGAGTATGAATAAGGAAAGTCATGGTCTGCTGTCAGGTGCCAGGATCTGCCATATCACACATGTGTACTCAAGTCTCTCAACAGGTACTGTTATGACTCCGTCATAGTCCATGTTGGTGTGAATGACTTGAGATGCATCTTTTGGACTCTATAAAGACAGACATCACTGTGCTCTCAGGCAGGTATGTCCCTAGCCTTAAGCAACATTTTACCTTCACCTAGGATGATACTTCAATACAAACAGAAAATGATTGACTTCAATAATTGGCTTAGTTTCTGGTGTCATTCTAAGTGGATCCAGTATCTGTCAGCCTGGGATGACGTGATCAACAAACCTTGATGCTTTGCCAGAGATCGTCTTCATCTGTCACCCCTGGGATTTCAGCTACTGGCTATGGCTCTTGGCAACCCCATAGTGCCTTTTTTAGGCAGTGTCTCAAGGACAAAATTCCGAAGTAAAAACTTCATCTAAAAACAACCTCTAGGTTATGCAGTTAAACACTAGAAGTCTTAACATGAAACTGCACTCACTGGAAGCAGTCCTCACCTTGGAAGATGAAGACATTTGTGCTGTCACAGACACCTGGTTTAAGGCCGTGGAAAGCGCCACAGCCATACTGGGTTACACCTCCTTCCTCACATTCAGACCACAAACTAAAGGCATGAAAACAAAGGGAGCCAGTATATCAATATTCATTAGAGATAAGTACCCCTCCAGATGGGTTAAACAGTATGATTCCCAAGATACCAATTCAAGTCATTGCCAGCTACAGGATCCCCTCCATGAGTCAGGACACCCACTCTGCCTATTTGGATATACTTGAGTCTATCAAGATGCATCCAAACACCATGGTTTTGGATGAATTTAACTACTCATCCATTGGTTGGGTAAATTACTCATGCTCAAACTCACTTGCCTAAATATTCCTCAACTTCATTGACTCCAATGACCCAGACCAGCTGGTTGACATCCCCACAAGGGGTTCCAACATCCTGGGTCTGGTACTTACCAATATGGGGGTCCACTGTAGCAGCCCCACTGTGAGCTCTTCCCTGGTGAGATTCGACTACATATCAGTCTCATTCGAAGTAACTGTCACACCCGCCTCCCCGAGCAGCAACTAAACTAAAAAAAAAAAAACTTCTCCAAACCAGTTTATAACCTCTTATGGGATGGTGTAAGTAGCTTCTCTGCACCTCCCCCCTCAGATGGAACTGGCAACTATGCAGAGTTCTACACCAAAGCTTTATATAAACACCTGTATAACTGCATTGATTCAGCTGTACCTGATAGGACCAAAACAAGTTCCTCAAGGAAGAGCAAACCTGCCTGGTGGACAGCTGCCATTAACAGGCTTTACAATAATAGGAAGAAATTGCTGTCTAAGAGTAAGAGGGAATGAGCCCTAAATGGGAAACACTCCCCCCTCAGCTTAAACAAGCAAATTAGACTTCTTGTGAAGTCCTGCAAAACAAACTACAAATCCAAATTGGCTTTTTCAACTAAGAACAATCATAAGGTGATCATTAGTTACATCTGTAACCTAAAAGGAAAGGCCTAGATTTGTGCCAAACTGGTAGTTAATGATACCACATATACTGAGCCTGTGAACATGGCTAACCTGTTGGCTGAGAGGGTCTGTGAAAACCTCACTCCCCTGTCCTCGCCATCGTGTACCCTATGACATCCCTACCTTGTATCTCTAACGATCAAGTCATAAACGCCCTCTCTAAGGCCAAAAACACAGCATTTATGGGACCTAATATCATCCCAGGCTCCGTCCTACATGGGCTCCAACAAGAAATAGCAACACCATTAAGTACACTTTTCAATCAGTCTAAGTACCCGCTTCATCCCAGCTGAATGGAAAATGGCCACTGTTATTCCCCTTGCACAAAGGTGGTGCTTCCACTGACCCCAAGAACTATGGACCTATTAGCCTGCCTAGCCTTATCTGCAAAGCCATGGAGTGAATCATCACGGACCTTAAAGATGTAGGTAATTTCCAAACACTTGACCCTACTCAGTTTGGATTTGTCAAAGGGAGATCATACCTGTTAAACCTGGTAGACTTCTTTGAGACAGTCACCAAGGCCCTGGATGAGGGGAAATATGTGCATACAGCCAACCTAGACTTGGCCAAGGCTTTAGCCACTACCCCTCACTCAAGCATCATTGGCAGTCACTCAGCTGTGTAATAACCCTAATTGTTAGATGGGTCACTAACTGGCTCACTGACAGAACACATATAGTCAAAATAGGGGAATCCCCCTCCAACAGTAGACCTGTAACCAGTGGTGTTCCACAGAGATCAGTCCTGGGAAGTCATGGTCTTAAACTCAATGTAAAAAATGTGTTATCATTCCTTTCAGTAAGAGCTATGTTCCTGCTAACTACCACATCAATAGCAACACCCTCAGTG
Source organism: Protopterus annectens (assembly GCF_019279795.1). NCBI lineage: Eukaryota > Metazoa > Chordata > Ceratodontiformes > Protopteridae > Protopterus > Protopterus annectens. The sequence continues at coordinate 1,813,049,672 of NC_056732.1, forward strand.
GTGAGGGATATGGGCACACATGTGTATAGCAATCTTACATTTGATCACCATGTCTCCACAGTGGTAAGAAGGACATTCTGTATTGCTCATCTCATAAGGGCACTGCCTCCAGAAAAGGAAATTATAACCTCGCTGTACTCTTCCCTCATCAGGCCAATAATCAAGTACAATGCCCATTTTGGTATGTACCTTTCCAAGCACCTGCAGCAATTGGAGAGACCACACATGTTCCTCACAAGGAAGATTCAAGGTCTTCAGCATCTGTCTTATGTGGATTATCTGAAATCACTCTCACTTTATTCTGTTTCATACAGACCAATGAGAGGCGATCTCTGCCTTGCATGTAAGGCAATCTCTGACCTTGCTTTATTGGAAATACATATCCACAAGTCAAATGGTGCACGGGTCACTCACTCTAAAGACCTTAACCTGGTATGTGACATTAATTGAGTCTGCTGGAGGGACAGATTTGTCTCCCAGAGGTTACCACACCTTTGGAACAGACTCCTGCCTCATGTCAAACCGAGCACCTCACTGGCCCTCTTTAAATGCAATCTGGATGATTGGATGAGTAACTGTAAACTCGCCCTGGGTTTTTCATCCGTGTCCATCTTGGATGGACAGTGGCAATAGGTGCTGATCATGGAAATAAGGGTGGAACTTGGCTAGGCTTGTAAAGGCTTTAGGCCATTAGCCTAGTAACGTCCTATGATCCTATAAAGGTGACAAGTGGTGGTCTGCAGGGCTGAGTGCTAGGACCTCTCTTGTTTGATATCTACTTCTCTAATCTCCATATCACAAACCAAGACTTCAGGGTGATGAAGTTTGTGGATGACTGCAAACTGAGAGATGTCAAATCTCCCTCTGATGCCCAAGCCCTTTATCTTTATCTTTAACTTACACTTGGAAATATTTGAGGTACTAAAAAATATCTTAAATCAAATGCAGACAAGTACAAAACAGTCACATTTGGTAAAGCAAACCACCCCCTAACATACAACATAGACAATGCAATGCCAAACTCAAAAATGAAAATGTAGTCAATGCTGGAACATGGGTTGATAATGTTCTCTTTTTTTGATCATCATGGGACAACAGTAGTTAGTCCTTAGTGGTGCAGCTGATTGTGAAGGGAAATTCCTGTAGATGTAATGAGGTACATGTTCCCCTATAGTTGGCCATTGCTCAGGCCACTTATTGAATATAATGGGCCCCTTTAGGGTGTACCTCAGTAGACATTTCAAGCAAATGGAAAGAACCCAGAAGTTTCTAAGTAAAAATTCACAGCTGTACAAACCCTAAGTTATCAGAAAGGGATGAAAATATTGCCCTTTATTTGGTGTCTTGTAGAGTCCTGAGGGGCAATTCTGAGCCACTAAGGACACAGTGGTCCCCAGTCTAACTCCACAAATGAAATAGTCCTTTAAAGACAAGAATCAGGGATCTGCATATTCACCAGCAGAAAAATAAAACATAGTGGGGAGAGAGGTTCATTACACAGTGACTTCCCCAACTCTGGAATACTCTGAAAATTAAACAGAATGATGCATTATCATCTCTGAAGCAGGAATTGAACCGTTGGGTGTTTATAGGTTCATAGACTAGTACTAGGCTAACTGCCCTTGTGGGCCATTTTAAGCCTAGTCAGTAAATCCATGTGAGAATCAAACCCTGCCTCTTTTGTTTGCAAGGCAAATATCTTAACCATTACGTCAGCCTCCCTGTTTGTAATGGTCATTACCTGTCACTCATAAATACACTCCCTGGCCTGGCCCTCCTTGAAAAGGTCATTATAAATGGTCATAAGACTCTATTGCATGGAGTTGTTTATGATTCCCTTCAGTAAGGGTATTCTGAATATTTTGGTCATCCACCACCCTTCAGTAAGGGGATTCCAGTCACCCACAACACTTACTGTTAAAAAATGTACTACTTTGTATCCCCTGAGCCTTACACTTGCTATCTTCATAGTGTCCTTTTGTTCACATATTTCCATTTGTTTGATACAGTTTGAACAATTTGTTGGTGATTCCATTAATATTTGTAGCATATTCTTTCTCTTCACCAAGATGCCCACGATCCTGGGGATGGAGTTTATTGCCCCAGAGGCCAGGCTTGCAGTCCATATATACAGGCTAATGGAGGGCATGGGTAGAGTGTTAATGTAAAAACCTGGTACAAAGGAGGGCGTGGGTAGAGTGTTAATGTAAACGCCTGGTACCAAGGAGGGCATGGGTAGAGTGTTAATGTAAAAACATGGTACAAAGGAGGGCGTGGGTAGAGTGTTAATGTAAAAACCTGGTACAAAGCAGGGGGTGGGTAGAGTGTTAATGTAAAAACCTGGTACAAAGCAGGGGGTGGGTAGAGTGTTAATGTAAAAACCTGGTACAAAGGAGGGCGTGGGTAGAGTGTTAATGTAAAAACCCGGTACAAAGGGGGGTGGGTAGAGTGTTAATGTAAAAACCTGGTACAAAGGAGGGTGGGTAGAGTGTTAATGTAAAAATCTGGTACAAAAGAGGGCATGGGTAGAGTGTTAATGTAAAAACATGGTACAAAGGAGGGCGTGGGTAGAGTGTTAATGTAAAAACCTGGTACAAAGCAGGGGGTGGGTAGAGTGTTAATGTAAAAACCTGGTACAAAGGAGGGCGTGGGTAGAGTGTTAATGTAAAAACCCGGTACAAAGGGGGGTGGGTAGAGTGTTAATGTAAAAACCTGGTACAAAGGAGGGTGTGGGTAGAGTGTTAATGTAAAAATCTGGTACAAAGGAGGGCATGGGTAGAGTGTTAATGTAAAAACCTGGTACAAAGGAGGGCATGGGTAGAGTGTTAATGTAAAAACCTGGTACAAAGGAGGGCGTAGGTAGAGTGTTAATGTAAAAACCTGGTACAAAGGAGGGCGTGGGTAGAGTGTTAATGTAAAAACCTGGTACAAAGGAGGGCGTGGGTAGAGTGTTAATGTAAAAACCTGGTACAAAGGAGGGGTGGGTAGAGTGTTAATGTAAAAACCTGGTACAATAAACCATGGAGACTATGTTGGGTGGGAAGGTAACTTACACAGCCTGAAGGGAGGTATTGGTGAGGTTGTATTACACACTTGGTATACTGGTAAATGTAGGATAAATGGGAATATTAATAGCTTGGGTTATTGTAGAGCAAACTTCGGCAAGAACAACAAACTATAAAACGCAAAAACTCCGAAAAACAAGCCAACAGCGTATAGCGAAGAAACCAAAATTTTAATAAAAAAATAAAAGTAATGATAATGTGAAGCGCTTTTCGTCGCTCCTAATAGAGCAACATCTTCAGACACAAGTGAAATTCAAAGTATATCATTTATAGTTAAAACGTCATATCCTTACTCACAATCAGTCATAGACTTAAAGGGATATTCATTAGTATCAAAGCCCCTAAGTAAAATAAAAGCTTTGAGAATACATAAATGCAAGTTAAAATCAACTAAATATTACTTTATGGGTACAGTAAAAAGTGTATGATATGTTGAAAAATGTACATATAAATAAATAAGTAAACGTATATATATATATATATATATATATATATATATATATATGTATTGCTGCAAACTAAAATATGCATTAAGTTATGCGATAAATTGTTGCATGTTACAACGACCACCGTATATTTTTACTAGTACAATTATGTATGTATCAGTAACTATATGTGTTTGTATACATCACCATAAAAAAGACTTACAATGGTACTAAGTGTATAAACTCTATAATCACACAGCTAACGTAGGTGTAAGGTGTTATGATAGTAACTAAAGAAATATAAAGAACGTGTTGTGTAGGGATCCTTGATGATGATAGTCCCATTTTCTAAATTAAAAGTATATTAAATATAAGTTATATTCCAATACTATTGGAAAGTTAAAAGAGGGGGGTTATGTAAAATAAAATTCATAATAAATAATAACTTATATATTTGTGTATATATTTTCTTCAATATGTTATACTAAGCAACTACAGTTATTTTACATTGACCAATTAATTTCATCTAAGTAAACTTCTCAATTTTAACAGACATGCAATGTTACAGTGTTCATTCAACCCTGGTTTTGTAAAGGCATTAGTTAACCATTGCCAAGTTAATTCGTGTTCTTCCAATAATAAATTAATTGGTCCCCCTCTAATGTCAATTACAACTTGGTCAATTGCTGTGAATTTGAAATTATGTCCAAAGTTTGAATTTATATGCTCTGCTAGTGCATTTTCCATTTTTTTGTTTGTAATAGCATACATGTGTTCGTAAACTCTGTCTTTTAGGCGGCGTTCAGTTTTTCCTATGTAGAACGCGGTACACAAGGTACAGGTTGCTACATAGAGTGGAAACTCTAGCGTTGGAGAGCTTATAGGGGCTCCGTCTCTTCAGGATTGGATTTATGACAACAGCAAGTTCAGCTTTAGCCAAAGCAACCTGCGGGAGCAACCGGCTGACAACGCCATACAAGCTGAGGTTAGTAATGACAATATAATTACAAACAAGTTAAAAATGCTTGATGTTAAACTCCTGAAAATTAAAAAATTACAATTGGAAATAAACTATTTCCAAGAGTGCAAAAAACAATGCCTAGTTCCAAAAGGCTTGAGACACCATTTTTACCCTACGGGGTTAGTAGCCAACTCCTTATTTCACCTGGAATTAAATACATTATTTGATGAACAAGGTTTTGCTCTCATGGATCTACTTATCAAACACTATGGTAATCAAGTAGTTGAACTATCAAAAGAAGTAGCTACTTTAAACGAAGCTATAGTCAACCATGCTGATTTTACCAGATACAAATACGAGTATGACAGATGCTTTAATTCAATCGACCAACTTCTTGTGAAACTTAAAGCTAATAAAAACAAAAAGATGGCACGAGATCGAGCTTCATATGATAATGGGTCAGCATACCCTAATCCCCCTTTTTCACAAAATGGATTGGCTACTACTAGTGTAATAAATATTACCACTGACTCTTCTAATTTACATGAAGCCGGACATGATTTTAATCATGGTACAGTAAACACAAACTATAATGACCATGACTCTCACCCAGACGAAAACACATGGGCAGGACAGCTCAGAAATGGTAAATTTAAAAACACCCATGGGGGATATGTGAACAAACCTCACTCTAGCGATTCTTTTTCCTATGAGGAACAGTCTAATTCTAGACTAGGCGCTATACCTAAGCGACCTTATAACAACAATCAAAGGTTTCAGAATCAAAAAAACAAGTATCGCCCACAGAACCAAGCAATGAGGTGAATGACTTTACTAACGGACCAACCATTGTCCAGAACAAAGCAAGAGACTTTAATATTTACAACTTTTCATGTGTCAACATCGACCACGACTTGGTCGAACTTTTAGCTAAAGGGCAAACGTTTGTCCCTAGTAGACACATGAACTTAGTTCAAAATATCAAAGACTTAAAGTTTTTTGTTAGAAAACTCAACCTCAATTTACTGCTTGGTGATTTTACTAGTTCTAAAAGTGACTATAACGTAGCAAGTGAATACAATCCACCCTTACACCCTACGTTAAGTGTTTTTGAATCTGTTATGGAATTAGACTTACGTTATTTACACAATAGAACTAGTAAATTATTTAATAGAGAGTCGAGACGTAGTAACATCTCCAAAGATGAATCAATGGCACTAGCTTCTTTTCAATCTTTAGGAATTAGAACTATAAAACCTGACAAAGGTGGTGGTTTAGTGGTTTTTGATAATTACGACTACATCAATAGAGTTGAATCTATTTTAGAGAACGACACTTATGTTGAGGCTTCAATAAATGAAGTTCATGTTGCGTATGGTAGGATCAGAGGCTATTTTAGTGATTTATTCATAGATGGATTTATTGATATTGATACTTATCACTATATATCTACTAGTTGGCCAAAGATCCCTTTATTATTCGCTACACCAAAAATTCATAAAAATACAGTTAATCCGCCACTGAGACCACTGATTGACGGACGAGCGTCCATTACTTATGCTGGTGCAAAAGTTGTAGATAATATTTTGAAAAAATACCTAGCAACAGAAACACAAGTCTGTAAAGACTCGTGGACATTTTTGGCTAACATTAATGATATAAAATACGAGGACAATATTAACTTTTTAACAATAGATGTAATTGATTTATATACATCTATACCTCACACAGAAGGAATCGAGTGGGTTAATTTCTTTTTGATTAGTAAGGGAGCATTACCCAATGAGACATTTACTGTTACCACCTTACTTGATATTATTCTAACGAACAATTATTTTACGTTCAATAAGAAACTATACTTGCAGAAATGTGGCGTAGCAATGGGCTTACCATGCGGAGCCAGTTTTGCAAATACAGTAATGGCCTATTGGGAATCAAATTTCATTTTTAAAAACAAAGAATTGACCAAACATATAAAATATTACACTCGATTCCTTGATGATATGTTTATTTTATATGATGGGTCTCAAGAGTTAGCCACAAAATTTCTACAGTACTTGAATAACACCACCAACTTTTTTAAATTCACCTCAGACTTTCAGAAGTTATCTATCAACTACTTGGACATGAACTTGTGTAAGGATGTAACTAATAAGCAATATACTGCTAAAATTCATAGAAAGGATACATTTTGTAATTCTTACTTACATTACACAAGTTCACACCCTCATACACAAAAGAAATCTATAATAAAAGGACAGTTAATCAGAGCAGCACGTATGTCTACCCTTTATAGTGACTTCCAAAGTGAATGTAAATTATTAGCCACTCTATTTTTAGAGAGAGGATATCCATCTGACCTCATTACGGATATTGTTAATGAAGTCAGAGTTAAAAGAGATAATTGTATTATAGAACCTATTATAGTTGCAAGAAATAATATATCTGGAGACGCAACTAGACTTCATATAACTGATAAAGAAAATTCTCCCAATAACAATGTGGAGATTAGCATTAACTCTAATTTTATAAATAAAAATAATGACATTATACTTAGTAAAAACAATAGTATCAATAACAACAATGACAATAAGAAATACCAACTTAGTTATATTACAACATTTAACACTGACTGTAATGTTTTCAAGAATATATTATATAAAAATTGGACACTTATCCAACAAGACAGAAACATTAATTTTAAACTTTCTGATCTTCCTACAATTGTGTTCAGAAAAGATCAAAGTATCAAGAACATTCTCGAAACAAGAAAAACAAGTAATTACAACTATCGCGTAGGCATGCTGCCTTGCAGTAGTTGTAATATGTGCAAACATATGTTAGGCGGAGAATATGTTACTATAAACAACAATAAATATAAGATAAGATCTAAACTTAACTGTAACTCTAAATTTATAGTCTATGTAGCAACCTGTACCTTGTGTACCGCGTTCTACATAGGAAAAACTGAACGCCGCCTAAAAGACAGAGTTTACGAACACATGTATGCTATTACAAACAAAAAAATGGAAAATGCACTAGCAGAGCATATAAATTCAAACTTTGGACATAATTTCAAATTCACAGCAATTGACCAAGTTGTAATTGACATTAGAGGGGGACCAATTAATTTATTATTGGAAGAACACGAATTAACTTGGCAATGGTTAACTAATGCCTTTACAAAACCAGGGTTGAATGAACACTGTAACATTGCATGTCTGTTAAAATTGAGAAGTTTACTTAGATGAAATTAATTGGGCAATGTAAAATAACTGTAGTTGCTTAGAATAACATCTTGAAGAAAATATATACACAAATATATAAGTTATTATTTATTATGAATTTTATTTTACATAACCCCCCTCTTTTAACTTTCTAATAGTATTGGAATATAACTTATATTTAATATACTTTTAATTTAGAAAATGGGACTATCATCATCAAGGATCCCTACACAACACGTTCTTTATATTTCTTTAGTCACTATCATAACACCTTACACCTACGTTAGCTGTGTGATTATAGAGTTTATACACTTAGTACCATTGTAAGTCTTTTTTATGGTGATGTATACAAACACATATAGTTACTGATACATACATAATTGTACTAGTAAAAATATACGGTGGTCGTTGTAACATGCAACAATTTATCGCATAACTTAATGCATATTTTAGTTTGCAGCAATACATATATATATATATATATATATATATATATATATATATATATATACACACGTTTATTTATTTATTTATATGTACATTTTTCAACATATCATGCACTTTTTACTGTACCCATAAAGTAATATTTAGTTGATTTTAACTTGCATTTATGTATTCTCAAAGCTTTTATTTTACTTAGGGGCTTTGATACTAATGAATATCCCTTTAAGTCTATGACTGATTGTGAGTAAGGATATGACGTTTTAACTATAAATGATATACTTTGAATTTCACTTGTGTCTGAAGATGTTGCTCTATTAGGAGCGACAAAAAGCGCTTCACATTATCATTACTTTTATTTTTTTATTAAAATTTTGGTTTCTTCGCTATACGCTGTTGGCTTGTTTTTCGGAGTTTTTGCGTTTTATAGCTTGGGTTATTGTGGCAATCTAGGTAGTGATATGTGAAGACTGTAGGATATGTGAAGACTGTAGGATACCCCCCCCCCCAAAGGAGCAAATGCCTATCCCAACTGAATGTAACCTCCCTGACATCACAGATGCACAGGTGAAAGCTGCCCTCTCCAAAGCAAAAAGAACAGCATCTATGGGACCGGACGGTGTCCCAGGCTGTGTCTTACACGAGCTCCAAGAAGAACTGAACCCTCACATTAAGTCACTGTTCAAACTTAGCCTTAATACAGGATATGTACCCAAAGAATGGAGTACTGCTACAGTGGTCCCACTCCACAAAGGTGGTGCCACAACAGACCCCGGAAACTATCTCCCCATAAGCCTGACTAGTCTGGTCTGTAAAGCTATGGAGCGTATTATCATGGAACTCATAAACAAAGACATTGGGAGCCTCCAGACACTGGACCCTACCCAATTTGGCTTTGTTAAGGGGAGATCTTGCCTCTTAAACCTAGTTCATTTCTTTGAAACAGTTACCAAAGCCATAGATGAGGGCAAGGTAGTCCACACAGCCTACCTAGACCTCACAAAAGCCTTTGACACAATACCCCACTCGGGCATCATAAATAATCTTACCAGCTTAAATATCAACCCCTATATCACAAGATGGGTTGCAAACTGGCCCAGAGATAGAACCCACATGGTCAGAATCGCAGGTGCCATGTCCGAATCCAAACCAGTTACAAGTGGCATCCCACAGGGCTCAGTTCTGGGACCTCTCTTGTTCGGTATATACTTCTCTGAGGTTCAGGCTAAGACGGGGGATTATGGCTGACAAAGTTCACAGATGACTGCAAACTGGGGGCCATAATCGAATCTCCAGTTGACACAAGCATCCTCCAAAAGAGTCTCACAGAGACGGATGCTTGGTGCCAGAGCCACGACCTCAAGCTAAATGCTAAAAAGTGCATAGTCATCCCCTTTGGGAAAAACAAGGTGCCCACAAATTACCACATAGGTGGTAATCCATTAAGTACGGAAGAAGTAATTAGAGATTTGGGGACCAATGTAGATAGTAATCTCTCCTTTGATAATCACGTTGCCAAAGTGGTTAGAAAGACCTTCTATATAGCCCACCTTATCACAAAAGGGTTCGCATCTAGATCGAGAGGTCATTGTGCCCCTCTACTCGTCACTCATCAGGCCCATAATTGAATACAATGCCCTTTTTGGGATGTACCTTACCCGACACCTGCAGCAACTGGAGAGACCCCAAACGTACCTCACCAAGAGGATCATGGGCTACAAACAGATGTCCTATGCAGCTCGACTAAAGAAACTCCAGCTCTACTCAGTTGCTTACTGCCTACTCAGAGGCGATCTATGCCTGACGTACAAAGCCATGTCAAACCCAGAATTAATGGACATGCTCCACCTCAAAAAATCCAAGTCCCTTAGAGCTACACACTCCAGGGACCTAAACCTCAGCACAAAAATAAATAGGACATGCTGGAGGGACAGATTCATTTCTCAGAGGCTCCCCTCACTCTGGAATAGAATCCCAATTCATGTTAGACATAGCCCCTCGCTCACCCTCTTCAAGCGAAATCTTGACTCGTGGATGGGAAATCGCAAATTCACCCCTGGGATCTCTTCTGTGTCCCTGCTAGACAGAGGCACAGTAAACTAATCTTAAAAGGGTACCTTCTGTGACCTACTTTACAGAGGCACAGTAGGCTAATCTAATAGGGAGGCGGAAGCCAAATACACTCTGGCTAGGCTTATAAATGCCTTAGGGCAGATAGCCTAGTATCTACCTATGAACCTATAAAGTGTGTGTGTGTGGGGGGAGGCAGTGACCCAGATGAAAGTGGAGTATAGGTAGAGGGCTAGTTTAGAAACCTGGAAAGTCGCACTTCATGGACTAAAGTGATATTGTTAGGGGATTGCTGTAGAAACCTGGGTAAGTGACATATACAGGGTAAAAGGGAGAATGGGTAGAGGGTTAATTGAAAGCTTGGGCAGTTACATGCAAAGATTAGTGGGTAATATGCAGTGCAGACTGTTTAAAAAAAACAGCATCAGTAAAACATAGATGAAAGGAGAGGATTAATCAGGGTTTTGTAGAAACATGGGGATGTGACACCCACAGACTAAAGGAAACTAATTGTAAAGGTTTTTATGTACTTGAAGTTTCTTCATCTATTAATTAGATAAGCTCATGGTGGCTTCATTTAAAGGGTAACCTTGGAGCAGTGTCTTGTGACAATTTCAACACCTCTTAGTTTGTAAGTGGAGGATGAGGCAATAGAACTCGGGTTGATGAGGCAAAGCTCATTAGTAATTCACAACTTTAATGCTGTGTGCTAATCTGTCAGATTATAGATGCACACACTTTTGCTTGCAGTAGTAGGTAGTGTAATGGTAATTACCAGGACATTATTTCTGAGAGGTATGCATACATAAAAACTAACTGGCTTCACATTCACAGAAGCTTAAACTGTACTGCCTACACTGGTGACAGTTCTGCCAGTGTGTGACGTGGACAGTGTAGTCCACTAAGTCTGCTCCATTCTTCTGATATAAATACCTTCTATGTGGAGTAGTGTGATAGTTATTGGAGAAACAGTTCTTGATGTGAAATGAGGGAAGGAATTATATTTAAGAGCTAGCCTATATTCATATAGTATGGCTTAAAACTGAATGATGCTAGATTAGGGAGGACTGTGTGAAGACATTAATTTAGGAGAGCAGTATCTAACATGGCTTGAAATTATCACAAAATGGATACAGTAGTACATTGCACTCTTCAAGAGGCAATAGGAATATAAATCAGTGGAGGTTTGAGCCTAAAGATGTGGACACATCCAGGGTGAACTACAGGGGGTGAAGGCTGCAGGGAGTGAGTATTACCCTTAATGCAGGTTTGCTAAAGAATGAAAACTGGTTGGGAGAGTGAATGTAAAAAGTATAATCAATGGTGGTGGAAGCATGTTTAGAAATTCTGGTAAATAAAGACCATAGAGTTTAACAATGTACTGTGTTTAAGGTTAAGTTTTTCTTATTGTTTGCTAACATTTGATTAGTTGCGGGGATCTGATCCCCATTATTTCCCCATTAGGATGAGACAATTATGCCATGGCTGTTGTGGAAGCGGCATCTGGTGATCTTTCTCTCTGCTGCCTTGTCCCTTTGGTGTGCTGTGTAAGTGCACAGGCGTGTTTGCAAAGCTACAGTGTGCAGAAGTCTTCCACATGTGAGAAGGCTGTTTCCTTAGGGGATTTGAGAATAATCCCCCCCCCCCCAAGGGAATAAATACGCTTGAGACCGGTAGGAAGTGGCTTGATGTTTGAAGGTCAGAGAGGTGAAAAGCACCTAGGAATATTCACTCATAGGTTCATAGGTTAGTACTTAGCTAACTGCCTTTGCGAGCCATTTTAAGCCTAGCCAATTATCCCTTATGAGACTCAAACCCTGCACCTTGTGTTTGTAAGGCAAACACCTTAAACATTAGGCCACCCTCTGAACCCCTGTTTAGAGTAGGACTGGGAATAACTAAGTTGAATTCATTCATTTATTCCTTCTCCTATTAACCTGGTTGCTCACTACAGGATAGCTGGAGGCTATCCTTGCAGTTTGTGGGCAGAAAGTAGATAAACTAATGGTGGACATGGCACCAGCACATTGTAGAGAACTCGATTCTAAGAAAATGGTATTCTGTACAGAAAATGATGAACTGGTGTCTTCTAATCCTTTGATATAACCAGGTTTGTGTGGGTGTGGTTCATGTTTGTGGGGTTTAAAGTTTCTGCTCCTTTGATACAGTAGATGAACTGGTGTCTTCTAATCCTTTGATATAACCAGGTTTGTGGGGGTGGGGTTCATGTTTGTGGGGTTTAAAGTATCTGCTCCTTTGATACAGTAGTACTTCTGTAAGCATGCTTAGAGGGGAAGAGATTAGACTGGATGTGCATTAAGGATTTGTAGTAAAAGTGTAGCGATGCTGGGAAAGCATCGAAGAGGATGTCGAACTTATTGCTATAGTAGAGAGGTGGTTGATGGAGTTGAATTTATTCTGGGGTTGTTGGGAGTAAAATTAGGATGTGAACTGGGGGAGGGGGGCAGGTGTTGAATAAAATTGGTAAGGGTCTTTGGTAAAGTACTTTGACAGCTGAAATGGTCCACTACAGACCTTTTTAATCATGACCTGCTTAACAGAAGGCACAGGAATCCTGAAGAAAAATAGGCTTAAGCCTGGCTGCATAGAAGTCACTTGTACAGATAATGAACAATACAAATCAGAGCATGTTAAAGCAGGGTCAAAGTCCCATTGTTGGTGACTTCAGTAGTAATTTAGCAGGAACGGTATTCATGCAGTTGAAAGAAGGGTGGAGTAGAAAATTCATCTTTTGTTTGTGAACAGTTTGCAAATCCAGCTACGAAGAAATATTCAGAAATCTTAACAGATTGGCAGCATGGAAGCAGTACATTATAAAACTGGTTTTAGGATGCTCTGACGAAGCTTGTGTATTTGTAGCAGTGCAGATTACTTGTAAATGGTATCCAAGGATCCGCAGTACAACATGACTTTGAGTTGACCATGGGAAGGAGTGAAGAATGTGAGGTGTTGAAGCAAATTAACAAGAAGTTAGGGCTGAGAAGTGAAAATAAACTTTAGTCTGTTCTGTAGCAGGTGATTGTAGCTATCCAAGGCACTGAAAAGAATGGATGCTATAGCTTTTAACAATGGTGTAGACTAAAGCAAATGGCAATAAAGTAAAGGAAGTGAGTAATGCTCTGGTACAGCATGAAAAGTAATGCTGATATGGGGGGGGGGTAGTCAGTTTGGTGTAAATTAGTGCGCTAGAAAAACATGAAGGCAGGAGTTCCATTTCATCTACGAGCTGGAGGGAATGGTTTTCAGCTGGCCAGGGTTTATTTGTGTGAGCAAAGCAGGTGGACTATCTCAACCTCCTGGATCAAGAAAACCTGGACAAAGATTAAAAAAAAAAGTGTGGGCGGTGAGGCACAAAAATGGGGACCAATTTTAAATATTACACTTATAAGCTTAAAGTTACTAGAATAACAGGTTTTGCATGGCTTTCTGAAGGATATGAAGCCTGAAATTCAAATGCTTGTCATTGGTGACTTCAACCCTCAATAATTTGTCAAAAATATTTGTTTGAGGAACAGATGGAAAATGTCAAAAATCTTAGTTGAGAGGTACACTCTATTTATCCAATTAAAAGGATGTAGGTAGGCTGGATTATAGGCCAGATTTGATGATAAATACTGGGAGAGGAAGGGGTGGAGATGAAAGGGGCACATGGGTATAGCTAATTAGCACTATATTGAGAGGAAGGGGTTCATAGGTTCATACTAGGCTATCTGCCCTAGGGCATTTATAAGCCTAGCCAGAATGTGTTTGGCTTTCGCCACCCATTTTAAATTTATTTTGCTATGCCCTTTTTCAAGGTTAGTATACTGTGCCTCTGTCTAACAGTGACACAGAAGTGATACCCGGGGTAAACCTACGATCTCCCATCCACTCATCAAGATTCCTCTTGAAGAGACTCAATGAAGGACTCTGCCTAACCTGGACTGGGATTTTATTCCAGAGTGAAGGGAGCCTCTGGGTTATGAATCTGTCCCTCCAGCATGTCCTATTTATTTCAGTGCTGAGGTTCAAGTCTCTCGAGCACGTAGCTCGATGGGATTTGGATTTTCTGAGGTGCAGCATGTCCATTAATTCCGGGTTGGACATGGCTTTATATGTCAGGCACAGATCGCCTCTGAATAGGCGGTATGCCACTGAGTAGAGCTGGAGTTTCTTTAACCGGGCAGCATATGGCATCTGTTTGAGCCCTTTGATCCTCTTGGTGAGGTACTTTTGGGGTCTTTCCAGTTGCTGCAGGTGTCTGGTAAGGTACATCCCAAAAGGGGCAATGTACTCAATTATGGGCCTGATGAGGGATGAGTAAAGAGGCACAATGACCTCCCCTGATCTACATGTAAATCCCTTCATGATTAGGTGGGCTATATAAAGTGTTTTTCTAACCACTTTGGCCACGTGGTTGTCAAATGAGAGATTGCTATCAACTTGGTCCCCAGGCCCCTAATTACTTCTTCTGTACTTAATGGATTACCACCTATGTGGTAATTTGTGGGCACTTTGTTTTTGCCAAAGGGGATGACTATAAACTTTTTGGCATTTAGCTTGAGGCCATGGCTCTGGCACCAGTTGTCTGTTTATATGAGGCCCTTTTGGGGGATGCTTGTGTCGGCTGGAGAGTCGATTATGGTGCCCAGTTTGCAGTCATCTGCGAACTTGGTCAGCCACAGTCCTTCCGTGTTGGCCTGTACCTCCTTGAAATATATACTGAACAAGAGAGGTCCCAGGACTGAGCCTTGTGGGACACCAGTTGTAACTGGTTTGGAGTCTGACATGGCTCCAGCAATTCTAACCATGTGGGTTCTGTCCTTGAGCCAGTTTGCAATCCGTCTAGTGACATAGGGGTTTATATTTAAGCTGGTGAGCTTATCTATAATGCCCGAGTGGGGTATTGTATCGAAGGCTTTTGCAAGGTCCAGGTAGGCTGTGTGGACCACTTTCCCCTCGTCAATCGCCTTGTTGACTGTTTCAAAGAAATCAACCAGATTTAAGAGGCAGGATTTGCCTTTAACAAAGCTGAACTGTGTAGGATCCAGTGTCTGTAAGTCCCCAATATCTTTATTTATGAGGTCCATGATGATCCTTTCCATAGCTTTGCAGACCAAGCTAGTCAGGCTTATGGGGCGATAGTTTCCAGGATCCGTTGAGGCACCACCTTTATGGAGAGGGACCACTGTTGCTGTACACCACTCTTTGGGCAGTAAGGCTGAGACTGAACAGTAGTTTTATGTTTGGGTTTAGCTCTTCTTGGAGTTCATGTAGAACGCAGTCCGGGACATTGTCTGGTCCCATTGATGCTGTGTTTTTTGCTTTGGAGAGGGCGGCTCTTACCTGAGCATCTGAGATGTCAGGGGGGCAGCACTCTGCTGGGATAGATAGTTGCCCTTTTGGTGGGGAGGGGGGAGAAGTTTGCGCTGAACCTGTCAGCTAGGATGTTGGTAATGTCTGTGGGTTCAGTGTATTTTTTGTCATTTTGGACTAATTCTGAGCATATCTGGGAATTACCACCCAGGTTCCTAACATAACTAAAGAAAGCCTTGTGATTATCTTTAGTGTCCTGTGCAATTTTTCTCTCAAAGCTGGCCTTAGACAATTTTATGAGTGCCCGTAGTTTTTTGCTAATACTGATCAGTGATGCCTTCCCTTTTTGGGATTTTGCTCTATCATTTAGTAGCTTCCTCCTTCTATTGTATAGTTTGTTTATGGCTGGGGTCCACCAGACAGGACGTCTGCCTTTGGAGGATTGGGTCTTGGTTTTATTTGGGATCGCATGATCCATGCATTCCTGAAGGTGTTCATAGAATGCGTTTATAAAGGATTCTGCGGTCTGGGCCGTTTTCCACAGGCCGGAGGCTTTGAAGGATTCCACCTCGGTTTTGAGGAGTGTGAAATTTGCTTTAGAGAAGTTTTTCACTGTGGTTTTCTGGGCAGGGGTGGGGTCGGGATGTGAATATCCAGTGAGATTAGTTTATGGTCTGATCTTACCAGTGAGGGATACACTTCTGGTATGGAGCATAGAGTCCCCATGTTGGTGATGATCAGGTCCAGTATGTTTTTCCTCTTGTGGGAGTGGTAACAAGTTGTTCCATAGCATTTGAGTTTATAAATTCTAGGAACCTTTGGGCTAGGGTGTTGGAGCTAGAGTAATGCTCCCAGTCTATGTTTGGGTAGTTGAAGTCGCCGAATATAATGGTGTTTGGAGAGACCTTCATATTTTCCAGTGTTCTCAGGAAGGCCGAGTGGGGTTCCTGGGTTTGGGAGGGTGGTCTGTAGCAGGCTATAAACTGGAAGGCAGTTTTACCCACTATTAGTTGCACATGGATAGTCTCTGATGCTTCGTGCTTTGCCACCAACCTGGAGGTGTGGGTATCTTTGATGAATATCGATACTCCCCCTCCTTTTGTGGTTCGGTCCAAGTTTTGGGGCTGAAAAGCATGGTATGAGGTATAACCTGGTAGTGCTGGGGTGCTCTCAGGAGCCCTGAACCAGGTTTCTGTTACTGCACAGATATCGATGTTCTCCATGCTAAGGAGAGTTTCGAGTGCATGCATCTTGAGGTTTAGACTTCTGGCGTTGAGTAGCATTACTCTTAGTTTCTTATCCCTTGTGATACCTATGGGGGTGGGTTTGTCTTTTGAGCATTGCCTAAAAAAGGCACTATGGGGGTAGCAAGAGCCTTTGCCAATATCCGAAAGCCCAGGGGTGACAGGTGCAAGCTGTCCCTAGCGAAGCATCGTGGCTTGTCGAGCATATCATCCCAAGCTGACAGGCATTGGATCCCCTCTGAATGACACCAGTACTTAAGCCAATTGTTGAAATTGATCAACTTGTCTTCATATTGTGGCATCATTCTTGGTGAGGGTAAGATGCTACTCAAGGTCAAGGTCATACCGGCCTGGGCTACATGCTCAGAGAGCTCCTTTATGTCTCTTTTCATGTAGTCCAGGGAGGTAAGTCTCAGGTCATTCACACCAGCATGGACAATGACTGAGTCATATTTGTACTTGCCTTGGAGTGACCTGAGTGCTTGTGTTATGTGGCGGATCCTAGCGCCCGACAGGCTGCTCATCGTAACCCTCTCCTTGTTCAGCCTGGTGAGCAGGACGTCAGTGTGCCTGACGATAGAGTCACCTATTACAAGTGTATCAGGTGTGTTGTTTAGTCTTAAGGGCTGTGACTGTTCGGCACACTGGCTTTGTGAGCTATGTGTTGCACATGTTTTGTTTTGGGGTAGTGGTTGCTTGGAGGTCTCTGCTGCTTAGGCAGATTTTTATTTAGAGCCTCCGAGTATGTTTTTGTGTGATTATGTGTTTGGTTTGCTGTCGTGGTAGGTCTATGTGAGACTGGAATTGTAGTGAGTGTGGTTTCCTTCTCCTCCTGACTGGTTATGCCAGTACTGAGTTGAGAGAGCTTAGCCTCTAGTTTGGCTATATGGTTGCATCTGTCACATGTGTTGGAATTTGTTGGGAGGAGGAGAGGGTTGTCTGTGTACATGAGGCAGTTGTAACATTGCCGCAAGATTCCCAGATTCACCAGCTGGACCGGAGAGGAGATTGACAACTGACCTTTGGACATGCTAGAATAATATTGGGAATTCCTTAATAATTGAAAACAAGGGCCAGTGGGGAGTGAGGGTGTAGTGCTTTTAATTTTTAGTGCTGACTTATATAATTGCTTTAGTGAGCAAGTGCCAGGTAACTTAAGTGCAATGTGTTACAGGTAACTTAAATGCAAAAACTACAAACAGTAACTTTCTTTCAAGTGAAACAAGGAAATAAGTACAGTAAGCAATGCAGATATCACTAGTGATCCACAGAAGTGCTGAGAAGCCGCGTATTAGGTGGCATTAGCGTTCCAGGGAAATAACAAGCAAACAAACAACAAGCATATAAAGAAAGCTAGATTCAGCAGGCCTGGATCTAGTCTATTGCTACATCAAACAAGGTGTACCAATTTCAATAAGATACAGTTCAAATATTCAGGCACTATAAACCTTTAACCAGAAATTCCCATCTCAGAAGGGCAGTGTCCAGCCTCTTCTCCCACAAGAGTGCAGACCACGAACCTTCTTAATGTAAAATAACTGGCCTGAAGCCCAAGTGCTTAAACCAGAACTAATACACTTTAAGAATAACAGACACTGGGCTCTCAATCAGCAGTTCCCAACTTAGAAGGATGAAAGCTACCTATCCTGCCACTACAGTGCAGACCACAAACCCTCTCAGTGCAAAACAACTGGTCCGAAGCCCAAGTGTTTAAACCAAAAGGCTTAGAATAAGTTAGACCAAGCAGTAATAAATACAATTGAGTACATTTAAGATGATGCAAAAGTAAAATAAAGTAGGTAGAAACACAAGTACAGTAAAAGCAGATGAAATTTTTTTTTTTCTGAACAAGTGCTGAGATCAAAGAAACAGATTTGAGTGTTGAAACTAGAAAACTGGCTAGTTATAAGAAAAAAAAACTAAGCTAGAAGGCTTCCCTCCAACACAGAAGGGCTTGGGGGCTCAGAAGCCTACAAATAGTCTATACCACTTAACAGGAAAGGCAGGAAACAAGCTTAATTTTTTTTTTCTGTTTCCCAGATGCTCTCTTT
Organism: Protopterus annectens; assembly: GCF_019279795.1. Classification (NCBI taxonomy): domain Eukaryota; kingdom Metazoa; phylum Chordata; order Ceratodontiformes; family Protopteridae; genus Protopterus; species Protopterus annectens. The sequence goes on from NC_056732.1 coordinate 1,813,068,472, forward strand.
GTACACAGTAGGAGTGCCTGAAATCTGAATATGATCTCAGTGCACTCAGTTGAGTGAGCAAATGAGATGGGCCCAGAAGGAGTATCCAAACACAAATTTACAAGAGGGGCGGGCAGTTTCAAGGCCACTAAGATTAACAGCAAAGCAAAAACAGGGAGGGTGAGTGGGACTAACTGAAGAGCAGAGTCAAAACTTCCAGTTCAGTTAATATTCCTGCAACACAGTTAAAATCAATTTAAATACTGTATTTTTTGAAAAAAAAGTGCAGATAAAGGTACTTAAATTCTCTTATACGTCCAGTTGAATACAGCAAGTTCTTAGCCAACCAAAGCTGAGGTTTTAAGCAGAAAATATTTCACACTGTACCACTTAAATAGGCAAGGACAGGAAATCAAAGAATGTGGCTACCCCCACACCTGTAATTACTAGCAAATAACAAAATTCAGCAAACACTGACTAACTTCCAGTTCAGTTAATATTCCTGCAACACAGTTAAAATCAATTTAAATACTGTATTTTTTGAAAAAAAAGTGCAGATAAAGGTACTTAAATTCTCTTATACGTCCAGTTGAATACAGCAAGTTCTTAGCTGGCCAAAGCTGAGGTTTTTAAGCAGAAAATATTTCACACTGTACCACTTAAATAGGCAAGGACAGGAAATCAAAGAATGTGGCTGCCCCACACCTGTAATTACTAGCAAATAACAAAATTCAGCAAACACTGACTAACTTCCAGTTCAGTTAATATTCCTGCAACACAGTTAAAATCAATTTAAATACTGTATTTTTTGAAAAAAAAGTGCAGATAAAGGTACTTAAATTCTCTTATACGTCCAGTTGAATACAGCAAGTTCTTAGCCGGCCAAAGCTGAGGTTTTAAGCAGAAAATATTTCACACTGTACCACTTAAATAGGCAAGGACAGAAAATCAAAGAATGTGGCTACCCCACTCCTGTAATTACTAGCAAATAACAAAATTCAGCAAACACTGACTAACTTCCAGTTCAGTTAATATTCCTGCAACACAGTTAAAATCAATTTAAATACTGTATTTTTTGAAAAGAAAAGTGCAGATAAAGGTACTTAAATTCTCTTATACGTCCAGTTGAATACAGCAAGTTCTTAGCCGGCCAAAGCTGAGGTTTTTAAGCAGAAAATATTTCACACTGCACCACTTAAATAGGCAAGGACAGGAAATCAAAGAATGTGGCTATCCCCACACTTGTAATTACTAGCAAATAACAAAATTCAGCAAACACTGACTAACTTCCAGTTCAGTTAATATTCCTGCAACACAGTTAAAATCAATTTAAATACTGTATTTTTTGAAAAAAGTGCAGATAAAGGTACTTAAATTCTCTTATACGTCCAGTTGAATACAGCTAGTTCTTAGCCGGCCAAAGCTGAGGTTTTTAAGCAGGCGGAGAAAGGAGTCTGTGGTATCTTAGCTGAAAAGTGAACAGGCAGAGAGCTTGAGTAAAAGTGAATTTTACTCTTTGTGGATTTCTGAGAGGGGGGTATTTTTTTCTTGTAAGTATATTTTGTTTGAAAATGGAATATTTTCTGTCGTGTGATCTTGATATACTGAAAATAGTAGTTATGGAAAGCAGAACTGTTGTAGATAGCATAGGGAGTGCACATGGAAGCTAATTGCCTGTTCTAAGTTGTTTGCAGTTTGGAATGTTCTGGAAAGCACATGACTAAGGGGGGAGTGGTCATGCAGAAACTCAAAAGTTGATGTGTAATAATGAGCTTGCTTCCTTCCCTCTAATATAAATTTAAATGAATTGAATTTCACACTTGTATATAAATTTGTTAGGAAAGCTGTTTGCTTGACTTGCAAACAGAAATATATGTTGTGAAACAGCTTTATAATGGGAATGTTTTTATGTTGTAATAAAAAAAAAATCATATTGTGCATTCAGATGAAGCTGAAATGTTTGTATTCCAAATGCAGTTTTTACAGTTTTCTGTGTGTCTATGATTGGGTGGGGCTTGCAGATTGCTGTTTGGGCTGCGATGCTGGGGGAAGGGCCATTACTTGCTGTCACCACTGAAAAGTAACACCGTTTGGAGTGTTTCATATTTCACCTAAACACAGACATAAAACATCACCACATTGAGTAGTAATTAAAACAATTGGAAATGGGTTCAAGACCTGAGCATAAGCTGCAGTGACTGAAATTAGTGATGGCTGAGGGTGCTAGAGGTGTTGACCTGTCTGTGTCCTTTTCCTACAAGTGTTTCCATTTTTGTAAGAATGATAAACTATTGCTCAACTGTAATGTGGTATTTATATACTGCCCCAAGCTCAGGTGTGTAGCAGATGTCTTAACACACTTTGATCTTGGGATGTTTCTTGGTCTGGTGTTGAAAGTCCTGATCAAATCCTGTAAACCAGTTAACTGGTTCAGAGATATAATCCTTGTAGTACATGGAACTCCTACACAAAGCTGTAGAGAGATGTATTCTTGGATTAGGAGGTTTTAAAATGGTTATCCACATTTTAATGGAAAGTTAGGTGGTTCTAAAAGCAGTTTGAGTAGCCGCTTTGTAGTAAACCAGGTAAAATATGCATGCCTGCTTTCACTTGGAGACTGCTCATATTCTTTCCCCGTACTCTCCAAGCTATCCAATGGGATGGAGTTATCCACGTTGCATGATCTCGTGTTACATTTTTTTTAATTTTATTGATTTATTTTGCTGACATTTGATTACAAGGAAAGTCTGGGTATGTGACCATTTTCAATGGAGGCCCGGGAAGAAAAGCTGCAAGTATTACAAATACATTTTAAGAATTTTAATTTTACAAGCTTCAAAAATAATACAAAAGCATCTACAGTTTAATTGTACCAAATGTTAGACATAATGTGACATTGGCCAAAATTTCTCTAAATATTACATTGTCACACGTGTTGCATCTATTTTTAACCAGTTTAGAGAAATTAAAGGTAAGTCTGTATAATCCATATAATTTCCAGTGGCGGCTGAGACATTGCTTGCCTGAATGCTTTGTACTTGCCCATGTTGAGCTGTGATCAGAAAGTCGCTGGGGTGGTCTTGACTTGCTGTTAGAATTGACAGTGGATATGTAGAGCCTGTGGCGCTTCTTGAGGGTAGCCATGACGATAGATCTGATAACATCTGAAGGAGAATTTCAGGTGCTCTGTGAGGAGACTTCTTTGGAACTAGCTGTTTATTTCCCTGGTATTCACAATCTTCAGATGTTATGTGATCCTATCTCGCCTACATTCTGTACTGATGGGTTCGGAGCCGATCCTCGGCTCCGACTCAGCACGCTATGCAATAGAGCACAGTCTCTAATTGGCTGAGCTATTCTATATCCCAGGATGCACCACCACCAATTCCCCAGATCTCGTTTGCCGCTTACTAAGCAAGGATGTGGTCTCGAGCTTGGCTGAGCTAAGTGCTTTCTTTATTAGGTTTTTCCTGTCAGGAATTTCTTAAAATTAACCAAAAAGCTGTTTTAACAGCTATCGTTGTGTATGAGTGAGTTTTTTTGAACTTCTTTGTGGTAAAATATTGTTTGTTCAGGGAAAGGTTTCTGTTTAAGTTAGAGGGGCTTTCCCCTCGTGCGTGAGTAGCCCTTTTTGTGTAGTGTTTGTGAGGTGATCAAGTTCCCGTTTTTAGTTAGAGGGTTCTTGGCCCTCCGGTTGTGTGACCAATACCCCTTGGTTAACTAATATTTTTACTGTTAAAGTGTTCATAGGTTCATAGGTTCATAGGTTCATACTAGGCTATCTGCCCGAGGGCATTTACAAGCCTAGCCCATCGTTTTGTGGCTTACGCCACCCCTTTAGTATGGGGAACTATACCCCTTATTTTGCTGTGCCTCTGTCGAGCAGTGACACTGAGGTAATCCCTGGGGTATATCTGCGATCTCCCATCCATTGGTCAAGATTTCTCTTGAACAAGGCCAGCGAGGTGCTCTGCCTCACATGTACCGGGATTTTGTTCCACAGCATAGGGAGTCTTTGGGTGATGAATCTATCCCTCCAGCACGTCCTATTAATAGCCGTGTCGAGGTTTAAGTCTCCTGCCCTTGTGGCTCTGATGGATCTAGATTTTTTGAGGTGAAGCATATTCATCAAATCTGGGTTTGACATGGCCTTGTATGTTAGGCAAAGGTCACCTCTGAGCAAGCGGTAAGCGACTGAATAGAGCTGGAGTTCTTTCAGTCGGGCAGCATAGGACAGATTTTTGAGACCCTTTATCCTTTTGGTGAGGAACTTTTGTGGCCTCTCCAGCTGCTGCAAGTGTCGGGTCAGATACATTCCGAATGGGGCATTGTACTCAATCATTGGTCTGATGAGTGATGAGTAAAGGGAGACTATGACCTCCCTTGATCTAGATGAGAATCCCTTCATGATAAGGTGGGCAATGTAGAATGTTTGTTCTGATTATTGTGTTTGTTCTAACTGTTTGACATTATGTCGAAAGAACACAGACCCTCTGGATTTAAAAAATGCACTAGATGCAATTACAAAATGTCTATAACAGATGATCACTCCCTTTGCGTGTACTGTTTAGGACCCAAACACCTTCAGGAGTCTTGCAGTGTGTGTCACGCTTTTTCCTCTCGAGTCCTCCAAGAGAGGAAAAATAAATTGATCTTAAAAGAACTTATTAAGCCTTCTTTTGAAGAGGCTTTATCTTCCTCTTCTTCTTCCTCTAAGAAAAAGAAATCGTCGGCTCCGACCAGCCTGTCGGAACCGACCACTAAGAAATCTAGGCAGGCTTCTCCATCGGCTCCACGGACTTCGGAGCCGAGGGCAGAACGGTCTGCCTCGATGCCTCCAGCCTCGACTCCTCTGGCTTCGGAGCCGATGGCTGGAGCTTCGAGAGGCGGATCACCTTCATCAGCTCCGCTGATTTCGGAGCCGATGAGGGTTGTCCGCTCAGACTCTTCCCCTTCGGCGCCGAAGTCCTCTTCGGCACCGAGGGAAATTATAATGGAGTCTCCTTCGGCACCGATTTTGACTGAGTCAATTCGGAGCCGGTCCCCTAGTCCTTCGGAACCGGTGGAGAAGTCTAGTTGGACCCGTTCGATCTCCTCTCGATCCTCCAAGATGTCAGATTCGGACATCGACAGGGTGCTCCAAAGGCTGTTTCAGTCTCCAATCTTCAAAAAGTTAGTTTCGGCTCCAGCCCAGTCGGCTTCGGAGCCAATGGTTCACCCTTTAGCCTTGGTTCCTCCTCCAACAGCCTCGGCACCATTGGAGTCAGTGCTGGTGGAGCCGATGGAGGTGTTCGGGTTGGCTCCGACCCTTACTCCTACTCCGGCCTTTGGGTCGGAGTTCGGTACACGGACCTCTTCGGTCGGCCCCGAGGGTGGCGCTTCGGGACCAATGTTTTCGGTTCCGAGCCTCTCTCTCGGTGTGTCGGCTGCGGGAGTGCCATCTGCTGTTATGGCTTTGGGGGTCGGACCTTCCCAGGAGTCTGGGGGTCCGGCCTTTAGAGCCATGAGGGGTGCTTTTGCCAAATCTTCTTTGGCTACCTCCACAGTCTCCCAGGCACCTTCCCTAGGCATGGAGACTGGGTCCTTTGTAGTCCCCCTGTCTCAAGACAGCGGAGCCCTGGGGCCTGAGGTCACCCCCATTGGGGGTCCCCCTCTTTCTGGAGGTCCCTCTGAAGAGTCTTCGGAGGAACCCCCAAGAAAAAAACAGTGCAAGAGGAAGCACGTCGACTCCCCTGATGAGTCTATCACCTCCGACACCGATCTTGATGATGCGGAAGGGTCCCCAAAGTCGTCCTCGGATGATGTCTCCTTTGCTGATATCCTGGAAGTCCTCAAGCAACGAGGCGGCTGGCAGACCAAACCCCCTTCCTCTGATGAGTCGGTGTTCCTCAAGGCCTTCGGGGCTCAGCCCTCCGCCTCCTGGGTGTCTCCGCCCTTCGATGAGCTCCTGGATTTGATCTCTCGAAGGGAGTGGGAACATCCAGATTCTGTGGAACCGGTGCCTGCTCGCCCTAACAAATTTTTGTCAGTGCCCCCGGAAAAGGAATTTCTCACCAAGTGTGTGGCTGTAAATGCTATGGTGGTGGCATCTGCTACCCAGCAAGATGTGGCAGAGGCTTCAACGTCCGTCCATCCCCCTAATAAGGAGTCTAGGAGCATGGACCGGTACGGGAAGCGCACCCTCTCTTCAGCGGCCTTTACATTAAGGTCTCTGAATTACCTTGCACACTTCACTAGACTTCAGAGGGATCTGATTAAGGAACTCTCAGATACCCTCTCTGGTAACCTGCCTGAGCAGTTAGCCCAGACAGTTAGCTCTCAGTTGGCTACCTTGTCGTCGATATCGAACTCGTCCATGAGGCTCATTTCATATGCAGCCGAGGGGGCGAGTAGAGCGGCGGGTACGGGTGTTGCTCTACGGAGACAAGCCTGGCTCCACCTGTGTCATTTTGCGGAGGCCTTCAAATCTTCCTTTGCCGATGCTCCCTTTGATGGGTCCTCTTTGTTTGAACCCAAGGTAAAGGACACCTTGACCCGCTGTGAACAAGAGGGTAAAACTTTGACTGCCGTAGGAGCACGGTTTTCCTCTCCCTTTCAGCCTTATCCCAAGGCTAAAAGAGGAGGGAAAATGTGGTTCCGTAAATCTCAGAAGAATTACCCCTCACAGCAGGATGATCCCCCCTCTAGAGGCAGAGGAGGGGGAAATTTTTCCGGAAGACGCCATCCCAGAGGCGGCAGAGGCCCCCGCAACACTGGAGACCGCGAGTCCTTTCATGGCTCTTCAACCTCTCAGCATCCCTGAAGGATTGCCCGACTGTGCAGCTCTGGAGCCAGTCGGGGGTCGTTTTTCGAGGCACCTAAAGGCCTGGGAGAGTATCACTCAGGACCAATGGGTGCTCCGAATCATCGCCGGAGGTTACGTCATCCCCTTTTCACACATCCCCTCCATCCAGGAAAATCCCGGACCCCCCACCCAGTCAACGGGATATTGCAGCCATCGAAATTTCAAAGCTGCTTCAAAAAGGAGTCATCCAACCAGTCCCCGTAGACCAGACCGGATTAGGGACTTACTCAAAATTCTTTTTAGTGCCAAAAAAGACCGGGGACTTGAGGCCCATTTTGGATCTCAGCAACCTGAATCGATCAGTCAAGAAGTCCAAGTTCCGGATGGTCACCTTACAATCCATTCTCCCGCTTCTGGAGAAAGGTGTTTGGATGTGCTCCATAGATCTCAAGGACGCCTATTATCACATTCTGGTAAATCAGGCGTCCAGGAGACATCTGCGCTTCAGCCTGGGAGACAGTCATTTCCAGTTCTGCGCACTGCCCTTTGGTCTCACCACAGCCCCCAGGGTGTTCACCAAATGTTTGGCGGTGGTGACTGCTCACCTGAGGAGTCTAGGATTCCAGGTGTTTCCGTATCTAGACGACTGGCTCTTAACTGCCACCTCCAGGCATCTACTATTACAGAACCAAGCAGCCACTATATCTCTAGGAACCTCCCTAGGAATCACCTTCAATTGGGCAAAGTCTGTGTTGCTGCCATCTCAGCTTATACGGTTTATAGGGGTAGACATAGACACAAGGCAATTGCGGGTCTATCTTCCTACAGAGAGAATAGAAACATTACAATCTCAAGTCCGAGCATTGCTCCTCAAACGCCGAGCCCCAACAAGGATGGTTCTACAACTGTTGGGTTCCATGTCGGCTACCGTTCTACTGGTGCCCTTAGCAAGATTACACATGAGGATTCTCCAGTGGCTCCTATCGGTCCAGTGGTCATATCAGGAACTTCCTCTCAGTCACCAAATTATAATTACGGAAACGTGCAAACAGGACCTCTGTTGGTGGCTGATCTCATCCTACCTGGATCAGGGGCGACCTTTCGTTCCTCCTCCTCCAGTAGCCACTTTGACTACGGATGCCTCCCAGATGGGGTGGGGGAGTCATTACCTGGGCAGGTCAGTTCAAGGCAAGTGGCATCCCGGCGAGACTTCCCTACACATCAACATACTGGAAATGAGAGCAGTGCTTCTGTCGCTCCAAGCATTACACTGCTACCTCCCCCAAGGTATGATTGCCGTTCAGTCTGACAACATGTCAGTAGTCTGGTACCTGAACAAGCAGGGAGGGACCAGGTCCTACCCTCTTTGCAGAGAGGCCATGAGAGTATGGAATTGGGCTGTTGCAACCAATCGTTTCTTGGTAGCAACACATATTCCGGGGAGATCCAATGTTATAGCCGACAGACTGAGCAGAACCATTCTCTCCCCGCACGAGTGGTCTCTGAACGACAGAGTAGCATCTCAGATCTTCAGAAGATGGGGAACTCCTTGTTGTGACCTCTTTGCAACCCTTCTCAACACGAAATGTCTACGGTTCTTTTCTCTTACCCCGAGTCGGGGGAGGTTTCCCCAGGACGCCCTAGTCCAAGCTTGGACCAACGGCTTACTGTACGCCTTTCCTCCGGTCCCCCTTCTTCCCAGGGTGATCCAGAAGGTGATTCACTTGCAGTGCAAGATGATTTTAGTTGCCCCATACTGGCCTCGTCAAGTCTGGCTGCCATTTCTTCGGAAATACACACTGGACGGCCCATGGTTCCTGGACCAGGTTCCAGATCTTTTGATCCACCAGTCGGGACAGCTTCACCAGTCCCTTCACTCACTGAAATTAACAGCTTGGCTCCTCCACTTCCGACTATAGTCAGGAACCAGGTTTTAGACTCAGAAGTTATACATATCTTGTCCTCAGCCCACAAGAATTCGACTAAGAGAATGTATAATAGTAAATGGAAGAGATTTGCCATTTGGGCCCAACTCCGGGGTTTAGATCCCATTACTGCCCCGGTGGCGGACGTTTTAAAATTTCTAGCTTCCCTATTCAATCAGGGGTCTTCAGTCTCTACCATTAAGGTTCAATTAGCAGCTATTTCTAATTTTCATGCAAGTACAGACCCACCTTTGATGAGCAATAAGTTGTGTAAAGCCTTCATGAAAGGTGCTGGGCTGCTACGTCCTCCAGTTTCTCATCCTGCTCCACCATGGGATCTCAGTTTCGTATTAGGTGCCTTGACCTCTTCCCCCTTCAAACCGGCAGCAACTTCTGACTTGAAATTTCTTACCTGGAAGACCGCTTTTTTGGTAGCAATTACATCAGCCAGAAGAGTTTCGGAACTTCAGGCCCTATGTGTCAACCCACCGTACTTGGTTTTTCACAAGAATAAAGTATCCCTTAGGCCCAATCCATCTTTTGTTCCCAAATTTTGTTCCAGTTTCTGTCTTCAGCAGTCTTTGGAACTTCCAGTTTTCTTCCCCAATTACTCAGACAGAGCAGAATATATCTTCCATTCATTGGATGTCCACAGACAATTGCGTTTTTATTTAGATAGGACGCATCAAACACGAAAAACAGATCAGTTGTTTGTGTCCTTTTCAGACAATAAATTGGGCAAAGCCGTCATGAAGGTCACTATTGCCAAGTGGATCAGAGACTGTATTAGTCATATTTATTTTCTTTCTAATAGAGAGCTTACAACCACTGTGAAAGCTCATTCTACAAGGGCTATGGCTACTTCAACAGCATTCCATGCTAAGCTTGCCATTAGTGATATTTGTGCTGCGGCTACCTGGTCCTCTCCTCACACCTTTATTTCTCATTACAAATTGGATGTGGCATCTCGGGGGCGAGCTTCCTTCGGTTCCACAGTTCTCAGGAGTGTTTTTCCAGTGAGCCACCCAGGAATCAGGTGCTAGGGACGCTGTCCCATCAGTACAGAATGTAGGCGAGATAGGATCACATAACATCTTTTAGTTATGTACTTACCATAACTTTAGATGTTTGGGATCCATCTCGCCTACATTCCTAATAACCACCCTCCTTCCCCCTGCCTTGGAGATCAGAAGAGACCGGACGGTTCGAGTTCGACCGTTTCATCTTGAAACACCTGGTAATGTTATATCAACAGTGCATGTGTGGGGGCATGTGTGCGGACAAACAAGATCTGGGGAATTGGTGGTGGTGCATCCTGGGATATAGAATAGCTCAGCCAATTAGAGACTGCGCTCTATTGCATAGCGTGCCGAGTCGGAGCCGAGGATCGGCTCTGAACCCATCAGTACAGAATGTAGGCGAGATGGATCCCAAACATCTAAAGTTATGGTAAGTACATAACTAAAAGTTCCAGAATCCTGTTGAGTCCGATGCAGCTCCCATTGGATCCTCCTCTTATGCATCTTCTAACTAATATATGCTGGAAGTGACGTAGGCTATCAACTGTCTGAAGAAGCAGTGATTTTTACCTACAGGAACTGATAAACAACGATCAGCTGTTGGGCATTCAGGTTTATACAGGTGATTGAAAGTACTTGAAGGCAGATATTAGCTGTTTTCCCAAGTGTAAAAAGTACTGTGATACAGACAAATGTCCAGATTAGTACCCCTTAACCTTTACTTGAGCCAGGAGATCCCTGCCCACTATTTGAGCATTGATATCCTCTTTGCAGGAATGTGGGAGATGATTAGTACCCCTTAACCTTTACTTGAGCCAGGAGGTCCCTGCCACTATTTGAGCATTGATATCCTCTTTGCAGGAATGTGGGAGATGAGTTTAACAGTCCAGTACTGTCAGAGGCCATAAAGTAGCAAAATATATAGCTGGCTTCCATTTTGTATTTGTAACACTGACAACTATTGAAATTAACTAATTTTTCATCATTTTCATCTTCTGCTAAAATGAACAGGAAACCATTAAACTAAATTGTAACTTGCCTACTTGAACCTAATCCATGCAAGCTATGCATGGTAAATTGAAGGGGGGTGGTGAGAGAAATATGGCTAGTTAATCCATTGTTTATAACTTATAATAAGTGGTACATTTCTTCTTGAGCCAGCTCGTTATAATACCATTTAGTCGAGGTTATGAAAAGTTTACTTGGGTAGGAGTGTGTGTATCTTGTGAGAAGGGGTGCATCATACCTCCCCCAAAGCTTGGCTGTACCACATTTGCAGGGAGCAAACTTAACTGTTTTGACAAGCTGGCTACTGAAAAGGACCAAATTCTGAGTATTCTATGACCCGTCACTGGTCAGATATAGGTATTTGTCCTATTACATGACTTTATATATCTAGGATTCTGATAATGACCTAGTAAGGTTTTGTCCAGCTCTGTTTTTTCTTTATTTGTTTTGTCCAGCTCTTTTTGTACACTGTCTATAGCGTACGCATGATACCCGTGTTCATTTATTGTGTTGCTACAGAATATCCTGAAATATCACAATCCTGAATGTCATAAAATTTCATAATCTGGAAGCCCAAAATCCTGAAAACTGAAAATCCTGAATCCCAAAAGACCGAAAACACACAGGATACATATACTGACTATAGAGAATACAAACCAGATTACATTCCACCAAATATAAGCAGGGGGGCAAGCCCCCTGCACCCCCACACCCCCTGCTACTTAAATATATCAACTCCAAGATTGCACTTCACTATACTATCATGAGTTATGTTGTAGTATAGCAAGTTAAAAGGGAATGTTACTAAGGTTACAACAGGCAGTCATGAACACATGTGATGGTATTTTTGCCATTTTTTTCTCCGGAGTGCAGTCATGGCATTTTATATATTTAATTAACAGGGCCCCCCCCACATGGGGGGGTGCAAGAGGCTTTGCCCCCCTGCCCATACTTGGTGAAAAGTGCTATCCTTTGTCTTGTGTTTCTCTGTGTCCTTGTACTGGAATATTGTCATTCTTTGTGTCCTGTATATTTTCAGTATTTTGTGATTCAGGATTTTGGGTTCCGGATTATGAAGTTCAGGATTCTGAAGTGAAACCGTTGCTACATATAATTGTAGACATATAAAGTGTGGGTTGTTTCATTGATATCTCCTTATGTATGTAGCTGGAGAAATCAGTTTTTATTCTACTTAGATATTCGGTCCTTTTAGTGAAATGGTACCATTTTGTAGAGGAGGCTGTGAGCCATTAGCGATTCAATGAAGGATTTATTTCTGAGATACAATTCTTGCAACACAATTCTTGCAACACAATTACTATATTTTAGGAAGAATTTTTGAATATCCTCCCTGAAGTATCATTCCTGTACCAAGGACGTTGAATGTCAGGATGTTTAGTTAAGGGGAGGAGTGCTCGTTCTACCATTTTTTTTTCACATGAGCATTTGAAAGTCTGTACTGTCCATGTGACTTCTGCATTAAGAACTTCTTGAGTCTCTTTTCTGACCTAAGAAGCATTACTGTACTCTGCTGCTCACGTTGTGGATGCAACTCTGAAATCTTCCTGAAACAACATCACTGGGGAAGGTTCTGGAACAAGAGTGCTTGTGGCCAATGGTTACTAAGTTTTTCATCTTCAGTGTCTGTTCTTTGAGTTTTATTCATTAAGTTCCCAAGTGAAAATTTAGTGTTTTGGTTACTTTCTCAAGTGTGAATTTTGACAGCTTTTCTAGAAGCACTCTATCCTTGAGACAAACAGCAGCTACCAGGGAATATGAGGGAGAGTCATCGGCTTCAGTGAGCAGAAATTATAAAAAAAGGGCACTCTAGGAACTCAAAAGACAAGCCTCCCCAGAGGAATCGCAAAATCAATTGTTTATACAACAAAAAGAATAATCTTGGCCAAGTGTAGGAGGAACAAAGCTGTACATACTAAAAGCCCCCCCGGCCAATCACACAGGCAGCTAAGAGGGTTAATAATTCAGAGGTGAAATTTGAAGGAAAAATGGCTTCTCAGGCAAAGGACAACAACAAAGCTTTCTACAGCTATGTCTGTTTTTGTAGTCACCCTGAGGTAACTGTGTACAACTTATTGTAAATGGCACCACCCACACTGAATTTGAGGCCATTGCCAGCCTTTTGGTTGACTGGTTCAGATCAAATTTCTCCCCAGCAGTCCAAAGGAAATGCTGCATACCACAATCCCCCTCAACCATTAGTCGAGAAACTGTCATCAATGCACTTTTCAAGGGCAAAACACTGCATCAATGGGCCCTAATAACATCCTGTTATGTTTAATAAATAGCATGAGACATGACCTTTCTGGTCCACTTGAATCACTTTCAGCTGGAGCCTTCAGGCTACAGTCATTCCCTTGCACAAAGGATGCACAACCACTGATCCGGGTAACTACAGGCACACAAGTCTTACCAGCCTCATGTATATAAAGCCATAGAAAGAATAGTCAGGCATGATAAATGAGGACACAAGTAACCTGAAAATGCTGGACTCATCATAGTTTGGCTCTGTTAAAGGTCATGCCTATTAAATCTGGACTTTTTTGAGAGTCACCAAAGCATTCTGCACACAGCTTACTCAACCTGGTTAAAGCCTTTAAAATCGTACCCCACTCGGGCATTATAAGCAAGCTTACTGACTTATGTGCTGGATCGCCAGTTGGCTCACTGATGTGACCCAGGAGGTTAAAATAGATAAGGCCACCTCCACCAAGAGGCCAGTCACTAACAGAGCACCCCCATGGCTTGGTACTGGGTGTACTCCTTGTTAGCATCCACTTCTCTGAAATGGAAGCAAATACTGAAGGTTTATGGCTGTCTAAGTTTGCAGATGGACTCCCCTGCAGACACTAGCATTCTTCAAGATGGTCCTTTTCTTAACAAATGGTGCCAAAGCTATGATCTTAAACTCCATGCTAAGAAATGCATAATTGTACCTGTTGGGGAAGTTGGCCATCCCAGCTAATTACCATGTTGATAATATACCCCAAGAGTTGACCCAGTGGTCAGGGATCTGGGTACACATGTAGACGGTAGCCTTACTTTTGACTACCATGTGATCACAGTGGTGAGGAAGTCCTTTTATGTTCAACTTATAAGGAGATGGCATCTAGGTCCAAAGAGGTAATTTCTCCACTGTACTCCAATCTGAGTACAATGCTTCCTCTGGTATGTACCTGACCAGGTGTGTGTAGCAACTAGGGACCGCAGAGGTTGCTTACAAAAAGAATAGGTGTAACAAACCTGCTTTATGCAGAGTGCCTTAAAGCCCATTCCCTTTAATCAGCTTCCTATAGATTGCTGAGGGGTGATCTTTGTCTGGTTTGCAAGGCATCCACTAATACCACACTTGTGAATCTCCTACATACATACTCGTAAGACAGAATACCAGAAATAAAAGTCTAAGGACACAAATTTTCTGACTTGAACACAACATGCTGGAGAGACAGATGTATCCCAGAGACTGCCTGTGGAACAGACTTCCCATCCATGTGAAGTTGAGGTTTGTCTATTACCCAGTCCCGTGGATTGGGAATAAGAAAGTTATATTGGGCGTAGCATCCATGGTTTATAAATGCCTGTACCTGAATGTCCTATTTGGAAACGGGACGTTTTCTTTCAGCTAGGCTTATTATAGGTCGCCAGGTCATTAGTCTAGTAACAATATGAATCTATAAAAAAGTTACAACCAAAGCTTCTGCAGGCAGATGACAGGAGAGAGGGAGAGATCCAAAAAAAATCTATTGTCCCATGTTGATGAGAAGGACTTTGCTTTCTCTATCCAGGTTTACTAATCTGTCATAGCACTGACTGTAACACAAAACCTTGAAAAGAATAAAGGACAATTAGTTAAATAAAACAAAAACAAAAATGTAAGCACTTTTGTCAACACTAGACTTCTTCTGGCATTCATGACTAGACTTGGCCATTTCCTGAGGATGTTAGAGGGCTACTCTTTTTAAATGTACATTTGGACAATGATTTTTAACCTCCCTCACAGGAAGTCTTCACAAAACTGGAAGAAAAGAGAAAGCGCTTTCAACACCAGTTCTGTATTACAAGATTAACTTAATTTTAATGGCCTTTCTATGGCAGACAGTTGCAGATGAAGCAGAGACCAAGGTCAGACAGGCTGTGGCACAGTGGCCCCTGCCCAGCCAAAGGGATGCCTTCCAGATATGACTAAAATGTCGCACCCTCCCCTTAACAACTAGGAGGAAGATCACTTTTGTACACCAACTGTCCAAGCTAGTTGTGGACCTATAGGCGAGAGCTTTTAAACACTGGCTACAGAATAGTTCCAGGCAGTTTCTTCCCAGAATGCTTCCTGTTCTAGTATACCAAAGAGGACATTTGCAAAATAAGTTCTAAATGTAGAATTGGCTTGCAGATAACCTTATTCTTATGTCTGTAGTATGAGGGGTTATGGGGTTAGGGTTATGGAACTGTAAGTATCTTACTTCAAGCCTTCTGCTGTTAATAAAGACTTATAAATCCACTTTCAGTTGAACCCCCAGAGTAATCAAGACCAACATCTTCAAAATTTTATACAATACAAAGAAAATATGGTCAACAGAATTGTGAATTTCGTCAAATACTGTAAATTTTTCCCATTATTTTAGGCTTTGTCCAGATTTCTTGCACATAGGTTGAGTGGTATGGTTGGCTCCCATGCACTCAATGAAGGTTATAGATACCAGGTTGGCGAGCCAAGCTTACATTAACACTTAATGGCTGTAGCTTTGTTAGGTGCAAGCCTCCTTGGATGTGACCAGCCAGCTAGACCACTAATCATCTCCCTGATGGTAGGTGGGCTAGTGCTGGCTGCTTCCCTTCTACCCCCACCAAAATTCTTCTACTGCCCAAACCAAAAGTTGAACTTGGGATATCTTTGATCTTGGTTTAGGGCTTTCCCATTTAAGAACCAGAGCTGGGTGACCACCCAATGTTCTTTTACTTCAAACAGCTCAAATAAAAAAAAATAATTTTTTTTGCTGCTTTCACCTATACTGCATGTAGTTGTACACTTTGAGTTAGTGTCACTAGGCCAACAGTTGACCTCTTTTGGGGAGATGACGTGGTATTCATACTGATAAAATTTGAGTAAAGTACTGGGGAACTTTCCTCAATCAGTGTCATGTGATTGATTTTTTTTTTTCTTTATATCCAGCTACTGTTAACTCAGGCAGATGGTACCTTGGTTTAACGTCTCATGTGAAGGACAGTAATAGAATATCTTTGCACAACTCTCCAAAAAACATTTGGCTTCCTGTATCTGAGAGGTCAGACTTTCTTCTCCAGTCCTTAACTTGCTCATCTGATACTGTTCTCTTCTCTATTTTAAAAATTAGATCTCCCTCCTCCTATCTGCATAACTACATTTTCGTATAGAGACCTTGCTTTGGTCTTTCTACTTTTATTGTAATCCTGTGTTTGAGAGGCTGGTCTGTCGGCCAGTCCTCTCTCTCCTGCTGTTCACCCAGGAGTTCTTGCATATTGGGGGGGGGGGTCACAAGATCGACTGGCAGAGGATGGACCTGAACTGCCACTGTTATTTGCAGTGGTTTGGTTTGACTGATTTAACATGTAGGCAGTTGAACCTCCCTGTAAAGCTGACCACCTGTAAACCATGAGGTGCGGGTCCCCAAGCGAGTCCATCCCACCTGTTCTCAGCTCTGGTATTCACCAGGGCTTGTGTGTAAGGCCTGCCTCAGCCCCTGTCCCCTTCCTCAGAGTAGAGGCAGAGATGGGTTGGTCATTCCTTCCTGCCAGGTTCCCAGGCCATTAATCAAACCTATGATTCCTAGACTGTAGTGGATCTGTCTTGTCTTCATTTTGCTATGGCTGATCATGGATCTTCTAAGATAGGAACCACCAGTCAGAGCTTAATCCTTCAAAAAAAATGAAAATGCAGGTTCTCAAAGTACAGTAATAAGTCACACAAGGATAATCTGACAGAAACCAATGCATGTGCATGTTTTTAGGGTCATGGTTACCTTCTGCCTACCTGTTTCCTATGGATTACTGTATTTTAGCCAATTGTAAATGTAATGATGCACATGCAATCTGAATTTTTTTTTTTGCAAATGCACAGTGTCTAACTCCTTCATATAGTTGCTCTTGCTGCAAGATAAATTTCAAAAAGGCAGACTATGTTGTGTAGAATAAATTGTATAACCTCAACAAAAATTATTAATGTTTAGTATTTTCTTGATGGTCTGGGTCATGATTGAAAAGTCACTTTGACTAGTTCGCCTAACCTTTGTAAAGGTCACTAGCAGAGGCGTCACTCAACCACTGCTGTCCATGCTGCATTGCTTAATTTCTTCAAATGTTTAGAGCTTCTAATAAGCCTTGGTACAGTTTACAGTTCACTGCACTGGCATAACTATTACTTCAGTCTGTTTACCAGGAGCCATTCTGATAGTGAAATACTTTACCATCATATGTTAGTAATGCTAAGACAACTGAGGTATTTTTCAACCTCAGATCTTGCATTGAATTGTCTCTTGGGAGACAGTAGTGCTCATAATTTGGGTGTAGTGAACTGAAAATGCTGGCATGGGGAGTACCTGAGAGCACTGCAAAGACTTGCTTCATTTCCTGTCTTATCTCTATAATAGAATTCTAATAGAGTCTTCCCCCTGCAGACTAATTTCTATAATTTACAAATTCATTCCTCTTAAAGATAGTACCATTTGTCAAGCTAAGATGGTGTCCACTTGATCCTAAAAACCTTCAGCATCTTAATTTGACTTCTCTTTAAGTAGTCAGTGCAGCAAATGGTCTGTCATTTCTAAAACTTGGACCTTTTTAAACTGCCTACTTATTTACTGGCAAATTGTTAAAATGCATAAAGATGGTGCACAGTCAATCCCAAAGAAAGATTACCTTTCTTGGAATAATGCACCTACATAAGTTGTGAATGTACCTTGAAAATGTGCATACCAGATGTTGACTAAGTAGTCATGTATAACATCAGACTCATTAACATTTTTATTTTTTATACCAGTTAAATTTTTTTTAAGATTATTCTTGCACAGAGCAGGAAACCATCCTAGTGCCAGCTTCCATTTCATACCTTTCTGCATGACCTCTAATGCAAATGAACTGTGACAAAACTTGTTAAGAAATGCAAACTTCCATGATGATGGTCCTGTCAGACCAGTGGCAAGGATTTCTATTTCAGGCTCTATCTTTTACAGATTCTGGTGGCCCCTGTTGAAATTGCCAGCCTAAACAAGTCTGATAAAGAAATTCATGATGCCTCGAGTGGTCCTACCAGGTATCCTCGAGCTGAGCATGCAGTTAAATTGGTGTCGCAGGAGAAATGTTAACTTTGCAAACTGGGTACCTAGAACACTTCTGTTCTGAGCGGTACCAAGCTATTTGGCAAATGATTGTTATAAGCTAATGCGCACTGTGCACTACTGGATTACTGCATTATTTCTATTTGAAGTTTTTTTCTGAGCAGTATTTCCTTTGTAAGCTATAAAATGTTACCTGCACTGCTGCGTAATCACATCTGTTTCAGTTAATCTAGCTTCTAAATGAAAATGCTTATGCATATCTCCTTCCTGTTTATTGTAGTGACAAAATTTCCTTTTCACCTACTTGTAAAGATTGTGGTTTCTTTTTCCCTTAGCTGACCTGTAATCATGCAGGTCTACAGGAAACATCTTAAACAGTCTCATTGGGGAACAGTTGTTAAATGCCCTCTCAAGGGAAAAAAATACAGTCTCCATGGGACCCAGTAACATCCCTGGCTGTATCCTACATGAACTCGGGCATGAGCTCTCAGCTGCATTAGGCACCCTATTCAACCAAATCCTGAGCACTGGGTTCATCCCAGTTGAATGGAGGATAGCCACTGTGATCCTCTACATAAAGGTGGAGCATCCACTGACCAAGCAATTATAGACCCATCAGCCTAACTAGCCTGATCTGTAAGGCCATGGAACACATTATCATGGACCTTTATAAACAAGAACCTTGGCAACCTCCAAATGCTTGACCCCACACAGTTTGGCTTTATCAAAGGGAGATTATGCCTGTTAAACTTGGTCAACTTCAAAAACGGTCACCAAAGCGATGGACGAGGGGAAGACTGTGCGCACCGCCTACTTTGACCTAGCCAAAGCCTTTGACACTATTCCCCACTTGGGCATAATAAACTCTCCCAGATAGGCATCAAACCTGTATGCTACCAGATGGGTAGCTAACTGGCTTACTGATAGAACTCACTCAGTCAAAATAAGGGAAGCCACCTCTAGTAGTAGACCTGTAAAGAGTGGTGTACCCCAAGGATCTGCCTTGATGGGCCTCTACTGTTTAGAATATACTCTACGGAGGTGCAAGCCAAAACCGGTAGTCTGTGGCTGACCAAGTTTGCAGATGACTGCAAGCTAGGCACTGTCATAAATTCCCCTAGTGATGTGAATATCCCCCCATGAGGGCCTTACCCAAACTAATGACTGTTCCCAAAAGCATGGTCTCAAACTGAATGCCAAGAAATGCATGATTATCCCCTTTGGGAAAAATGGCATCCCCAGTAATTATCACATTAATGTACTAAGCACACAGTCAGTTGAAGGACTTGGGCACACAGGTTGATAAGCAAGCTTTTGACCACCATGTTGCCTCCATTGTACGGAAGGCTTTCTATGTGGCCCACCTCATATGTGAGGGTATTTCATCCAGGAACAAGGAGGTTAAAACATCCCTGTACTCCTCCCTTATCAGACCCATTAGAGTACAATGCCCCCTTCGGCATGTACCTTGCCAAGCACATCATGCAGCAGCTGGAGACACCAGAGGTTCCTGACCAGGAAAATCCAGGGTCTTGAACACCTATCCTATACAAATGGCTTAAAAGCCCTGGCCCTCTACTCAGATTCGTACAGACTGCTCAGAAGTGACAAGTGTCTGGCATATAAGGCCATCTCAGACCCAGCCTTGGTGGGAGTTGCTGCATATCTGTAAATCAAACTCCACTCGTGCAACCTGCACACAAGGCCTCAACCTGGTCAGTAGCATTAATCTAACTTGTCGGCGGGATAGACTTCTGTCCCAAAGACTCTTTCCATCCTCTCCATGTCAAGCAGAGTACCTCTCTAGCCCTGTTAAGAGGAACCTGGATGACTGGATGGGAAACAGAAAATACATCCTGGGAACCCACCTGTGTCCCTACTGGACAGGGGAAATGAGTGCTGACTTTGTGGGAACATGGGCAAAATTCTTGGCTAGGCTTATAAGGGCCTCCGGGCCGATAGCATAGTTTCATCCTATGAACCTATAAAGCTATTTATGTCCTTTTCAGTCTTATAGGTGGGTTATGTATGAGGTAACTCCAGACGTACCTTAATATGGCAAGCATGTTCCCTTTTTGGAGGGCATTTTCTCTACACCCCCCCCCCCACCCAAGGAAATTCTCTTAAACAGGACAGGCAAAATCCAAACCACCAGTGCCATTTTTTTGGAGCTCTGTTCTGAGGCTGGGGAAGGCTCTGAAAACCTGTTTTACCTACTTACAGGGCTACTAAATTCCAGAACTGTTTCTGCAGGTGCCTACGCTTGCAAGATATTCTAGACCAGAGTCTCATCTTGGATGCCTGAGATCTGATGAGAGTTGCATATGTGGATATCCTGAGGGTCTAGACTACAGCATTTGAAACTGGGACCATCATAGGCCCATTGATACTTTGGTCCTTATTCAGACCACTCTGAGCATGAGTTCTCTGTCTTGAGACAGACATTACCACAGTGATAAGTCTGCGAATGGAGGGCATGACTTGTACCCCCCTCACC
Organism: Protopterus annectens; assembly: GCF_019279795.1. Classification (NCBI taxonomy): domain Eukaryota; kingdom Metazoa; phylum Chordata; order Ceratodontiformes; family Protopteridae; genus Protopterus; species Protopterus annectens. Next base: position 1,813,089,012 of record NC_056732.1, read on the forward strand.
CGATACTGGGATCTTTTACTCCCTGGCTGTCAGGGATAAAGCCCTGACTGACTTGTACAACTCTGATTCATTTGGCAGCATGGGTACTGGAAGAGCTGGGAACACAAAATGGACTTCTGCTAGCTTACCCACCCTGTGAGACAGCTTTGGCTCCAAGCCTATAGGATTGTTTTTAAATGGTTTAGCCTTCCAGTTCCCCTTGGATGGGAGGGAAAATGTAAGGTTTACTGACTGTGAATGGTGGTGTGCATTGCTGTATTTGTTAAAGGGAGAGAAACCTGTTTGCTTACTGATGACCAAAGATTGAGTGGTATGCTATGGGAAGGTTTGGATAGGATGGAGTCATACCTCTCAACTGTCCATATTTTTGGCTCCTATTTTTTGTCTGTTCCTCTTAAAATTTTAGTTTTCTGTCAAATCTGTGAGAATTGAAGTCAGAAAATATCAGATGTTTGAGTTTCAGACTTCATATTCCTCAGAAAATTCATACTAATGCAAAATGTTTCATTCTAGAAACTGTTTCCAAAAGCAATATGTACAAGTTGTCCCTGTTTTTGAGCCTCTGTCCCCCCATTAAATATGGCTTAGTCCAGATTTCTTGCTCTTAGAGGTTGAGAGGTATGGACTGACAATACTGAAGCTTGTTTGCAAATGTTTAATTAAAATAGAGCCAGATGGTTAGATATTTCAAGCTAGTGAAACTTTCAGGGGACTTGATCATAACTTTTGTTAGTAGCAAAATGAGCAGTTTTCTTAAGTTTGCTGTAGTTTCTGTAACAAATAAGGTATTCAGAATACAGCAGTGAATGCTAGACAAGTGCATGTATATTCCTCAGAGGAGTTTGCAAACAAGATGGCTTAGACACCTTTTAATGATGCTCATCCTGCTAATATGTAGTGTAGAAGTGGCCGTATACTAGGGACATCAGATTAGGTATGATGGGTCGACACTCCATCCTTGATGTGAGAAGCTGGTTACAGTGAAATTGGACAAGTCTCACTGCTGTGGCCAGTCTGTACACTGCTTCACATGGCGGCTGGTGCTGGAAACCTGTCTTTGTTTTGTAGTCTGACTTAAAGCGGTTGATTCTCTTAGCTTTTGGCTTTTAAGCCTCTTGGACACTTCACGTTCCTGCACTAGCTGCCCTGATGTATTGTAAGTTAAATCTTACCATGAATATCAAAGAAATGATTCACCAAGGACTGCGTTCAGTGTTGATAGAAATTCCAATTTCTTGGAATTTCTTCTTTTAACAATAACTTTTGATCAGCAACCTAGTCTTTATGATGCTGGTCTTTTATCCATCTTCCAGTGCAGGTTTAACATCTCTGAAATGTTGAGTTCTAGTTGAGCTAACCTTAAATACATATTGGGAAAGGACTGTATACAAACTGCATGTCTAAGATTCTTTCTGTATCTGGGAAGATGATTTGAATAACCTGAAAATTAAGGCAGTTCTCAAGGTAAATGTCTACAACTAGTGTATTGGTCTCTAACTGAATGCAAATGCATGCATCATTCCCTTTAGCACAATGTCCCATCACACTATCAAATCAGTACCAATACCGTAAGTAACCATGAAGTGGTAAGGGACTTGAGATCACAGGTTGACCACAACCTTAACTTCAACCATCATGTGTCTACCATTGTAAAGAAAGCTTTCCACATAGCTCACTTGATTAGTACAGGCATCTCCTCGAGCAAAAGTTATAACCCCCCCATGCTCTGCACTTATCCAGCCCATAATTGTATAATGCCCCATTTGGTATGTACCATACAAAGCACCTACAGCAATTAGATAGACCTCAGAGGTTTCTAACAAAGATGATCAAGGGCCTCCAGCATGTGTTATAAGCAGACCAACTAAACTTCTGTCACTATACTTAATATTGTATAGACTTCTTAGGGAAGACTTTTGTCTGGCCTACAGAGCAGCCCAAGACCCAAAGCTAATGAACTTGTTGCATATCCATAAATCAAATGGGTCTAGGGCTACCCATAAAATGGACTTAATCTGTTCCTCCATGTCCTATTTAAGTCTCAGGTTATATTTATCTCTCAGTGACTGCCACATCTTTAACAGCCTACCAATTCTTGTGAAATGGAGAACCTGACATTAAGAGGAACCTGGATGAGTGGATTGGGCACCATAAATTCTTACCAAGGACAATGCCCACAACCTTCCTGGACATGAGCAGTCATCACTAAATGCAATCTTTGCCATTGACTAGTACCTTTATGGTATTACAGTGGGTTGAAATGGCTAGGCTTAAAATAACCTGGTCAATATCCTAGTAATCTTATAATCCCATAAATATCAATCTCTAATCGCCAAGTTATGTTAACATCATTTACTGAAGTACTAACCAAAGACTTCCTCCATAGGACTCGATATACTTGTGTAATAGTGTTAAGCATGTCCTTGTCAACCTTCTACTTAACTGTTTAACTCACATTTAGCTACTGATTTGTCCCTGATTGGTACATGGAGATGGTACCCCTCTGAGGATGGCATTACAGCTGAGCTGGGTTATTGGACCCATCCGCACTGAGCCTCCTGCTAAGCCATGAAATGTATAATAACTAGCTGCATGTACATTAGGATTGGTAGATTTTACCCCCCAACAGTATGATGTTGGATCCATTTTGGAATCTGGTACCCCTCTTTAAAAGGGTTATGAGGCTGTAAACAGTAGATATGCAGTATATATGGTATTTCTGTACTAGGTCTAGGTCTTTGACATTTTCCCTTGCTGGCATCATACTGGAGTGAAATGCTTAAATTAATTTGGTAACATGGATGGCAAACAGACAGAATCCACATGAGGTAACTGCATCTCACATTGTGAAAGTGACCAGTAGTATCCCTCAAGTCTTGGTGCTGGGACATCTCTTTGGCCTTTACTTGTACCTCCAAGCAGAGAGAAGACAGCTAGCTAACAGTTTACATGTGACTAAACTGGGGTTTAAGTAACCCTCTGACACCCAAACTCTCCAGACTATAGTCTCTAAACTCCTCGTGCACTAAAATGGGATCAGACTAAATGCTAAAGAGTGTAGTATCCTCCATTTTAGTATAGATCCTCCCCTTGTACAATATGAATATCACAACAAAATGAAAATGGAAGCTGGGATTTATGAGCATGGTTTGATTCTTTCATTTCAACATCTGACAGAAATAGTTAATTGCCAGTGGAGTACTAAGATCTGAATTGGTAAGCACTTGTGTTAGACATCAGACAATTCTCTACTATAATACCTTCACTGGGATGTTCTTGGTAAACATGTCAAACAATTTTAGACTCCAAAGGTTTCCAATCTAAATAATTACAGGCCTAAAGTTCTAGAGCTATCAAGAGAGGCTGGAAAATCTTTCTCTTTATTCAACATCTTGTGGACTTTGGATTTGTCTCACTGCACCATTGGAGACCCAATTTTCCTGTACCTCATAATCACAGTACAAGAACCAGGGACCAAAATCTTTAACAGATAAACCTGTCTTGCAACAGTGTTTAATTGTGTCCAAATGTTTAGAATAAACTCCCCTTGCAGGCTGAGCAGTGTAGTGTAACTCTTAACCAACCTAGATGACTGGATGGGTATTCAGACATTTGAGATGGACTATTAGGACCCTACTGGAGAAAGGAGATGGTCATAAGACTAAAATTGCCTACTGATATTCATGAATCCACCTACATAGATGGAGTAGTGGAAACGTTTCTCGTGCAGTATTTTAGCAAGGCACACTGCATATGGAGATTTAAAAAAAATGCAAATTGTATGGTTTCCATTATTAGGATGGTTATTGTATGTAATCAAAACTGTAAATAGCTGAGGTGTTTTCCAACCATAAATGGGTACAGGAAAAGTTTTACCCATGCTTTTTAGGAAGGCGTCGGCTGCTAATTGTTCCTGATTACTGCAGAATTGTCACCTTTTTTTAATGCAGTCACCATTTTGCAATTAATGGCAGTCATTTGACGTGCAATGTGTAATTAAATGTAAATTCTAGGTTCATGTCTGTTTAGCTCTGCATTTTGAGACTCCTGAGATTTTCAGATGGCTATCTCAGTATATTTGTAGTAAATTTTATTGATATCTGCATTAAAATGTTTAGTGAGATTCATGTTTTTGGTTCTACCATCAGACTATTTTGATAACTGTATTTAACAGCTGTCAAACCTGTCAAACTTTGCGCTGTCTTCTTGAGCTGATCCTCCACAATCCATAAAGCGTACACAAAGCAACACCAAACCCCACACAAATGCAAGAGCATAGCTCATAAGGCAAACTCTTCTTTACCCAGGACTCTTGTCATAGGGGACTCCTTAGTACATCAGATTCCCCACTCACCAGACTGGACAAGCAGATAACTGTTCATCTGTAGCTAGGGTCTGCCAGGAAGTCAATGCACCACAGATAACAATATGTGGGTGATTTTAACTACCCTGCCATTAACTGGGAAAACTACTCATGTCCCAACACCTTTGCGCAACGGTTCTTGGAATTCATAAATTCCAATGCCCTGGATCAACTAATCCATAGTCCCACCAGGGGCTCCAATATCCTAGACCTGGTCATTACCAACATGGGAAATCAATGCTCCATACCTATGGTCACCCCCTCGTTAGTCAGGTCTGACCATAAGCTAATCACCCTTAACATCCACATCCCACCCCACCCCCAGAAAAGAAACCACCATAAAAAACTTCTCCAAAGCCAACTTCATGCTATTCAAGTCAGAAGTGACAAACTTCATAACACCCATGCAGACGGGAACTGAAAGTTCAACTGCTGAAACCTACACTAAGGCACTGTACGAGCACATCCACTCATGCATGAATCGTGCCATCCCAAATAGAACCAAAATGCTCTCATCCAAAAAAAGGAAGCCAATCTGGTGGTCCCCTGCCATAAACAAACTTTACAACAAAAGGAAGAAACTTTTGCAGAAAAGAGGAAAATCCCAGGATGCAAAAAACTCCCTTACTAGCCTCAGTAAGAAACTGAGATGCCTCATAAAATCCTCCAAAGCTAGTTACGAAAATAAAATTGCCAAAGATTCCAAAGACAACCACAAAGCATTCTATAACTATGTCAAGAATCTAAATGGCAATGCTCAGATCTACTCTGAGCTAAAACAGAATGGCATTAAATATACTGATACAAAAGAAATTGCCAATATCCTGGCAGATCGATTCAGTGCCAACTTCACCCCCCTCTCACCCCCTAAATGGCCCATCTCAATACCGGAAGATTGCCAAATTCCAGTAATAACGGCCACACAGGTACAAAACGCACTCTCTAAAGCCAAGAATACAGCATCCATGGGACCAGATGACATCCCGGGCTGTGTACTACATGAACTACAATATGAACTGGCACCTCACCTAAGTGTCATGTTTAATCATAGCCTCACCTCAGGTTTTGTGCCCACTGAGTGGCGCAGAGCTACAGTTATCCCAATCCACAAGGGGGGATCCATCTTGGATCCCGGAAACTACCGTCCCATCAGTCTGACAAGCCTTACCTGCAAGGCCATGGAGCGTATTATCATGGAACTTATAAACAAAGACATTGGCAACCTTCAAACACTGGACCCCACCCAGTTTGGGTTTGTGAAGGGCCGATCTTGTCTCCTGAACCTGATTGACTTCTTTGAATCAGTCTCCAGAGCCATGGACAAGGGTAAGGTGGTCCACACAGCCTATCTAGACCTTGCCAAGGCCTTTGACACCATCCCCCACTCTGGAATCATCGATAAACTTACTAAGTTGGGCATTAATCCCTATGTCACCCAATGGGTTGCTAAATGGCTTACTGATAGAACCCACTCTGTAAAAGTAGCCGACTCCAAATCCAGCTCCAGACAAGTGACAAGTGGAGTACCTCAGGGTTCAGTCCTGGGGCCACTCTTGTTTGGCATCTGCTTCTCTGAAGTACAGGTCAACACTAAGGGACTCTGGCTAACAAAGTTTGCAGATGACTGCAAACTGGGAGCCATTATTGAATCCCGAAATGATGTGGATATTCTACAAAAGGGCCTTACAGAAACAGATGCTTGGTGCCAGAGCCATGGGCTCAAGCTCAATGCCAAGAAATGTATTGTTATCCCCTTTGGGAAAAAACATGTATCCATGAATTACTATATAGGTGGCAGTACACTAAACACAGAAAGTGTGATAAGAGACTTAGGGACACAGGTGGACAGTGGTCTCACCTTCGATAACCACATCGCCACAACAGTCAGGAAATCCTTCTATGTGGCACACCTCATCACGAAGGGCTTTTCATCCAGAAAAAGGAGGTCATTGTCCCACTGTACTCATCCCTCATTAGACCCATTATAGAATACAACGCCCCATTTGGTATGTACCTCTCAAGACATCTGCAACAACTGGAAAGGCCTCAGAAATACCTCACTAAAAGAATCACAGGCCTAAAGCAGATGCCCTACGCTGACCGCCTTAAAAAACTCCAGCTATGCTCTGTCGCATATCGTCTACTCAGAGGCGATCTCTGCTTAACATACAAGGCCATGTCAAACCCAGAGCTGTTGGACATGCTACACTTAAAGAAATCCCAATCCCTCAGAGCTACACGCTCCAGGGATCTAAACCTTGTCATCACAATAAACAAAACATCCTGGAGGGATAGGTTCCTGACCCAGAGACTCCCCAGACTCTGGAATAGATTGCCCATACATGTCAAGCAGAGTGCCTCTTTGGACCTCTTCAAGAGGAACCTTGACGATTGGATGGGAGAAAGGAAATTCACCCCAGGGATCACGTCAGTCGCCCTGCTAGACAGGGGTCCAGGAAAGTAAATAATGTGGGAAGAAATAGCCAGGGAATTGTTATGGCTAGGCTTGTATAGGCCCTAGGGCTGATAGCCTAGTACCAACCTATGAACCTATGAACCTATGACCAAGATATACCTCACAGGTCTATATGAAGAAAGACATTCTGGATCTCTGAGCATGTCACAAGTATGTGCCTTTTCAGTGAGTTGCATTCTGTTTGCCAAGGATGATGTCACAGTATAAGCAAGTAATGATTGGCTTGGTTTCTGGTCATTCCAGAGGAATTTGGTACTTGGCAGCATAGGAACAGACAACATTGTTTTGCCAGAGATGATCTGCACCCATTCCCCCTGGCTTCCAGGTATTGTCTAAAGCTTTATCCACTCTGCTATTGCCTTTTTTAGGCAATATCAAAGTGACGGCTACCAATTTCACAAATAAACTAAAATAACCTAAAGGTGTTACTGCTCAGTGCTAGGAGCCTTAAACTTCATACCCTACAAGCTCTCCTTGTTCTGGAAACTATAAATATCTGTGCCATTAGAGATGCAGTTTAAAGCAGCACAAAGTATTCTTAAACTGCAAAGCTTCAGTGCCTTCCACCAGCTGCACAGACATGGAAAAAGGTCTACCACCTTTCTCCTGCAATTTCTCATTCTGGCTTCCTCACCTGCTCTGCCTTTACTACTATGGTTTCTGTACCATACCGTAGTACTGGTCACTTTTCAGCTTCTTTAGGATTTTTGTCATATACTACACCTGACACTGTCTGCCAGTTGGCTGCAGCCCCTCTGGTTTTAGCTTTGACCTCCTTCAGACACCCCTTCTCAACCACCCCTCCTAGATTCTTTAAGCTGTTATAGGATCTTAGTATTATAGGTTACTAGACCATTGACCTGGAGGTCATTTCAAGCCTAGCTGTTTTATCCCCATTTAATACATGGGCACTGTAGTCAATATCAAAACGCCAACGTCGCTGAACAAAGTAACAGCCAGACTGTGCTGAATGAATTTGTTTAATCAATTCTGGTACTTCGGCCTTCACCTTCTCATGGGAAGGCGAAGGCCGAGGTACCAGAATTGATTAAACAAATTCATTCAGCACAGTCTGGCTGTTACTTTGTTCAGCGACGTTGGCGTTTTGATATTTGTTTTATTTTCGATTGTTTAACTAGTGGTTACTGTAGTCAATACCCAGGATTACATTTAGTAATGACTACCCATGTCCAGGAGGGTTGTGAGAGCTATCCCTGGTAAGAATTTACAGAGCCCCATCCACTCGTCAAAGTGTCCTAGAGGTGCTGTGCTTCACAGGAATTGGCAGCCTGTTCCAAAGATGCAGCAGTTCCTGGGAGACAATTCTGTTGCTCCAGCACATCCTACTCAAGTCGTAGGCTATATTTAGGTCCATGGAACAGGTAGCTCAAATCAGTTTGATGTACAGCATATTCAGTGGGTTTGGGTTGGAGATTGCTCTGTAAGTCAGGCATAAGCCTCTCCTAGATGCCTATACAGTACTGAGTATAGTGACAGGGACTTTAGTTTGTCTGTATAAGGCACATGCTGGATTCCTTTGATCTTGGTTGGAAGCCTTTTGAGGTCTCTCCAATTCCTGCAGGTGCATTGTATGGTATGAGTTGAAAGTGGTTTTACTCTATTATGGGCCTGATTAGCGACAAGTACAGAAGGGTTATAGTCACCTCTGCTATAGAGGTGATGCCTTTTCTAATCAAGTGTGCTACATAGGACAGCTTTCTTTGACTACAATAGACACATGTTGGTCAAAGTTAAGGTCACAGTCTACTTGTGATCCCAGATACTTAACCACTTCGTAGGTACATAGGGTATTAATTTGATAGTGTGAAGGGAGATTAGTTTTACCAAAGGGGATGATGCATTTCTTTGCATTCATTTTTGAGACCATGACTTAAGACACCAGTCTTTGGTCTGCATAATATCCTTCTGAAATATACTGACATTTGGGAAATTCAGTAATTGCACCCAGTTTGCAGTTGTTCACAGATTTGGTCAGCCACAGCCTCTTAGCTTTGGCTAGAACTTCTGAGATGCATATACCAAACAGTAAGGGGTCCAGCACTGGCTCTTGTGGCACCCTGCTAGTGACAGAACTGCTGGTTAATGTGGATTCATCCACTTTGATATTGTCACCAGTTTGTGAGCCAGCTGGCAACCCATCTTACAGCAAAGCGGTTTACATTCAGTTTAAGTTTATCAGTAATGCCTGCGTGTGGGATTGTGTCAAAGGCCTCTGCCAAGTCTATGCTATGTTCACAGATATGCCTTTATCAATGGCTCTGGTAACATTTTTGAAGAAATCCACCAGGTTTAACAGGCAAGATCTGCCCTTGACTAAGCCACATTGGGTCTGATCCAAAGTTTTTAGGTTACCTATGTCTTTGATATCCATGATATATTCCATGGCTTTGCTGATGAGGCTGGTCAGACTTGTGGGTCTATAATTCCCTGGGTCTGTTGCTAAGCCGCCTTTGTGGAATTAACACTATTGAAGGGTATAAAACTTGTCATGTGACCATGAAATGTGGGTAGTCATAAGAACAAATGAGGAAATGTAGGTAAGGAAGGGAGTTGAATGACTTAAAGGGTGTGCAAAATGAGACTAAAGCAGAACAGTTGTAGATGGAACATTTGGGGGAAACATTTTTATCTACAATGATGGAAACCTCAAGGGTGGCACGCAGTGATGAACTGGTTGTGAATGGTACTGCATTCACTGAGTAGAGTGACATAATGAACTTGCTGACAGATTCTCCTCTAACCTCTCCACCCCCGTAAAATCCCTACTAGGAAAACTCCATCCTGCAACATTTTAGGAGGGAGCAGGTCATGGTGGTGCTTGAGGCCAAAAACGCTGCCTAACAGCACCACATAAGAGGACTGCAGTGGTCATCTCTACAAGGGTGGGCCATCAACTGACCCTGAAAACTACAGACCCATTAGTATGACAATTTGATCCATGGCTTTGCATATTAAACTACTCATAGAAATGAAGACACTGGCAACTTAGACACTAGGTCGATCCCAGTTAAGCTTTGTCAAAGGAAGGCCATGCCTTCTTAACCTGGTACCCTTCTTTGATAGGTTTGTCATGGGAATGGAGGAGGGGAAAACTGTGTGTGCTAAGGTGTTCAGTACAATGCCACAATGGTATTATTCTCAAACTGGGCGTCAACCTCTACAAAACTTGCTGGACTGCCAGATCAAGATGACTCGTTAAGACCCAGGAAGTTGAGATTGGGGCTACCTCCAAGATGCAGCTTGCCATCGTGGTACCTCAGGGCTCCATGCTGTCCACTCCTGTTTAGTCTTAACATCAGAAATTGATGTCAGTGTCCAAAGGCCTCTTCTCAAAGTTCACAAACTAATGCAGTTGGGTTAGCTGTAGTTCCTTCAATAACATTCTACAATAGGCTCTAACAAATGGCTGGTGCAAAAGCCATGGATAAAAACTCCATGCCAATGAGAACAGTATAGTGCCTTTAGGGAAAATGTACACGCAGGCTAATTATTCCAATAACATGCCCCTTAAGTGTTGTCCCAGTGTTTGGATCTGGGAACATATGTAGAATGCAGTCTGGCCTTTGACCAACATGTAGCCAAGGTGGTAGTAAAATCATTGTTGCCCAACTTGAGTATAGCATCCAGATCCAAGAAAGCTAGAGTACAACTTGGCCCTTATCAGATCCACCATTCAGTACTATGCCCCCTTGGCATATACCTGACCAAGCAAATGCAACATTTAGAATGTCCAGAAATGTCAAACAAGAGACTCTATGTTCACTAGGCTAACTACCACAAGGGTCTTTTTAAGCATAGTCATCCATCCCAAATATTTGGCCAGTTCTGATACCCTTAAGTGTAAGCAGGGGCTTGGGAGATGACGCATTTACAAGCTGCCTGTTTTTAGAGACTGGTGCCAAACAAAAAATCTAAGAAATAGAAGGGAGGTCGAACTAAAACTTTGAAAACTGAAATAAGCTGGACAAATGGATTAAGCATAATGTGAGAAAAGATCAAAACATTATCTAAAGATATTGAGCATAATGGGAAATGTTTTTATAGATGTGGAAGGAGTAAAGACATGCACATTGACAAACTGTGTGCATATTCTAAAATTTATTCTCAGACAGAACAGATTATAGATTACAAAATCTTATGCAAAACAGTTTGGCTCCACAAAAGGGGTGATGAGTTCTAGCGACAGCCAGGTAACCTCAGATACTGGAAGCAAATTAAATTATACTGAAAATGAACTGCACAAACTGGATCCAAATGAAGCACAGACAGAAGACTGAATTAGTAACAATGTAACAATGACCTGACAACACCAGCAAGAACTTACAGTACCAGTATATCTGTTTACTAGATCATATAAATGTGGGGAGAGTCTTCAAGATTGGTGACATGCACTTTAAACCTGCCTTTAAGGGAAAGGGGAGTAGGACAAACCCAGATTCATAGGACCCTTAAGTCTACTTTCATGAAGATAATATTTGGTAAGTTATTGTCGGAACTGGATAGGCTAGGACTTGAAACCATGTATCAGCATGCATATGTCAAATCTATTAACACAACACTAATCAATAATAGTACAGCTAGGTATTGATCAATTCCTGATAAGAGAGATAGCTGCATGGCGTACGAATATGGCATGGCAAGTATCATACAGCAACTGGACAGGTGAAATCCTTGGTTAGTCAGTGCCCCACAGTGCTCTGTTGTGTTAGACTGTATCTTTGAGCTAACTTTTTTTTCATTTTGAGGTGTTCCGCAGTCTATATGCAGACTTCCTGAAACTGGGTAAACTGATTACATATGGTACAGATAAGGCATGTCATGTCTGCAAAACAACTTTACTAAATTGACCATTTGGGCAAAGGAGAATATGCTTATAAATACATCAAAAACTAAGCATATGAGATTTGGGAGACAAACTGAAAGGTGAGTATTTAATGCAGCACACAGTGAAACTATAAACTCATTGAAGGACCTGGGTATATGGGTAGATTCAGCTATGAGTTTTTCTAATCGTATCAAACAATTGGCTAATGATGGTTATAGAACTATAAGTTGTATAAAAAGATTTAAAGTCTAGGAAATCAAAAATTAAGTCATTGTTACATTAGACCCAAACGTGAGTATGGAATAACAATATGGAAACCCTGTAAGAAAACAAGCATGAGTCAACTGGAAAGAGTACAGTGGAAGTTCCCCAAGGGCATCCTTGGATGTGAAAATTTTTTAAGTCATGAAAGATTAAAATATCTGAATGTGTACAGCCTGTCTCTTAGAAATCCTAGAGATCTTATTCAGGTATATCAGGGCATTTAGAGAACTGCCTCTGGGAATGTTTGGGGTTAGCAAAAAGTATTAGAGAATCGGACAACCTATGTAGAAGATTCAATAGGAATGAGAAGTGTACTAATTGGTTCTCTGGCAGAGTAGCTGATGTGTGGAATAGACTACCACACTACATTAAAGCAAGTACTAGTTTAGATATATTTTAACAGCCTGGACACTTGTTATGTGAACAAGTGTTTTGGTTTCTTGGCAAGCTAGAAGGACATCAATGCCCGTGCTTGAAATATTTGTATGTAAACAAGGGATGACTTTCCTGTCGCCCATCCAACTGTCCAAGTTGCACTTGAATTGGGTTTAGGCGGAACCATGTTTCACATGGATGGAGGGAGCCTCTTCCAGTAAACCTCTCCTTCTGTCAAGTCCTATTTATATCACAGGCAAGGTTTAGCCCTTTAGAACAGGTAATTCTGCTGCTGTTTGTTATGAATATGCAGGAGGTCCATCAGAGCTGCATCTGACAAGGCTTTCTATGCCAGGCAAGGAGACCAAATAGATGGATAGGGCCTTGAAGTGGTCTGCTTAAGGTTACTTATGCACTATATTTTAGTGAGGAACCTCTGTGTTCCAGTTGGATATGCCTGGTTAGGTAGACACTAAAAGGGGCATTGTACTCTGTGACTGGTATGAATGCCAGATAGTGGAACAATGACTTCCTTTGACCCTGATGCCATATCTTTGTTTATAACTTGCACAACATAGAATGCCACACTGCTGTAGATGCATGATGGGTCATGGGCTAGATTACTGTCTGTCCCCATGTCCCTGCACTTGTTAAAGAAACACCATCTGTTACCCTGTACTGCTTTTGGGTTGTTTTAACAGTTTTCTGATATTTCCTAACCACCTCTTAAAGTTCAGAAGCTGTTCTGAGTTTGCCAAATTTCTCCTGAGTTTGTCAAAATATTTACATTTTGGAAAGTTTTTCTGTTCCAAGTTTGCAAAATCTGTATTTGTGAACATTTATCAGGATTTGTGGACTATTTCCAAGGATTCCTGATACTGCAGGAGTTCTGGCTTTTGTTGTAAATTATTTGTTACTGCACTTGTGCTCAAAACCAGTGTATTTGCATTGTGAATTTTTTTGTACTCTGGTGGGATTAGAGGGTTGATATCAATCCATCTGCATTGGGAACTGATGGTGGAAGGTTTTATTGTTTATTTGATGGCTTGAGGGCTTAACTGTAAGCCTTTCATTCTCCTGGTATAAAAAAGCCTCACATTTGCTCAAATGTGGTTACCTGTGCCTTGTATATTAGCAAACCTTTCTAGTTTAAAATCAAATCCTCTCTAGGAAACGCTCTCCATAGTTTCCCACTGTTAAAGGGCGGCACCACTACTGCAAAACACTCTCACTTAATACCTTTGTGACTCTCTCCTACTATAATGGATAGGTGCTTTCCTGTCCAAGGTTTCTGGCCTAGTGGATATGAGCATCCTGAGGCATTGTAGTAACTGCCTCATGTTCACTGACTATGATTTTAATTTTGAAAGATGGTCTCAGATGTCGATATACTGTCATTGGTGGCAAAGCTCTTGTGCATGAAAAATGCAAACCAGGTTTAGTGTTCCACCCAAAACCAACACTTAAGGAACAAATAGACCCATATATGTGGAGGTACTCACTTGTAATGTACCCAAACCTCCAAGACCACATAAAAGCATCTCTGTGGCCATACAGCACGTCACAAAACACAACCCTGAAAATCATAGTTGCCCCTTCTTCCAAGCCCGTAAGGCACCACCATGCAGCCAAACATTCCAGTTATTGGGGATTCCATTGTAAGAATTATTGATGTCCCCCTTACCAGGCTAAACAAGGAAGATCACTGTGAGCTGTCTGGATATAGGACCTGCCAGATCACACATGCACTTAGGGTCTTTAAAACCACAAGTACTAGTATGACATGGTCCTAGTCCATGTGGGTGTAAATCATTTTTTGCTGGTATTGTAGCTTCACTAGTGAAGGTAGGATGCTGCTCACAGCTACAGTCATAGGTTCATAGGTTCATAGGTTTATACTAGGCTATCTGCCCTAAGGCATTTATAAGCCTAGCCCAAAGTTATGTGGCTTACGCCACCCCTTAGGTTAGAAATAATGTGCCCATTAGTTTGTTGTGCCTCTGTCCAGCAGTGACACAGAGATGATTCCCGGGGTAAACCTACGATCTCCCATCCACCGGTCAAGATTTCTCTTGAACAGAGCCAGCGAGGTGCTCTGCCTCACATGGACCGGGATTTTATTCCACAGCATGGGGAGTCTCTGGGTGATAAATCTATCCCTCCAGCACGTCCTATTTATATCCGTGCTAAGGTTTAAGTCACTTGCTCTAGTGGTTCTGGTGGATTTGGATTTTTTTGAAGTGGAGCATGTCCATTAATTCCGGGTTGGTCATGGCCTTGTATGTCAGGCACAGGTCACCTCTGAGCAGACGGTATGCAACTGAATAGAGTTGGAGTTTCTTCAGTCTGGCAGTATATGACAGGTTTTGGAGTCCCTTTATCCTTTTGGTGAGGAACTTTTGGGGTCTCTCCAATTGCTGCAGGTGTCGGGTGAGATACATCCCGAATGGGGCATTGTACTCGATCATTGGTCTGATAAGTGAAGAGTACAGGGGAACAATGACCTCACTTGATCTGGATGTGAATCCCTTCATGATCAGATGGGCAATGTAGAAGGTCTTTGAACCACTTTAGCAATGTGAGTGTGAAGCGAGAGGCCACTGTCAACCTGGGTACCCAGGTCCCTGATAACCTCTTCTGTGCTTAGTGGGTTGCCACCTATATGGTAGCTTGGGGTTACCTTGGTTTTCCCGAAGGGTATGACTATACACTTTTTTGCGTTTAACTTCAGGCCATGGCTCTGGCACCAGCTATCAGTTTCCGTGAGACCCCTCTGAAGGATGTCTGTGTCCAATGTACTATCCACTATGGCACCCAGTTTGCAGTCATCCGCAAACTTTGTCAGCCATAGTCCTCCTATGTTTGCCTGTACTTCTGAGAAGTAGATGCCGAACAATAGGGGGCCAAGGACTGAGCCCTGTGGGGCACCACTTGTAACCGGCTTGGAGTCTGACATGGCTCCGAGATGTGATGAAGCTGGGTTCTAGATGGGTATGAATGCAGCTGTGAGTAGCATCCCACCTTCACCAGTGATGCTACAATACCAGTAAAAAATGACTGACTTCAGCTGTTGGTGTAGTTTGCCACACCAAGGGGATCCAGTATTGGTCAGCCTGAGGAGACCTCATCATCAAACCATGATTTTTGCCAGAGGTGTTACCACTTAGCTTCTTGATAATGAGAAACGTTATCTGTCCCCATAGTGCCTTTTTTCAGCTATGTCAAGTTAAACTGTCAAACATAAAAATAACTCACGACTACCTAAAGGCACTGCTACTCAGTGCTAGGAGTTTAAATAAAAAAAAATGCACTCCCTGGAGAATGCATACATATGTTCAGTCATGGAAACATGGTTCAGAACCATAGAAAGCTCCCTGGCTATCAAAGGCTACAATGCCTCTTGTACATTTCTATCTCCCTTAGGGTAAAAGAAAGGGATGAGGTGTATATGTCCATAAAGGACAATTATACTGCTAGAGTGGTCCAACAAAATGAGCTGTTCCATGCCCAACTAACCATAGGTGTGACTCCTAACATGAGTCCAGAAAACTACACCTTCTACCTAAACCTACCAGAAACTCTTAACATTCAGCTCAACACCATAGTTATAGGTGACTTCAACTTCTCTGAACTGGGAGACTTGTACAGCCTATAATTCACTTGCTCAGAGGTTTTTGGACTTTGTCAATGCAAGCACCCTGGAGCAAACTAGTTAGATCTCCAGCTAGAGGTACAAATATCCCAGACCTAGTACTCACAAACATAGGGGGGGGGTGCTGCTTCCTTCTTGGTAAGGTCTGACCACAAAATGATCTCCTTTACTATTAAAGCTAACTTAGAACCCCCGCCAAACTCCAAACCTGTTAAGAACTTTGCTAAGGCTGATTACCTTGAGCTAAGTAACTTATTAAACTTACAAGTCCCTCTGAACCCAGATGACACTGAGACCTACTCTAAGCTGTACATAAATGCACTGTATAACCACATTTCATAGCTGCATAGAGGAGGCAGTATCTGTCGAAATCAAACTTATGATTACTGACTAAAATAAACCACCCTGGTGGACCTCTAGCATAACTAGACTGTTCAACAAAATTAAAAAATCCTCTTCATAGCCAAGAAGGAACAAAAAATGATGCAAAAACACACTTGCCAGTCTAAAATTGGAGAGCTGGTCAAATCTGGCAAAGCAAACAGAGGCAAAAATAACTATAAGACTTTGTAACCTCAGGGGAAACTCTCGGAAATATGCTGAGTTAATCGTGAATGGCAACACTAACACGCAGCCTGAAACTATAGCAAACCCACTGGCTGACAATTTCACTTCAGAACCCCCTCCCCTCCATCACCACCTACCACACCCAAAGAAACACCCCCAACATTCCCCCTACTTGTCCATTGAGGGGAATAGGTCCTGATTGCACTTGCTAAAGCCAAAAACACAGCCCCTGGGTCCCAACATTCTAGGATGCTGCTTAAATAGCTTAAAATAGAATCCATCAGGGCCACTGGAAACCCTCTTTAACCACAGCCTCTGGACAGGCTTTGTCCTAGAGGACTGCAACAGTAGTCCCCCCCCCCCGCACAGGGGGGTCCATCAACTGACCCAGGGAACTACAGGTCATAAGCTTGATCAATTTATCTGCAAGGCCATGGACAGAATTATCATGTTCCTGTGTTATTGAGGAGGTCCTCTCCAAAAACTAGACTAGACCCAATTTCCCCTTGTCAAAGGGAGGTCTTGCCTGTTCAATCTGGTGGACTTCTAGGAAGTCACCAGGGCAATGGATGAGGTTAAATGGTACACGCTGCTTATCTAGACCTGGCTAAAGCTTTTGACACAATATCCCATTCAGGGATCCTTGATAAACTTGCCAAGTTAGGCAAAACCCTAGATCAGATGGATAGTCAACTGGCTCACTAACGGGATACATGCTGTCTGGAGAGGTGAATCCACTTCTGACATGAAACTTGTTAAGTGTCCCACAGGATACAGTGTTGGGACCACACTCATTGGTCTTCACTTCAGAGAAGTATATACCAATGTTGGTCCTCTGGCTCACCAAGTTTGCTGACAACTAAGCTGGGAACAATCCTTCAAACAGATCTAAAATAAAAAAACGACTGATGCCAAAACCATAGTTTGAGACTAAATGCTAAAGAAAAATGCATAAGCATACACTGTGGTAAATCCAATCTCTGCAGATTTATAATAGCACACCCCTAAAAGTATCAGTAGTGAGGTACCTAAGAACAGTGATAGTAACAAAACGTTTGACCACAAGGTAGCTACAGTAGTGACGAAATCCTTTTGTATGGCTCTACTTATTAGTAAAGACATTGCATCAAGATCGAAGGAAGTCAGTTGCATTGTGTTTGGCCCTAATCAGGCCCATAATAGAGTAAAATGCTGCTCCTGCATGTACCTAACCAGTCACACCAATTGGAGTGGCCCCAAAGGTTTCTTGCTTTTCCTTGCGCCATTTCATATTATTATTGAGGGGACTTGTGCCTGACCTACAAGGCAATCTCTGATCCAGCCCTGATGAAAATCTTACATATTCACAAGAAGTGTACAATGGTTACGCATTCCATGGACCTGAACATTCTCTGCTAACAACTTGCTTCAGAGGATGATTTGTATCCCAAAGTCAACCTCATCTATGGAATAAACTTCCCATTTTTGTAAAAGCCTGTCTTACTCTGTCCAAAAAAGAATTTGAATAAATGGATGGGGAGGTTTGAATTAATTCCTAGGGTACTGCCAATGTCCATTGTAGACAGTGGCAACACCCAAAGACCCCTTACCCTATCCCATATCTGGGAGAATTGAGATGTGAGAATATCCTGGTATTATTGGCTAGTTTTGTAAAGGGTCTTGTGCCATTAGCCTAGTAATGGCCTATGAACCTGTATAGTTACCAGGAGTGGATGACTTCCAAAGGCTATTGTTCATTTCTTGGCATTTAGTTTTAGTCCATGGCTCTGATACCAGTTTGTCAGCCCTTTCTGGAGAACATTTGTGTTGGTGGGGGATTCTATGCCTGCTCCTATTTTACAATCATTTACAAATTTAGTCAACAAGAGGTCAACATTGAGCTTGACTTGGGGAAGTAAATGCCAAAAAAGTGTGGACCCAAGACTGATCCCACTCATTAATGGCCCCTTTGAAGAGGTGAACACAATTCTAACTTCCTGGATCCTGTCTGATCCAACTGGCTAACTGCTGGATGACATAAAGGTTTGCACCAAACCTCTTGAGTTCATCATTGTCCAAGTGGGCATTATCAAATGCCTATACCAGGTCAAGGTAGGCAGTGTAAACCATTTTGCACTCATCCATTCTTTGGTGACTTTCTAAAACTCCACCAGGCTGAGTAGGCATGACTTGCCCTTGATGAAACCAAACTGGGTTGGGTCCAGTGCCTGGAGATTTCCTCTGTCATTTACATGATTCTTTCCATGGCTTTTATGAGACTTGTGGGTCTGTAGTATCCTGGGTCTGTAGATGGCCCACCTTTGTGCAAACTGACTGTTACTGCTCTCCATTCATGAGGCATGAAACCTATTTGAAGGCTATAGATAAATAACAGTTCCAGAGGGCCAGATAGGTCATGTTTCATGCTATTTAAAAGGCATCCTGGCATATTGTCTGGGACCATTGATGCTGTGTTCTTGGCCTTAGAGCATTAAGCATCTGTCCCTAGCGATGGCAGGAGGAGTTGTATTTGGTATCCTCTCAGGGGAGATTGAGGGAGGAATTGGTTAAGTTGGAGCTGAATTTGTTATCAGTAAGTTAGCTATATGTAATATAATTTTATCTTATAGAACTAAGATGGTGGCACCATGATGACAGTGGCCTCTCCAGCTCCTGTTTTGCACTTAACATTTTTTTTTGTGTTATACTTGCCTGTTTTGTCGGGTTGTGGGTCATTAGTATGGTCGGGTGTGTCCGGTGCCAACGGTTGTTTGTGCTGAACCTAATCAGCTCATTCTGAGGGGAGAATAATTGGAGGTGACATTTACACTGTCCCTCCCCTGACCAGATCCTTCACCCCCTGTGCCATTGATTGAACATGGTTATCTGCACTGGAGTTGTTTATAGCTCTAGGCAACGGAGCCACACTTTATTTCTTCATTTGTTAGCTGTTGTATTTAGAATTTACATAATGATATACTAGTGAAATAAGTACTACAAAACAAAACTTTTACTATCTGTAAAGAGCTCTTTTACACCCCTATCCCTTTGTCTTGCCCAATGGGTCCATTTCCTTTACCCGATTTACTCGTACCTTCCTGTCTCAGGATAGGAGCCAGGCATCTCCAATCCAGATTAGTCAGTTTCTTCCCTAGATGCCGGCTAGAGATCTTATTGGCATGGTTTACCAGGAGAGGTAAGGGTCAAAAAAATGGGGATCTGTCCAGTTTACCTGATTCTGTTGACACATTTCCTAATCCTATGAGCTTTTATAACTTGGGCAGTTCTCTTATTTTTCAGAGGGCTGTCAACTGCAAGGAAGCCTGCATGTCTCTACACGCATCTTTCCCATGGCCCACTGCTGTGAACCCTGGCAGTGTGTACTTAGCAGCCCTGTTCTAATGGGACAGCTAATACTCCTGCTATGTTTCACTTAGCAAACTATAGCTACCTTCTCAGGATGGACGGGCTGCCAACTGCATCACTCTCCATCCCCTCCAGAACATGTTTAGTTGAGCACAAGTTACCTAGTTTACAGTCTGTTATCCTTTGATCATGCTGCCAGGCAGTATATAGCCGTAGTAACTTCTCACTAGAGACCACAGGTTCTAGAAAAGCTTTAAATAGCCAGTTAAAATGAGCTCTTATGAGCAGTCCAGCAATCCAACCACCACACGGAGGGATGCAAAAAAAGTTTAATGAGGTAAGCACTTTCACTACAACTGTAGCTTCATCAGACCATTCAGTGATGACGTGACCAGGTGAATCACTCACACCTACTCAATGTTGCTGAGCACTGGAGAGCTCTTGAGCATCAGGATTCAGTAATTTTCATGACAAAGTACAAATTGGGTCCCCTTCTCCTGCTGCTTATATACGGTGTCCCATAAGAATCTCTTTTCCTGTTTATAAATAAACATAATATGTTTTCCATATATTTTATTTGGTTAGAGTAGTTGAGAGCTAGTGCCTCACACTTCATAAAGCTTTAAAGGAGGGTCCCTTGGAGATAAGGTGGATTTAAATTCCTCTTAAATGCTATGATCTTCAACAGCTTACTAAACATCCATAGTCCTACCAATGTGGCAACACGCTGTGGATTAACAGTAAGTCATTAGTGTCCTATTTGATAGCTATCTACATGTGGTTCTGTCAGTGCTTTAACTTTGCCAGTAAGTGGACTGGTCCTATGACCCTTTTTAACCACGACTTGAGCTTGGTGCACATTCAGATTACCAGGACAAATTAACATCCTGTTTCCAGGACAAGAAAAATGGATATTGCTCACCTGGAGTGTAGTGTCCACATTGTCATACATGCTTCCCTCCATGGGGAGCGCATTTCTCATTGCTGAAAATGCCTCCATCGATGGATGATATCTAGGTAGTTATAATGTGACCCCTAAAGCACCACTGTAGCAGCTTAACTAAAGCAAAAAGGGGAAGCAACAAAATTGCCATCCTACTTCAGACTTCGTTAAAAAAAAAAAGTAAAACAGCTCTTCGTTTCTTTGGTAGTAGGTAAACCAAGGACAGCCATTCCTAGAACGTCTTCTTATTCACCCTTTACTACTTTACAAACCAAACCCCTCAAACTGGTTTAGTAATCTCACAAAAATATATAAGCCCAGTGCAAATTTGTATTTATTTAACATTTGTTTACTGGGAAAGTCTGACTTGGAACAAAGCCAATATTCAGCAGAGGCCAGGGAGAAATGCTCCAGATGCATGTCTTTCAAACGTGGGAGGAAACTGGAACACCTGGAGGAAACCCACATGAATGCAGGGAGGACATGCAGACTCTGCGCAGAAGGCACTCCAGCAGAGAATCGAACCAGATAACCTCTTGCTGTGAGGCAAGAATGCGACCACTGTGCCGTCCAAATGTTTTGCATGTCTGTGTAGCCTGGCTAATCACAGCAGATTCACTATAGCTGAGTTTATGAAAAGGTTACCTTGATTTCTTTTTTCTGACACTGTGGTCCTACACAACATTCTTCCCTTTATTTTCTGTATTTAGTTTCTATTGCTTTTTAGTGAATTCAGATCATTTATTCCCCAATGGCATTTCTTTTTCATTAACTCCATGCTTCTTCCTAACCAGAATATCTATCCTATATTAAACTATATAGGTTCTCTGACCACATTTTGAGCGCTCTATTTGTGCACAGTGGTTGTACAATTCTGGGTCTTTCATTGTACTGTAAATGTTCATTTACTACAACTGGTTGATGGAAAAATGTCTTAGTGTTGGGCAGGTTTAGCCCAGGAATACAAACTTCCATTTTAGATTAGTATTCTAACCTGGTTAACAGTTGCAGAAGACCCCTAATGTTTTCAGGTACACAATTCACTGTTACAGAGCTGCTTATAGAATGCTTAAAATTCAGCAATTTGCAGAATGCAAACTGTCCTACCTTTTGGGAGAAATTCACCCATTCCAGAAGCTGTCTTAATTCTTAAAATTCCCAGCTGGATTAAAGAAAAGTACATGTTTAAAAGGTGCATAAGATGTAAAACGTGGTTTACTATGTCAAACGTCAAAACAACTTTTGTTCAACATATCGAAAGTAAACCGTGAACATTTTTAAACAAACGGGACATAATATCGAATTGGCTAATCAAATTCGGCAGATTCGACATTGTTTCTGAACACATCATGTGACGTAAACAAAACTTCTATAGCTGACATCACAATTTTGCAAGGGGGCAAGCCCCCCCGTGCCCCCCTACTAACTATATATTCAACTCTGATTGCACTACAGTGAGGTAAGAGATGAAGTTCCCAAACTGCACTGTACCACAATCTCTGTAAATTTCTTTGAATTTATATTAGTGAAATTCGCTAATATAAACATTCGAACATTGAGATATTCAAGCAGATGAACATTCGAACATCTGTGAACATCTCAATGTCGCTATTTTGATAGTAAACCATAAAACGTATTTGATTGTTATTGACCTTTACCTTGCTTTAACCAAGTTGATAAACATAACTTCAAAGGGGCCCAGTCTAAAGCCTGACCATTTCTAAGATTGGCTTTCATAATTTGAGAGGTCTCACTTATTTTATATGGTTAGAGTAGTTTAGAGAGCTAATGCCTCACACTTAAAAGATTTAAAGGAGGGTCTCTACTGACTGTCTTAGACATTTGGTGGACCACAAACTCCTTAAATGCTATGGTCTTTAACTTGCTAACCATCCACAAGGCTACCAATGTGGCAACGTGTTATGGATTAACAGTTGGCCGCTAGTGTCCCATGTAATAGCAGCCATTAAGTACCAGACCCTTTTAGTTGGGTATAACTTTCTTACCACATTCAGTGCCAAATTATGCAGTTTTGGAAGTGTTTTTACATTTTTAGGATAGCCCCATGAAAGTTTTCTTTGACCTGAAAACCCCTTCCTTGACACACAAGACCTGAATCCACAGTACATCACTACCTAAATGTAGAGTCTGTTGTATTTCCATATTAAATACAGAAGCAGACATGTGCTTCCTAGTGAGGCAAGTTACCAACTAGATGTTTCAGGTGGAACACCTGTAACCCGATGTAGTAATGACACAATAATGTAAGAGGCTACTCTTCTAAGGGTACAGGGTATTTTTATTATCTATAATATTTTTGAGGTTTACAATAGCTCATTCTTTTCAGTCTATTGATGGATGTCTCACTATATAGAGATAGACTAGGAGGCATAGGTACTAAATTATTTTGTAAAGTATGCTGGAAAAATAGTCTTTTAGACTATAGCAGTATGCATCCTAGACATGTTTTTCCGAACATTATTAAAGGACAACTGAATAAAGTTAAGAATATATGTAATGTAGACACTGACGTGGAAAAGGAGGTTGAATATTTACAACAGCTATTTATAGAAAGGGGTTATAGTAAATCCACCTTCCAAAACATTAAGAATAAGACCCTTCAAAATAGTGAGTTTAATCCCATAGAGACAGCTCCCAATGTAGATGTAGGTTTAAAAAGAAATGGGGTAAGTTTTGTTGTGAAATATGCTAGTGACAATAATAGGGTTTGACAGGGGATAAACTGAATATTATAGCGGAGGTCCCTAGCTTTACATTTATAATTGTAACTTGAAGCAGTTACTATGCAAGGCTCAGCAAAAGACTGCTACATCTACACATAAATTAGGAACATATCCTTGTAAAAACTGTAAGATGTGTGAACATATATCTACAGTTCAAGAATTCAAGCATCCAGTTTTATCTTTTATTTTTGAACCCAGGCTGTGTGTTACTTGCAATACGACTACTATAGTCTACCTGGCAGAGTGTAAAGGATGTAAGTGTTTTTATGTAGGCAAAACTCAAACGTCTGAGGGATACGATGTATCAACATAGGTATGATGTGAAAAATAACAATAGATTAAATGCTTTAGCTAAACATATAACGGAATTTCCTATACATAAATTTGGTTTTAAAGTCTCGCAAATTATTTGTGATGGGGGGGGGGGGTAATTCAGGTAGAATGTATTGAATTAAAAATGGATTTTAAGATTGCAAGCCCATGTATATCCAGGACTAAATAACTATGTATGTATCAAACCTGAGCTTGATGCTCGCCCCCTTTAAATGAGTGTAATGATGAATACTGGATAATTGATTCAAATTTGTTTTTAACTGATTTATTTTATTGGTCAATTTTGATTATAAAATGGGTGTGTTTTGTATTTTACTGAGGACTTGAAAAAGCCTAGGTGTTCTACATGAAAGCGCTTGTCTGTATGAAATCTGTTTTTACGCTGAAACGAACCAAAGAATGTAAAAACTGGCAGAGTCCCAACAAGAACGAGGCACAATGAAGAAAACTATTTTAATATAAAATAAAAACAACAAAAGTAAAATCCGTAAGCGCTTTCGTTTAAACAGTGTAAACTTCATCAGACAAGGTTAAAAATGCAAGATAACCATTTAAATACATCTCAAATCAATCAGATTGGGCACAGGGAAAAAGTAGCTGATTATTAACAAGAAAAAAGAAAAAAAAACATAATTAACCCTTCTGTTTTTACAGCCGTGGTGGTCCTGTGTTTTTCTTTACATTATTGTTGATCCGTTGATGATCTTTGGACTTCTGCTGCTATTTTACTTTTGTATTTATCCATAATGTTCTGCAGTTTATGTAAATTATCCACTGCCTCCTGTGGCATCATTTGATGGTGTGGCTATAGAGAAGCTTAAACTGAAATTGGAAAACTTTTTTTTTTGCAAAGTTATTTCCAACATTCACATTGTGAATATAACTACAGATGAAATTGTGAGTGGACAAAACATGGGAGGTTGGATTAATGGTTAAGGTGTTTACCTTACAGACACAAGGTGCAAGGTTTGATTCTCGTTTGGGGTAATCAGCTAGACTTAAAATGGCCCACAAGAGCAGTTAGTCTAGTACAAATCTATGAACAAGTGCTCTTTTTATTTTTACTGCTGAATTGACTATATTGTCAACGTTTAGAAAATGCCACATGCACAGCTAATGCAGCATTTACTAATTGTCTTATTTTAAGAACTCTGCATTCCACCCCTGCAGCTCTATGGCTTACAGGGCTAATGCACTGAGAATCCCATTGGCACCTGATATTCAACTACCAACACAAGAAGCTGGAGACTCCAGGCAGGGGCAAAGTTTCCCTCAAGTGTGGTGCAAAGCTCAAAGTGAATCTTCTCACTTGTTATATGCTGAAGTGGATGTGATCTGAATTATTTCTACTAAATAGGACTGTAGTTGGTTCAGTGTTCACTTTTTCACAGACATGGAAGAATGAGACCTACTTTAACGACTTTGAAACACTTTGCACTGACAGAGGCCAGAATCTGTGACCCCCTGGATGGCGCTAAAAGTTGACACTTCACACTTCACTCTTGTGATTAGCTTGTGATTAGCTTGAGCTTATCACTGCTGTTCTGTGGTGATGTGACTGGTATACGATGTTCTGTGGTGATGTGACTGGTATACGATGTTCTGTGGTGATGTGACTGGTATACGATGTTCTGTGGTGATGTGACTGGTATACGATGTTCTGTGGTGACTGGTATATACGATGTTTTGTGGTGATGTGACTGGTATAAGATGTTCTGTGGTGATGTGACTGGTATACGATGTTCTGTGGTGATGTGACTGGTATACGATGTTCTGTGGTGATGTGACTGGTATACGATGTTCTGTGGTGATGTGACTGGTATACGATGTTCTGTGGTGATGTGACTGGTATACGATGTTCTGTGGTGATGTGACTGGTATACGATGTTCTGTGGTGATGTGACTGGTATACGATGTTCTGTGGTGACGTGACTGGTATACGATGTTCTGTGGTGATGTGACTGGTATAAGATGTTCTGTGGTGACTGGTATACGATGTTCTGTGCTGACATGACTGGTATAAGATGTTTTGTGGTGACGTGACTGGGGTATACAATACTGTCAGTGGTCTAACTCAAGACTTTTCTCACTTGCGTACTGGGTGACATGACTGGGGTATATGATCTGTGGTGTGGTGACTGGTATGTACGATGTTCTGTGGTGACGTGACTGGGGTATACAATACCGTCAGTGGTCTAGCTCAAGACTTTCTCACTTGTGTACTGGGTGACGTGACTGGGGTATACGATACTGTCAGTGGTCTAGCTCAAGACTTTTCTCACTTGTGTACTGGGTGACGTGACTGGGGTATATGATCTGTGGTGACGTGACTGGGGTATACAATGTTCTGTGGTGACGTGATTGGGGTATACGATGTTTTGTGGTGACATGACTGGTATACGATACTGTCATTGGTGTAGCTCAAGACTTGTGTACTGGGTGACATGACTGAGGTATACGATACTGTCAATGGTCTAGCTCAAGACTTTCCAGTTTCTCACTTGTGTACTGTGACCTTAGATATTTAGGAATTGTGGTGGTAACTATTTTGTATCCCTATAACTATGGGTATTGCTGAACCAATTCATGCATGTACATACACTTCATGGCTGCAGCCTTTATTTTATAGCCAGGAAGACTTGACTGTCAATGTCCTTTTGTTTATAAAACAAAATGTTTACAAATATCATTCACTTTGTGAATACCTTATGTTCTCTGGCTCTAAAATCAAATGCAAAGAGGGCACCCATGCCTTTTAGGCTTTTATTTCTCTTGATCACAGGAATGGTTATCTTCTCCCACACTCGTAGGCTGAGATGGATGTTTCACATTGTAGGCCAGGTTGTATGGCTGAATGAGTATTTCATATCTGCATCTGTGGTGAAAGTCCTCTCTAGATGGCGCCATTGAACAAGCCCAAGGTTGGTTTATAGGATCTTGGCCATTTTTGAGAAACTCTACCTTGGGTAGCTGTGTATAGGAGCAGATTTCCTTTGGGTGTGGATTGCAAAAGCAACATAATTGCCTGGCTGGGAGTGGGGTTGGCAAAATGGTTAGTCCTTTCTCACATGTACAGGGTTTGATTCTTACCTTTAGTTATTGGCTAAGTTTATTTGCAGACTGATAGCCTAGTGTTTACCTACAATCATATACATCTGTTAGTGCCTGTAGTGTATTAAGCTAAAATTTTGAGGTAGAACAGTAACAGTTTCCATGCCAGATATTTTTACCTGAAAGGTAGTGTACACAAAGTCAGACCCTTTGGAGAGGGTTTAATTTTGTGCATTGGGATGTAAGACATTAACTTTGTATAGAACTGTGATTTCTGTTTAACATTATTTTTGACTTTCTGCACTTTTCAAGTTTGCACTTCTGAGGACCATGGGAATGTGGAAAATGCGCTATGGACAGTGCCGTCAGCTAACCTGTCTTGTGTAGGTCACTTGGGGTGCTAGCTTTTGATTTTTGTCCCTCTTCATCTTCAGAACCGACAGAATTAGATTGGGTATTCCATGTAAAGTTTAAGGTGATTAAAGACCTGAAACAACACTGTAACAGCTCTATTCAGTGTTTTTAAATATATTAAGAGGTTAGCCATTACAACTTCCATTGTTTTTTTGGTAGAATGGAATGCCATTGTAACCCACCTGGGAGTTAAAACTGGAGACCTAATGCTTAGAATAGGTAAGGAAGGTGGCAAAGGTGTAATGCTTCAGGAATAAGATGATGAATGCAGTGGGATTATGTTTAATAGATGCTAACAGCATTGCATGTGGTTGGGGAGCATTTCTGGGGAATTGTACTTGTCCACTGGAGGTGGTTACAGTATGGTAGAGAAATGCCATATTGGTTGATCATGTACTAAGAAAGCAGTAGGGTATGCTGAGGTCACTACAGCAGTGGAAAAGGTGAGGAAGCACCTGTTCAGTTTGAAGTACTAATCAGGAAGCAGCAGGGT
This sequence comes from Protopterus annectens, assembly GCF_019279795.1. Lineage (NCBI taxonomy): Eukaryota > Metazoa > Chordata > Ceratodontiformes > Protopteridae > Protopterus > Protopterus annectens. The sequence goes on from NC_056732.1 coordinate 1,813,116,878, forward strand.
TTGGACTGTATCCTGAGATGACCAGATGGACAGAATTATACAAGAACAGATCATGCTTGCCATAGTGTTGTTGCCTACTTGTTAACCAAATCTGTGAAATGCCCATGGGATCTCTTGCAGCCATGACATGGACTCCAAGGGGTATGTGTGGGTGTGTGTAGTCTGTCAACCAACATGTCCGATGTGGGAGGACACCACAGTACTAGAGAAAGCCCTGGAGACACTGGGAGACTACACTGATTACTGGTGAAGTCTAACTGGGTTAAAATGCCTTTTCAGCATTGGCCCTGGGAGTAAAGCTCCATAAGTAACAATTGTGTAACAAATCTAGTAAACTGAAAATAGTAGGCTACATGTGCAGAGTGCAGCAGTGCAATACAAAAGTGTAAACCTAGAATAACTAAGTACATGACTACATTTTGATAGGTGGATTAGTCTAAAGTGTGGAGGTCCTGGTAAACATGAGTTGAGACTCAATAGTGAGGAAACTCAATAGTGAGGAAAGAGAAGAATTGCAGTAGTACACATTGTAGAGCACTAGGAATGGGTGTAGTACACATTGTAGAGCACTAGGAATGGGTGTAGTACACATTGTAGAGCACTAGGAATGGGTGTAGTACACATTGTAGAGCACTAGGAATGGGTGTAGTACACATTGTAGAGCACTAGGAATGGGTGTAGTACACATTGTAGAGCACTAGGAATGGGTGTAGTACACATTGTAGAGCACTGGGAATGGGTGTAGTACACATTGTAGAGCACTAGGAATGGGTGTAGTACACATTGTAGAGCACTGGGAATGGGTGTAGTACACATTGTAGAGCACTAGGTATGGGTGTAGTACACATTGTAGAGCACTGGGAATGGGTGTAGTACACATTGTAGAGCGCTGGGAATGGGTGTAGTACACATTGTAGAGTGCTGGGAATGGGTGTAGTACACATTGTAGAGCGCTGGGAATGGGTGTAGTACACATTGTAGAGCGCTGGGAATGGGTGTAGTACACATTGTAGAGCGCTGGGAATGGGTGTAGTACACATTGTAGAGCGCTAGGAATGGGTGTAGTACACATTGTAGAGCGCTAGGAATGGGTGTAGTACACATTGTAGAGCACTGGGAATGGGAGTAGTACACATTGTAGAGCACTAGGAATGGGTGTAGTACACATTGTAGAGCGCTGGGAATGGGTGTAGTACACATTGTAGAGCGCTGGGAATGGGTGTAGTACACATTGTAGAGCACTGGGAATGGGTGTAGTACACATTGTAGAGCGCTAGGAATGGGTGTAGTACACATTGTAGAGCACTGGGAATGGGAGTAGTACACATTGTAGAGCACTAGGAATGGGTGTAGTACACATTGTAGAGCGCTGGGAATGGGTGTAGTACACATTGTAGAGCACTGGGAATGGGTGTAGTACACATTGTAGAGCACTGGGAATGGGTGTAGTACACATTGTAGAGCGCTGGGAATGGGTGTAGTACATATTGTAGAGCACTAGGAATGGATGTACGTATTATGGAGGCTGAGAACTGGAAATTGAAGTATTGAGGAGGAGAATGATTGGAATATAGGATTGGTAAATGGCAGTATAAAGGTATGAGGGGATCGGTAAATGGCAGTATACAGGTATGAGGGGATCGGTAAATGGCAATATAAAGGTATGAGGGGATCGGGACAAGAGTACCCCTGGGAGCATACTGAGGAGTTGGAGAACTACACGAGGGGTACTATTGGTAAGGACCATCCTGAGGGGTTTAGTGTATGACATGAGGTACTGTCAGTGAGGAGTGTACTATGTGAGGGGTATGTAGAGTTTTATGACTAGAAATCTTACGGATGTATTGTGCACCATATGAAAAGCTGTGCTGGTGGACAAGGGTTTAAGCTGGGGGGGGTATATAGGAACAAAGCCATATGCTTATTAAATGTAGCTTAAGTTGTGATTTGAAGGATGCTGCATTTGGAGTTGAGTATTTAAAGGGATGGAATTCCATAGTTTGATATGAGTATTGGGAGTGTCCTGTGGTATTTACAGAATTATAGTGAGTAACTTGTCTTGAGCATAACACTGTTGGAGTAGTAATGTATGTTTACAGTTGGTCAGTTTTGGGGGTTATAAATAAGCTTTTATCCAACCATGATTGGCTTATTCATTGGCAGTGGACAGTTTGGTTAAGTGAAGTTGGCTGCTGCATGGAGAAAAATGTCCCTTTCTCCTGAGGTTTTAATAGTGTATGGAGATTTGAAAGGTTCATTCCACATAAGGCATTCAGAACTTGCTTTCATTCCCAGATTGGTCCTGTGTACTTTCAACCTCTGTATTACTTGTAGGTTTTATAGGTGTTTACCTATTACCAGAAAGTCTTTTTTAAGCATAGCCATGCATCCCAAATCTGACGAGTTCTGGTACCTTACAGAAGTGTAAGCAGGGGTTTGGGAGACTAAACCTGTACAAGCAGGGGTCCAACTGTCCAAGTTAAACTTGAATTGGGTTAGGGAGGAACTCTCATGGGGATGGATCCTGTTCCAGAGACTGGGTAGTCTCTGGGATACATGCCTGTTTCTCCAGCAGGCCCTATTTATATTGCAGGCAAGGTTTAAATCTTTAGAATGGGTAATTCTGGTGCTGTTTTGCTGATATGCAGGAGGTGCATCAGAGTGGGGTTTGACAATACCTTCTATGCCAGGCATAGTTCTCCCCTCAACAGCCTGTAGGAGGCAGAATACAGGGATAGATCCTTGAGGCAGTCTGCATAGGACACTAATCCTGTATTTTAGTGAGGAACCTCTGTGGTTGTTCCATTTGTTGGATATGCCTGTTTAGGCACATACCAAAGGGGGCATTGGCCTCTGATAGGCCTGATGAATGCTGAATAGTGGAACAATGACTTCTGTGGACCTAGATGCCATACCTTTAAGTTGCACAACATAGAACAATTTCTTTACTATAGACATGTGATGGTCAAAGTCTAGATTACTGTGTCCCAAAGTCCCTGACTACTGGGTCTACTCTAAGAGGTGTGTTGTTGGTGATTATTACCAGAAGTGAATGACTTCCTGAAGGATACTATTATGCATTTAGTTTTAGTCCATGACTGACAGCAGTTTATCAGCCCTTCCTGGAGAACATTGGTCTGTGTCGGATTCAATTATGGCTCCTAACTTGCAATCTGGAAATTTAGACAGCCATAAACCATTGACATTGGCTTTGACTTCAGAGAAGTATATGCCAAAAAGGAGTGGTCCAAAGACTGATCCCTGAGGAACTCCACTTCTGACGGGCCTCTTTGTAGAGGTGGACTCCCAGTTTTAACTTCCTGGGTCCTGTCTTTAAGCCAATTGGCTATCCACCAGGTGACATGGTACCCAACCTCTTGAGTTTGTCAACCATGCCCAAGTGGGGAATTGTCAGATACCTTGGCCAGGTCAAGGTAGGCAGTTTGAACTATTTTGCCATTATACATGGCTTTGGTGACCTTTTCATAACCCCACCAGATTGAATAGACATGACCCGCCCTTGATGGAATTCAACTTTCTAAGTGTATAACAGCAGTATTTAAAATTGTCCCTGTTTTGGGGGTTTTGTCCCCCCATCATCCTTGGAGAAGGTAAAATTCCAGGCTCTTACCAGCCTGGACACTTATTTGGAGAGCTCCATGATCTGTCTTCACATTAGTCTAGTGAGGTAAGTCTCATCTACATCCACATGGACTGAGTCATACTGGTACTTTTTTTTTTCCTGCTTAATCTAACAGAAGCTTATCAGCATCAAGCAGGAAGGGAAATCAAACCAGAAGCGGATAAAAATCAGGCAGCAACTGAATGTGCCAAAAAACAAAAGAATATAAGGTGAAGGATCAGATGAGAAGGCAAGAAATGTGGAAAGCATAAATATAGTTGCAAGTATACAGAACTTCTTGAATAACCTCGTGTTTATCAGGAGCGGACACAGGAATGGTTAAGGAGGCAAATTCAAACCAAGAGATGAAAGGTTTAATATTGGCAGCCCAAGAGGAGAAACATACAAATGTAGGTTTTGCAAAACTGAATTGGAAACAGTTGCACACCTCGATGCTGGTTGTGACATACTAATGGCAGAAGGACTGTATACTGGAAGGCATAATAATGTGGTGAGACTGTACTGGGGATTGTGCAAACATTATGGCATTGAAGTGGCTGAAAAACACTGGAAACATGAGCCACAAAGGAGCCACAAAGCATGATAGAAAGTGAAGTCTACATCACATGGGATCATCCATTACAAACTGTTCAAAAGATAGATGCTAGAAAACCAGATCTAGTGGTCCAAGAAATGACGAGAGTAGCATTGATCATCGAAATCGCCGCACCCACTGACTTGTGTACAGAGAGAGATGGTGATAAAAATCAGGATCTGCAGGCAGAAACAAGAGCAATTACTGGGCACATTGCGGGTACTGCGAAGAGCACGTTTGGCTAACATCAAGGATTGAAACAATACTAGTTTCATGAACTTTAATCGTACTTTTACTTAGGAATGGGGTCCATTCCCATCATGGTATTAGAAACCCAAAAGACTTGGAGAAATTAAAAAGGAAGTACTTGTGGGCCAATGACCTGAGTGTGTGCATAATATTGTGTATCCTGGCCCCTGATAAGCGACTGACTGTGACTCTCCCTTACTCAAACCTGGTGAGAGGGACATCAGTGTATTTCATGAGTCTCCAGTGAACAGAATGTTGGATTGTGTGGTGGCTTGCCTTATTCGCTTAGAAGTAGAGGCTTCATGGAGGTGTGGTGTGGCTGTACATGATGTGGGTGTTTTGAGAGAGTGCATTCAGTGCTGTTGAGGGCATTTGCCTACTTTGTTGGAGGTCTTCGGGTTTAGGAAGGTTCCATTTAAGTGCCTCAGTTATGTGGGTTTGTATGTGCTTTGAGTTGTGTGTGATGAGTGCAGTGTGTACCACTGACAACCTTATTGACATTAGGAGTGCTTTTATGTGACCTTTGCCTTCAGTGACATTGTGTTAATACATCTCTTGTATACCATATCAGTTTGAGAATTAACTGGTCCTCTGTAAACTTGAGGCAATTTCTGCATTTGCCTCAGGATACATATATCCAACAAGGTGGTAAATGAGATAGTGGGGAAAGTTCATACCCATGGCAAGAGACCCTTTTTACTGAACTCAGTTGGAGCAAGAATATAAAGCAATGTCAGTGTCCAGTTTGCATCTCTGGGGACAGTGCTTGTCACTACAAACTAGCTGTCCTGTGTGCAACTAGATGTTGGTGAAAGTTCAGTCCTGCTTTTACATGAAAAATGTTAGTCAAGGTGTCTGCCTGTACAGGGCACTGCCAAACACTTGAGTGGAAACTAGTCCCTGAACATTTAAGGATGGAGTATTTAGACAGATATTCTGAAGTTAGAAATAAATCTAGCAGTGTTTGCTGAAAAGAGATTGTTTGTCAAGAATGATGTAAATGGAGTTGCATGAATGGCTACTGCCTGGTTACTGCTAGTGCTGGTCTCATCACAGCTTCTCTGCTGGGATGCAGTGCTCCTTTGCATCTCACCAGAAGCAAAACATTGGCACCAGTTCCAAGATGGGAAGAGGGCCACAGCCTGTCTAGTGAAACACCATCTCATCCCAGATGATGCAAGTGTCTGCAGGCTTGTTTTAGCCTTTTCCTGGTAGATGCCTTGAATATCAACCAGACCAGTTGGGAATGTCAAGCAGACATGCTGCCCAACCAGAAATGGTTAGGAATCAATGCACTTTGCTTCTCTCACCAAGAGCAGAATATAAGCACAAATTCCAAGCTGTCACCTATGAAGCATTTAGGCTTTCTGGTGATCAGCATTTTCCTGTGCTCCTCCTACCAGGAGAAAACACGCAATCCGGAGACTACTACTGAGGAGAATGTAGGCTCTGCAATAATTGGTAGTCTTGCAATAGATGTCGAGATTTAACGGTAATATGGAAAAAGATGGTTAATATCCTAAGCACTGCAGTGTGTACTAAGCAGTTGGATATGCAAGGGGGCGGGGTAACTTAAGCTTTAGCTGTCTAAGGGGAGAGCAATTATCTTAAAGAATGAAAGCGGGTGGGCACTTTGTATTCTGGTTCTGTGGAATACAGTGGAATGGCCAAGAAATTTAAATCATTGAAGGGGAGTGATTTCACAATCACTTTGTGCTTTTAACAACCAATGAAAGGGGAGGGATGGAGATATGTTCAAATTAACATAAGGGGCAGGCAAATAGAGAGACAGCAGAGTTTAAGAACACATCACCACCAGGGCAGGGAAATTTTGTGACTCAAAAGAGCCACCGTTGTGGCCTCTTTGCTAGTTTTAATATGCAGTTAAAAACAGAATATAAGTAAAACACAGTGTAAAGAAAACAAATCACGGCATACAAAACAGAAGGCAGTAAAGTAATACAAAAATAATAGAAAGCAAAAGTAAACTAACCTTTCCCTCAGAGCAAGTTGTAGCAGAGTCTGGGTGAGCTTTTCCAGTAAAACCTAGACAGCTTTGTAGCATGGATGGCTAGAGTTGTTAGCAGCATGGATGGTTAGACTTTGCTTTTTGCAAGATCTTGAGGAATGCAGAGAAGCTGTCAAGGTGAACACAAAATGCAACATTTCTGACCAACCATATTACAGTCTTTGAAGTCAGCTGAATTCTTCTACATCCATAACAGTATTCAGCTGGGTAAAATCAATCTGGATTCTTTTAAGGCTGCCCAGATGAAGGTGAGTTATGGTTAAAATAGCTGGGCAGCTCTTGAGCAATTTTACTTCTAAAGAGCTCTAGTAGGATTTTAGTGCATGGCTTGTGCAAATGTGACAACTTACCTGCCACTTTTTCTGTCGTCAATTTTTTTTTTTTACTTGTATGGGATCCTGACAGGACGTTGGTGTACTGTCAGTGCATTAAAAGGTATGTACTGCTTGTGTATGCCATGTCAACTTGACTGCCATTTATTCTGTCAACCAGAGGATTCTAGCAGAATTTTAAGGTAGTGCTTATGCATTTACATTATATTAACTGCCAGGGATCACATGATGACACCTTGCCTGCCTTTCTGTCAAACCAAATTTATTCCTAAAGGATTCTGTCACGATAAAGTAGTTGCGCATTTACTGGGCATGTAATGTTTATCCATGCATTGACAAGTTACCTGACATTTATTAACTTTAATGTGGGGGGGTTCTGACAAGGTTTGTGTAGTACTTGTGCATTGAGGCATGCAATGCTTGTTTTAATGCGGGGACAGCTTAGAAGACATTTTGTCTTCTAGTTTTACTTGTATGGTACTCAGGATTTTGGTGGCCTGTGTGCATTTGTGGGGCATGTAGTGTTCTTGTCCATTGACAAAGTGCCCCCCATTTATTTTGACAGACTGATTTTATTTAATGGTTTCTCAAGAATTTAGTGTACTGCTATGCTTAGAAAAGGAATGGACCAAACTGCATAGAAATGAAAACAATACCTGCAGAATAATGTTCAGGAGGAGAGAAGTTTAAGGGAAGGCAGGAATTTGTCAACTTATATAATGCTAGATTGAGTTTCAAGGAAAGATTGTGATGTATATGTATGTAAATGGGAAAGTTATTTTTGGTTAGTGTGTTTGGCCATGTCTTAAGTGGTAATTTGAGAGATCTTCGAGGTTAGTATAGTGTTTGTGTATTATGGAGCATCTGCTGCTTGCCTGTTTGTTAGGACAGTTTACCTGATATTGTTCTATTGCTTTTGCTTACTAAGGACTCTAGTGCCGTGCTTGAGCATTCGCAGTGCATGTATGGGTCAAGTCTGATTTACCTGCCAGTTCTGTCACCCTAACATTTTTGAAGGGTTTCTGACAAAATGTAATGCTCATGCATTACAGGGCATGTGTTGCTAGTATCGTGGGGCCAACTTGCCTGCCATATTCCAAATTCTGCATTTCCTAGAAAGAGAATTTATCTGGAAGCCTTTGCAGAATGGAGGCCGTAGTCAATGCCTCATAAGAAGGTTGTAGAATATGCAGTGGAAGTTTCTCAGACTGCTTATATTTCCAGTTTCCTCTGGTATAGTCCTAACTGCCACCATGAACCAGCAGTCAGCTGTGTCCTCTAGCAGTTTCTTGTGTTAATCTTGACATGGGAGAACCATCTTTCTGAGTAATGGAATTTAAGGGATGTTACTGGATGTGTATGGGGGGAAAGGCTTCTGATGTACTCTAATTCCTCCTCTAGTTGGTAACAGAAACCAAGAAAAGTATGGTATCTGCAAAAATATATATATCTTTTAATTGTTGGCAGCTAAAGGTGATGTATCAGTTGACTAATGAGCAGGTTAGTCATTTTTCTTGAATATCAGATATATGACAGACTGGACTTCATATTCCGTGAATCTCTTCTTTCTTTGATGCTGAAAAACTGGTCTGCATAACCTCTTAAGTGATTCTTTTTCTATGTCCAGGATGTATGTGATGCCAGCCTTGGAGGTCTTGTACTCTTCCTGTAACCCTGATAACTGTTCAGTTTAATAAGGAGTGTAGATATGCTCCTGTTGCCTTCTGAGCACTATCTTTGATATAGAACAGCAGATTTGGAGACTGACTTTATCTTGAGTGGCCAAATATTAAAGCTTTGATATGGTGTAGAGGCTGCTTTTAGAACCATTGTTACTGTTTCAGGGGCGTTTCTTGGGCAAAATTATTGGATTAAAAGGTGGAAGTTAATTTTGGGAGTTAACATTTTCAGCCCACCCTTTCTTTTAATCTTGCAAATATTTTTTGTGCTTAAGGTATACAAATCCTCCTTTCAGGGTTGTCATTTCTCACCACTCTGCTAATATCTAGGAGTGATAGAACCAGCCCTTTCTTCCACAAGCCCCAGGTTCATATTTCAGAATGATGGCTATAAAGAGATGTCCTGAACACTAGGGGTCACAGTCGCTTCAGTGTAGAAAATTTACATTGCACCCTTCTGGTTTCAGAACTGCTTGCTGCTTTTTAAACTGGAGATGCTGTAGTGGAGACTGGTAGCAGCAGTTACAGGTCTCCCCTTTTTTCCCCAACCATCTGTATCGAATGACTCCTTAGTTTCCCTGGAGAGCAGTCCCTTGAGGTAGATAGGCAAGCCCTTTGCTTTTCTCACACAAAACAAAACCACAAGTTTCAGCTATTTTTCCTCAGTTGAAATTAATGAGTGTGTCCAAGATGTGAACAAAATGGATTTGACTGGTCTTTTGAGAATCCTCATTTAATTAACAAAGCATTACCACCGACTGTTATGTTAAGTATAATAAGTGGGGGAATGTCAAATTGCTACTCTTGTTTCCTTGTGTATGTAATTTTGCTGCTGCCTGCATCAAAGACCAGAGAAACATGTTGACAAGTTTGATCATTTCACCCTGAAGCTGTTGATGCTGAGGCAGGCCTCGGCCCCTTTTGATAAGATTTTAAAGGTTTCTGATTTGCAGCATCTATTCAGAAGGCCCAGCAAAGGCTTTGTGACCCTTTACCTTTTCTTTTGTGCAAGGATCTCACTACAGTTTCTCCCAAACTTGCAGAATCTAAAATGTTTTGTATGGTTCACCACTGCAGTAGAATTCTTGACCTAAGAATTGGCTACATGTAGATGGCTGCCTGACTAGGAGGCACAAGAGCAGAGGCTATTCTTAAACTTTGGTGTTGTCTAATCAGCATCATAGCTGGGGAGGGGAAAGTGTACAGACCACCTGTCCTAGGGCTGTTATAACCTAAGTCAGACCAGCAGAACATGACTAGATGGCTATAAAAAGCCTGGATGGGAGTTACTACAAACCATGGGTCCAATTCTCTAGCACTGTGGACTCTGAAATGCCATATAGTACCCACACTAGCATTTTCCCAGGACGCATCCTTGCATTTACAGCACTTGGGTAAAAAAATGAATTGCGCCATGGCAGGCAACCATGGTAAGCTACTGTCCACTTCATTGCTGGGCATCTCTCCCCAAGGAATCTCTCAGTTGATGTAGCTTGTACCATCCTGCTTCCCAGCATGCTATTCCTCTAATAATGAGGAAACTGTCATCAGGATCTGATTTCCTGCAGAAAGCACTCCCCCCTGAAGAGTGATTGCTGTGAGAGATGTTATCTGATACAAGGAGATACCTCAACCTATTGGACCTGGAAAAGTGAACCCTCCAGCAGTCTGGGCTTGGATGCTTTTGGGGATGCATTTCCTAAATGGAGTTGGACTATCAACTTTAACTCCACAGAAATCCACTGGATCCAAGCCTTTCAGTTCCTCAACCAGTTTAGATGCCATGGCTATCAACCTGGTTCCAGGACCCATTTTGGTTTTTAGACAATAGGCAAACTGTCCCTTAAACCCTGATTTAAATCAGAGAAAATGTTCTCCAGCAGGGTGTTTAATATGTACAAGGTAATGCCTTCTAAGTCAGTTCAATGCAGCATATTAAGCTCTGACAATTAAAATGAAAACGGCAGCCATTGCAATTTTTAGTGACAAGTTAAAATAAAAGCTAAAAGAAAAGCAAGTGTGTACAGTCTGTTTACTGGCATGGATTTATTAAGCATTAAGATTTAAATGCAACTATTGATGTCTGATTTTAAGCCACAGATTAGTCAGTAAATCTGCAGCTAAACTACAGACAGTAAATTGGGGGGGGGGGGTTGAATACATTATGTTGTAAACTTTTTTACATTCCTTCATAAGGAAATCTTTGAAGTTGTGGTCATATACAACAAAGGGGCTGTTGCATGCTGTGTGCATGTGCTGGGGGGGTCTGTTGTGTGTGCCGGGGTGTTTGCTATATGTATCCATGTACACCACACTTTTTTGATGTAAAATACTAGCATAAACCTTGAATACTACGGCAAGTTTGATAAAGTGGAAGAACTATTTTATATCAGAAATAGAAAAATTTAGTAATTCTGTAAAATTTCTGTATTTCTAATCTCTAACATTGCCCTCTATGGTTTGTTGTGGAAATGCACATCCATGTGTGTAGAGGCCCTTAGCCTTCTGCATTGGACCTCAAACACCTCTGGACATGTGTTCTACAATGACTCACCCTGTCTGGCATTATTTCTTGCTTGTTAGGGAGGACAGAACTTGATTCTAGACAGATTCTGAAAGGTCTGTGCAACAAACACTAATTTAGCCTTCTGCTCTAACTGCCACGTGCACATAACCCAGCAGCAAGGCAAAGCCCTTGTATATGGGCCTTAAAGCAGGGTTCAGGGTGCAACCCTGACTCAATTTGTGAGGGCTGTCAAAGTGGGGAAGAATCTTGTGAAGTGTGACTATGCTGCAGCATCCAGGATATCCGCTGTAGTTGAGCAACATGCCTGGCTTAGGATCCAGACATTACCTGCAGTGCAGTGCTGCTTTAGACAAGGATTTCAGGAGCCCTGCTTACATCTTTAAGAGGATGCCAAACGTTTCACCTCCTGTTACAAAGTTAATAGCCTATCCTTTTATACAAATGTTTGAAAGTCTACCAGCCCAAGAACAAGGTGTCTGAAAAAGAAGGTAGAGGACTATTAAGGTGGGTAAAAGTGCAGGCAGCAATTTGTAGTTGGGGCCACTCCTAACTTGGCCATCTCTATCCCCACGTCATTCAACATCTTCGTTAAGTTAGTACAGAGGGTTAAGGCCATGGGACATTAACAAGCTACTTCCTGTGGTGGCTGATTTGCTCGTCTTTTATTTACCTGTTTGTTATGCGATCTTGTGTAAGTTGCTTCACCATGCAGGTCTTTGCAGCAACTGGAAATGTGTGTTAAGCTCCTTAATGGTCTCCAAGATTGCATGCCTAGTAACTACCTATGAAGTTTAAGTCAGTTACAGAAGCCCTAAGCCTTTGTCAGAACTATTGGGCAAGCCTTAACGTGAGACTGTTCCATCCTTGAGCAAGCTTCTCATTTGACTGGACTATATGGAAGTGGCCCTACCACTTGTTCAGCCATTAATTATATGAATCAGAGCCCCAGAGAAGGGTTAGTTTTTTTAATGCAGCTAGTGAACTTGGTTTAGCAAGCATGCTTACTGAATTATGCACTTTGTCATCTTTGACATTTCCACCTACTTTATCAAGCCAGTAAAACTGTCCACTACTCTTGTGCAGTATTTTCAGTCCCCACGAAAATGCCCTTCCCCATCACTGATCTTGTTTGTATAGGTAATGATCTCAACTGTGACTTTAAGGGTATACACAACCCCCCCCTCCCCAACTTATTTACTTTATAATAGAACATCTTTCTTGGTTGGTTTATCCCTTGATTTCCACTTATTGGTTATAGCTTTCCCCCTCCCCAACTTATTTACTTTATAATAGAACATCTTTCTGGGTTGGTTTAGCCCTTGATTTTCACTTACTGGTTATAGCTTTTTTGGTTGCTAACTTAATGAAAACCAAGGTCTTCTTAGATATATATGTACACTTCTGTTTGCTAGAATATATGTAAAAAAAAGTTAAACTGCTCTCTGCTGAGAAGCAGGCATCCACTTGTATCTGGTACAACTTCAAGGAAAAATGCTGATAAGGATAACTCTATTCCTGAGGCCCAAGTACAAGAAATGAACCACTCCCTACCGGCTTAGAGACTGGAACAGAAACAACTCCTTTAAAGTTATTCACCTTGAAATGGAACGCAAAGTAGCTTAACCAACTGACATCAGGCAAATACCAAAGTACTGCCTTTGCAGTTCCCAACAAATTGCATTACGTCAACATCAAAAGATTGCTTTCATAAGTGTGTACAAGGACAGTAAAATTGAATGGTAATGCAGCTAATTTCTTGTTAGATCTGTATACTGGAGAACATCAGTGTTGTCTGAAAAGCTTAATATAAGACATTAAAACCTGCTGGACAGTATTGTACATGTCATCTGTTGCATAGACAAGTTATTTTGAATAACTGTGCAAACAGTTTTATATATATATATATATATATATATATATATATATATATATATATATATATAAAATGCTGAAAGGTTAATGGTCTGCGAAGTTTAGTGCAGTAATCAGACTGATTTGACAAGGCACCAAAAGCAGCAGCAGAGACAACTGCATTTAATTTCAGTGGCAAGCCTTGCCTGTATTCCAACACAGGGGGAGTGGTCCCTTGTATAAGGCCACTAAAGTAAAAGCAGTAACATTTATGTATGCGAGTCCAGAATAGGAGCACTTCAGTTTCCAGTTTGTAGCAGTACAGTTCCCCAGATGTCTGAATCCAGAGTGAGACTGCCGTGCAGGAAGGAAGCAGTGCCATAAATTCTCTGGGTCGGTGAATTCTCAAGTTCAGATCTGCAGCTGCCAGCTTCATTTCACCAGCTTTTCAAGTAACTACAGAAGTCTTCAAACCATCTACTATAATTGGACTGGCCAACTGTGTCTCTGTGGACTTGGAAGAAACATTTTTGTTACATGACAGTATGGATGCTTAGATAGTAGTAGACACAGTATTACTCTTAATGTGTCAATTTAGACTACACAGGTTGTATAAACAGCATATTAGCAAATGCAAACCTTTATTAGAGCAAGCTGACAGTCAAAAATGATGTAAATGCATTATGTTTTACTGGTATCTAAACAGAAAAATCTGTGGTATGACATTAAATGTTTATTGTGTAAGTCATATGACACTGCACACAAAGTAATTTTATAAGTACAGTTCAGACCATTGTTAATAGTAAACAACCAGATAAAGGTCATATACTTGCATTTATTTCCAGATGTTAAACAGTTATGTCCTGTCACTACTTGTGAAATGTTAATTTCAGAATTAAAACAGCAGTCAAATCAGTTATTGACAAATCTCCTGTACATCTTGTTACACCCTTTAGATAAGTGTAATAAAGCCACTGCACAGACTCCAGTACAAAATAGAAGGACAGAGAAGAGGCTCGTGGTGAACTGACAAAGTTTAGTAGACTTCTGAAAGAGAAGACAAAATTAAGTCAAAAGGTTTAGACAAGTTATACAAACACTTTTTCAAAAGTGCATAAGAGCTTGTGTCCGCAGAACAGGTTACTGGGATATATCAGACAGCCTGTGCAAACTTACAAGACAAGATGAATCTGGTTAGTAAAGAGTTGGAGAGAGATTCCAGATCTTACCCAGCAGTTAGCTAAGCTGACAAAAAAATAATTTACAATGCTCTATTCTAAATTTAGTAAATGGTTAGCATACACAGCAAAGTCTAATGTATGGACAAATGCATTACTTGGATGTTTCTAGATTTCTATTCCCAAATGTTTTAAACTTTCATCCAGTTAAAGGAAAATGCTTATTTAGACAATAAGTAGGACGTATGATGCTGTTCTCAGAGCATACACGCAGGGGCAGCCTCTCATAGCTAAGCTGTTAGATCATTTCAAAATCACCATTTCAAATAACAGAACAGTTCTAGTGCATAAAGATAAAATGAGAGTAGTTAAAAAGCAGTAAAGACATGAGGTCACAAGAGTGACATGCATGTATTTTCATCTAAAGTGCATCTGTTTAAAATGCACAAGAGCAAAAGGCAGAGAACAGCAAATGTAAATGCATCTGTTTTAAGCATGTGTCAGATGAGCTAATATCCATTTTGTTTTTTACAATACTTTGTAATTGTATAATAGCACCAAAAATATCAGTGACTCCAGCAAAAACAGTATTCTGAAGCAATATTAGTAATATAAGGTTGTACTGGGTAAATGATACTACAAACATAACTCGAGGTAATGTCTTTTGTCCAAAAGGACAAAAATGCCATGTTAAAATCCTTTCCTTAGGGCAGAGTGTCATGGTCTAAAACAGCCAGTGGGCAAGCATATGTACAGCTCTCACAGCATGAAGCAAATATAGCTTTACTACAGGGGGAAAGGACACTCTTTCAGTTTTACACTGACTGTGTAAACAGTACTGCAGAAGGGGCTCAAAGGTACAAGAGGAAAACATATTGGTCTGTGTTTTTTAGTCACTATTAAAAAAACAACCTTGTCTTTTTAATGTCAAAACTTTTAAATGTCACTAAATTTGTAGATTGTACTTTGTACATTGCAGACTTTGTACATTGCAGTCATTGTATGTACAAATGCAGAAAAAATTGTGTGCAAGAAAAAACTGATATAATAAATATGCTTGGCTTATGCTGTACAGGGTGGTGCTGCGGTAGTGTTGTCGCCTCACAGTAAGACACTGTCCTGTTCGATTCTCAGCTAGAGCGTCTTCTGTGTGGAGACATGCATGAATGGGTGTACCTTCGTTGAAGGTTGTGCGTCAGAGCTGGCAAGTCGGCACATAAAAATCTACTGCCAATCATTAGCGGACCGGAGTTCCGCTGTGGCGACCCCTAACCGGGAAAAGCCGAAAGACACAACATGCTGTACAACAAATGGTTTACTTAAACAGCATTCATCAGTGTCTGTACCATATTTTCCATCTGTAAATAGATAATTTTGCCATCAAGTTTTAAACTGTTCACAAAAATTGCTACTCCAAGTCATTGTATGACACATGTTTATTCCAGAAAACAAGGCTGTAATACCTTTACAGTGGAATCCACAGACACTGTCAACGATTAATGTAGGTTTTTCATTAAATCACTACATAGTCATAAGTAAAAGCAAACCGTAATTGAATAGTTACAAAAGGGTACTAGAACAATCCTAAGTCATTAATTAAATTCTGTAATTGTAAAAAAAAAAAGCCAATTAAGCTTTCAGAAAAAATTGAAGCCAATACAGCTCATAATTGGTGAGACATTTTTACAAAATGGACTTCAAAAGAAAAAAGTTGGTACATCCAATTCTAGTAGTAATGGTTGTTGTGTTAACCATATGGGACTGCTTTAACTTACTGTATCAAAAGAAAACTGAAAGGTTTGTTTCCCAATGTGTTTTCAGTAGATCAGAATAAAAATTATGACCTAACCAAAGATTAGATATCAATGTAAACTTTGCGTGCTTTAAAAACATAAAAGGAAAAACTGATTTATTTATATATATATATATATATATATATATATATATATATATATATATATATATATATATAATATTTTATACATAAAAATATATTTTTATTTTATTTATATTTTATATATTTTTATTTATATATTTCTATATGTATGTATTCTTTGACAAACAAAAGTACGACCTGAATTATGCAAAACTGCACTGTCATGAATTACAGTTCACCAAACCGTTAAAAATAAAATGGAACACAATCACGGCAGTTTTGCAGGGGAGCAAGCCCCCCTTCACCCCCCACATCCCTGCCACTTTAGATGTACTAACTCAGAGCACGCTACTTGCTACAGTGGGGATAAGGGAATATACCTGTTTCCTCACTGTAGCAGGATGTCTGAGTGAGAATATAAAAGTAGCAGCTGTGTGGGGGGGCTTCCACCCCCCTGCATAAATGTGGTTAGTGTTTTTGATTTTTTTTTGTTTTCTATGAATTTCTTTTTGCACTTTCACAAAAAAGTTTGCCTAATTACGTTTCATTGAAATGTAATTTTGATGGGTGAAAGTAGACGTGTGTGTATTTAGAATAAAATATAACAGTATTATTACACTTCAGTTTGCTAGAATACAGATGTATATTCAAGAAAACAGTCAAGTCCAAACAGGCTGTGCAAACTTATTCTATAAAAACAGATAAAATGGTGATAAAACTGTCTTATCACCATTGTATCTGTTTTTATGGAATAAAGGTCTGCACAGCCTGTTTGGACTCTGTTTTCTTGGCTATACATTGTTTTTTGGCAAGTGATTCCATAAGGAGAGAGAGATAATTTTTATTCACTGTTTTGCTAGAATACATGGAAAAAATTAGCTAGTTAAAGGCACATAAAACTGAAGAAATGTAGAAACCACCACGATGATGAAAGGTTAAAATGAGTTTATTGTAGATCAAAAGAACAAGCGCTTTCACGCAATATAAATTGCGCTTCCTCAGGTTACAAAATTACAAAGCCAAATGAGTACTTTTATATTAAATGCATTACCTTTCAATTAGATCATTAAGACAATTAATAGTTAAGCAATCAAAGTGCTTGTTTGTATGCAATAAACATTCAGAAATGACATCACAAACAGTCTAACATATTCAAGCACAAACGACATTACCATCATTCAAGGGCACTCAAATACAAAATTATGAATATAAATAATGTTGTAAAACAATCATTAAATGAATATCTTAACTTAGACAAAGATAGCATAGAAAATATTCATGCCGTAACCATCAAGATATTGATAAAACTTTTAGTGGGCGCTTGCAGGAAGCTATGCCCATATTTAGAAAGTCTGATGCTATAATTACCAATATTACTTGACTCTGCATTAAGCACAATCAAACAATTAGGGTCTAAAAAACCACTAACTCAAAGATTCATGCATCAGGAAATGTTGCCCATAAAAGGCTAGAAATAAAGCCATAATACTTAAAATCACCGTAGAAAAAGGTGATGACAACGACAACAATACAAAAGTATCTGACAACTTTCATTTAGCTCAATGGAGGTTTTGCAGCATACCGCAAATATAAAAAAGTAATCATTAGAAGAATATCTTAACTTAAATAAAAATAGCATAAAAAAATATTCATGCCGTGCCATTAAGATATTGATAAAACTTTTAGTGGGCACTTGCAGGAAGGTATGCCCAATTTTTAAAAAGTCTGATGGTATAATTACCAATACTACTTGATTGTGCGATAAGCGCAATCAAACAATTAGGGTCTGAAAAACCACTAGCTCAAAGATTCATACATCAGAAGATGTTGCCCATAAAAGGCTGAAGACAAAGCCAAAATACTTAGAGTCACCGTGAAAAAAGGTAATGACAACGACAACAATACAAAAGTGTCTGACAACTTTCAATTAGCTCAATGGAGGTTATTCAGCATACCGCAAATATGAAAAGTAAGAATACAAGGATACAAAAAATATATAGAGAATATATAAGAATGCGAACAAATAAAATAACAATACACATCAATCATGAAATTTCATTCTTTCAAAATTTAAACAGTAGCAGCATAAAGATAAAACTATGAATACAATCTATACTAACTAAAACTAAAAACTCATATTAATTATTGATAATAAATAAATAAATGTAATACATTATTAAAATAATAATAATAATATGTTAAAAACAAAAATGTTAAATAATTCCATTAATATTTTATGTTATTCAACTTCATTATTTATTTATCATTTTTGTATTTAAATGTTTGAGAGATATACTTCTATCATATTAAGTTACACCAAGTTCCACTATAATTAGTGGCTAACATACATGAAGTTGGTATACCAAGAAGGTGCATATTTTTATTTTTATTTCTAGATGTTAGCAAACATACTTCCGGCATATAAAATGCGCTATATTAAACGCACAAGTCGGTAGCTAATCAAGCATAGATTTAGTATATGACAAAAGATAAAGAGCGTCGTTCAATAACTAACTCACATGAGACATATCAAGGTTCATCTTAACATATCTAGGCAAAAAACCATACCCAAGGATACTCACTAAAGACAATTCCCATTCAGAACAGAATACATGCAAACCTATACAAGATTATATGTCTAAATTAATGGGGTTGTGATGTTATTCATAAAGCCAGTTTATAAAATAGCAGAAAGGTCTGCGACAATAATATAGATAAGTAACAATTATAAAAATTCACATCAAACATAATCAGCAAAAAATACAAAAAAATAATAAGTAAAGAGATTAAAAAGAGATTAAAAAACTCTACATCAATAATATAGAAGACAATAACCACATTATTCATGGTTACAAAAATAATACCAAAATAATGTTGCTGATAGTGACTGAATAAACCAAATATACATGTAATAGGACATTGAGAATATAAAAGTATAGTATAAGTCTATGTAATGAGATATATTAGGAGCAATAGAACTGATAGAATCAAGATGACCGAAATCATATAAAATGATGGCTTAAGGTTCAAATGTCAGATTCATAAGTGTAATCATACTCCACAAGTATTCACTTCAACATATTAAGTAATGGTGTACCAGCTATAATACATCAGAGAAATCCATATATTAATAATGGCAGAGTAGAGTCAAGTAGGACCTGACAAAACAGGTCGTATGTTAACAACTGTATTAAGGCCTGGTGGTATATGGGCCTTTAGTTGTAGAATCCACCTGAGCTCGAAGGTTTCTAAGGTATTATTAGAATCACCTTCCCTTCTGTTCGCATTCACTACTTGAAGCACCTGAAAGGCAAAGTTATGCTTGGGATGGCTATTACAATGTATAGCCAAGGCGTTAGTACTGCTATTCCTTCTTATCTCGTAGATATGGTTATAAATTCTATCTCTTAATCTACGTGAGGTTAAGCCCACATAATAACACTTGCAGGAGTTACAAGTGGCTAAATATACAACATTTCTGGTAGTACAGGTTGCATAAAACATACATTTTGCATTCAGCTCAACACCCAAGGTATTAGTGCTAGTGTTCTTAATAATAAACCTACAAAGCGAGCATTTCCCGCAAGGGAAAGTCCCTGTTTTCCACTGAGACCTGATGTCAATAGGTGTAACATTAAGCTTTTCATTACATAGTAATCTTTTCAAATTCAGACAATTCGTATATCTAAAAGAGGGTTTATCATCAATCAATTCTGCCACCGTCACGTCTGATAACAGGATTTTCCAATTATTTTTTACTATATTAATTAAAGGTAGAATATCGCTAGTATATTTAATATCGTATTGTATTCTGTGTAAGAAACTTCTCTTCGCTTTATATCCAAGGGATATTTGCTGTGATGTCATATTATACATAATAGAGTTCAGCACATCATCTATTAATTTCAAAGGATAACCCCTGGCTAGGAAATAATCCTTCTGGGTGTCAAGCAACTTTAACGCATCAGAATAATCACTGCATATTTTCAAAATTCTATTAAACTGATTCCTCACCACATTAACAAAAATATGGCGTGGATGTAGACTGTTAAAGTGAAGTATACTATTCTTCCAACAGGTTTTTCTGTGAAGTGTGGTTGATAGACCACACTCAGAGTTTTTCTTAATCGTAAGGTCCAAGAAATCAATGGTAAACTTGGACGATTCACAAGTAAAGTGAAAAAAAGAGGTGGTACTATTCATATAACTAATGAATGCAGTCAAGGTGTCTTCACCACCATTCCATAAGATTAATATGTCGTCAATAAAGCGTCTATATAGAACAACATACTTAAATCTAGGATCATTAAATATGAATTCCTTTTCCCACTCTAGAACGACAAGATTAGCATATGCATTAGCACAGGGGGTGCCCATGGCCACCCCCCATGTTTGTGCATACACCTGTTCTTCATAAAGAAAAATGTTGTTGTTAAGAACCAGATCTAGCATACAGCATATATTCATCACATCAATGTTATCTACCTTAAGCTCTGTCATATGTGTTCTTATTGCATTTATACCATATTCATTGGGAATATTTGTAAAAAGACTTTCAATGTCCAGAGTTACTAATATGGTATCTGGTTGAATATTCTCTATCACTAAGTCTGATTTCAGATCATCCAGTAAACTAAAAGAATCTAATAGTATGGTAGGTATTTTCTTGACATAAGGTCCTAATTTCGTTTGGATGTATAACGATATATTTTGTGTTACCCAGTGATCACCTGATACAATAGGCCGCAATGGGGGTGGATCCTTACCCTTATGTAGCTTAGGTAAGCCTTTGATAATAGGTATCAACGGAAAATCTATTGTCAGGTAGTCATAGAGGGGTTTGTCAATGGACCGAGTCATAAGCATATCATATAAGGTATCAGAGACATAGTGCACAATGGTTGCTACTTGTGATTTCTCTATCAATTTATAGGCTTTGTCATTCTTTAGCATAGTTAGCATAAGTTGTCGATAGAACGAAGTATCCATCGCAACTATGCCCCCACCTTTGTCTGCTGGCTTAAAAACCAGACTAGGATCATTACACAGATTTCTCAATTCAGACATCTCCAATACATTCAAATTAAAAAAGTTATCCTTTTTAGTATAATTATCATAATATGAATAAAAGTCACGTTCGCTGGTTTTCAAAAAAATGTCAACAGTGTGTACAAGCGGAGGTAAGAACACACTCTTCTTTCTGCAGGCGGCATCTTCACCAGAAAAAGTTGGCGAATTAGGGATATTGTCCTTGAAAAATACTTTAAGGGAGAGCTTTCTGCAGAATTTACGTAGACCTATTAAAGTGTCAGAAATGGCACTGCGCCTTGAAGGAATAAAGGACAAACCTCTATTCAAGATGTCTTCTTCAGTCACAGTAAAGGTTTTAGTTGACAAATTGAAAAAAAGATGGTTTATGGTATTTATTTTTTCGCTCTTCTTCGTTGTTCTATCATCTCTCCGGACAATTTCCTTTTCCCCCTTCCCCGACTGGTGGAGCGGACACGAACCGCTTCCTTGTAGGGTAGGGGAAAATTCAAAGGTAATGGCGCCATAAATTTGTTACTCAGCCCTACTGCTTTAGACTTAGCTCCCAGCGTATTGTGCTGTATAAAACCCTGCTGATTACAGGGTAGTGAAGCTGACGGTGTGTCCGATGGAGTAGGAATATCATCAGCAGCCTCATTTAAATGCGGTCTATTGCCAGTCATATCATGTTGCACAGTCGTAGTATCATTAGTCACAGTGCTAGAGGTTGAAGCTAATGTTTCGGGTTGTGATTTATTGGCTTTATTGCTAGAACCAAATCTCGGCCATACAAAGATACGGCCGAGGGAAAAGTCCTCACAATCGCGCTTCAATTTTTTGATTTTAATCTGTTCTAGTTTATCACTGTAGAGAGATAATTGTCTATTCATTGCCTTAATTTTAGAGTTACAAAAATCTATTTGAAAAGCAGTGGTAATAGAATTATAATGTTCCTCTACCTTGGTAAGTAGCTCTGCCTCGATCGGTGCAAAGTAGTCCAGCAATAGCTGGATGTATTTATTGCCGAAGTCGATGTTTAGCTTTTGCCACTGCCGCAGCAACTCAGGTTGGCTATCCCCGTAGGTCGGCATACATAGAACACGCATGCCGCGGGGGATAACTTTATAATGCTGGCATGCTTGCAAATGCCTTCGTTGCCAAACCAGTCTATGCAGGCGATACAAGTCATTCTCAAGAGTTCTCAGACTTCCAAAGAACTCATATAGATTATCATTTGTCGTAGATGGACTAACATTAACCTCGCTGTTAATGTCCATATGCAATAAGGGATTATCTTTCTGATAAAAAATAGAGTTCCAGTCACCATTCGCCATCACCTGTACTGGGTTGTAATCCAGCTCAATATTTTGAGTGTCCATCGTGTGAAAACCGGTCAGTAGCAAAACGATAAGTACCAACAGCAATAGGCAGAGACCGATCATCCAAAGGTTCCAAACATCAAGGTTCGAGGAACAAAGACTGAAGAAATGTAGAAACCACCACGATGATGAAAGGTTAAAATGAGTTTATTGTAGATCAAAAGAACAAGCGCTTTCACGCAATATAAATTGCGCTTCCTCAGGTTACAAAATTACAAAGCCAAATGAGTACTTTTATATTAAATGCATTACCTTTCAATTAGATCATTAAGACAATTAATAGTTAAGCAATCAAAGTGCTTGTTTGTATGCAATAAACATTCAGAAATGACATCACAAACAGTCTAACATATTCAAGCACAAACGACATTACCATCATTCAAGGGCACTCAAATACAAAATTATGAATATAAATAATGTTGTAAAACAATCATTAAATGAATATCTTAACTTAGACAAAGATAGCATAGAAAATATTCATGCCGTAACCATCAAGATATTGATAAAACTTTTAGTGGGCGCTTGCAGGAAGCTATGCCCATATTTAGAAAGTCTGATGCTATAATTACCAATATTACTTGACTCTGCATTAAGCACAATCAAACAATTAGGGTCTAAAAAACCACTAACTCAAAGATTCATGCATCAGGAAATGTTGCCCATAAAAGGCTAGAAATAAAGCCATAATACTTAAAATCACCATAGAAAAAAGGTGATGACAACGACAACAATACAAAAGTATCTGACAACTTTCATTTAGCTCAATGGAGGTTTTGCAGCATACCGCAAATATAAAAAAGTAATCATTAGAAGAATATCTTAACTTAAATAAAAATAGCATAAAAAAATATTCATGCCGTACCCATTAAGATATTGATAAAACTTTTAGTGGGCACTTGCAGGAAGGTATGCCCAATTTTTAAAAAGTCTGATGGTATAATTACCAATACTACTTGATTGTGCGATAAGCGCAATCAAACAATTAGGGTCTGAAAAACCACTAGCTCAAAGATTCATACATCAGAAGATGTTGCCCATAAAAGGCTGAAGACAAAGCCAAAATACTTAGAGTCACCGTGAAAAAAGGTAATGACAACGACAACAATACAAAAGTGTCTGACAACTTTCAATTAGCTCAATGGAGGTTATTCAGCATACCGCAAATATGAAAAGTAAGAATACAAGGATACAAAAAATATATAGAGAATATATAAGAATGCGAACAAATAAAATAACAATACACATCAATCATGAAATTTCAAAAATCTACTGCCAATCATTAGCGGACCGGAGTTCCGCTGTGGCGACCCCTAACCGGGAAAAGCCGAAAGACACAACATGCTGTACAACAAATGGTTTACTTAAACAGCATTCATCAGTGTCTGTACCATATTTTCCATCTGTAAATAGATAATTTTGCCATCAAGTTTTAAACTGTTCACAAAAATTGCTACTCCAAGTCATTGTATGACACATGTTTATTCCAGAAAACAAGGCTGTAATACCTTTACAGTGGAATCCACAGACACTGTCAACGATTAATGTAGGTTTTTCATTAAATCACTACATAGTCATAAGTAAAAGCAAACCGTAATTGAATAGTTACAAAAGGGTACTAGAACAATCCTAAGTCATTAATTAAATTCTGTAATTGTAAAAAAAAAAAGCCAATTAAGCTTTCAGAAAAAATTGAAGCCAATACAGCTCATAATTGGTGAGACATTTTTACAAAATGGACTTCAAAAGAAAAAAGTTGGTACATCCAATTCTAGTAGTAATGGTTGTTGTGTTAACCATATGGGACTGCTTTAACTTACTGTATCAAAAGAAAACTGAAAGGTTTGTTTCCCAATGTGTTTTCAGTAGATCAGAATAAAAATTATGACCTAACCAAAGATTAGATATCAATGTAAACTTTGCGTGCTTTAAAAACATAAAAGGAAAAACTGATTTATTTATATATATATATATATATATATATATATATATATATATATATATATATATATATATATATATAATATTTTATACATAAAAATATATTTTTATTTTATTTATATTTTATATATTTTTATTTATATATTTCTATATGTATGTATTCTTTGACAAACAAAAGTACGACCTGAATTATGCAAAACTGCACTGTCATGAATTACAGTTCACCAAACCGTTAAAAATAAAATGGAACACAATCACGGCAGTTTTGCAGGGGAGCAAGCCCCCCTGCACCCCCCACATCCCTGCCACTTTAGATGTACTAACTCAGAGCACGCTACTTGCTACAGTGGGGATAAGGGAATATACCTGTTTCCTCACTGTAGCAGGATGTCTGAGTGAGAATATAAAAGTAGCAGCTGTGTGGGGGGGCTTCCACCCCCCTGCATAAATGTGGTTAGTGTTTTTGATTTTTTTTTGTTTTCTATGAATTTCTTTTTGCACTTTCACAAAAAAGTTTGCCTAATTACGTTTCATTGAAATGTAATTTTGATGGGTGAAAGTAGACGTGTGTGTATTTAGAATAAAATATAACAGTATTA
This sequence comes from Protopterus annectens, assembly GCF_019279795.1. Classification (NCBI taxonomy): domain Eukaryota; kingdom Metazoa; phylum Chordata; order Ceratodontiformes; family Protopteridae; genus Protopterus; species Protopterus annectens. Next base: position 1,813,141,760 of record NC_056732.1, read on the forward strand.
TTACACTTCAGTTTGCTAGAATACAGATGTATATCCAAGAAAACAGTCAAGTCCAAACAGGCTGTGCAAACTTATTCTATAAAAACAGATAAAATGGTGATAAAACTGTCTTATCACCATTGTATCTGTTTTTATGGAATAAAGGTCTGCACAGCCTGTTTGGACTCTTTTCTTGGCTATACATTGTTTTTTGGCAAGTGATTCCTTAAGGAGAGAGAGAGAATTTTTATTCACTGTTTTGCTAGAATACATGGAAAAAATTAGCTAGTTAAAGGCACATACAATTCTGTTTGCTGGAATATATGTAAACAAAAAGGTTTAAACTGCTCTTAGCTGAGAAGCAGAAAGGCTTCCAGCTGTATGTAATGCAGAACATTTTTGTGTCTAGTACAATTTCAAGGAAAAATGCTTTTAAGGATAACTGTTCCTGAGGCCCAAGTGCAAGAAATGAACAATTTCCTACCGGGTTAGGAACAGAAACAACTCATTTAAAGTTATTCACCTTGAAATGGAACACAAAGTAGCTTAACCAACTGTATGGCATCAGGCGAATAACAAAGTACTGACTTTGGAAGTTCACAACAAACTGCATTACATCAACATCAAAAGACTGCTTTCATAAAAAGTGTATACAAGGACAGTAAAGAATGGTATTAGAGCTAATTTCTTGTTGGATCTGTATACTGGAGAACATCATCCATGTTGTCTGAAAAAGCTTAATCTTAGACATTAAAACCTGCAAACTGTACAGTATTGTATGTGTCATCTGTTATGTAGACAAGTTATTTTGTTAGTACTGTGCATAATATACTGCTGAAAAGGTTAATGGTCTGCACAGGCTTGGTTTTACCAAGGCGCCAAAGCAGCAGCCCAGACATTTGTATTTAATTGTTTGCTTCTGTCCTAACTTACTAGCTGCCCTACTCCAATTTAGCAATGTAGGCTCTGCTGTAACTTCTGCTTGCTCCCCCATCTATCCTAGGGTACTTTGCACTGACAGAGTTTAGACACCCTATCTGAATAAAAGCCCAGTAGTTACCCTGAACCTGAGTGGAGGTACTGTGCCATTTTGACTAGTTGTATTGATCTAAAAAATTTAAAAACTAACCTGTGGTTGAACTCCTACAAATTTCTCATTTAAAGGTGATAAGCAGCCTCTCTACATTAAAAGCACATTTAAGCAAACAACTGGAGTTTATTTTAACTATTTGGAAGCTCAGAGCAAAATATCAACTTGAAATGGCCACTAAAAAACAATCTTTTCCTATCAACTGTCATCAAATTGAGAACCAAAACCCAACGTTTGGAGATGCTCTACAATAATGCTGTCAAATCTAAGACAAGGAAACTGCTAATACCTTAGCTGAATGTCATTTTTATTCTGTCCACAGTTCAGCCACCAAAGGTGTAGCTAGTTCAACTAGCACCCAGTGCTAGTCCCAAAATCCAGTTTCTGCACCCTGACCTTGACCCCACCTCCATCACGTTTTAGTTTTAAAAAAATTGTGTTGTACCAAACTATACCTGTACATTGGCCTGGCCTGCTCTTCTTTTTTTTTTTAGTTGGAAACTAATAAACTGTAGCTTACAAAAAGCAAGCAGTTGCTGCAGTTTGTATTCGGCATGGAGTACTACAGCACTCAGATTTTATTTTAAAATAAAATAACTGTAGCAAACTAATTACTATAATGTATGGTTTAAACTACTTGGAGTGTTACAGCACTCCAATTTGACTGCAGATACAAAATTGGCTCTTAAAGGCTGATACGAATTAGAGCAATCAGGATTGTCTGACTGTGCCTCCCCTAACACTTTTGACCTGGGGCAGTTGCCCAGCCCTAGCTACTCTTTTGTCAGCCACCCCTTTAGTTACCATGGTACATGTCCTCTTAGCCCTGTTAAAAAAAAACTTTATAATGGGCCTGGGAAACATGTCTGCCTGATATGTACCAAATATGGCTTATCTGAACTCCTTCCTTAACCTCCTTAATCTAAACCTATTCAATGGCTGCATTCCTGAAGCCTGGAAAACTGTTGTAATGCTGTTTTATGCAAAGGTGAGGTGGTCCAATCAGACCCTGGTTAACTGCAGATCCATTAATTAAGTAAAACTGTGGCATGTATTCTGACATCCTTAACCTGGACAAACCTACAAATACAGGAGTTACATATACATTTATGAAAACTGCCATACAATGTGTATAAATATTTGTAATCCATAGTTTCAGTATAACATGTGGAATACACAAATGAGAAATCCACATAGCATGTTTCTGAGCAATGTTGTGATGTGAGGTAGTGCCAGGGGTTTAGGGCAGTGCATGTGTAACATATGCCAGCATAGCTAGCTGGAGGGAATTGTATGTCATGTGAATAACAAACTGATTTGTACAGGTGTTTGTGTTTTTTTTTAACTCTTCTACAAGGCATACTCTGTTCTCTGCTTACCTCCTTCCCTTCCTATTGTATGGTGTCCCTCTAACCAACCTATCCTCCTCCATCACTTCCAAACTCTAAAACTGTTGTAACAAACTTTCCAAATTTGCCACCAAAGCTAAACACTCCACCCGTCACTGTTACCCTCCAATCTCTGAATTGGTTAGAACTCACAAATTACCTGGACTACCTCCAACTTACCACAGCACATAGGCTAATATTTAATCCAACCAAATGCCCTGCACTGACAAACGTCCTTTCCCCTTATACCCCAAATAGAACTCTCAGATCTGAACACAAACTTTAATTACAGTACACAAACCTAAACGTCCTGCTGGACAACTTCTTTCTCCTTAGGCAAAAAATGGAATTCTCTCCCATCCACACTAAGGACTATGTCAAACACAGACAAAACTCCAGTTTACACCTACCTCTCTTCCAAATGGAAATGTAACTGCATTCTCCCTACCTAGAGCTCTTGTAAGTAAAAGCCCTTGGAAGGGTATACTCTTGTGTACCTCAGCTCCTTATAGCTTGCTATATCTTTCTGTAGCCAATTGGCTAATCTCTTGCACTATGTAAATATTGTAAATAGCCTTTAACCTGACTGTGTGAATAGTTTTGTTAAAATTAATCTATACTTTATAATGCATATGATATTTTTGCAATGGGCAGAATTGCTCATGGTTTGTATTGAATTTGATATGTATTTGTATTTGTTCTTAGATTTACTGTAATCTGTATTATGGAGCTTTACTCCCTGGGTCTCCACTGAAAATGGGCTCTCTGGGCCCAGTGGACTTCCCCGGTAATCAAACTGGAAGTAAAAATGGTATTTGTAAAGCTGCTTGTATCAATAGTGGGTCCCACTAGACAGAATTAAGTGTAGGTCAGACTGTATTGTAATCGATTTAAATGTATATATTAAGAGTATGCTGGAAGGGAAGGGGTTAAACTCAACCCAGCTAACATTAAGAAAAATAGCATGGAATTAAATGACTTGGTTTAAGCCATAAAGATTTTCTGAGATGCAATGTCTGTAAAAAGCCTGGGGTGGGATGATCTAATAGCTACTTAGAGGTGCTAGGATGATCTGATTGCTAACTAGAGGTGTCAGAGTATGGCTTAGTTTCTGCAGGAAAGTGGAAGTGTTGGCATTTGTACAGTTTCCAGGTGCTGTAATACACCTTGGCAAAGTTTCTATGTGGGTATTAACACATCTGTACCAGATTCTCTCTCAGTTTCTAATGAGAAGGTAGTGTGGGAACCAGTCAGGTGACAAGATGTAATGCCAGCACTGAAATTGTTTTTGAATACTACAGAGATATGTGATAAGGGCAATTCTTATTAGAACTGATGAGACACTCATCTAACTTCTTTTCTTGCTTCAGTAAGCAACTAGGGGACAGTAATTATTCAGTTATGAAAATGTAGGGGAGATAGTTAAATGTTGTTTTTCTAAGTCTTTCCATCTGTTTTATATTTCCTGTGAATTTAAACTGTTTATTGTAAATAGATATTCAGTATTAGTGATTTCTATTTATTAAAAATATCTACCTTTAATTGTGGCTGGTCATTTTTAGAAAATATTAAATTCCCATTTGTTATAAGTATTTTACTGAGTAACTGGGTACTATGGTAAGAGCCTTGGAGTAGCTGGCTTTGGGTGCACTGGTCGCAGTGTATCTACCTTAGTCTGGGTGGAGGTGGCAAAGTGGGTAAGCTGTGCCAACCTTTCCTAGGTATGTGTAAAAATCATATCTGTGTCGGCTACTTTGAATAAGGACACTTGGTTCTGATTTCAGAGGGTGGTGGAGGCATTGGCTTGGAACACCTGGCTAAGGACTCTAAAGCTGTGTCAGTAAGGAGTCTTATTTGGGGCCTAGTGAAACCCCAGCCCCAGGACTAGTGTGCATTCCCTGTGTGCTCTTAAGGGAAATTGTACTTGGTGCAGAGAGCTGCATCTGAAAATACTGTATTTTTGTCTCTGAACTTTCCCTACTGGTGTCTGTGAGGATTGAGGCATCGTGATCAGTGCATAGTTCTCAACCTTCCCTCTCCAAAATGAGAAACACTTGCCCTCATAATGTGGAACAAATGGGCAAAATGTGGAACACATACTAATGGCTTACTAACAACTTTAATTAGGAAGGCAATAGGAAGGTTAAAATATGCTGGTTTTGTTTATAAAGAAGCTCTGTTAATGAACTAATATGATTCATTTCGATTTACCATGGATTTCACTTAAAAAAAATTCCTAACGCTGAATGTGTGACTGAGTATTTCAGTGTGGAACTTTGAGGAACATGAACTTTTTCAGAACCCAAATGAGGTACGTTCCTCGTAATGAGGTACACTTGAGAGGTATGGATCAGTGGCCCAGAGGAGGGACTTTACAGCATGTTATAATTATGCAAGTGTATTACCCATAATGCAAATGTCAGAGTGGAGCATTCAAATGAGAAAGTGTTAAAGGTATTAAGTAGGGGAGATAGGTGTAGCCACCGTAACAGGTACAAGCAAGCAAAATCTGAGGGTAATGCTACTCAATGCTAGAAGTCTAAACCTCAAAATGCACTCACTCGAGGCACTCCTTAAAATGGAGAACATCAACATCTGTGCAGTGACAGAGACCTGGTTCAAAGCTCCAGAGAGCACCCCTGCATTACCAGGCTATAATTCATACCACACCTTTCGGCCACCTAACCCGGAATGAAGCACTAAAGGTGGAGGATTGACCATATTCATTAAGGATATCCACACCTCCAGACTAGTTGCACAGCATAATGCATCCGAGGTTATCCAAGTGCAACTAACTCTGGGCAAGACCACAATCCAAATTGTAGCTTGCTACAGACCCCCCACCATGCCCCAGGATTCCCACTCCTCATTTTTTGATACACTGGAAAGTATTACGGTACAACCCAACACCCTAATAAAGGGCGATTTCAACTATCCCACCATTAAGTGGGAAAACTTCTCATGTACCAACTCTTTTGCTCAATGTTTTCTGGAATTCATAAATTCCAATGCCTTGGATCAACTTATTCACACCCCCACCAGGGGCAGCAATATCCTAGACCTGGTCATTACCAACATGGGCAACCGGTGTTCCACACCAGAGGTAAATTCCTCGTTGGTCAGATCCGACCACAAGCTAATCACCCTAGACATCCACATCCCGCCCCCACCCCCAATTAGGGAAACCACTGTAAAAAACTTCTCCAAAGCCAACTTCACACTTCTTAAGACAGAAGTGGCAAACTTCATGACACCCATGCAGATGGACAATAGAGGTACGACTGCTGAATCCTACACAAATGCACTTTATAAGCATTTACACAAGTGCATGGATCATGCTATCCCTAATAGAACCAAGATGCTATCCTCCAAAAAAAGGAAGCCAATCTGGTGGTCCTCTGCCGTAAACAAACTCTACAACAGAAGAAAGAAACTGTTGCAAAAAAGAGTAAAATACCATGACTGGAGGAACTTCCTGGTCAACCTCAGTAAGAAGCTGAGATCCCTCATACAATCCTCCAAAGCTAGTTACGAAACCAAAATTGCCACTGACTCTAAAGACAACCACAAAGCATTCTATAGCTATGTCAAGAATCTCAATGGTAACACTCAGATCTGCTCTGAGTTACAGCACAATGGTACTAAATATACAGAACCAACCGATATTGCCAACATCCTGGCAGATAGGTTCAGTGCTAACTTTACCCCCCTCTCACCCCCTAGATGGCCCATCTCTATACCGGTAGAATGCAAAGTTCCTGTAATCATGGCTGCACAGGTAAAAAAACACACTCTCCAAAGCCAAGAAAACAGCATCCATGGGACCTGACAATATCCCAGGCTGCGTTCTACATGAACTACAGAATGAACTGGGACCCTACCTAAGTGCCATATTCAATCATAGCCTCACCTCAGGCTTTGTGCCCACTGAATGGCGCACTGCGATGGTTATCCCACTCCACAAAGGGGAGCCACGACGGACCCAGGAAACTACCGCCCCATTAGCCTGACGAGCCTGGTCAAGCAAAGACATTGGTAATCTCCAAACTCTGGACCCTACCCAGTTCAGATTTGTAAAAGGCAGATCATGTTTCCTAAACCTGATAGACTTCTTTGAAGCAGTCACCAAAGCTATAGATGAGGATAAGGTGGTTCACACAGCTTATCTAGATCTCACCAAGGCTTTCGACATATTTCTCACTCTGGAATTATAGATAAGCTCACTAAACTAGGTATAAATCCCTATGTCACAAGATGGGTTGTCAACTGGCTCATGGACAGAACCCACAATGTGAAAGTAGCAGACTCCAAATCCGACTTCAAACCAGTGACAAGTGGAGTACCACAGGGTTGAGTCCTGGGTCCTCTCCTGTTTGGTATCTACTTCTCTGAAGTACAGGCTAATACAGAAGGTCTTTGGCTAACAAAGTTTGCAGATGACTGCAAACTAGGAGCCATAATCGAAGCTCCTAACAATGTGGACATACTACAAAAGGGCCTCACTGAGACAGATGCCTGGTGTCAAATCCATGGCCTGAAGCTCAATGCCAAAAAGTGTATTGTCATCCCCTTTGGTAAAAACTCTGTACCCATGAACTACCACATAGCTGGTAGTCTACTTAATGCCGAAAATGTGATGAGACCTTGGGACACAGCTGGACAAGTAGTCTCTCCTTTGATAATCACATCACCACAGTGGTCAGGAAATCCTTCTACGTGGCTCACCTCATCACAAAAGGCTTCTCATCCAGAAAAAAGAGGTCATTGTTCCCTTCTACTCATCACTCATTAGACGCATTATAGAGTACAATGCCCCTTTTGGTATGTCCCTCACAAGACATCTACAACAACTGGAAAGGCCACAGAAATGCCTCACAAAGAGGATTACTGGCCTCAAACAGATGCACTACGCAGACCGTCTCAAAAAACTCCAGCTTTACTCAGTCGCATATCGCCTACTCAGAGGTGATCTCTGCCTAACATACAAAGCTATGTCAAACCCAGAGCTGTTGGACATGCTCCACTTAAAGAAATCCCAATCCCTCTGAGCTACATGCTCTAGAGACCTAAACCTTGTCACAACAACAAACCAAACATGCTGGAGGGATAGATTCCTGTCCCAGAGACTTCCCATACTCTGGAACAAACTACCTATCTATATCAAACAAAGCTCCTCATTAGCACTCTTCAAGAAAAATCTTGATGATTGGATGGGAAATAGGAAATTCATCCCGGGGATCACTTCTGTAGCTCTGCTCGACAGGGGCACAGGAAAATAATTTTCTTGGGTGTCGAAAGCCAGGGTACATTTTTGGCTAGGCTTATATAGGCCCTAGGGCCAATAGCCTAGTACCTACCTATGAACCTATGAGAGAGAGCATGTTTTAAGAGTAAAGGATAAGGACAAGAAAAATTAAACGAGAAAGGTGTGTGGGGGTAGATTAGAGGAGGAGCTGAAATTAGCCAGGAGAGCAGTGCGAGTAAAGCCAGAAATCTGAGATGAATTTGTAGCGTAAATAAATGAAGGTTATGTATTGCTCTGACTGGAGCAGGGATTATGTTGCAGACTTCTATACAATGCAAGTATGATCTTTGCTTGCAGGATTTGTAAAGCTTGTAGATGTCAAAGATATTTTGTGTCGGATCAAAAGTGACTGGAGAATTTTGCTTGCAGCTGGCCAGGATTAGACATAATTTTGTGTTGAGAAGTAGATATAATTTTGTGTTGAGAAGTTTGGTGTAAGTGTCAGTGGTGCAACAAGTAGTGCACTCTCCTTTGCTGCAGAAGACATGGGTTCTAGTCACATACCAGGTAGAGGGATTGCTGACTACAATGCAGCATAGGGGAGTGCTGCACTCCCGAGGGTCCTTCAGATGAGATGTTAAACAGAGGTCCCATCTGCCAGTTTTTGGTAGCTTGGGTGGGTGTAAAAAATCTTTGCACCTATTGAAAGGAGTTGAGTTAGGGAAATTCTCTGATGGCCTGTTCAAATCTTCCCTACTAGTATAAATACTACCTGAACGTCTCCCTTTAAGAGGCTACTAGCCTTGTGGGGTTAACTTGGTCAACAAAGGATGAATAAAAATTTGGCTGAGAATTCAAGTCTGTTTAGAGTTTTTGGAGCATAACATCATGTAACTTGTATTTGTGCAAAACTAGCTCCCTTGTAAGACTGTACCAGTTCTTTTGGAGTAGCCTGAAGGTTCGTCAAGATGGGAGAACCATACAGTAGAGAGGGGAGTAGATATGTAGTGGCAAGTGACTCTGGATGCAGTAAGGATTGTTTCTATGTAGCATCCCTAATTTTTATATTTTGTATGTGTAAGACCTATTTGCGGTTTTCCTGCATTGTAACATCCAGCAGTCTTGTATGGGGCAATAAATTTGGTGTCTTAAGGATGTCATTTTAAAGTTTCTGCTGGGTAAGTGACTTGGGGAGCGTTTTTCTTGGGATTAAGGAGTTGGTTACAAAGCTAGTTTTCAGTAGAATTAAAAACTTTTTTTTCAGATTAAGACAAAAGTGTGAATTCATCACCATACTGTACAATGGATGCTTGTTTAGAAGTATGAAGATGGTTTCTCACGATATCTAGAAGAGGACCAAGGATAGGACTTTGTGGGGCACCTGTATTGATGGATAAGTAAGGGGGAAGAGTAGAATTACTTTCCAGAGCTCTAGCAGGCATTGAAGTGGAATTGAAAACTACTGAAGAGGATCCCGAGATACCCGATGTGGAAAGCTGTCAAGTCTAGGAATAGTTTACCTGTATGTCTATGTTTATCAATAAAAGGATAGAAGGGAGGTTGTGCTAAGGGCGGATTTAAAACCATGTTAATTTGAGATGCTCGCATAGTTGTTTAGGGACACTTTCCAATGATTTTTTTTGGGGGGTGATGGATCTGAAATTGGATAGCTCTATAGAAGGGCCACCTCTGTGAAGAGGGATCACGTGGCATTTTTACCTGATTGTAGGACTGTAGAATTCCTGTTACTTAAGGATGGAGAATGGTTATGCAATGACATTAGCAATTGAGGAGTTCTGCTTACGTTTTCATAATTGTTTTATAAAGGAGGTAGTGACTGGTTTGTTTGAGGGTGGGGGTATTGATGGATGAAGTAGATTAGTAAGCTAAGGGACAATATTAGATTTCACTTTCTACATAGTGGTGCAAGGCTGTTTAGGATAAAGTTAAATGGTGGCACAAGGCTGTTTAGGATAAAGTTAAATGGTGGTGCATGGGTGTTTAGGATAAAGTTAAATTGAACCTTTCTGCTACCTCAGGTAGTGGCAGTTCTTTTAGAATTGTCCAGTTAAATGAATTTAAATAAACTAAAAATTGGCATTGTGGTGCATCTGATAGGATATGTAGAACAGTGATCACCGTGCGATTCAGGAAGGGCTCCTGATTCAGTGTAGTTGCAATGATCAGAGACCAGAATCCAGCTAGGAATGGGACTAGTGTCCAGGGTTTATTATAGTGATGGGAGAGATAAGCTGCTTGAAGCCATGAAGGTTGATGCTAGGATAGTTGAAAGTAAAAAATTCTTCAGTTAATGTTGACATCACCTTGGATGACTGCTGAATCTCTGACAATATTACCAATAAAACAAAGGATGTCTTCAAGTATGGATATTGTTTCCAAGGACAATTTATGTAGTACAATTATACTAGGGGCTATGTGATCATTAAACCTTAATGCGGAGCTACTCATCTCCTACATTATCTATTCATCCTCCATCTTCAACCCCTTTTCCCATTTTACACATGGGGTTAGGGTGTCACTACAACAGTGACAATCATCTCAAGCCAAGGTTTATACCACCAGGTGGCTAGCCCTGCTGCTGCTTCTACATTATATTTGGGTAGAATTTAAGGAAATTCATGTGTTGTGGTAGAGGATAACCACCCATCCAGCTCTGTTTAGTCTGTTGGCTGTAGTGATATGCTATATCATGAGGGAAGAATTTGATTCTTTTGAGGTTTTAACCATGTCTCAAGGGCAGGAATATATAGTGTATGAGATCATGCATGTAGTTCAGTGATTATGTTAAATATACATAGCATCTGGAGTTGGATGTAGCTGGTGGAGACTGAAGAAGGACCTGGGTTAGGGTGTATATCACCATAGCTTAAACTGTTGAATAATTGAAGAGAGTGACACTTTACTAGATTTCTTTTCTCTTAAATTTGGATCCCCATTAGTTCAGCTTTGAGGGTCCAGCTACTTTAACCCTTAGTTGTCAAAGCAGTGGACAGTAGTTACACAGGAGATGGAGTGTGTATTAGGTTTGGCCAAGTCTTTACACTGTGTTCTCTATGTAGGCATTAACACTTTTTTTTTTTTTTAATTTTAAATCTTAATAGAAATTCTTATGTTGTGTTGTGGATAGCTGTCTGGTTGTCTGATAAGATCTATGGGGTTGGGATGCTGCTTCTGGAATCAGTTTACCAGTGGTGTGCAGGTCTATATTAGATAAACAGAAGTTTATCTAATCAAACGCTCACATGAACGAAAATTGCGGAACTCTAAACCGCAATTGTGAGATTGCGGTACAGTGAAGATGGGATTATTTGCCCTTTCCTCACTGTAGTGCGATCTTGGAGTTGGAATATATATTTATCGGGGGGTGTGGGGGGCACAGCCCCCCACAATCGCAGTTTCGAGTTTCTGGATTTTTGCTCACGTGAGTTTTCGGTTAGATAAACTTTCGTTTATCTAATATAGACCCGTGGTGTACCATAGGGCTCTGCTGGGCCCTTTTCAGTTGGCATCTGACACCTTTAAGCCATCACTCTTGGCCTGTTTTGTTTGCTGATCAGCGTAAATTTTCAGTTCAGGTCCTGATAACTCATCACTTGAGTTTTTCTTACTGTAACCCAGTTTTCCATCCAACGCTGGACAAATGCAGTCCTTTACATCAAACCTTACTCATTACTCTGACCTCACAGTAGCTCCCTGACCCTCTAGTGCTACTTACTGACCGTGCTTTTCCTCCCCGGCTTCACCTGGGTTCCTTTTTGCAGTCTGCATTAGTCATTACTACCTAATATATGATGCCTAATATGGTAGGCAGTGGGGTTTCTCATTCTCACAATCTGTTTTTTTTTTTTTTTTTTCCCTATTCTGCTGTGTTTACTTCTAGGTATCTACCATGTAGCTCAGACCTGACTAAGCTCTTTCATTCCCATAAATGCTTGACTCCTACTTCAGCTGCAGTACCTACTGAGGCATTGGGTGTTATACAGTGCAGTGATCTACTCCAGACTGAGTCTGAGGGTAGTATTCAGGCCAGGAAGGAGTTGATTGTGGCAGGCTTTCCACCCCTGGCAATTTTTTTATAGCTGTTATAAGGTGTAAAAAACAACTTAAACATTTGTAAGGGTTTAGTTCCGTACTGCTGGAATAGTGGCCCTTTTTAGTTTATTCCAATTCAGGAAGCCAGGGTAACCTTGTATGGCTTACCCATGCAAACTGTTTATTGGGTGGATTTGCCATCCTGTTCAGTGAGGGCTATACTGATTTATACTAGGAGTAAATTTGATGGTGCTCATCCAGTTGTCAAGACAAAACTTGGAGGTCAGTGTATTCTGCTATTTGTAGGGAGTGGTTGTTCCAAAGGTGGTATTCCTTGGGTATGGAACCTGTCTCCAAAATGTCTTACTAGGTTGCAGTGGAGTTTGAGGACATTTTAGTGAGTTTTTTAGTATTGCTGTATCTCAGCAATGGAGTTTTAAAAGGAACAGGATCTTTTATAGGCAGGAAAGGCAGAGAACCTTATAAAATGTGATACAGAAAAGCAAGAGGCTTTAGTCTGTCCAGGTAGTGAAGGAAACTTTTACGTGCTGGTAAACATTTTAGCCATTCTAATTGGGCAGGGCACTGGGAAGCTGTACATTACAAACAGTGCAATGTATTCTGTGATTCTCCTTATAAGGAGAAATATTGGGGGATGATGCCATCCTTAGACCTAGAGAATATACCCCTCTTGGTAGCCGGCCAAGGTAGGATTTCCTAACACTGACCAATACACGATTGAAGGATAGTTAATAATGAAGGTACCTAGATCTTTAATGACTCGTTTTAAGTGGACCTGCCCGTGTGGTAATCAGTAGCATGCTTGTTTCCTTAAAGGAGGCTCTACTAATGTTTTTGGCATTTAACTTTAAGGTCTTAGTCTGTACACCCAGTGATGGAGTCTGGTGATCCTCTCATGAAGGACGAGTTTTCATGGGGCAGTCACATGGGCCCTTCTTTTTATTCAATGGCAGATGTTCTTGGCCATAACCCTATTGACCTTTGCTTTCCAATCAAATGTAAATACTGAAATGGAGGGGTGACCCAAGACAGAGCCTTAAAGGACACTACTGGTGATCCTTTCAGATGAAAAGTGACCCTCAGCTCTAACAACCATTTGCATTCCAGTGGGCAACACTGATTTCTGTTTTAGACTAGTGAGTTTGTCAATCCCAGAATGGGGAGTCATATCAAAGGCGTCATCAAGGTCCAGATACAGTATGGATGGAATGAATTTGGTTGACGGCATGTTCTGTATTGTTGACAGTAATAGAAATTAGGACTGTTTAGAAAGTGTAATAGTTTTTTTCTAAGCACTGCTGATGAACGTAGGGGGAATGTGGCTGTCGCATGAAGCTTCAGTCTGAATTGTACTGCAGAGGATTACATGCAGAGTTCCTGTTACCAGGTCAATGATTTTTTTTTCCTTCGTACATAGTTACTAGACATGCAGTCAAGATAACCATTTCAGAGCATTGCCCAGTTCCTCATTTGCCTCGGAGCATTGCCCAGTTCCTCATTTGCCTCGGAGCATTGCCCAGTTCCTCATTTGCCTCAGAGCATTGCCCAGTTCCTCATTTGCCTCGGAGCATTGTCCAGTTCCTCATTTGCCTCTGATTACTAAGTCACTTATTCAGTCGCACATTAAGCCACTTGGCCTGTAAGAAGCAGCTCTTTAACCGTGCATAGTTAATCCTTTGCAGTGACACTCCTGAGAACTGCAGAACATAAAATGAGATCCCATCTTGTTTGCAGGTAGTTGTCAGATTTTTGTACAGGATCCTAGTTCCTTATCACAGGAAGTTAAATGAGATGGCTGTGATCTGACCGTGTACCTTAGTTTGTGCAATGTTTTTCTTTTTTCTTTGCTAAATTTACTCAATTTCAAAAATTCTTCACTGCATATTACATACTACTTGTATTGAGATGCATATAATTTGAGGACTAGTACATTTCTATGATATCTCTGTATGTTTACATTCATACTGTAATTTTTTACTGCAATGTTTTTTTTTAACTAAATAAGTTTACTTATGTAAAGAATTTACTTTCAGAGCTTGTCTCCTGTGGTCTGTACTAAAAATGGGTATGTGCTCAGTTGCGTCTGAATTTTTTTGGTTTCTTTTTCGTTCATCGGAGGTTTGTCTTATGTGCTCAGTTAGACCAACCCGGTTAACAAATGTGAAATAAAGTTGTGACTTGTGAAATTCCATTCATGGAAGACTTTCAGTTATTTATAAATTGCATTTTGTAATGAAGTTGCACAAATTCAGAGTTTCTATGGATTGCTTGTACTTTAAACCAGAGTGCATTCTGTATTTTTACAGTGCAGTTTAACTGTAGACTTGGGTTTATACTAGGCCATGGTAGGTTTAGAAATGTGGGAACAATACTAGGCAATCGCCCAAAGGGACAGTAAAAAGCCTAGTCATATGTGTTAAAGTAGACACACTTAAACCTTCTTGCCTCCCATTTACATAAGTGCCCACCTCCTAAATCAAGTGGGGATGTACACGATAGCCTTGGTGTAAATCTCTGCCCATATAATCAAGATTTAAAGGCCAGTCAAGTTGTGTTCTGCTTTACCTGCAAGTGGTAGCTTATTCCATAGGCTGGGAATACATAGTTGGGTACCTGTTCCTCTAGTGAGGCTTGTTGCTGTTAATTTAGTTCCCTAGCATGTTTGTAGAACCAGTGGTTTCATAAATACGTCAGTAGGATTGAGTCTTGTGGCTTGGTGAGATGCGGGTTACCTCTGACCAGCTGGTGGGGTATAGGGTATAAGGAATTGTGCTAATCTGGGTTTGTTGACATATTTAAGGCCTGGAAACATTTTAAATTCCAGTTGAATATGGCTGGGTTTGTACATACCAAAGGGGGCAGTGGATTAGATGAAGGGCCTCTTAAGGAAGTGTACAAGTGGCAAGATTTCATTGGATTTTGAAGATATTCCCTTAAATGTAACTGGGTCAGATAGTATTTTGACTATGGTGGAAATGGGATGGAGAGTGACTTGTCTATACAACTACCCAAGTCTGTTATCACCGTATGCATTTGAGAAGTAATGCTCCTCTTATGAGGAAAGAACAGCTTTTTGTAAATGCTGCTATGCTGCACTTCATTGCATTTGTATTTAAACCATTTTCAGTACACCAGGTGTGTGCATATTCCATCACTTTTTGGAGCAGTTTAGTATTGAACGAGTGGATAAGTGACTGGCTTGTGGTATTCAGTCAATTGGTCTGCCATACTTTAGGGATATTGACTTTGTCTGTGAAATATTGAACACAAGAGGGCCCAGCACTGAAACACTGCTGTTACCCCAGTGATTAGGTCTAGAGCAGTTGAGTTTCTTGGGTCTACATAAATTAGTTCTGCTATGATAAGTTCTGTGTGTTTTGCATACAAGGCTGGGGAGGCTGACAGGCGTATAACTGCCTGGGTCTGTAGAGGCTCTTGCCTCCACTATAGTGCTTTTTTTAGGGAAGATCTCAAACACTACCAACATGAAATTAACCAATCGGAACAAAATAAGGGCCATCCTGCTAAATACTAGGAGCTTAAACCAAAAACTGCACTCCCTGGAGGCACTTCTATTATTAGATATAGATGTCTGTGCAGTTACAGAAACCTGGTTTAAGGCCTCAAAGTACCCCAGGTATGCAAGGCTTCAATGTCTTCCACACCTTTAGAGCACAAAAAGAACATGTGAAAGTCAAAGGAGGTGGTGGTTTTATTTATATTAGTGATAGTCACCTCGTGTCTAGTTAGATTGGACACCTCCATGCAGATACTCCAGGTCCAGGTTACAGTGGGTAAAACCCCCAATCAAGCCCTAGCTGGTTATAGATCCCCCTCCATGGGTCACGACACCCATGAAGCCTACTTAACCAAACTAAAGACAATCTAAATTTTTACCGAGCACACTGGTTATGGGGGAATTTCAATTATCCCACCATCAACTGGGAAACCTACTCAAGCCCAAGCTTGCTAGCACAAAAGTTCCTTGACTTTGTGAATTCAAATGCCCTGGGGCAAATTGTCCATACTCCAACAAGAGGAACAAATATTCTAGATCTGGTCCTCACCAACATGTCAAATAGGTGCACTGCTGCAATTGTTGGACCCTCATTAGTTAAAACTGACCACAAATCTGTCACCCTTTAACACCAGAACACTCACAGAGTGAAATCAGACTAAAAAACTTCAATGCAAACTATACCCTTCTAGGTGAAAGTATAAATGCAGCCCAAGCTGCACCCCAAGCTGAAAGTGGTAATGATGCTGAAGCTTACACTAAAGCCCTGTGCAATCACTTGTATAAGTGTATAAACTCAGATGCACCAGATAGAATCATAGCCAGAGCCCTAGGTAAAATCAAGCTGCCATGGTGGACTTCAACATCAACAAACTCTACAATAAACGCAAAAATTTGCTGTCCAAGAAAATAAGGCAAGGACTCAACAATGGAAAAGCACCCTCCTCAGCCTTAACAGGCAAATATTTTATTTTATTTTACCCCTAACTGGGAAAAGCCGGAAGAAGAAGAAGATTTTACATTTATTTCCAGTTTGGGCCTGTTTTCAATGTAGGCCCAGGGAGAAAATCTTCATAATACATAATAGAAATAGTACCATTTGAGCAAATCGTAATATTATATAGTAAAACTAAGCAAAGTAAAACAGCAAAATATACAATACATATTTACATGCTTACAGGTTAGAGAACAAATAGTACAGAGTAAAATTGTACAGAGGTTTTAAATCTGTCAATGGTATATGTCAAAAGATTTTAATACTCTTAACATATACTGGAAGAATCACGCAGCAAAAAGGTAGGCCAAAAAAGAGTTTATTTTACATGCATGGAGACCTGCCACAAAGTTCTTGGTATGTCAGCAGTCTAATTTCTATACACTTTACATGGGTTTTTATACCCTCTTTTGTGCATACACAGCAGCTGGTTACTTAGACAAGGAATTTCAGTCAAGGCTATAAATTCACTCACTGGAGCCTTAGATGGTAAAAAGTCAGACACAAGATAAGTTGGTGCCTACATCAAGGTAACATCTATGCACTCCTCCTTGGTCAGAGGTCAGTCCCAAGATAGGCCTGTGCCTGGACCAAAGTAACATCTGTGCATTCCTTTCTGGTCAGCAAATTCCTTACAAGAAAAACAACTCATTTTAGCTTATTTCTTTGCACGCAGTGTAGTTTCACATTTTAACCCTTCCTATACAGGATACAAAGATGTTGAACACAAAGATTCTTACTACAGTATAAAAGTAACATTTGTAAGAAGGCAGTTGTGTTTGTCTTTCGGCTTTTCCCGGTTAGGGGTCGCCACAGTGGAACTCCGGTCCACTAATGATTGGCAGTAGATTTTTACGAACGCCGAGGTGCCAGCTCGACGTCCAACCTTCAAAGAAGGCATGCCCATTTACGCATGTCTTTCGAATGCCACCCATCCACGGGAGGACATGCAGACTCCACACAGAAGGCACTCCCCGTAATCCAGCCGAGAATCGAACGGGAGAACCTCTTTCTGTGAGACAACAATGCTACCACTGCACCACCGCGGTAATTTGTAAGAAGGCAGTAACTGCACCACCGCGGTAATTTGTAAGAAGGCAGTAAATAAGATTAATCCCCTAAAAGGGGAGAGTAAAGGTGGAAGGTACCTTATGTGTAATGAATGCATTCATGTAATAAGCAGGCTAGGTAGGTACTATAGGAGAGGTAAGAATGGAGGCAGGTTTTGAAGTGTTCATAGTTATCAGAAATTCTTAGAGATGGAGGGAAAGAATTCCATTTCTTGGCTAAGGAAAAGGATAGGAGAAGCTGACCAGCGGGACGGTTTGGTTTGTGGACAGTGATTAGATTTTGGTGGGCAGATCTTAGAGTTCTGTGTTGGGTGTATGATGGTAAGATGTTTGTTAGTGCTGGGCATTTAGTTGGTTTAAAAATAAGCTTGTGGACTATAGTGAGTTGGAGGTAGTCAAGGTAGTTGGGAAGTTCTAGCCATTGCAGCAGGTGGAGAGGTATATAGTGGTGGGTAGAGTACTTGGACTTGGTGGCAAGTTTTGAGATTTTGTTGTAACAGGTTTCCAGTTTAGAAGAGAGAGAGGAAGATAGGTTGGTTAGTAGGGGAGTACCATACATCAGCGATGGTAGTAAGTAGGTAGTGGCAAGGGTCTGTCTTGTTGAAGGGGAGAGAAAGTGGGAGTTTCTGTACAGTATGCCAAGTTTATGATGTGCTTTCTTAATATTTAGCTGAATATAGGTATCGAATTTTAGGTGTTCGTCAATAGTAACCCCAAGAAGTTTAGCAAAAGGAACAACTTCTATGGTGGAGTTGGTATGGCTGATAATATTGAAAGAGGTTTTGTCAAGAGGGAGTGGTTTTGAGGGAGAGAATAGTAGAATTTTAGATTTGTTGGCATTCAGAGAGAGGTGATTTTGAAGCATCCAGTTCTCAGTAGTTGAGAAGGCAGTTTGAGTTTTTGTTTGGAGCTCGGGGAGGTTAGAAACAGAGCAAACTAGAGTGAGTTGTCTGCGTATTGAATTATCTTAGTGTTAGGAATGGCTGTGTGGAATTCATTAATAAAGATATTAAAGAGCATTGGGCAGAGTATGGATCCCTGGGGTACTCCGGTTGGGGTAGGAAGGAAGGCTGAGGTGCCATTTTTCCATTTCACTGCCTGATGTCTGTCAGAGAGATAGCAGCTGAACCAGGTAAGGGTATTTTGTGAGAGATTAAGATTAGAAAGGTGGTTTAAGAGGTGGGTATGGGAGACTGTAACAAAAGCCTTGGAAGGGTCAAGGAGGACTGTGGATACAAGTTCTCCAGAGTCAAGGGCGTGGTTTACTATGTCTAGGAAAGAGAGAAGAGCAGTTATTGTGCTATGGCCAGGATGGAACCCATGTTGTGTTGATGAGGAGTTGGTTATTTGTAAGGAAAGGCATGAGCTGGAGGTGGATGCATTTCTCGAATTTTTGAGATAGAGGAAAGAATGGCTATGGGTTGGAAGTTGGAGATGTTATTTTTGCCTCCTTTATGGAGGGGTAGATAAAGGCTGCACGCCACAGTTTGGGGACATATGATTCCTATATGGATCTATTAATGAGAATGCTAATGGGGATGGTGATACAGTCTGCTGCAAGTTTTAGAAAGAGTGAGGGGATATTGTCAGGGGCATTGGAGCATGGCTTAAGCTTACAGATAAGTTTTTTTTATGTATGAGGTGGAGATGGGTTTGAGATGAAATATGGGAGGAGTGGTAGGGATGGAGGATTGGGGAGAGGGTTTGAGTTGGGGGGGAGTTGTTGTTTGGGAAGGTCTTGGTGAGTTCTGCTATGGAGTTAGTAAAGAAGGAGTTGAATAGAGTAGGTATTTCTGGGTCAGATTTACTAGTGTTGGGGCAAGGACTGTTTTTGGTACCTGGGCTGAGAAGAGAGTTGATGGAGTTCCAGAATTGTTTGGGTTCTTGGAATGATTAGACTGGTGTTTGGTATAGTATGATTTTTTATCCTGTATAATATGTTTTTTGGCTAGGTTGCAGAGTTGTTTATATTTAAGAAGGGTGTCAGGGTGCTTATGGTGATGGTAAAATTTCCAGGTCTTGTCCCTTTGTTGCATAAGTGTTTTGGTATCTTTAGTAAGCCATGGGGTGGAATTGGATTTGTTTAGAGGAAGAGTTTTTAGATTGTCCCAGTTTATTAGTTTGAGAGAATTGGAGAAAGTTGTGGGGTTAAAGTTTGTGAGGTTTCGTGTGTGGATATATTGGTGTAGGTGACGAGTGGAGGGGGTTGGTCTATGGATGAAGGCTGACATGTGATCACTAATGGAGTCTGTTGACCGGGATAGTCTGACTGGATACATGTCTATTTTCAATGGAGGCCCGGGAAGAAAATCACCAAGATAATACACATTGAACTGCTAGTTTCAAGCAGATTACAGTCATAAGCAATACCAGCATTTAGAATATAGGACTAACTTATTATAAAACACTTTACAAAACATAACATTATTTTCAAAGTTATATATACACAACGTTACATTCAGGTTTAAGACACAATGAGCAGCAGTTATACAATTGACCCTTCCTGAAATGGTGTGGTAGAAAAAAGTTAGAAGTAGTAAAGGTAAGGCACCTAAGTAATAGAGAGGTCACTGGGCACTCTATCAGAGTGGGTGACTCCACAAAATAAGACAACTTGTCAAATCATCCAAGAGCTCCTTCTGAGAGAAACCTAGCAAGTACTGCTAAGGATAACCATAAAGCCTTTTATACCTACATATGTAACCTAAAGGGTAGGACCCAACCATGTGGAGAACTGGTGGCCAATAGAAGCTCACACAGACCCCACAGAGATAGTGAGCCTGCTAGCAGATAGGCTTGGAAAAAAGTTCACTCCCTTATCACCTAATTTGCAACAAACCCTCCCCCACCTCCACCCTCCACCCCAACCTTGCATATCTGAAGAGCAGGTTTTCAAATCCCTGTCCAAGGCAAAGAACACTGACTCTATGGGACCAGATGACATCCCAGGCTGTCTTCTAAACAGGCTAAAATATGAACTAGCATCACATTTAAGTACCTTTTTCGGTCATAGCCTAACCACAAGGTTTGTTTGTGCAGAATGGAGAAGAGCTACAGTTATTTCCCTCCACAAAGGTGGCCTAGCAACAGCCCTGGGGAATTATACCCATAAGCCTGACTAGCCTCATCTGTAAGCCTATGGAAAATATTATGAACCCAGTAAATAGACATAGCGAAGGCAAATCTGTACACACACCATACCTTGACTTGGCACAGGTTTTTACACAATCCCACATTCAGGCATTACCGATAAACTTGGCAAACAATGTAAACCCTTTTGTAACATGGGTTGCCATCTGGCTCACAAACTGGGCACTCTATCGAAGTGGGTGACTCCACATCAACCAGCAGATCTGTTACTAGAAAGGTGTCACAGGAGTCCTTGCTGGCCTCCTTCTGTTTGATATATACTTCTCATAAGTTTAGGTAAAAAATAAGGGTTGTGGCTGACCCAGTCTGCAGGTGACTGCAAACTAGGTGCAATCATTGAATCCCCAAATGATGTACTCTAGGATGGTCTTGCACAGACCAACGGCTGGTGCATTAGTCATGGTCTCAAACTGAATGCAAAGAAATACATAAATCATTCCCTTCGGCACAGTGTCCCTTCACTATCGCATCAATAATACTCCAAGTACCTATGAAGTGGTAAGAGACCTGGGGTCACAGGTTGACCACAACCTTAACTTTTACCACCATGTGTCTACTGTTGTAAGTTAAGCTTTCCACATAGCCCACTTGATTAGTAAAGACAGCCTCGAGAGCTACAGTTATAACTCTCCAATAGTCTGCACTTATCCAACCCATAATTGAGTACAATGCCCCATTTGGTATGTACCATAGTAAGCATCTATAGCAGTTAGACCTCGGAGGTTTTTAACAAAGATCAAGGGCCTCCAGCATGCACCTTACACAGACTGACTAAAATCTGCCACTATACTCTGTATTATAGACTTCTTAGGGGGTGGCTTGTGCCTGGCTACAGAGCAACCCAAACTTAATGAACTTACTGCATATGTGAAAATCAAATGGGTCTAGGGCTACCTGTTCCAGGGACTGCAACTTAAACCTGTCCCTCCAGCATGTCTTAGTTATCTCCCAGCGACTGCAATGTCTTTGGAACAGGTTACCAGTTCATATGAAACAGACCACCTCTATGCCACTGTTCAAGAGGAACCTTGACGAGTGGATGGGGCACCATAATTTTTTGGAATAGCACCCACAACCCTCCTGGACATGAGCAGTAATCACTAAATGCAATCTTGGGTATTGACTAGTACCTCTACAGTACTGCATTGGGTTGAAATGACTAGGATTAATGACCGGATCGATAGCCTAATAGTCTCCTATGATCCTTTGTGAAGAGGAGTCAGTTGCTGTAATCCAGGCATCCAGAATAAATCCTATGGAGAGTTTGAGATTAAACAGCTGACATGGTTAAGGTCTTCACCTCCCATGCACAAGGTTTGATCCTGTCCTCCTTCCAATGCCTGTTTGGAGTTTGCATGTTTCTGTCTCTGAGGTTTTCTCCCACCTCAAAAAAAATGCTGTTTCCATGTCAAATTCACCAAAGAATGAGCAGAGGCACTAGCACACTCTTCATGGTGCCCTATAGAGGGAGAAGTTCTATAAACAAATGCTTTGGGCATCTATGTGGTACACAGTATCCTCAAGATAGAACATGGATCAGACTGCACAGAGGCAGGGCTACCCACTTGATGGTGTAAACATATGCCTCTAGGTGATCTGGTTATGTTGACAAATGTCAACAAATGGGCATGGATTTTTGCTGGTAAGTGGGTTGAGGACCCAGCCTCTCCAACCTATGCCAGGGACTCATGCTAATTGTAGGAGGGGTGTATGTGATGCTGTTAGCCATTTTGTGCCTGCCATAAGGCCCCAGCAACCCTGGGTCAATGAGCCACTGGCCAGTTGGTTTCTGGTTGCACTGCTTGGTTTACCTGGGATATTGAGTGAAAGCTGGGCATAAAACCAATCAACCTGCCATACATTAAGAATTGCCACACTCTGTGTAAGTTCACTGACTGGATTAGATTTAGAAGCAGATGACATAAGGAGGAGGCTGGACATCCTATGTATCCAAGAGACCAGGTGGAAGGGCAGGCAGTACAGCCACTTGGCTTGAGATCCAGAATCTACTAATCAGGACAGGCTAGAAATGGTGTGGAAATTGTGGGGAGGGAGAGACTTCATAAGAGAATGAGGGATGTCATTGGAGATAGTGACACTTATGGCAGTCAGACTCCAGTGTAATGATGGGGCAGTATTCATAATCTCAGCCTAGCCTCACAATCGCAACCCTGCTGTGATGCAAAGTACATCCAGAAAGCAGTTGCAGGAACTACTAGATAAAGCAGGACAACAGGAATTGGTGATAATGGGTGACCTAGATGTACATATTGGGACAGACAGAACAGGATATGAGGACTGCCTGGGTCCATATGAGTGGGGCAGTAGGAATAAAAGAGGCCATGCCAGACTTCTATCTGGCAAATGGCCTGATGGCCAACACATGGTTCAGAAAGGCAATCCAAGATCATATACAAAAGTGTCAAACCTAAAACTCAGACTTCCTCCTAGAAAGGGCACCAGGGTAGAGTCAGTGATTGCAAAGTCATCCCCATGAAAGTCAGCCCACAGCATAAACCACTGGTTGCCACAATCTGCTGCAAGCAGTGGTCAGGAAGGCTCAAAGATCAGAGGTCAGGCTGTGATTGGGTAAGGCTCTAAGGTCAGAGACTAGGCTGAAGACCTGGAAGCTGACTGGAGAGAAAGCATAACAGTTCAAGGAGTTAGTCTGGGCTCCAGCACCTGAAGAGGAAATAAGTGAAGTTGGAGAATAGCAGCATGTTGCAACAGCCTGTGTAAGAGTTACAGAAGAGATGCAGCTGAGCCCAGTATGGAAATAAGGTCCATAAGGAAAGCTGGTAGTGGAATACAGAGATCCCAGAAAGTCTTCTAAAGGAAGGAGTGCAGGAAAAGGTGGGAAAAGACTGACCAGGCTAGGAAGGAATACTGGTTGGCTAAAAACGAAGTTGCAGTAACAAAGAACAAGACATGGATGCACTCTACCAACCTTTGGAAATTTGACACTGTGGATGGCACACTCTTAATCAGGTTGCAAGGCAAAGACAGAGTAGGCACCCTTCATAAGGGATGCCAGCAACAACCTGCTCACCATCTCACAGGACATCAAAGGCAGATGGAAGGAGTACATCCAGCAGCTTGTGAGTGAAAACACTACAGATGCTGTACTGCCCCAGACAGCCCAAGTGAGAAGAGGAGCCCTCCCTACAAGTACAGCACTAAGGAAAATTAAGTTGGGGAAAGCAGCAGGCTCTGAGGTCACAGCAGATATAAAGATGCTGATTTCGACAGGAGAAATAGCTCCTGAGGGTACTCATAGCAGTATGGAGAGAAAGATGTATCCCGGATTGTTTAACACTGGCACTAATTTGCTTATTATCCAAAGGGGGCATTCACAGCTGTGAGCAATATAGAGGTATCAAACTTGCATTACACTGCATGAAAGTTCTGGAGAGGGTGACCGAAATGAATACAGAGTTGTAAAAAGATGGGAGATGAGACGTTTGGATCTGGATCAGGATGTCACACAACCAACTTTGTTTGCAATGAGACATACTTGAAACTAGAAATGAGGAAAGAGTGCAACTGGGTGTTTATAGACTTGGAGAAAGCATATGACATCCCCAAGAAAGCTGTTTTTGGCAGTCCTGCAGTGATTTGAAGTACCAGTAATTGGTAGAATTGCTGCATGTTGGGTTCTGTCCAAGAGATTCCCAGTGGGATTGTGTGCATCAGGGTTCAGCTCTGAGCCCACTGTTCATATTGGTGATGGACTACATTAGCAAACGGGTCAGAAGGGACAGATTAATAAAGCTGTTTTATGCAGATATGCCATTTACAGGCAGACTGAGCAAAAACGTGAAAGGATAGGGGAATGGAATGCAAAACTGAAGGCACATGGGATGAAACTATACAGATAAAACAGTTGTAATGGAAACAAATGAGGCAGATCAGAAGCTGAAAATTGAGATAAAAGGGGAAAATAGTAACACGTTCACAACCTCAGACTTCCCTTCTGAATAACCACCCCTCCCAGGTACTTGGGGTTGTTCAAGCAAGACTCAGTGGGGCTGCAGCCAACTGGCAGTGTCAGGTGTGGTGTAGTGTATGACAGAAGGATGACAAGGATGCTGAAAAGTAAGATGTAGTAAACTGGTGCAACCAGTACTATATAGTACAGAAACCTGGGCAGGAAAGGCAGAGCAAATGTGCATGAGATGGTGGGACAGACCAGGATAAGAGCAGAAGCCAGAATAGCTTCAAGTACAGAAAAGTTCAAAATATATTACAGTGGTTCACGCACATGTGCAAGAAAGTAGCAAACAATCTGAAGATTTGGGACAGACTTTAATAAGGCAAGAGGAAACAAGGGCATCCAGTAAAAAGGTGTATGGAGTCTGTGAAGACCTATGACATGACAAAGTAGGAGAGTCATTGATTAGGGAGAGGTAGGAGAGTGTCATTGAGTAGGGAGAGATGGCAACAAGTCATATGACAGCCTGACCCCATGTAGAAAATGGGGTGGAGGTTGAGGATAGCTGACAATGATCAGTATCAGTAGTAGCTCAGGTCGTGAATACTTAATGCATCCTAGTATGTTTCCTGGTCCCATGGAAACCTAATTTTTAGACTTGTTTCAAAATGGTGATGGGGGGGAACTAAATTTTCAGACAGTGGCTGCAGCAACATAGGTTCATGCTAAATTTGCATGCCAATACTGTCTATATCCCTTGGACTGGAATATGCAATATGGATGAGCTCTGTGTATTGTTGGATATTACTTTGTATTCTTTAATGCCCTGACATAAATGTGCAAAGGTTTCCTTTGGTATTGGTAGCAACCTTAAGTTTTTATATGCTGCTTTATATTTTCTTACTCATAAGTTTTTATTATTTTTCTTGAAATTTTAACAAAGACTACTTGTAGATTATCCAAAAGAAATATCAATATGTAAATACTAACAAGAGTAACTGAATATTTATATTATATATATTGGCCTGATTATAAATGATATACTAAACCAATCTAAGTCAAATATACAGATATTTTAGATATAAGTTTATCTTTCATCTTCTTGATACCGAGCTTTCAAGAAGAGACTGAATCCATTCTCAATGTTTCGATAAGATGAGTTACCTTCTTCCATGGATTGTTGCTCCATTTCTTAGGAATAACCCTCGACTCTTTTACTTTTACTTCCATCAACACTGTTTTGTTTAGAAGGTTCAAAAGTTGGTTCAGATTGGGAAAGCCATTTCCTAGCTTTATATTTTCTAATAGCGCACTTAAATTCCTTGCTGGCAGTTTGGTCTGTATGCAAGGTGGGGGTGGGGTGAGGATTTCTTACAACTTTAATTTTTTTATTATACAATAACACTGGAGTTCACCAGAGGCTTTCTCTCTATTTTGGCACTATTTGGGATGAACAGATACAGGCTTCTCTATGCAGCCTCCATATTTTTACCAGCATATAATGTTGCAGCCCTCTCAGTTGGGTTCATTTGTAAATGTAAATTGTGCATAGGTTGTGCAAGGCTATTGGGACCAAGGTCATAACAGCCCTCGGGCCCAACCAACAATTTCAAGGAGGGCAAGGCCTAAGTTGTGGAGAATATTTTAGAGAACTTAATTGTAAACAACGTTTGATGGTAGGCCTGTAATTTCACTGCTTGAGATGATAGTGGGTGATGAACTCTCTCCTTTAAGTTGAAGTAGGTTTGCGTTTTAGTCCTTTAAAATTGGTACCATTAAGCCTTGCAGAAAAGGTAACTGTGTGGTCAGATTTAAACCACGGATAAAGCGAGTAGTTTTACATTGGTATATGCTGGTAAAATCCAGGTTGAGGAATAAAGCCCTTTGTTAGTACTACAGTTTGCTGCAGTGACTTAGCATTAAAGTCTAGGTCCGGAAATGCTGAACACTGCCATTTTGAGAAGCACCTGCGCCACTTGCCGCTTGTGTAATGTCACGTGAACTGGTCCAAGGACTCTCCCGCCACAACCTGAGCTGCCATGACAAAAAGATGCCACGTGCGTAAAAATGAAGACGTAAGCGTTTTAGGACAGATTTTGGTGTAGGTTATTATGCAGCTACACCGTGCAGTCACAGGAAGAGTGTACGGAGAATACAAATTTACTGTGGGATTGTGTACCCAAACTTTCTTGTTATTTAACATTTATTTACTGGGAAAGTCCGACTGGGGCAGCCAATTTTTAGCGGAAGCCCAGGGAGAAACGCGCCAGACGCATGACTTTGTAATGTGCGAGGAACCACACGAACGCATGGAGGACATGCCAGCTCCACACAGAGGGCACCCCGGCTGAGAATCGACTCGTACAATTTCTTGCAGTGAGGCGACAACGCTAAACGGTGCACCGCTACATCGCCCAGACTTTGAAGTAAGAACATCAGGTGAATGAAACAACGGAGGCCCGTTAACGAAACCCGTAACGCAGCAAGAAGGTCCATCCATGGTAGTTGGGGCATATACCGGTAAGGAATATGCAAAAATGTGTTAAAGTGACAGGAATGGATGTGGAAGGATAAGAGAAGCTGATAACTAATTCTAGAGATGTGAAAGTTGTAATGGCGTATCATTCAGCATTTCCAAAAGTGTTTTTGTATTGGGAGTTTGTGTGGCATGAAATGTGATGGTCTCTCAGTTTGCATGGGTGCCGTTTGTAAAGGCCTTTTCCTGTGCGAATAGGCTTAAACGGTGGACAGGCCAACGAAATTTCCATTCATTTGCAAAGAAATGACGCAACTTAATTCCTTCTATAGAATTTAATTTGCTGTGGTGGGCAGTAGGGGTTATGTAGGACTTTACGGTAAAAGTATTTAGAGGATGAGCTTTCCGCAGAAACTATTAGCTTTGTTGCAATTTTAAGGGTAAGGCTGTGCTGTTCTAGGGGGTTGCCATAGAAATAAACCGAAGGATCTGTTTTATGGTAATGTAAAACTATACGGTGTTGTATTATTAAAGCTAATAAGGGAGGACATATTCTGGGCAACGGTAAACTTACTACAGTAGCTCACCTTACATCATTTGTGAGTAGATTGACATTTTATATACCACTTTTTGGTGCTTAACGATTTAATCAATCCAAGTCTTTGTACGAAAGGTAAAATATGCTCTGATCAAGAGTGAATCCCCAGGTATCTTTGGGTAGTTGTATACAAGAGGGTAGCCTGTAGGATCAGTGACATGTAAGCTACTTTGAATATTTTTAATCTTAGGGTATGGTCAGAAAGCGTAACTAGTTTTGAATGAAAGCTTGATTAGTTCCCAAATCAAGTCAGTGGAAATATTGGAACATCTGCATTTGTTGCGTATTAGATCTACACAGGGTACATTGAGGTCAGTAATACAGGGTGAAAATAGTAATGGACTTTAAACAGACCCTTGAGATGCACTGTATCTTATACTTCCAATTGTCTGCAGTACAACAGTTTTATTGAAAAGGTGTTTTTTAAAACACAATTGGAGAAGCCAACAGCTGCAAGTTCATACAATGAAATGTTGATCTAATAATAGGACTACCATCATTAAGACTATTGCACATGTTACAGTAGATGTAATTGGTAAGTTTATATAATGCCACTTAGTATGGTAACCTGGGCAGAACACATGTTGCTCTTCAGGTTGAATGTTATAAGTTTGAATATATTCAAGAATTTGGTCATACAGTATTCTAGTATTTGGACTAATTCATAGGTGTGTACTAGGCTAATGGCCCTGGAGCCTTTACAAGCCTAGCACATAGGATTACCCTGGCATTGTGTCACTTGACCTTAGTTCCCACAGCCTCTGTCGAGTAGAGCCACTGGAGTGATCCCCGGCTAGAAGTTCCATGCTGAAGGATTGTTGGTCTTCATGGGTATGAGCAAGCTTAAAAATTTTTTTAGAAACTTTTACTTTTGGCAAAAACTTGTATATACTGCATAGCAGACGTACGTTTTAAGGATCTTGAGATGAATAATGTGAAGGCGTTGCAGCTGCTGGAGATTGGCAAGACCATTAGGTAAAAAGGGGATTGGTTGTGTGATACTGAGTTTTGTTAGACTTAAGAATCTCTGTTGGGGGGCAGTACTGCCCATCACATTTCTGTGTTAGACTAAGCCAGTTTGAAATTGGGTAATTACAGCTGCGTTAAAATGTCCAATTGTCTTACACAGTATTGTCTGTGTATACATTGTGTTCCGTCTGACTCAACAGATGGGTTATTGGATCAGAATGAATCTGACCTCTGTACTTAAGCTCCTGGACTTTGGCTCCCCTACCCATAATTCTCTCTGGTACCCAGATTATTTCAGATCTTATTTGCCACTGGGCTGTATGTATCCAGTGGCTGGATAAGTGTTAACGTTTTGGGCACTATAGACTTCTAGTTTTTACTATTTTATGACCTTTCTATTGATACTTAAATTTCATATCCTTAACATTTCTTCAGGTCTTCAGGAGTCTTCCCCATGTCCCTACTCTGTATAAAAGTAGTTATAGTTTCTAGTTTAGGTATTTTTCTTGCACTTGTGACAAGTAGCTAAATTTGTTGGTAATTGCAGTAACAATTTTAAGACGGTAGACTGTCGTGACTGTTAAGCTATGGAGGACAAGGCCACTGGCTTAAAAAAAAATTGCCTGTGGGCCCAAAGTCCCATCGCAGGACCTCCATATTGTTTATGGGTAGCTCATCTTGAAATACTTCACCTTTTTCTGGGCCAGGGTACTAGCAGATTGTAGCAACAAATGTAGTTCAATGGCTACCTTGTTCAAGCAGGAGTTTCTGCATCTTATAAAGCAGAAGCTTTCTTTCGTTATAGGTTTCTTAGGGGTGTACTAGGCTAAAGACAAGGGCCTTTTTTAAGTTTGGCCATGCATCCCAAATCTGACAAGCTGCCTGTGTCCGTTAGAGACAGGTACCAAACCAGTGATGAATTTCCTTTTCCCAATTCACTTGTCCTAGTTGCACTTGAATTGGGTTAGGACGGAACTGTTTCACATTAATGGGGACCTGCCCCAGAGAAGGGATAGTTTCCGGGATACATACCTGTCTCTCCAGCAGTTCCTGCTTATATCCCAGGCAAAGTTTACGTCTTTAGAACAGGCTGTTCTAGTGCTGTTATTTTTGCAGATGTGTAGAAGGTCCATCAGGGTAGCATCTGACAATGTCTTGTGTGGCAGGTGTAGATCTCTCCTCAACCTGTAGGAGTATGCAGGGATAGGGCCTTGAGGTGGGCTGCATAGCATGTGTTACACCCTGTATACTTTTAGAGAAGAAACAATGAACGTTCTCATTGTTGGATGTGGCTGGTTAGGTACATACCAAAGGGACAGTTGTACTCTGATATGAATATAATGGAACAATGACTTTGACCTAGATGCCATACTTTGTTTAAAGTTGGAGCTGAATATGTTGCCGGTAGGCTTGCTATTTAGCAGTGAGCTCCACACACAGTTGTGTACTGCCTTTGAGGGTGTAGACATGGCTAAAGAATGCCTTGTGGCTGTCCTAGGACTGGGAGGCCAAATTTACCTCCAATATGGCTTTGGTAGATTGTCTTCTGGAGTAATTTAGTTTGAGTACTCATTATCCTGCTGGGTGCTATACCTCTAACTTTTGCCTTGATTTTCTTCATTCTGTTTTTACAGGCTGTTTTCCAACAGGGTGACTTGAGGTCTGTATTCCTGGTGGTACAGCTGCTTCTGTGCAGCTAACACGCTTGTATAGGGTTTCAGTGAATAGTTCTGCAGAGGCAGCAGTGTTCTCATGGTTTACTGGGGGCTTGAAATTTTGTCAAGTTTTCACAGAATAGTAGGAATTGGCCTTTTGAGTAGTTCCTGAACATTCCAGGATTAGGTGAGCTTCCAGGAGTTTTAGGGATCCTTTTTTGGTGAGATGGTCTTAGTCCTGTCCTTGCAGCCTTTAGAGTCTCTGGCTGTGCCTGATGGGGAGTCAGCTTCTCTAAGCCTTGAGGGTTCTTACTCAGAATTTCTCCTCAGATTCTGCTCCTTCCCCAGAATTCCCAATGGAGAGGAAATGGGCCTGCAGAAGACATGACTTGTCTTGAGTGTGACCTGAATATATTGAGGGAGATCCCCAACATCCTGTCTGGAAGACTACTTTTGGAGATGCTCTAGAATTGATTTAAATCAAGACAATTGGTCCACCAAAGCTCACTCACTGGAAGTCTGTATTTCTCGAACCTTTCAGTGCTGCCTTGTGAACCTCCTGGGTGGTTCTGCCTGCTGATGAGCTGATTTGGTTTTTCAGCAATTCTGGAAGGAACATGTGGTGGAGCATTTCCCACAGAAACCATAAAGCCTAGCTTTTATCCACCCTTTAAGTCCCTAGGTTTGGCCAGGGCACTACTTCTGCTAGACCCCCCCCCCCGAGCAGAGGTGTTCTCATAATCAAGGGTTTTGAGGTCCCTTCACTGAGGAGCCCTTTAACTGTTACCTAACTTTTGTGTCTGCTGCACTCTAGTGACGTTCAACGGGAGCATGTCCATGCACCCTCACGCCTGGCGAGCAGTCACTGAAGATTCATGGGTGCAGAATGTAATCAGAGGCTACATTTCCATTTTCTCTCCAAAAAAGGATTCTGTACATTCCCAGTCAGAAGTAACTGGCAGCAGTATAAGTAGCAAAGCTATTTGGAAAAAGTCCAGGAGGTCCCACTAGACCAGCAAGGATCTTAAATCTATTCAAGGTGATTTATGGCCCCAAAAAAGACTGGGACCTTGGGGCCCATTCTGGACCTAAGCTACCACAACAAGTTTCTGAAACAACATTCCAGATGGTCATGATTTGGTTATCCTACCTCCTGAGGAAAGAGGATTAGGTGTGCTCGATCTTCAGAGTTCAGGGAGCCTAGTGTAATATAATAGTGAGGCAGTACAGGAGAGACTGTGCCCAGCCGGGTGCCAGCCATTTTCAGATTGGAGCCCTGTGGTTTGGTTTCTGCAGCCCCCAGGGTGTTCACCAAATGCATGTTTGGCAATGTATTTCAGACTACAAGCATTCTTACTATTTCTCCTACATGGATGACTGGCTGCTTTCCACGTCTTTCAGGGATCTACTAATGTAGTGCAGAGATTTCTTGCTCCATCTAGACCCACACTTAAGAATTGCAAAAAGTCTTGCTAAAAGCCAGTTGACACCAGCACAGATGAGTTCATAGTTTGCCACTTGGAATCAACTATTGAAACAGCTAGACTTTCTCAATCCAGAATTCTGTCTCATAGCTTCAGAGTTCCTTTCTCATTCCAGCCTTTGACAAGACTTGACCTATTATTATGGGTTATGTGGCTGCATCAGTCGCACTAGTACCTAGGGCATGATTGTTGTATGTTATGCAGTGGATACTTTCCGTACAGTGGTCAGTGATTCAACTCTATGCCTCTGCACATCTCTGGTATTCAGAAAAAGTCAGTTGGTGGTTGACCACCTGGATAGTAACATTATCTCTACTATTCACATTAGCCTCCTGATGGCCACTGTGACCACAAGACTTTTCTGTTGTGCTGGAAAGCCATGAGTGTGTGTAGGTGGGCAATGTTTTCCTAATGCTTTCTGGTCACAATGCAGGTCAGAGGGACTTTCAGTGTTTCGAACATACCTGAGCAGGTCTGTTCTGCCTCGTGTGATCCTTCTGTTGGCAGTGATGGTGATTTTTCAGTCGTTTGGGCCAGTCTTGCTGTGGTCTTTTTGCCTGCTATCTAAAGAATAAATGTAGCAGCTACGTGGCTCTAATTTTTCCCTACAGGGACAGTCCCCATGGGATGCTGTAGGCTGCAGTTGGCTTCTGGGTCTCCTGTATGCGTTTCCTTTTCCCCTGATGGTCTCTTCAGAAAGCCATGAGATGCAAGCAACAGTAATATTGTTAAATCTTTTTGAGCAGATTGACATTTTATATGCCACTTTTTGGTGCTTAACGACTTAATCAATCCAAGCCTTTGTATGAAAGGTGTGGTGTGGTTCCCCTTTTTCTGGCCTCTGACATACCTTCCTCAGTTGCTGGATCTGTCTGGGCCTTCTGCTTCACAGGTCAATTTCACTGAGAGACCCTGAAATTGACCACATGGCTTTCCAGTTGTAATGGTGGGTGGAGATGCCAGGCTTCTACTCCTGTCATTGTATCATTCTTTCCAAAAATAGTGGGGATGCTTATATTGGCAAACGAAAAAGATTTGATGTATAGGCTTTGAGAGGTTTGGATCCTTTTTCAACTCCATTATCATTTAGATTTTCTTAGGTTTGTTTCAGAAAGGAGCTAGTTTCTCCACTGTCAAGTGCAGGTAGCAGCCATTTCCAGTTTTTACTTCAGCCAAAATTAATTTCCAATACTTTTATGAAAAATGTCTATAACTTTTTTTAAGTGAACTTTTCTCATATCCCCAACTGGGGATCCAGTTTCTCCATGGATGGTATTCTGCTGCAGGCATTAACTTGGTCCCCCTTTGAACCAGCATCGTTGGTGGATTTAAATTTCTTGGAAGATTTCCGTTCTAGTAGCAATTACCTCGCATGGTTGCAGACCTAATTATCTTTTTCCTAAGGATAGGGTATCCTTGGGAACTAATCCATCTGATGTGAACACTGAAGCTTACTTAACCTGTCAGTTAACCTACCAGTTTTATTTACAAATTTTTCCAATGAAAGGGAATATATTTTACACTTCGGCTCATTTTACTTCCATTGCACCAAGGAGGTTAGCAGGAATAACTTTCTTTAGGCTAAATTGAGCCATGGAGTTTCTGAAGTGGCTTTGTCAAGGTGGCTTTCCAACTTGATATCCTTTGTTAACAATGAAATGAGATTAACTTTACTTGGCAAACACAAGGCTTTCTAATCTAGAATGGTGGTTATCCACTGCTTTACTAGAATACTCATAGATTAGATGTGCTCTGGCTACTTAGTTTGCAGTTCATACACTTGTCATGTTACAGATTGGGTTGACAAGCCAGATATCATACATTCTTTGGCTCAACTGTACTTCAGAATATCTTATGAGGTCACTGGAATCTGTCCCATCCATTGAGTCTGAAAAGATAAGATAACATTGGAGAGGTAAGTACAGTAGTCTCTGTTAACCAGAATTCTAGCAACCGGCATGAACTGCCCACTGTTTCCCATTGAATAGAAATGGCTCCGCTTTGTGATTTTTTTTTTTGGTTGGCTTGTATGCCGGTATATGAACCAATCAAAAATCACAAAGTAGAGCCCTTCTGTTCAATGCAGAACAGCTTAAGCAACTGGAAACTACACTTATCTGGCATCTACAATCCCCACGGGTGCCAGTTAAGTGAGTTTACTGTAATATTCTTATCATAGGTTCATAGGTTCATACTAGGCTATCTGCCCTACGGCATTTATAAGCCTAGCCAGAGAGTATTTGGCTTTTGCCACCCATTTACCCATTTTAAATTAATTTTGCTATGCCTTTTTTCGAGGTTAGTATACTGTGCCTCGGTCTAACAGTGACACAGAAGTGATACCCGGGCTAAACCTACGATCTCCCATCCATTCATCAAGATTCCTCTTGAAGAGAGTCAATGAGGGACTCTGCCTAACCTGGACTGGGATTTTATTCCAGAGTGAAGGGAGCCTCTGAGTTATGAAACTGTCCCTCCAGCATGTCCTATTTATTTCAGTGCTGAGGTTCAAGTCTCTCGAGCGGGTAGCTCGATGGGATTTGGATTATCTGAGGTGCAGCATGTCCATTAATTCCGTGTTGGACATGGCTTTATACATCAGGCACAGATCGCCTCTGAGCAGGCGGTATGCCACTGAGTAGAGCTGGAGTTTCTTTAACCGGGCAGCATATGGCATCTGTTTGAGCCCTTTTGATCCTCTTGGTGAGGTACTTTTGGGGTCTTTCCAGTTGCTGCAGTTGTCTGGTAAGGTACATCCCAAAAGGGGCATTGTACTCAATTATGGGCCTGATG
Source organism: Protopterus annectens (assembly GCF_019279795.1). Lineage (NCBI taxonomy): Eukaryota > Metazoa > Chordata > Ceratodontiformes > Protopteridae > Protopterus > Protopterus annectens. The sequence continues at coordinate 1,813,176,173 of NC_056732.1, forward strand.
AGGGATGAGTAAAGAATGTAGCCAATCAAAGAAAACTCTCCTGCACGTAGGAATCTGCACGGCAACAAGAAAAATGTAATTCAGCAAAACAGAGGATTGCCAGCAGATAAATAGGATCCAGTAAATAATTTTATTACAATAAAAATAACATTATGTCATCATGTCAGACCGGTTTCGGCTGGCAAAAAATAGCATAACCTTCTTCAGTGATAAAGAAACAATGAAAAAATGATGCTTTTTAATGTAGCTAGTCTACTTCCTATTGGTGCAATTATAATTGCTCATTAAGCCCAGGTGTAAATAGCGCTCCCAAAATAGTTATCCATTTCTTTTCTCTTGTATCAAGCAGAGAGTGCCATCCTGTCTTATTGAATCTATTGTCTCTAATAATATCAATTACTGTAAAAGAAAATTTGGCATTGGAATGTTTCAAGCAATGTTTAAACAAAGCATTATTGGGTTTTTTAGTTCTAATATTGCTCATATGTTCTGAAATACGAAATCTTAAAGGCCTAGAAGTCTGGCCCACATAAAAGGCGCCACAACTACATGTTGCAAGATAAACAAGCCACTCACTACTGCAATTTGCAAAAAATGATATTTCATAAACCCTAGGACAATTTCTACTAGTGAACTCTTTGGTCTTTATTATCCTGTCACAGTTACTGCAATGTCCACAGGGGAAACATCCTACCACTCGTTCCCCGGTTAGTGTAGTTTGAACATAAGATTTGTTAACAGAAATTGTCCTAGGGTTTATGAAATATCATTTTTTGCAAGTTGCAGTAGTGAGCGGCTTGTTTATCTTGCAACATGTAGTCAGAACATATGAGCAATATTAGAACTAAAAAAACAAATAATGCTTTGTTTAAACATTGTTTGAAACATTCCAATGCCAAATACAATAGATTCAATAAGACAGGATGGAAAAGAAATGGATAACTTATTTACACCTGGGCTTAATGAGCAATTATAATTGCACCAATAGGAAGTAGACTAGCTACTTTAAAAATCATAATTTTTTCATTGTTTCTTTATCACTGAAGAATCTGACATGATGACATGATGTTATTTTTATTGTAATAAAATTATTTACTGGATCCTATTTATCTGCTGGCAATCCTCTGATGTTATGTGATCCTATCTCGCCTACATTCTGACTGATGGGTTCGGCCGATCCATGCCAAAAGTCTCTTATTGGCTGAGCTTACTATATCCCAGGATGCACCACTACCAGTCCCCCAGATCTCGTTTGCCGCTAACTTGCGAAGACGTGGTCTCGAGCTGGCTGAGCTGAGTAGTATTTTACTAACTTTTTTCTGTCAGAAATTTGCTGTTCTTGTCATAAAAAGCTGTTTTAACGGCTACTCTTTCCTTTTGTGTGTGATTGGAGGTTTTGTGAGAAACTTTGTAGTGTGATTGGGCGTTGGTTCTGATTTCAGGCCTCCTTCATCTTAGGGCCTTCCCGGTCAGTCAACCCTCTCAAACCTTAGGGTTTTAAAATCCTTGAGTTAATTGTTACGGATTGTTTACCTAATCGGCAGCTATAAACTGATGTTGGTAGTGTCAGTTAAATCAGAAAGTCAAGTGGATAGTGTTGTTTTTTCTGTCAGGGAATTACTGCATTATTGTTATAATGTCTCAGAATCCTAGGCCTTCGGGCTTTAAAAAATGCACCAAATGTAATTTTAAGATGTCAATCACAGATGATCACTCTCTCTGTGTTTATTGTTTGGGTGCAAAACATTTACAAGAGTCATGCAGTGTGTGTCACGCTTTTTCCTCGAGGGTCCTCCAGGAGAGGAAAAATAAACTCATTCTTAAAGGCTTAATAAAACCCTCCTTTGAAGAAGCTTTAGCATCCTCTCCTTCTCCAGCTAAAAAGAAAAGGGCGTTGGCTCCGACCAGTCCGTCGGATCCGACCGCCAAAAGACATAGGCAGGCTTCTCCTTCGGCTCCAAGGACTTGCCGGGCGGAAACAGTCTGCCTCGATGCCACCAGTCTCGACTCCTCTGGCTTCGAGCCGATGGCTGGGTCGGCTCCACTGGTCTCGGAGCCGACAAATGTTCTCCTCGGCAAGTCCTCCTCGGCACCGATGGAAACTAGTGTGGGTATTCATAGTCATCGGGTCGCCTCGAGCCGGTCCCTAGCCCTTTGGGGCCGTTGGAGAGGCCATCTCGAACCCGTTCAGTATCCTCTAGGTCATCGAGGATGTCGGATTCGGATATAGACAGGGTGCTCCAAAGACTGTTCCAGTCCCCAGTCTTTCAAAAATTTGTTTCGGCTCTGACCCAGTTGGCTATGCCCATGTCATTGCTATTCCTCCTCCGACCGAGCAGGTGCTGTTGGAGCCGTGGAGATCTTAGGGTCGGCTCCGACCCTTACTCCAACCCGGCCTCGGGTCCGAGTTTGGTACACGGACTTCTTCGGCTGGACCTGGGGTGATGTTTGGGACCTATGCTATCGGTTCCGAGCCTCCCTCGGTGCTTGCTGCGGGACTTCCGTCTGCTATCATGGCTCGGGACCGGACACTCCCAGGATTCTCGGGTCCGGCTTTCAGAGCTATGAGGAGTGCCTTGGCCAAGTCTTCGCCATCTCCCAGCTTTACCAGCACCTTCCTGGGCGTGGAGACTGGGTCTTTGGCAGTTCCCTGTCCGTAGGCAGCGGAGCCCTGGGCCTGAGGTTATCCCCATTGGGGTTCCCTCCTCCTGAGGGTTCTTCGAGTTGTCTTCAGAGGAACCCCAAGGAAGAGATCGTGCAAGAGGAAGCACGTGGACTCCCGAGTCTATTACATCTGACACTGATCTTGATGATGCGGAGGGGTCCCGAAGTCGTCCTCGGATGATGTCTCATTTGCAGGCATCTTAGAGATTCTCAAACAACGAGGCGGCTGGATATCCAAACCCCCTCTGCTGATGAGTCAGTGCTTCTCAAGGCCTTTGGGGCTCAGCCCTCCGCCTCCTGGGTGTCTCCGCCCTTCGAGCTCCTGGATTTGGTTTGTCGGAGGCGTGGGAACATCCAGATACCGTGGAACCAGTCCCTTCTCGTCCTAACAAATTTTTGTCTGCCCCACCCGAGAAGGAGTTCCTGACTAAAGGCGTGGCTGTAGATGCCATGGTGGTGGCATCTGCTACACAACAGGACGTGGCAGAGGCTTCAACGTCCGTCCATCCTCCTAATAAGGAGTCTAGGAGCATGGACAGGTACAGGAAGCGCACCCTGACTTCAGCGGCCTTTACTTTAAGGTCCCTGAATTATTTGGCACATTTTACCAGACTTCAGAGGGATCTGGTCAAGGAGCTGTCAGATTCCCTCTCGGGTAACCTACCTGAGCAGCTAGCCCAGTCGGTTAGCTCTCAGTTGGCTATCCTTACGTCAATTTCTAACTCGTCCATGAGGCTCATTTCATATGCGGCCGAAGGGGCGGGTAGAGCGGCAGGCACAGGCGTGGCTCTACGGAGACAAGCCTGGCTCCGTTTGTGTCAGTTTGCGGAGGCCTTCAAGTCTTCCTTCGCCGACGCTCCCTTCGATGGGTCCTCTTTGTTTGGACCCAAGGTTAAAGACACCCTTACCCGCTGTGAGCAAGAGGGAAAAACTTTATCTGCCGTAGGTGTCCGTTATTCCACTCCCTTTCGGCCTTATCCCAAGGCTAAAGGAGGAGGGAAGATGTGGTTCCGTAAATCACGTAAGTTTTTTCCTCAACAGCAGGAATATTCCCCTTCCAGAGGCAGAGGACGGGGAAATTTTTCTGGGAGATGCCGTCCCAGAGGCGGCAGAGGGCCCCGCAATTCTGGAGACCGCGAGTCCTTTCGTGGCTCTTCAGCCTCCCACACCTCATGAGGGATTGCCCAGCTGTGCTGCTCCGGAGCCAGTCGGGTGCCGTTTTGCCAAGCACCTAAAAGCCTGGGAATCAATCACTCAGGACAGATGGGTGCTTCGGATCATTGCCGGAGGTTACACCATCCCATTCACATGCTCACCCCCACCGTCCAAAAAAATCCCAGACCCACCACCCAGTCAAAGGGAAATTGCAGCCGCAGAAGCTTTAAAGCTGCTAGAAAAAGGAGTCATCCAACCGGTCCCCACAGACCAGATCGGATCCGGAAATTACTCGAGGTTCTTTTAGTGCCAAAAAAGACAGGGGACCTGAGACCAATATTGGATCTCAGCAGACTAAACCAATCCGTCACGAAATCCAAATTCCGAATGGTCACGTTACAATCCATTCTTCCATTGTTGGAGAAGGATGTTTGGATGTGCTCCATAGACCTCAAGGACGCCTATTATCACATACCGATACATCAGGCGTCCAGGAGGTATCTGCGCTTCAGCCTGGGAGACAGTCATTTCCAATTTTGTGCACTGCCCTTTGGTCTCACCACAGCCCGCAGGGTGTTCACCAAGTGTTTGGCAGTAGTGACTGCTCACCTGAGGAGTCTTGGATTCCAAGTGTTTCCCTATCTGGACGACTGGCTCCTGACTGCCACCACCAGGCATCTACTAATGGACAACCTCAAAGCCACCATCTCCTGGGTGCTACCCTGGGAATTACATTCAATTGGTCAAAGTCTGTCTTGCTGCCCTCTCAGCGCATAAGGTTCATAGGAGCAGAGATAGACTCAAAATTGATGCGCGTTTTTCTTCCTACCGAAAGGATCCAAACTTTACAAGGCCAAGTTCAAGCCCTGATTTCAAGATCCAAAGCCCCAGCCAGGATGGTCCTACAAGTTTTAGGTTCGATGTCTGCCACGGTTCTTCTAGTTCCTCTGGCAAGATTGCACATGAGGATTCTTCAGTGGCTATTGTCAACTCAATGGTCCTTTCAGGACCTTCCCCTCAATCATCCCATTATGATTACAGAAACATGCAAACGGGACCTTCGCTGGTGGCTTCAGACATCCAATCTAAATCAAGGAAGCCCTTTTGTTATTCCCTCTCCAGTGGTCACCCTGACGACAGATGCCTCCCAGATAGGGTGGGGGGGGCATTGTCTGGGCAGGTTAGTTCAGGGCTCCTGGCTTCCAGACGAAACTCTTCTCCACATCAGTGTATTGGAGATGAGGGCTGTACTTCTGTCCCTACAGGCCTTACACAAGTTTCTCCCTCAGGGCATAATCGCCATCCACACAGACAACATGTCGGTGGTCTGGTATCTAAACAAACAAGGAGGGACCAGATCTTACCCCTTTGCAGAGAGGCCATGAGGGTGTGGGAATGGGCTGTAGCTACCAGCCGTTTCTTGGTAGCGACCCACATTCCGGGGAAATCAAATATATTGGCAGACAGATTAAGCAGAACAATTCTCTCTCCTCACGAGTGGTCCCTAAACGAAACAGTAGCAGCTCAGGTTTTCAGGAGATGGGGACGCGTGCTGCGACCTATTTGCAACACCACTAAACACGAAGTGCAAAGGTTCTTCTCCTTGACTCCACATCAAGGGGAAGCAGCTATGGATGCTGTAGCACAACCTTGGCCAACAGGGCTACTTTATGCCTTTCCTCCGATTCCACTTCTCTCCAAAGTCATTCAAAAAGCTTCTCAATTGGGGTCCACAATGATACTGATTGCTCCATACTGGCCTCGTCAGGTATGGTTTCCCTACCTGAAGAAACATGCGGTGGATGATCCTTGGACTTTAGATCTAACTCCGGATCTGCTAATTCATCAGTCGGGATGACAGCATCAGTCCCTACACTCCTTGAAGTTGACAGCTTGGCTCCTCCACTTCCGACTTTAGTCAGAAGTCACACATTAGACCCGGAAGTTATTCACATTTTATCTTCAGCCCACAAACCCACCACTAAGAAATTGTACCTCAGTAAGTGGAAGAGGTTTGCTATCTGGGCTCAACTCAGGGGCTTAGACCCTATCACTGCTCCAATCCCGGAAGTTTTGAAATTCTTAACATCCCTGTTTAATCAAGGATCTTCTGTCTCTACTATTAAAGTCCAATTGGCGGCTATCTCTAAATTCCACGAATCCATGGATCTTCCATTGATGAGCAGCAGACTATGCAAAACTTTCATTAAAGGTGCGGGCCTGTTAAGACCCCAGTTTTTCATCCTGCGCCTCCGTGGGATCTTGATTTGGTGCTTCGTGCATTAACATCTTCCCCTTTCGAACCGGCTGCTACATGTGAGTTAAAATATCTGTCTTGGAAAACTGCCTTCTTAGTTGCAATTACTTCTGCAAGAAGAGTTTCAGAGCTTCAAGCCCTGTCTATTAAACCACCGTACTTGATTTTCCACAAGGATAGAGTATCGCTTAGGCCTAATCCATCCTTTGTCCCAAAGGTCTGTTCTAATCTCTGTCTCCAACAATCTCTAGAGCTACCAGTTTTCTTCCCAAAATTCTCCAATGAAGCAGAATACGCTCTCCATAAATTGGATGTTCACAGGCAATTGCGCTTCTATTTAGACAGGACTCAGCAATTTCGTAAGTCAGACCAGTTGTTTGTGTCCTTCTCAGACAATAAATTGGGTAAAACCATCACAAAAGCTACTATCTCCAAATGGATTAGAGATTGTATAACTCAGGCTTATTCTTCTTGAATAAGCAACTTACAACATCTATCAAAGCTCACTCTACCAGAGCTATGGCGACTTCTATAGCTTTTCATTCCAAGCTCGCTATATCGGAGATTTGTGCTGCGGCTACTTGGTCCAATCCGCACACTTTCATTTCCCACTATAAATTGGATGTGGCATCTAAAGGGCGAGCATCATTTGGTTCCACGGTACTCAGGAGTGTTTTCCAGTGAGCCACCCAGGATTCAGGTGCTAGGACGCTGTCCCATCAGTCAGAATGTAGGCGAGATAGGATCACATAACATCTTTTAGTTATGTACTCACCATAACTTCAGATGTTTGGGATCCATCTCGCCTACATTCCTAATACCCACCCTCCTTCCCCCTGCCTTGGAGATCAGAAGAGATTGAACGGTTTGAGTTCTACTGTTTTTATCTTGTTTCATCTGACGATGTTATATAATCAGAGCGTGCATGTGTGCATGTATGCGGACAAACTAGATCTGGGGGACTGGTAGTGGTGCATCCTGGGATATAGTAAGCTCAGCCAATAAGAGACTTCGCTCTTTGGCATAAGCGTGCTGAGTCGGAGCCGAGGGATCGGCTCCGAACCCATCAGTCAGAATGTAGGCGAGATGGATCCCAAACATCTGAAGTTATGGTGAGTACATAACTAAAAGTTTTGCTGGATGAGTAAAGAGGCACGATGACCTCCCCTGATCTAGATGTGAATCCCTTCATGATTAGGTGGGCTGTATGAAATGTTTTTCTAACCACTTTGGCCACGTGGTTGTCAAATGAGAGATTGCTATCAACTTGGGTCCCCAGGTCCCTAATTACTTCTTCTGTACTTATTGGATTACCACCTATGTGGTAATTTGTGGGCACTTTGTTTTTGCCAAAGGGGATGACTATACACTTTTTGGCGTTTAGCTTGAGGCCATGGCTGTGGCACCAGTTGTCTGTTTCTATGAGGCCCTTTTGGAGGATGCTTGTGTCGGCTGGAGAGTCTATTATGGCGCCCAGTTTGCAGTCATCTGCGAACTTGGTCAGCCACAGTCCTTCCGTGTTGGCCTGTACCTCCGAGAAATATATACCGAACAATTGAGGTCCCAGGACTGAGCCTTGTGGGACGTCACTTGTAACTGGTTTGGAGTCTGACATGGCTCCAGCAATTCTAACCATGTGGGTTCTGTCCTTGAGCCAGTTTGCAACCCATCTAGTGACATAGGGGTTTATATTTAAGCTGGTGAGCTTATCTATAATGCCCGAGGTGGGGTATTGTATCGAAGGCTTTTGCGAGGCTTTTCATAACAGTAGATCAGTGTTCTGTCCTACTGTACATTCCCTCTCATTGCACATCTTTGTCATTGTTTGTCTCCAAACTGATCGGTTGTTTAACAGGGGTTTTAATTTTTTGACAGCCTGAAGCTGTTCATGTTGGCTCAGTTATATAGGTTAATGTCTGGTGGGACCACCAGGTGAAATAGTAGCTACTGGCAGGCAAAATCTATTGGAGGTAATCTGGGGACCGGAGGGAATTATGGGTAGGGGAGAAGTTGGACCCCTAGATCCAAGCTGTTGAATGTCTAGGTTCAGATCCAATAATCCGTCCTTTGAGTCAGATGGAACAAGATGACCTAGATCTAGCATCTTGCTTGATCTGCATTTCCGCTACTGATGCACCTTCAGTGTCAATCTGTCATACTGTAGGACTGTGATCCTAAGTGCCATCCAAACTTTCCATTTTGTTCACAGTTTTGACCATTTTAATAGGTTGATTTGTAGCAGTTTTGAATTTTCTACACTAAAAGTAGTTTTGAAGATTTTGGAGTACCGTAATATTTTCAAACATTCTTTTGAAGAGACCTACTGTGTGGCCACATCTACCTGCAATGCATATTCCTGAGTGCATTGTGGGTCGGGTAGTAAATGGGTCCACTCAAGGCCTCCTTGAGTTTCTAGAATGCATGCTCAAAGGCTGGTATCCTCCAAAACTAATTACGAAAATAAAATTGCCAAATATTCCAGACAACCACAAGGCATTCTATAACTATGTCAAGATTCTAAATGGCAATGCTCAGATCTGCTCTGAGCTACAACAGAATGGCATTAAATATACTGATCCCAAGGATATTGCCAATATCCTGGCAGATCGATTCATTGCCAACTTCACCCCCTAAATGGCCCATCTCAATACCGGAAGATTGCCAAATTCCAGTAGTAATGACCACACAGGTAAAAAATGCACACTCCAAAGCTAAATACAGCATCCATGGGACCAGATGACATCCCGGGCTGTGTACTACATGAACTACAAAATGAACTGGCACCTCACCTAAGTGTCATGTTTAATCATAGCCTCACCTCAGGTGTCATGCCCACAGTTATCCCACTCCACAAGGGGGGATCCACCTTGAATCCTGGGAACTACCGCTCCATCAATCTGACGAGCCTGATCTGCAAGGCCATGGAACGTATTATCATGGAACTTATAAACAAAGATATTGGCAACCTTCAAACACTGGACCCCACCCAGTTTGGGTTCGTGAAGGGCTGATCTTGTCTCCTGAAACTGATTGACTTCTTTGAATCAGTCTCCAGAGCCGTGGATGAGGGTAAGACGGTCCACACAGCCTATCTTGACCTCGCCAAGGCCTTCAACACCATCCCCCACTCTGGAATCATAGATAAACGTAACTAAGCTCGGCATTAATCCCTACGTCACTCGATGGGTTGCCAGCTGGCTTACTGACAGAATCCACACTGTAAAAGTAGCTGACTTCAAATCCAGCTCCAGACAAGTGGAGTACCTCAGGGTTCAGTCCTGGGACCACTCTTGTTTGGCATCTAAGTACAGGCCAATACTAAGGGACTCTAGCTAACAAAGTTTGCAGATGACTGCAAACTGGGAGCCATTAGTGAATATCCAAATGATGTGGATACTCTACAAAAGGGCCTTACAGAAACAGATGCTTGGTGCCAGAGCCATGGGTTCAAGCTCAATGCCAAAAATTTATAGTTATTCCCTTTGGGAAAAAAACATGTACACATGAATTACCACATAGGTGACTGTACACTAAACACTGAAAGTGTGATAAGAGACTTAGGGACACAGGTGGACAGTGGTCTCACCTTTGATGACCACATTGCCACAACAGTCAGAAAATCCTTCAATGTGGCACACCTCATCACTAAGGGCTTTTCATCCAGAGAAAAGGAGGTCATTGTCCCACTGTACTCATCCCTCATTAGACCCATTATAGAATACAACGCCCCATTTGGTATGTACCTCTCAAGACACCTGCAACAACTGGAAAGGCCGCAGAAATACCTCCCTAAAAGAATCACAGGCCTAAAGCAGATGCCCTATGCTGACCGCCTTAAAAAACTCCATCTATACTCTGTTGCATATCGTCTACTCAGAGGCAGTCTCTGCTTAACATACAAGGCCATGTCAAACCCAGAACTGTTGGACATGCTACACTTAATCCCAATCCCTAAGAGCCACACGCTTCAGGTATCTAAACCTTGTCATCACAATAAACAATACATGCTGGAGGGATAGGTTCCTGACCCAGAGACTCCCCAGACTCTGGAATAGACTGCCCATACATGTCAAGCAGAGCGCCTTTTTGGTCCTCTTCAAAAGGAACCTTGACGATTGGATGGGAGAAAGGAAATTCACCCCTGGGATCACGTTAGTCGCCCTGCTAGACAGGGGTCCAGGAGGTAAATAGTGTGGGAAGAAATAGCCAGGGAATTATTATGGCTAGGCTTGTATAGGCCCTAGAGCCGATAGCCTAGTACCAACCTGTGAACCAGGCCTGCTTTTCATGCAAGATCCTTGTGGCTGTTTTTATCGAGGGACTATTTCTGTAGTTCCAGACTGTTCGTAGGGATACTCTTACCTGCTTTGATGGTGATAAGCCATGCTTTTGGTAGCCTTTGCTTTGACAGGCTGTCGACAGTCTGCAACCACCTACTCTATAATCAATCCCCTGCCCCCCCCATTGACTACAGGGGTTGGGGTGTTGTGTGAACTGTTGCAATCCCAGTTCAGTGCTATTCCACCTGTGACGGTCATGCCTGATGCAGGTCTTCTCTCACATAATCTGTTAATCTTTGCTGGACCCCCTCATTTCCTCTTGCCCTCTTCCAGTCTGTCCCTAATTTTCCCTAGATTGTCTTCTGCTTTCCTGCACTTGTGCCACACTACCATAATCTGTTCACCTGGCCTTTTCTGCAGATGGAGCTACTTTGGCTGTTCCACTGTCTTCCCTTCTATCTCAATTTTCAGTTTTATTCCCTCAATTTGCAACTATTACAGCTGTCTGTGCTCAGTTTTGTCCTGTGTGCTTTCAGTTTTATATTCCATTCCTCTGTCATTTTCTGAAGCTCGTTAGGAGTCTGAAGCCGCATACAGCAGTTGTGATCATTCCCACTGACCTGCTTAATATATCTTAGTCCATAGGTATGAACAGCAGTGGGCTTGGAGCTAAATCCTGATGCACATCTATTCTCCCTGGAAACCCCTTCTAAATTATTTGGTCAGTTTTTCATGTGCTCCCTCAATGGCCAGCCTGGCCCTTTCTACTCAGCATTTCACTGACCTGTCTCTTGTATACCTTTTTTGAAGACTAAAGTTTGCAGCAACTGTATAAGACCTGGCATAGTCTCCATTTCCTACTATGATTTACTCTGCTGGTCACTGGAAAGTACTGGGGTATCCCCCCACCTTGATCATCTGTCACTAGCTCCTCTTATTTTTCTAGTCTACCAGACCCACATTAGCTTCCTCTGTGCTCAGCCCAACCCACGTCCAGGACTGAGATTAAGGACAATGGTGCAGAGTCCTTTTAGTGCCAGGGAGTGCCTTAACCCCTTCCTGTTAGTACGTCAAGCTCTGGTGGTGATGTGTATTGATGCATGCTCGTACAGCAGTGTAAGAGGTTGGTATGCTGCTTATTACATTGAGCTGAAGCTGCCTCCCTCTCCCTTCCCCTTGATGTATGAGCAGACCTCTACCACCCACTCTAGTACCCCTGCCACTAGTTGAATGTAGTTGGGTCTCAGTAAGGGCTTTAGCTCTGTATACCAGTCAGCTACTTGGGTAGCGTTCATGTCCAATCGCATTGTACAAATGTCACTAAAATCTAAATGGTTTGACACAAGCTGACCTTACCCTTCATTAACCGTTTAGCTTATGTCCTGGATGTAGGTTGTGAATCTGTGCAGGCATGACTGTTTTGTTCCATATAGTCTACACCAGAGGTCTTAAACCCAAGTGAGCACTAGTGCTATATGAAAACTAGTAAACTCTGGCAAGGGCTGTAGTGTCAACGTTGGCAAGAGATGCAGGCATTATAATTAGAATAGTAGTATAATCCCTTTTCTTATCTACTATTGTGCTGGTTTGAAGACTGCTTTTGAGGTCTGAGGGCCCAGAGTTTTAGAATTCTGGTCTACACAACCTGATTTTGCTGTCCTTTTTTTTGCATGGACCTCACCAGTGAGGCCTGTGCACTGATTCGTGGATTACCCCTGTATTCAGTTTCTCCCTCATGGTTGCTTATGTACATGCATCATGTAAGGAGCCTGCTTCATTGGTCATGGGCTTCCTTTGTCTGCATAGTACTGGCTAGGCTGGTGTACCCTGGTTTAGCAGGAAATGACTCTAAATCTAATCTGGTAGCACATCTGATTTTTCTGAACCTTTTTAGTGGATAGCTGATGTGGCCACTGAGTTATTTCTGGACTTGATTCTACCGGATCTCCGTTTCCTCTTGTAACCCACTGCCTCTGTATTGTAGGGTTTAGTAATGCCATGGTACAGTTGGTCTCCTGTCTGGTGATTTACACTACATAACTGACACAAACTACTTTCCTCACAACCAGTAAAAGGGTCTGCTGCTTGCAGTTTAGCCTGTCAAACAGGAACAAGTGTTACCTTTTCTCAGATTATTCTGAGTTTCACTCCAGTCATACCTGATCTTTTGTTGCCATTAGATGCTCTGTTGCCAGCACCTTGAGCTCCCTAAACCATTCAATTGCAGTTAGTCCCATTCCTCACGAATAGTCTCGGAGCCCTTTCATTGTTTGACCATAAAGTAGCTCAAATGGTTAAATCAGTGTGTTTAAGTATAGCTTCTAGAAATGTTGCACGAGCCCTATTTTTGTATGCTTTATGCCTAGTTAACCTGCAACTAGAATACTGCGGGCAGCCAAGTCAGTAATGGGAGCCTTTGGGAGTACTAACTGTTTTATCATTTATAGCCTCCAAGCATCTATTCTTTTGCTTATAATCTTTGTATGACAGTCTCAAATGGATCCCCCATCTTTGAAAAAGTACCTTCTTGTAAAGTAGAAGCTGATAGCACTGCCTGTGCCTTTCCTGAAATGGCCCAGTGTCTGACAGCTATGGCCCACGTTCAGGCTTGTTGTCACTGTCCAACATTTTTCCCATGCTTCCCTGAAGGAGCTGCAACACAAGCCCCATTTGGGGATGTGGGGATTGGACGGGTCTCTCCATTGCTGCCTTGTGTGTGACTAAATGCCTGACTGCGTGTAACTTGTATTTACGCAAGGTACTGTTATTGGAGCCCTTGCTTTAGAACATATGATATAGCCTCAAATACTGTTGCCTGTCTGTTACCTTTTCTAGTTTGTGAATACTTTGACAGTGGTACCTGGAAAAGAGTTCCTCCCTCTTACTAACTGGAGCAGACTGCCTAAACAAGTAATGTTGCTCCCTGAGAGATGCAGGTTTAGCAGTATCACTCTAATGGTTTATTTAACTTCTAGCAGCATAGGATAAATACCATTGTGCTAATCTGGAGCAGCTACAGTTTCAAGGCAAGCCACCAATGTAATGTTAGCTTTTGGCTTACTAATATGGCTTTTGTTCACCATTGCTGTGGATATTTGGACTGTGCATTCCTCACTTTTTGATGGAAATCTCTGAATCCTCAGACTGTGGTGTGTACTGAAACTAATCTGCAGTAGGAGTCCCAAGAGGCGATATCATGAAGATCCAATGGCTAGTTTGATTTCCTGTTTAGCACCTTTGCCATCAAGGCTTTGGATGGTGGTTCTACTGATACCAGAAAGTCAGAATTGAGGGGACATCTTTACACACCATTCTTATTTCTCCTTGCAGCATTTTCCAAGATTGAATGTACTGTTCTTAAAAACATTGGCCTATTTTGACTTCTGGAGTTGGCAAGTGGGTTCTGCATTTGGGAGCAGTTATTTCTGAATATGTTAGTATGGTTAGAAGTAGCCTTTAGGTGTCAGGCCTGGTTGTCTAAACTGCGTTGTTTATAGGAAGCGGATCCCTCCAGACATCTACAACCTAGGCAGGTTTTTGCCTGGGGCCAGAGTACTTTAGATTTATCCCCATTGCACACTGTTAATGGGTATAAATTAGGCTAATGACCACCAAGGTCTTTATAAGCCTAGCTGTGAAATCAAAACCAGTTGTGTCCCCATGTATTGTGAATGTTTAGGAGGGGATATTAGGAAGTTTCTAGAGGTTATATGGGATGGTGATATGTTTGGGCAGTATTGTTTTGGACTTCACTTCACTTCATCTGGATGGGGAGCCTGCTTTAGAGCAGGGGGAATCCTCTGACATACATTTTTGTCAACCTGTTAAATCCTTGGATCTAGTGGTTCTGATGCTGTTCATCTTGTGGATGAGTAAAGGTTCATCAGAGCTGATCAAATGATGACTTGTATGCCGGACTTATTACACCTCACTAATCTGTAGAAGACAGAATAGAATATAGAGATCACTTTAAGGTGATGGGACGATGTTTATACCCTAGATTCTGCTGGTAAGAAATGTTTTTGGGTGTACTAACTGTTGCATATGTCTGGTCAGATACATGCTCAAGGGGGCATTATAGTCAATGATTGGTCTGATAATGGCTGAATAAAGTGACACTGACTTCCTTGGATCTGGATACCATGCCTTTATAAGTTTGGCAACAGAATGATTTTCTTACTGCCTTGGCAGCATGTTGGTCAAAGGCCAGATTACTGTCTACATATATTCTGAAATCCCTGACTACCAGGTCAAGTTAGTGTCTTACCAATTTAAGTAATTAGCTTGGTTAAGCTTTTTGGCATTGAGTTTCAGTGACTTTGGCACCAGTCATTTTTGTTAAACTCTATTGTAAGACTTTTGGGGGAATCTGTGATGGCTCCCAGTTGGCAATCATCTGCGAACTTAGACAAATGCCCTTGACATTAGCCTTTACCTTGTAATAGTAGATGCCAAAGAAAAGTGGTCCCAGCACAGAGCCCTGAGGTACAACTGGTGACCAGTCTCAGTAAAGATGGTATCACCAATCCTGACATGCTGGGTCCTGCCTGACTTAGTTGGCAAACCCAATGAACTGTGGAGGGGTTTATGCCTAGTTCTGGGAATTTGTCAACTATAATCGAGTGGGGTATTGTATGGAATGCCTTAGCAAGGTCCAGGAAGGTGGAATACACCATTTCCCCCTTATCCTTTACTTTTGTGACATTTTCAAATTCCTTCTGGCTTAGTAGGCTTGACCTTCCCTTGAATACGCTAAACTAGGTTGGGTCCAGTACTTAAAGGTTGCCTTTTTTTTATTTTTTCCATAATTTGTTCTATGGCTTTGCATATTAGAGACCAAGTCTAGTTTCTGCGGTCAGTTGATGGTCCCCCCTTGTGAAGAGGCATAACTGTTGCAGTCCTCCATTCTTATAGTACAAAGCCTGTTTTGAGGCTGTAGTTTTAGTGACGCATGGTCCTGATATGTTCATAGGTTCATACTAGGCTACCTGCCCTGGGGCAATTACAAGCCTAGCCCGATTTTGTTTGGCTTATGCCACCCCTTGATTTGAGTATACTGTACCCTTTTTAAGGTTTAGTTTACTGTGCCTCTGTCTAATAGTGACACGGAAGTAATCCCCGGGACAAACCTACGATCCCCCATCCACTCATCAAGATTCTTCTTGAAGAGATTCAGTGAGGTGCTTTGCCTAACATGAATTGGAATTCTATTCCAGAGCGAAGGGAGCCTCTGGGTTATGAATCTGTCCCTCCAGCAAGTTCTATTTATTTCTGTGCTGAGGTTCAAGTCCCTCGAGCGTGTGGCTCTAAGGGATTTAGATTTACTGAGGTGGAGCATGTCCATTAATTCTGGACTGGACATAGCTTTATATGTCAGGCATAGATCGCCTCGAAGTAGGCGGTATGCAACTGAGTAGAGCTGGAGTTTTTTTTAACCGAGCAGCATATGGCATCTGCTTGAGTCCCTTGATCCTCTTGGTGAGGTACCTTTGGGGTCTTTCTAATTGCTGCAGGTGTCGGGTAAGGTACATCCCAAAAGGGGCATTATATTCTATGATAGGCCTGATGAGGGATTAATAAAGGGGCACGATTACCTCTCTTGATCTAGATGTGAATCCTTTCATGATGAGGTGGGCTATGTAGAAGGTTTTTCTAACCACTTTGGCAATGTGGTTGTCAAAGGAGAGATTGCTATCAACTTGGGTCCCCAGATCCCCAATTACTTTCTCTGTACTTAATGGGTTACCGCCCATGTGGTAATTTGTGGGCACATTGTTTTTGCCAAAGGGTATGACTATACACTTTTTGGCACTTAGCTTTAGACCATGGCTCTGGCACCAGTTATCCGTCTCTGTGAGACCTTTTTGAAGGATGTTTGTGTCAGCTGGAGAGTCGATTATGGTGCCCAGTTTGCAGTCATCTGCGAACTTGGTGAGCCATAGTCCTCCCACGTTGGCCTGTACCTCGGAAAAGTATATACCGAACAAGAGCAGTCCCAGGACAGAACCTTGTGGGACGCCACTTGTGACCGGTTTCGAGTCTGACATGGCTCCAGCAACTCTCACTCTGTGGGTTCTGTCTTTGAGCCAGTTTGTGACCCATCTTGTGACATAGGGGTTTATATTTAAGCTGGGTAGCTTATCTATGATGCCCGAGTGGGGTATTGTGTCAAATGCCTTTGCTAGGTCCAGATAGACTGTGTGGACTACCTTCCCTTCATCCATGGCTTTGGTGACTGTTTCAAAGAAGTCGACCAGGTTCAAAAGGCAGGATCTGCCCTTGACTAAGCCGAATTGGGTAGGATCTAGTGTCTGTAGGTCCCCAATGTCTTTGTTTATGAGCTCCATGATGATCCTCTCCATAGCCTTGCAGACTAGGCTAGTCAGGCTTATGGGGCGATAGTTTCCCGGGTCCGTAGAGGCTCCACCTTTGTGGAGTGCTATTCTGTGGGCACATATCCTGTAGTGAGGCTGAGATTGTACAGCTGTTTTATTTGAGGGGTTAGTTCTTCTTGGAGTTCATGTAGGACGCAACCCGGGACGCCATCTGGTCCCATGGAAGCAGTGTTTTTTGCTTTGGAGAGGGCAGCCTTCACCTGAGCATCAGAGATGTTTGGGAGGCAGCCCTCTGCCGGGATAGATACTTGCTCTTTTGGGGGGGAGGGGGTGGAGAAGTTTGCACTGAACCTGTCTGCCAGGATATTGGCGATGTCTGTGGGTTCAGTGTATTTTTGTCATTTAGAATCAACTCAGAACAAGTCTGGGAGTTACATCCCAGGTTCCTAACATAACTGAAAAAAGCCTTATGATTGTCTTTAGTGTCCTGTGCAATTTGTCTCTCGAAGCTGGCCTTGGAGGATTTTATGAGGGATCGTAATTTTTTGCTAGTACTGATCAGAGCTGCCTTCCCTATTAGGGATTTTGCTCTATCATGTAGTAGCTTCCTCCTTCTGTTTTACAGTTTATTTATGGCTGGGGTCCACCAGACTGGACGCCTGCCTTTGGATGATTGGGTCTTGGTTTTGTTTGGGATAGCATGATCCATGCATTCCTGGAGATGTCCGTAGAATGCGTTTATATAGGATTCTGCAGTTTGGGCCGTAGTTTCCACTGGCCCTGGGGCCTTGAAGGATTCCACTTTGGCTTTGAGAAGTGAGAAGTTTACTTTTGAGAAGTTTTTCACTGTGGTTTTCTGGGTTGGGGGTGGGGTCTGGATGTGGATATCCAGTGAAATTAATTTATGGTCTGATCTTACCAATGAGGGATATACTTCTGGTATGGAGCATAGAGTACCCATGTTGGTAATGATCAGGTCTAGTATGTTATCCCCTCTTGTGGGAGTGATGACTAGTTGTTCCATAGCATTTGAGTTTATAATTTCCGGGAACCTTTGGGCTAAGGTGCTGGGGCTTGAGTAGTGCTCCTAGTCTATGTTTGGGTAGTTGAAGCCGCCCAGTATAATGGTGTTCGGAGAGATCTTCATGTTCTCCAATGTTTTCAGGAAAGCCGAGTGGGATTCATGACTTTGAGAGGGTGGTCTGTAGGATGCTATAAACTGAAAAGCAGTCTTGCCCACTGTTAGTTGCACATGGATGATCTCCGATACTTCGTGCAATGCCACTAACCTGGAGGTGTGGATATCCTTGATAAATATGGAAACTCCCCCTCCTTTTGTGGTTCGGTCCGGGTTTTGGGGCCGAAAAGCATGATATGAGGTATAACCTGGTAGTGCTGGGGTGCTCTCTGGAGCCTTGAACCAGGTTTCCCTGTCACATTTCAAGGTATTTGTGAGGTATCCTGGGATATTGTCTTGGCCCATTGAGGCTGCTGTGTTTTTTTTGCCCATGGTGAGAGCAGCCAGGACCTGCTTCATGGTTGGGAGTTATGCTAGTAGGTATTTCATGAGGGGGGGCAGTGGGGAGTTGGGGGGACGGCTGAAGTTTGAGCTGAATTCATCAACTATCAAATTTGTCTGCTCAGTGAAAGTGGCACCATTACCCACCAATTGGGCATACTGGTGTGTGCTGCTTTGGAAGCTTGACATAACTGTAAAAAGCCTTGTCTTTAGCTTGTGAGGCTATCTTGACTTTATAATTGGTTTTGTTGGGCTTATGGGAGTTGCTATTCCTGTAACTTTTCTGTTGTATACCTTAAGGTTGACTCCATGAGTGTGGCTTGTTTAGTTTGCTTTGGACTTCTAGCAGGTATATAAGCCATTTACATTGTTTCTGACAATCCTGTATAGGTTGCTGTAATCTCTTGCTTGGGAAGGGTATTTAATTTTGATCTATCACTTAATAGGATGTAGCTTTTTTTTGAATAGTTGCCAAATGTTGCAGGGTTTGCAAGGTTCAGAGTTCCTTCCCGTTTCTAAGGAGACAGCTTTGTGGCCTGACCTCACCAGTAAGGATGTGACATAAGGATGGGGTGTAACACTCTTCCATATTGGATAGTACCAGGTCCAGTATGTTTGAACCTCTGGATGTGTGCAATATCTGGTCAAAGGTATTTGTGTTAGTCCAGGAATCGTTGTGCCTCTGAGGTTGAGGCAGTGTTTCCCAGTCTATTGAGGGGTAGTCTCCCATGAATAGGGTGTTTAATGGTGAACGTCTCCAGCATACCTCTCTACTGTAAAGATTTTTACAGAATGTCCAGATTTGTGCCTCTTTTTAGGTCTGTTAATTTTTTTTGACAAATTACTGGGATGATCTAGTGACCAAAGTCACTAAATGACATGTTTGACTTTCAGACTTCATATTCTTCAGAAAATGATTGCTAAAGCAAATTCTGTTCCAAGAACAGTATTCAAAATTTATCCTTTTTTTGGGCCTCTGTCCCCCATTTGTCAGGATTTGTCCAGTTTTGTTGCAATAAGAGGTTGATGTATGGCCTCCAGTAGGTCTAGGTAAGAGCTATGGGATTCTAGAGACTCAAGAGTAACTTGCAGCTTGCTAGGATATGTTATGGAACTTGGTCTATGGTGTGTTTGCATGTGGATTAATTCCAGAGCATTGTCCCATTTAACCAACATAGTTATGCCTGTTTATATAGATTGAGACTCCTCTAATTTGTCCCTGTCTGTCCAGCTGATATCTGTGTGGAAGGCACTAAAGCCTTGCACTGCCAAGTACTTTCTGTGGATTTAAATCATGTTTTGGTAACTGCACAAATGTCTATTTTCGAGAGTGATGTGAGCTTGGGGTGTGGATATTCTTCTTTAGGCTCTTAGCATTGAGCAGCAACACCTTTAGGGTTTTTGGTTTTATTTGCAATGTTGGTTTGTCAATTTGGCATTGCCTGAAAAGCTCTAAGGTGTGAATAAAGTTTTTTCTAGCCTATATCCAGAAGCCTAGGGGAGACTGCTGCAGACCATCCTTTGTAAATGCTTGCTAACCATGGCCTCCCATGCTGACAAATTCTTTTTTTTTTTTTACTCAAAAATTTTATATTTTAATTTAAAACATAATTGTTTACAATTAATAGATATTCAGTTATATACAAAATTTTGCATTTAGCCTGACAAATAGATTAAGATAACAAATCTATGTAAAAACAATGTTGTTGATGCATTAAATTATCAGGAAGAGTCTGATTCCAGTTGCAAGGTGTCAGTGTCAAAACTTTTCTCCATGGGTTATTGACTAATGGCTTGGGATGGATTCTCGTTTTTTTAGTATGCTGACAAATCTCGAGTCTCCCTGTAAAGTTGCCAGAAACGAAGCCATTAAAGTCCATGTTTTAATACTGTGGCATCATCTTTGTTGAAGGTAGACTGCTGCTTGGAGCAAGGCACATACCTACCTGAGATCCATTCAGAGAGATCAGTGTCTTGTTGTATAGTTCATGCAAGTATGTTTCTGGTCATTAACACTCATATGGACTATGATGGAATCATACTGGTAGCTGTGGTGTGACTCGTTTGTGCATAACCTGGCAGACCCTAGCTCCAGGTAAGCAACTAACTTATTGTCAGTCTGGTAAATGGAACTTTTGTGTCGTACAATGGAGCCCCCTATGACAAGAGTCCCAGGTACTGGTTACGGGTTTTGCTGTTGGGGCTCCACTGGGTGTAGGAGTATGTGTGGTGGTTGTTGCTTTTGGTGAGTGCTTTACAGATTGCTGAGAATAGGTGATCTGAAGTTGTCTTCATTTGTCTTCAACCTGTGACTCAGCTGCATTTCCAGCATCTGATCTGAGCTCCCAACCTCCTCCCTTACCCATAATGCCCTTGTCTCCCTCCTCCCTTGACATTTCGTTTGCTGCGCTAGCAAAAGCATCGTGATCCGCTGCTCTGAGCTTCTGTTGTGGTAAGTGATGGAGTTCTTTTGATTTTTACTTTTACTTTTCTTTCTATCTTTTCTACCCCCCCCGTACTTTTGCGTTGGTACAAAAAAAAAAAGTGAGTGTGACCCCCCCCCCCCAAACCAGCATTCCATAAGTGCACTGAGTGGCCACAAGCTCTCCCCAGCTGATGGCCACAGTCTGCATTGTTTGCTTAGGAGCGGCCCATTTAGAGTCTTCATGTTCCGTCTGCACGTGCTTCAATCCCCTGCACACTGAACAGAAAGAACAAGCTAATTTTGAAAGGCCTTCACCTTCCACAGGCCTCCTCAACCCAGACTTCTACTTCTGTGTCTGTCCCGGCTTCTGTGACTCAACCTCCTGCCAAGAGGTCTGGGGACAAATAGACAAGCCGAGGAAGCAGTTCCCTGATAGCTTGTCCTCAGCTGGTCCACTGGCCAAGGTTGGAGCTCTCTGATCCGAGGAAGCTCTGCATCGAGGGGTCTGTGCCAACTGTACCTTGTACTTCATTGGCCATTACCTTGAGCAAGTCAGATCTGATGAGTTTGGGTCTGTCCAGCTCTCTGAGCAGGTAGTCTTGGCTCAGAGTATCTTGAAGCAGAGCTTTCCTCTTGCAATCTCGGTGCCTGGAGGTTCGGCTCTGGCTCCCCCATTGATCCTGAGGGTTGCGGACCCATCTGTAGCCCCTTCTCAGGTGGTCTGTTCCCCCTCTGCCTTCCACTATCTCTTCTTCAGAATCCGTCCGGGCTCCCTGTGTTACGATCCGGCCATCCTGCCACCTCAAGGACAGCCTGCTGCCTCTTTGCCCCTGGGAGCTCTCACATGGGAGCAGTAAGATGTTAGGTTCTCCCCATAGACGCCTACTGAGCAGGTGCCTCAAACTTACATGCAAAAGGAGGCACTTGACTCTCCTCCAGAATCCCTCACTGAAGACACTGATTTGGAGGAAGGGGAAGGTCCCCCCCCTCCCGTCACTACCCGAGGATGTCTCCTTTGGAGACATCATGGAAATCCTTCGGCAGTGAGGGGATGGTCTGCCCAGAAGCCTAACCCAGGCATTTGGTGCAGGACCCTCTACTTCCTGGATGTCCCTTCCCGCAGATCCACTGATGGATCTAATTGCACCTCGGGAGTGGAAGGAGCTGGACACAGTGGAGCCAATCCCCAAACGCCTGGACAAGATACTTAGTAGGCCGTCTGATAGGAATCACTGGACCAAGGGATCCTCTGTTGATGCCATGGTGGTGGCAGTGGCCACTAAGGAGCTAGCACAGGAGGGCTCCACAGCTCGGGCCATTTTGGGAAGTGGTTGTACACTTCAACATTTTCAGTGCATGAGCTGAACTACTTGGTACACATGATTAAACTCCAGCGAGACCTAGTTAAGGAGATTGCTGAGTCTACCCCTGAGTCCATGTTGGCAGAGGACAAAGTTTTCTCCTCTCAAATGGCCACCCTCAAGTCTATTGCTAACACTTCTATGCTTCTCTCTCATGCTACTGAGGGCGCTGCTAGAGCTGCCGGAACAGATGTTGCCATCAGGCCTCATGCCTAGTTCTGGCTTTTGTACCTTCTTGAAGCCCTTTAAGGTGTCTAACGCTCCGTACTACAGTTCCACTCTGTTTGGAAAGTATATATGTGATACTCTGGTCCAGAGTGTGAAGGACAGGAAGACTGTCTGCCATCAGGATCCGCTTTTCAGCCCCACAATGAACCTTTTCAAGGAATCAGCAGGGGGCCAAGATGTGGTTCCGGAAATCTGAGTTACCCCACGACGTTCAGGACTCTTCCCCCAGAGGCAGAGGTGGATGCGATCCGCAACCCTGAAGGGTTGCCCGGCTGTTCTGCTCTGGAGGCAGTCGGGGGACGCCTCTCACTACATCCAACGGCCTGGGAATTGATCACAAACTATCGTTTGGTGTTGCAAATCGTATCCAGAGGCCATTTAATCCCGTTCAATCAAACACCTTGCTTGCCTAAACACCTCCTGGATGTTCCACACTTCCAAAGGGAGGTAGCAAAACTGGAAGTTGCAAAGCTCTAGAAAAGTGAGTAATTCAGCCCATCACCCCCAGACCAGTCCGTATTAGTCATTTATTCCAGATTCTTTTTGGTGCCAAAGAAGACCTTCTTAAATCTATCAGTTGCCAAGACAGAATTCCTGATGGTCACTCTTCAATCCATCCTGCCCTTTCTGCAGGAGGATGATTGGATGTGCTTCATCGACCTTCAGGATGCATACTACCACATCAGGATGGACAGCAGCTGTCTGAGGGTTTCTCTGCTTCCGGCTGGGGCCATCATTACCAGTTCAGAGCACTCCCCTTTGGTCTCACCACAACCCCCAGGGTGTTCACCAAAATGATTGCAGGACCAGTTGGGCATAACTATCAATCTCAAATCATTACTGGTTCTAGTTCAGGTACTAGATTTCATTGGAGCTCAATTGGACATGATTCAAACCAATGTCTTTCTAACCTCGAAGAGTCCATTCTCAAACCACATGTTCTCTGTATCCTTCAAGCTCTGTCGCTGACGGTGGGTTTGGTTTTATGGGTGTTAGGGTCCATGGCAGCCATGATCACTGTTTTGCCTGTGGTCCAGCTACACAAGGGCCTTTTTAAACCTAGCCATGCATCCCAAATCTCTGACAAGTTCTGATTATCTTGATAAGTGTAAGCATGGACCTGGGAGATGAACATTTACAGGTTACCTGTGTCCGTTAGGAAAATGGGTGCCAAACCAGGGATGAATTTCCAGTTGCCCATCCAATTGTCCAAGTTGCACTTGAATTGGATTAGGGAGGAACTCTGCTTCACATGGAGCGGGGAGCCTGTTCCATAAACGATAGTCTGTGGGATACATGCCTCTGTCTCCAGCAGGTCCTATTTGTATCACAGGCAAGGTTTAAGTCTTTAGAACGGGTAATTCTGGTGCTGTTTTTGTTGATATGCAGGAGGTACATCAGAGTGCAGTCTGACAATGCTCTGTATGCCAATTGACTCTTTCAGTTCAGTGGTCCTTGTTAGGTCTTCCATTGTCTCACCCTACTAGAGTATCCTGGGTGAGTAGGGACTCGCTTCTGTGGTGGATTCGTTCCCCAGGTCTTTGGGGGTGCCCCTTTCTTCTGCCTACCCCTTTGGCAACTGTGACTACAGACACCTCCCTATTGGGGGGGGCATTGCTTGGGAAGGACAGTCCAAGGCTCATGGTCCCCCTGCGCGACTCTATTGCATATCAGCGTCCTGGAGATGAAGGTGGTGCTTCTAGCGCTGCAAGCTCTCCATGCCCATATTCCCCTAGGGATGATTGCTATCCAGGCCGACAATATGTCATTGGTCTGGTACATCAATAAGCAGGGGGAACCACGTCTTATCCCCTGTGTCATGAAGCCATGAGTGTGGGAGTGGGTGATCCCCACTGGCCATTTTCTGGTGGCAACACACATTCTGGGGAGGTCCCAACACTTTAGCGGACAGGCTCAGCAGGTCTATTCTGATGCCTTATGAGTGGTCTCTGAATCCTTCATTAGCAGAGCAGGTTTTTCAAAAGTGGGATCAGCCGTGCTGCAATCTCTTCGTCTCTCCTTCCAACGCAAAGTGCACCGAGTTTTTCACTCTGAACCCTGGGGGAATGCCCCCAGAGATGCTCTGATTCATGTTTGGCCCTCTAGTCTTCTGTATGCTTATCCTCCTCTACTCCTCATACCAAAATTACTGCAGAAAGCTCGCAGGCTGGGGAGCTCTGTCATCCTCATTGCCCCATTCTGGCCTTGGCAAGTTTGGTTCCCTTCTCTGTGGTCTCATGTAGTGTCAGCCCTGGACGTTGGATCCAGTTACAGATCTCATCCCTCAGGGATTCCCCATCCAGACCTGGTCAGTCTGAAGCTCACTGCTTGGCTGCTCCAGTTCTCATGATATTCAGGACTCCTGGGTTATCTTCACCAGTCAAAAAGATTTTGGTTGCGGCTCATAAATCTTCTACCAGGAAG
This sequence comes from Protopterus annectens, assembly GCF_019279795.1. Classification (NCBI taxonomy): domain Eukaryota; kingdom Metazoa; phylum Chordata; order Ceratodontiformes; family Protopteridae; genus Protopterus; species Protopterus annectens. The sequence continues at coordinate 1,813,200,821 of NC_056732.1, forward strand.
GTTTATTCCAGCAAGTGGAAACTGGTATCTCAGCATGACCTAGACCCCTTCACTGCTCCATTCCCGGCAGTTTTAGAATTTTTAGCACACATCTTTCATCAAGGTGCCTGTTTTTCTACAGTCAGGGTCCATCTGGCAGCTATATCTAATTTTCATGTGGATGACTGTCTTCTCTGGCTTCTAAGCTTTGTAAAGCATTTTTGAAAGGCACTTTTCACTTTGGCCACCTGTTGAGGACCCAGCACCTCCTTGACATCTCGTGCTAGTTCTGCAAGCTTTAGTCTTCCCCCATTTGAGCGTGCAGCATCAGTAGATCTAGAATTCCTGTCTTGGAAAATGGCTTTCTTGGTTGCTATTATTTCAAGCATTGTCTGTCAAGCCTCCATTTGCTTTTTCATAAGGACAGGGTTTCCTTGATTACTAATCCATCCATTCTTTCCAAAGTGGCTTTGGAATCCAACCTTAATCAGGTGATTAATCTCTCGTTTTTTTCCAAATTATCAGAAAAGGAATAGTACAAATTGCACTTGTTGCATCTGCATAGTTACATTTTTACTGGAATAGGACTAAGTCATTAAGTCTGACCAACTCTATGTTCTATTCTAAGCTCTTTTTTTTAGGGACGTCTGTGTCGAAAGTCACCATTGCTTGTTGGATATCCCAGTGTATTACGCTGGCGTTGGCTAGAGGTTTATCCTCCCAGGTCAGGTGAAGGTGCACTCTGCTACATATATATGGCTACTTCTAGTGCCTTTTGGTCCAGGGTGTCTTTAGATGACATTTGCTCTACAGCTTCTTGGGCTTCATATACTTTCATCTTGCATTACAAGTTGGACATCCTGTCTAGGAACAGGCTATCCTTTGCTCTGCCATGCTCTGGAATATCCTTCCATGAGGGCCTCCCAGGTGTTTAGTAGCTGTGGACTCTGTCCCAGAGGTTGAAGAGCAAATGAAGACAACTTTAGATAAAGAAGTTATGTACTCACCATAACATTCCATCTTAGTTGCTGTAAATTTATCTTGAACCACCCCTCCCTCCTTCTCCCTACCTTACTACCTTGCATAGGCTGTATGGTGGTCTGGCCAGAAGAGAAAGTCACCACATGAGTATGCCCTTGGTTATGGAGATCCTTGTCATGAGACAAGGTTTTTGGGTCAAGTCAGGATACTTTGGTGGGCAGCAAACTCTATCTGAAGGGAGGAAGGAGATGGGTGGGGATTATGGGTAGGAGAGGAGCTTGGAGCTCAGATCAGATGCTAGAAATGCGGCAGAGTCGGATCTGTGCCAGATCAGAGTACCCACAGGTTGAAGACAAACGAAGAGCAACAACTCCGATGGGATGTTATGGTGAGTTCTTAACTTTTTTCTGTCTGTAGGGTTAGAAGGTTTTTGAGGTTTGAGAAGATTGCTGTGAAGTGCTTCAGCATGGGCTGGTCTGTGTGGTGTATACTGTGGTGAATGTATTAACAACACTGAGTGCGAAACTTTTGCCTCTGGTAAAATTGTGTGTGCGCATCTGTCACATACTGTAACCAGAAAATGGTGAGGGTAGACCCTCTTAATTATTTTTTAATCAAAAAAACCCTACAAACCCTGTTTGATAGCAGATTCAGCCAATATCACAGCTATGAAGGCATGGCATCAAAACTAGGAAGCACTTTAGGATGCTTATTGTGAAGTACCCCAAGTGCAATGCCTTAGTCCAAACCTAGATTACAGGAATTTAGGTGCATTTAGGTGTTTTTGCAGCCTCTGACTCTGGCGCCCTTTAATGGTCCCCTTACATTGCCTCTGTGGGTTTTTCTACTTTGGCATTTCATCTCTGCTGTTCAGCCTGGCATCTGGGACTGATGGTACTACTGTCTGTACAGTATGGTATTCTGTTGGTCTTGCTTGTTTCCAGCATTGATTTGGACACTAGCCTGTGTTCGAAGACCTCTTTGGCAGTCTCTATCATGCAGTCTAGGGCCAAATGGTATAGACAATTTGCCACCTTTCTACAGCATATGCTGGACAAGGACCCTCCTTTTCCCCATCCCAGGCTCTTTCTCAGGATCTGACTTGTCTTTCTCTTACAGATCCTACAGCTTTCCCCAAGAAGCCATCAGTATTGGTGGACCCCTGTCAAGAGGAAGTTGAATCCCTAAGACTCTAATCCTTGATTTGTAGATGAAGTGGGCTTGATAAAGTGGATGAATAGGCTATGAAGGGAGGTTGGCTGAATGGTTAAGGTATTTGCCTTACAAACACAAGGTGCTGGTTTTGATTGTCAAAAAGTGTAATTGGCTAGGCGTAAAATGGCACTCAAGGGCAGTCAGCCTAGTACTAATTTTCTGAACCTATGGCATGCCATTCCCCTGTATAGGAGTTTGACATTGAGGACGCCCCATTCTCTGCAGTCTCATGTGGGGATGCCCTTAATAGAATGAGGGCAAGACAAACGGAAGGCTGGCAGTCTTTTCTTCAGCCCAGATGAGATGCATTGAGCAGCTTGGCCCAGTTTAGTCTAAACTCGACGTTCCTCCAGTCAGCAGAAGCTTTGGAGGATGTCTTTGCTACTGGGTCTTGGGAGTTGGATTCTGGACACCTGTTAGGAAGCCTGACCACCTTTGCAGAGTTGGTCCTTCTAGCTGTGATGTCGGTGTATTCCAGCAAATGCTTCAGTTTCAACAAAAAATGCACCTTTTCCATGGTAAGGAGAGTAACAAGTTTTGGAAGAGTCTCCACCTCTGCTACATGGGCTTTTAATTGCTAAATACACATGCTTAATCTGGGGACTATTTCAACATAAAGAAAAAGTTTGAGGGGATAGAGAGCAAGTATCTCAGTCCTAGATCTACACTTTCTCACTACTTAGGTGGTCAGTTACTTTATTAAATGTGGCTGTGATACACTGGATGCATTCTGAAGGGCAGAAGCTACAAGGTCAGTTTAAGACAGCATGCCTAGCTGGGGATCAGCATGTGCCAGATTAAAGCAGGCGACCTTAACACAGATGTTCCACTCACCAGACTAAACAAGGAGAAATTTACTGTCAGCTGCCTGTCGGGTGCCAGGATCCGCCACATAACGCACGTACTCAGGTCACTCCACAACAGAACCCATACTGTAAAAGTAGCCAACTCCAAATCTAGCTCCAGACAAGTGGAGTACCTCAGGATTCAGTCCTGGGACCGCTCTTGTTTGGCATCTACTTCTTTGAAGTACAGGCCAACACTAAGGGACTCTGGCTAACAAAGTTCGCAGATGACTGCAGACTGGGAGCCATTATTGAATCCCGAAATGATGTGGATATTCTACAAAAGGGCCTTACAGAACACATGCTTGGTGCTAGAGCCATGGGCTCAAGCTTAATGCCAAGAAATGTATAGTTATCCCCTTTGGGGAAAAAACATGTACCCATGAATTACCACAGGTGGCAGTACACTAAACACCGAAAGTGTGATGAGAGACTTAGGGACACAGGTGGACAGTGGTCTCACCTTCGATAACCACATCACCACAACAGTCAGGAAATCCTATGTGGTAAACCTCATCACTAAGGGCTTTTCATACAGAAAAAAGGAGATCATTGTCCCACTGTACATTATAGAGTACAACGCCCCGCTTGGTGTGTACCTCACAGACATCTGCAACAGCTGGGAAGGCCACATAAATACCTCACTAAAAGAATCACAGGCCTAAAGCAGATGCCCTATGCTGACAGTCTAAAAAAAAAAAATAAACTCTAGCTATACTCTGTGGCATATCGTCTACTCTCTACTCAGAGGCGATATCTGCTTAACATACAAGGCCATGTCAAACCCTGAGCTGTTGCACATGCTCCACTTAAAGAAATCCCAATTCCTCAGAGCCACACGCTCCAGGGATGTAAACCTTGTCATCACAATGAACAAAACCTGCTCATAGGTTCATAGGTTAGTACTAAGCTAACTGCCCTTGCGAGCCATTTTAAGCCTAGCCAATTATTCCTTGCTGGGATAGGTTCCTGACCCAGAGACTCCCCGTACTCTGGATTAGACTTCCCATACATGTCAAGCAGAGCGCTTCCTTGGCCCTCTTCAGAAAGAACCTTGACGATTGGATGGGAGATAAGAAATTCACCCCGGGGATCACATCAGTCGCCCTGCTAGACAGGGGTCCAGGGAAGTAAATATTGTGGGAAGAAATATCCAGGGAATTGTTTGGCTAGGCTTGTATAGGCCCTAGGGCCGATAGCCTGGTACTAACCTATGAAGTATGACTCTGTCATCTTCCATGTTGGTGTGAATGACCTGAGACGTACCTCCCTGTACTACATCAAAAGAGACATGGATGAGCTCTCCGATCTTGTAGCCCAGGCAGGTATTACCCTAGCCCTGAGTAGCATCCTGCCATCACCCAGAATGATACCACAGTACAAGGACAAAATGACTTCAACATTTGGCTAAGCTTCTGGTGTCATTCTAAGGGGATCTAGTATCGGTCTGCCTGGGATGACATGATCGACAGACCACAATGCTTTGCCAGAGATGGCATGCACCTGTCACCCTGGATTCCAGATACTTGCTAAGGCTCTTGCCACCCCTATAGTGCCTTTTTTAGGCAAGGTTCAAATGACAAATTCACCAGAAGTCTAAACCTCAAAAGCACTCACTTGAGGCACTCCTTAAAATGGAAACATTGACATCTCTGTATTGACAGACCTGGTTCAAGGCTTCAGAGAGCAACCCTGCATTACCAGGCTATAATTCACACCACACCTTTCGGCCACCTAACCTAGACCGAAACACTAAAGGCAGAGGCGTGTCCATATTAAGGATATCCACACCTCCAGGATAGTTGCACAGCATAATGCATCCGAACTTGTCCAAGTGCAACTAACTCTGGGCAATACCGCAATCCAAATTGTAGCTTGCTACAGATCCCCCACCATGCCCCAGGATTCCCACTCCGCATTTCTTGATACACTGGAAAATATTAGGGTACAACCTAACACCCTCATAATGGGCGATTTCAACTACCCCACCATTAACTGGGAAAACTACATGTACCTACTCTTGCTCAACATTTTCTGAAATTCATAAGTTGATCCAAGGCGTTTGAATTTATCTACACCCCCATCAGGGGCAGCAATATCCTAGACCTGGCCATTACCAACATGGGCAACACTCCCACACCAGAGGTCAATTCCTTGTTGGTCAGAGCCAACCCCAAGCTAATCACCCTAGACATCCACATCCTGCCCCCACCCCCATTAGGGAAACTACCATAAAACATTTCTCCAAAGCCAACTTTACGCTTCTTAAGACAGAAGTGGCAAACTTCACGACACCCATGCAGACGGACAATAGAAGTTTGACTGCAATCCCTAACAGAACCAAGATGCTATCCTCCAAAAAAAGGAAGCCAATCTGGTGGTCCCCCTGCCATAAACAAACTCTACAACAGAAGAAAGAAACTGTTGCAAAAAGAGTAAAATCCCAGGATTGGAGGAACTCCGTGGTCAGCCTCAGTAAGAAGCTGAGATCCCTCATAAAATCCTCCAAAGCTAGTTACGGAAACGAAATTGCCACTGATCCTAAAGACAATCGCATAGTTCTATACCTATGTCAAGAATCTCAATGGTAACACTTGGATCTGCTCTGAGTTACAGCACAAGCACTAAATATACAAAACCAACTGATATTGCCAACATCCTGGCAGATAGGTTCAGTGCTAACTTTACCCCCCTCTCATCCCCTAAAGGGCCCATCTCTATACCGGAAGAATGCAAAGTTCCTGTAATCACAGCTGCACAGGTAAAAACCACACTCTCCAAAGCCAAGAACACAGCATCCATGGGACCTGACAACATCCCAGGCTGCGTTCTACACGAACTACAGAACGAACTGGCACCCCACCTAAGTACCATGTTCAATCATAGCCTCACCTCAGGCGTTGTGCCCATTGAATGGTGCACAGCGACAGTTATCCCACTCCACAAAGGGGGAGCCACCATGGACCCTGTGAACTACCGCCTCATTAGCCTGACGAGCCTGGTCTGCAAGGCTATGGAACGTATCATCATGGAACCTAAAGCAATGACATTGGTAATCTCCAAACTACTGGGGACCCCACCCAGTTTGTATTTGTAAAAGACAGATCATATCTCCTAAACCTGATAGACTTTGAAGTGGTCACCAAAGCCGCAGATGAGGGTAAGGTGGTTCACACAGCCTATCTAGATCTCACGAAGGCTTTCAACACCATACCCCACTCTGGAATTATAGATAAACTCACAACTAGGTATAAATCCCTATGTCACAAGATGGGTTGCCAACTGGCTCACTGACAGAACCCACACTGTGAAAGTAACAGACTGCAAATCTGACTTCAGACCAGTGACAAGTGGAGTACCACAGGGTTCAGTCCTGGGTCCTCTCCTGTTTGGTATCTACTTCTCTGAAGTACAGGCCAACACAGAAGGTCTTTGGCTAACGAAGCCATAATCAAAACTCCTAATGATGTAGACATCCTACAAAAGGGCCTCACTGAGACAGATGCCTAGTGTCAAAGTCATGGCCTCAAGCTCAGTGCCAAAAAGTGCATTGTCATCCCTTTTGGTAAAAACTGTGTACCCATGAACTACCACATAGGCGGTAGTCTACTTAATACCTAAAGTGTGATGAGAGACCTTGGGACACAGATGGACAGTAGTTTCTCCTTTAATCACATTGCCACAGTAGTCAGGAAATCCTTTTACGTGGCACACCTCATCACAAAAGGTTTCTCATTCAGGAAAAGAGGTCATTGTTCCCCTCTACTTGTCAGTCATTAGACCCATTATAGAATATAGCACCCCTTTTGATATATACCTCGCAAGACATCTACAACTGGAAAGGCTGTAGAAATACCTCACAAAGAGGGTTACCGGCCACAAACAGATGCCCTATGCAGACAGTCTCAAACTCCAGCTTTACTCTGTCGCATATCGCCTACTCAGAGGCAATCTCTGCCTAACATCCAAAGCTATGTCAAACCCAGAGCTGTTGGACATGCTCCTCTTAAAGAAATCCCAATCCCTCTAAGCTACACGCTCTAAGGACCTAAACCTTGTCATCGCAATAAACATGCTGGAGGGATAGATTCCTGTCCTAGAGACTTCCTGTACTCTGGAACCAACTACCTATCTATATCAAACATAGCTCCTCATTAGCACTCTTCAAGAAAAATCTGATTGGATGGGAGATGGGAAATTCACCCCGGGGATCACGTCTGTGACTCTGCTTGACAGGGGCACAGGGAAATAATTTTCTTGGGTGGCGAAAACCAGGGTACCTTTTTGGCTAGGCTTATATAGGCCCTAGGGCCTGTAGCCTAGTACTTATCTATGAACCTATGAGAAGACTGTAGTTTGTTTTACTTATCTGCACCAATTACAATGGCAGCTGCCCTGTGAGAAGATGGCTTTCCTAGCAGAGATAAGATGGAGGAAAGGAGCAGGAACAGTGGCAACTAGACCAAAAGGGAAGCTAGAGGGCCATCTGAGAAGACTTGTAAAGGCAACAGCTATGACTCCTCCATGATCATTTCTGTCTCACTGCAGCTCCACTCTCCCCAGTATTGTTTCCCAAACCTGTCCCATGCAAGGAATTGGGTAAGGAGTTTTTTAGGCCTCTTAGTGGAATAGTTGGAAGAAATTGCCAAAGATGGGTGTTGTCTTAAAAACTTGTCACTGCATTAAATATCATAGATGTTCGTGTTTCACTGTTGCAGTCATCACATTTGGGTTATCCTGCCAGGCGTAGCCCTTAGTTGGCCTGAATACCTGAGAATTAGTATTTCTGCGTCGGTTGCTGGTGCTCCAGGACTGTTGTCAGTGGTATAAAATCAGGCAGCCGGCACCACTACATTAGCCTTTCTTGCCAAGGAGCCCGAAGCAGAAGCAGTTCGCATGAGTGCCAGTCTGCCGCTACCTGAGTTTTCATTTCTGAATTGAAGTTGAAGTCTTCTAAAGTCAAGTACCCCTTTGGGGATCCTTTTTCTTGCTCTGACAGATGTTAGAAAAAGTTAACAATTGTCTCGCCTGTGGAAAGCAAGTACCACACCAAGACTTCCATTCTTACTACGTCACCTGTTTAGGCCCAGTCCACCATGTCCCCCGCTGTTGCTTTTGTGCTTTGTTCAGCGCCAGGACTATACATCGTCGGCACTTATTGTAGCTAGATATTTTCGCTCAGTCCTCGAATTCCAATATGGTTTCAGTAAGCCATCCGACTACTGATCTTCTGAAAAAAATGTAAGGGTAAAGACAGACTGCACTGGTCCAAAACTGCCGGCGATACTTCTGCTAAGCTAGTAGTCAGTTCTCCGGTCCTCAGTGAGGTGCTTTTGCAGCCCCTGATGCCCGCTTCTGTGGATTCACAGGCTGCTACCGAGACAGTTTCGGATTCCGGTACGCCGTGAGACTCTTTTTCGACTAAGGATCCTGCGGATGTCTCTACCTTGGATGGGTCCGGAACCACTGAGCAGGCACTGGCTTTTGAGGAAGTACTTCACACTACTGATACTCGACAGAGACCGACTTCTTTCGTGTCCTCAGTTCTTTTTAAAACTACCGAGTTTCTATGGCCCAGGGTATGAACCACACCCAAAAAACAGACGACCCAAGTTCAGGCATCTGCTTCCTTGCCTCAATCTCAAATGCTTAAAATGGCGGAAGACCTTATGCTTATTAGGGGATGCCAGGCTACCCCTTCCAAACAATCTCTAAGTGGATAGCACATTGCATCCATTTCTGTTACAGACAGCATGGAAAACCACCCCCAAAGGGGGTCAGGACACACTCAGCCAGAGCAACCTCCACCTCTGCAGCCTTTCTCAGAGGGGTCCCCACCAAGGACATCCTGAAGGCTGCAACATGAACATCTGTTCTTACCTTCACCAAGCATTACCACCTGCCTGTCTTCTCCAAATCCAGGGCAAGCTTTGCCACCGTAGTCTTGCAGGGCATCCTAGCCAGCCCCCAGTCTTCTTGACTGCCTCCACATTTTCTTCAGCTTTGGGAATCAACCCAAATGTGCTAACTGCAACAGTGAAACATGAAGAACATAGTACAGTTGTGTACACTTAATATAAATGTGGATGTTCGAGTGTATTCACTGTTGGAGTCCTGGTTTCTCTCTGTCTCCTTACAGGGATTTTTTTGGTATTTACTTTCTACTGGTGGTGTTCTGCCACCATAACCTAGCTCCCTATTTGGGGGGCTCCTGACAGGGCAAGAAAAACTGATGTAATGGCATCTGCTGCCTGATTTTATACCACTGGCGACCTGACGTCAGTCCTGGAGCAACAGCAACCGACAGAAATACTAAGCCTCTAGTATTCGGGCTGACTGAGGGCTACCCCTGGCAGGATAACCCAAATGTGATAACTGCTACAGTGAATACACTCTAAAATCTACGTTTATGGTAAGTGTACACAACTGTACTTTCTTGGATATTTGTCTAGACCCGAGGGGTACCAAATTGTCTTTGACCCCTGTTATAAGGTCTTGTTTTGCAGGGAGCTGTAGAGTATCAAAAACAGAAGTAGGAATTAGATCTGCTGTAGGCCATTGCTAAATAAAAGACCCGTGAGGACCCATTTTGGACCTTTCAGTGCTAAATAGGTTTCTAATCAAAATGCTAACCTTGCAGGGCTTTCTACTTCTCTGCAGTGTCTTTCGGCTTTTCCCGGTTAGGGGTCGCCACAGCGGAACTCCGGTCCGCCAATGATTGGCAGTAGATTTTTACGTACTGGCTTGCCGGGCCTAACGCACAACCTTCAACGAAGGAACGCCCATTCACGCATGTTGCTGCACAGAAGATGCTCTAACTGAGAATCGAACGGGCAACGTCTAACTGTGAGGCGACAACGCTACCGCATTTCTACTTCTCTAAATCACAAAATTGCATAGTCACAGTGGACCTGAATGATGTCAAAGATCAGGTTTCACTTAAATGTAGTTAGACGTAAATACAGTATTCTGTTAGCATAGGCCTAGAAATGCAGCTATATTAAAGCTAGTGTATCTTTCATAGGTTGGTACTAGGCTTTCGGCCCTAGGGCCTATACAAGCCTATCCATAACAATTCCCTGGATATTTCTTCCCACAACCGTTATCCTGTCTAACAGGGTGACTGACGTGATCCCCGGGGTGAACTTCCTATCTTCTATCCAATCGTCTAAGTTCCTTTTGAAGAGGGCCAAAGAGGCGCTCTGCTTGACATGTATGGTCAGTCTATTCCAGAGTATGGGGAGTCTCTGGGTCAGGAACCTATCCCTCCAGCATGTTTTGTTCATTGTGATGACAAGGTTTAGATCCATGGAGCATGTGGTTCTGAGGGATTGGGATTTCTTTAAGTGGAGCACGTCCAACAGCCCAGGGTTTGACATGGCCTTGTATGTTAAGCAGAGATCGCCTCTGAGTAGACGGTATGCCCCAGAGTACGACTGGTGTGTTTTAGACGGTCAGCATAGGGCATCTGCTTTAGGCTTGTGATTCTTTTAGTGAGGTATTTCTGTGGCCTTTCCAGCTGTTGCAGATGTCTTGTGAGGTACATACCAAACGGGGTGTTGTACTCTATAATGGTTCTAATGAGGGATGAGTACAGTGGGATAATGACCTCCTTTTTTTCTGGATGAAAAGCCCTCAGTGATGAGGTGTGCCACATAGGATTTCCTAACTGTTGTGGTGATATGGTTATCGAAGGTGAGCCAAAGCAAAAATTAGACCAGCAGACTGTGGCAGAAACCAATATTTAACGTTGTATACTAAAAACACTGAAGGCTATGTGATTTACCAAGCTGAAGCTGGTCTGTTTTTCTCCTATATTACTATGTGTTTTTAGTGCATAACATTAAATGTTGGTTTCTGCCACAGTCTGATGGTCTAATTTTTGCTTTGGATTATGTTTGGTTTGGGACCTTGCAGTTGACGTACATGCAGAGATTTGTTTTATACTAGAACTGTTATCGAAGGTGAGACCACTGTCCACCTGTGTCCCCAAGTCTGTCATAACACTTCTGGTGTTTAGTGTACTTCCACTTATGTGGCAATTCATGGGTACATGTTTTTTCTCAAAGGGGATAACTGTACATTTCTTGGCATTAAGCTTGAGCCCATGGCATGGATGCTGTATTCTTAGCTTTGGAGAGTGCGGTTTCTACTTGTGTGGCTGTTATTACTGGAATTTGGCAATATTTTGGTATTGAGATGGGCCCTTTAGTGGGTGAGAGGGGGGTGAAGTTGGCACTAAATCGATCTACCAGGATATTGGCAATATCCTTGGGATCATTATATTTAATGCCATTCTGTTGTAGCTCAGAGTAGATCTGAGCATTGCCATTTAGATTCTTGACATAACTATAGAATGCCTTGTGGTTGTCTTTGGAATCTTTGGCAATTTTATTTTCGTAACTAAGATTTTGAGGTATCTCGGCTTCTTATTGAGGCTGGTAAGGGAGTTTTCTGCTTCCTGGAATTTTCCTCTTTTCTGCAACAGTTTCTTCCTACTTTTAAATAGTTCTTTTATGGCAGGGGACCACCAGATTGGCTTCTTTTTTTTTTTTTGGAGGAGAGCCTCTTAGTTCTGTTTGGGATGGCACAATTCATGCACGAGTGGATGTGCTCGTACATTGCCTTAGTGTAGGATTCAGCAGTCGAACTTTCAGCTCCCATCTGCATGGGTGTCATGAAGTGTCACTTCTGACTTGAGTAGCATGAAGTTGGCTTTGGAGAAGGCTTTTACAGAGGTTTCCTTACTGGGGGGATACTTTGCATGGGGTTTCTAGAGAATTGTATCCTTCACTGAAGCATTTCTGTGACCCCAGAGAAATAACCTTTAGTCTAAAATGATAATGTGGCAACAGAATGTACAGTACATGGAATGCAAATTGATCTTGTTTAGAAGGTTTAAAAGGCATGTAGGACTTGTAGGACATATACAGGGTTTTATTAGGATAGACTTCAGACACAAGTATGTTAAGTTTGTACTAATACTAAGGGACTGCCTAACAAAGTTTGCAGATGACTGCAAACTGGGAGCCATTATCGAATCTCCAAATGATGTGGATACGCTACAAAAGGGCCTTACAGAAACAGATGCTTGGTGCCAGAGCCATGGGCTCAAGCTCAGTGCCAGGAAATGTATAGTTATCCCCTTTGGGAAAAAACATGTACCCGTGAATTACCACATAGGTGGCAGTACACTGAACACCAAAAGTGTGATAAAGAGACTTGGGGACACAGGTGGACAGTGGTCTCACCTTCGATAACCACATTGCCACAACAGTCAGGAAGTCCGATGTGACACACCATCACTAAGGGCTTTTCATTCAGAAAAAAAGGTCATTGTCCCACTGTACTCATCCCTCATTAGACCCATTATAGAATACAATGCCTAGTTTGGTATGTACCTCTCAAGGCATCTGCAACAACTGGAAAGGCCGCAGAAATACCTCGCTAAAAGAATCACAGGCCTAAAGCAGATGCCCTATGCTGACAGTCTAAAAAAAATCCAGCTAAACTCTGTCACTTATCGTTTACTCAGAGGTGATGTGTGCTTAACGTACAAGGCCATGTCAAATCCAGAGCTGTTGGACATGCTGCACTTAAATTAAATCCCAGTCCCTCAGAGCCACACACTCTAAGGATCTAAACCTTGTCATCACAATGAACAAAACATGCTGGAGGGATAAGTTCCTGACCCATAGACTGCCCATACATGTCAAGCAGAGCGCCTCTTTGGCCCTCTTCAAAATGAACCTTGACAGTTGGATGGGAGATAGGAAATTCACCCCGGGGGTCACATCAGTTATTCTTCTAGATAGGTGTCCAGGGAAGTAAATATTGTGGGAAGAAATAACCAGGGAATTGTTATGGCTAGGCTTGTATTGGCCCTAAGGCTGATAGCCTAGTACTAACCTATGAACCTATACGCAGAAGTTCATTGCAGTGCAGTCCACAGATGTTCAGTACATACACTCAGCAGATCTGAGTGTAGAAGTCTGGTCAAATGCCCCGCATTCCAGAAAGTGCACAAAGCTGAGCAGACTGCAATTCAGGAGGAAAGGAAAATGAGTACAGTGGATAAGGACAGTTAAAGTCAAAAGCTATGGATACTATAATCCAGTCTCTTTTTTTTTTTTTTATTTTTTATTTGAGACTGTAAGATTTGATTCAGATCAGCGTCTACCTGTCTGCTGCTGTGACATAAACCACCTTCATCAGATCTTGTGTGTGGACTTGTATTCTGAAAGGTACAAGAAAAGAAAGTAGAGTCTGACAACTGTTCAGCACAGTTCTGGGTAATTAAAGATACATATTTATTCCAGTCATTCCAGCTTCATTACAGTATGTTGTAGGCCTTTCAGTAACAATGGTGAGCGGAGCTGAACCTAGAATCTTACCGATGTATACTCAGACTTGTGGACAAGGTAGACTATTTCCCAGATTCAAAGTAGTGGTTGCTACTACCAGTTCACTGCCTTGCCCTATGGTTTATCTATGCACCCAGTGTTGAAAGTGCATAGATCTCGTAGTTGGGTGATCATATATACCCTTACCTGTATGACTGTCTCATGGGCAGCAGTTCTAGAGAAGATTCAGAAAGCTGTACACATTTCTGCCAAAACTTCAGTTTAGGTCTCTCCTGGTGAAATATTCACAATTCTGTCTTGTACCCAGCAAACAAACCCAATTTTCTCCCCCTCCTTAGTTTGCTGTGTTGTAGCCCTGAGGTAGATTGCAGGAATTAGTCTATTCTCTCAATGGAATTCCCAGGTTTACTGGGCTGCATGTCCTCTATTTTGATGGTGCCTCTTGTGAGGCTACAATGGTACATGAAGAGCAGATAGGCCCCTGCATGCCCAGTCCCTATAGTACCACATTCTATTTCCCTGCATCAAGAGAACTCCCCTAGTGGAGCCAGCTTGTATTCCTTTGTTACGGGTGCCTTTCAGGCTATGCCCAGATACACCCTGGTGCTACTACAGACTGTTGGGACAGAGCCTGGGGAGCCCAGTAATGACAGCTCAGGGTCCAAGGGGCCTTGAACAAAACACAAAACATGTGAATGTGATTGCTAGTCATTCAAGCCTTCAGGATAGTCATACCATTTTGACAACAGGGTGTCTTGTACACCCTCAAAGAAAACAACCAGTACTGTTCATTAGCACTGAAGAATTTGTTGCTGTCTGCGTATGCATGTTGCTTTTGCAAGCATGGGATGTGGCCCAGTACTTGGAATGACCCTGGTTATTTTTCTTTCATCCTGTTTCTGAGCTTCTTGGCAAAATGAGGACAGAGGCAGCCCTACAAGTGGATTTTTAACAGTGTATTTTTAGAACTTTGTTTACAAGTGGGGGTGCTACAGGGATGAATGCTGAAGTTTTTTTGCTTTTCTGCAAAACAAAAGTCTGCACTAGGATATCTGCCAGCAACAGGGAGTGAGCAGTATCCTCCATATTGAAAAGATGGGTAGATCAGTTTCATCTCCAAAGTGATTAAATAAGCTAAAGGTGGGCAGGCCAAAATTTTTAAACGTTGAATCTCTGTAGCACCATCTGCATTGATTCTCCCTTCTACCGAGTTTAGAAAGGACAGAACTTACTGTTGACCCATTGTCTGGACCTCTTGGCAGAAAGCAAGCTGTCGCTTGTCCACCCCAACATGAGAATTAAGACTGACAATGTAAATGATCAAGTGCTCGTCTCCCTTCAGCATATCTTTTCAGATGAAGTGCTGTGCATTTTATGGAAGGATAAGAAAACCAGCTTAAATGGAAAGGATTCTGGTCTACAAAGGCACCAAACTGTCTGACCCCTATTGCAAGACCTTATGGTTCAGGGAGCCTTAGTGTACCAAAATTAAAAGTAGAAATAGGCAGCAGCCAGCTACATCTGAGCTTTTAATCCTGCGCTTGTCTGGTTTGTATATTTCTGACTGGTTTGCTTGTGGCTATGTAAATATACTTTTAAGCCATTTCTGCTTGTCTGCCTTAAATCCTCCTTTATTGGTAAGAAATCACTTCCCGAAGGGACCTTTACTGACTTTTGATTTCCCAGATTTCAAAGTAGTGGTTAACACTATTAGTTTACCACCTTGCCCTTTGATTCATCTACTGCACCCAGTGTTCAAAGTGCATAGATCTTGTAATCTTCTACAGGACCATGGGTGTTAACATATTCCCTTAACTGGATGACTGCCTTATGTGGACAGCAATTCTAGAGATGATAATGGTTCTAGAATAGGGAGAGGAAGCATGAGGACATTAAGTGGCAGCATTGTCTTGCAGGACATTGTGTACGTTCTGGAGACCCCCCACCCTCACAGCAAAGTCTGACCTGGAAGACTGTTTCTGGTTGTGTTCAAGATTTCAGAATTGCAAGGTGTAATTGCAAGAAACTTCTTATCGCGTTTCGGATTGGCCACCCTTCATAACACTGCATTCATGCCCAATATGACAGCTCACTAAATGGGTTATTTATCTCCATATGTATTTCCATTACTCCAGAATAAAGGGGAAAAGATTTTGCACTCTGGATGTGCCTGAACAGTTTAGATTTTACTTAGTACACCAGAAACAGTCTCATCATCTTCTTTCGGCTGTTCCCGTTAGGGGTCGCCACAGCGGATCATCTGTTTCCATTTCTTCCTGTCCTCTGCATGTTGCTGTGTCACACCAACCACCTACATGTCCTCTCTGACCACATCCATAAATCTTATTTTAGGCCCTCCTCTTTTGCTGTTACCTAGTAGCTTCATTCTTAGTATCTTTTTTTTCCAATATACTCAACATCCCTCCTCAGCACATGTCCAAACCAACGTAATCTTGCCTCTCTGGCTTTGTCTCTAAACCTTCCAACCTGGGCTGACCCTTTAAGTACTTATTCCTAATCCTGTCCACCCTCGTCACACCCAGTGCAAATCTTAACATCTTTAACTCTGCCACATCCAGCTCTAACTCCTGCCTTTTTGTCAATGCCACTGTCTCCAACCCATATAACATAGCTGGTCTCACTACCCTCTTGTAGACCTTCCCTTTCACTCTTACTGGTACTCGTCTATCACAAATCACTCCTGACACTCTCTTCTCCATCCACTCCATCCTGACTGTACTCTCTTCTTCACCTCTCTTCCACACTCACCATTACTCTGAACTATCGATCCCAAGTATTTAAACTCCTCCACATTCGCCACCTCTACTCCTTGCATCCTCACCATTCCTCTATCCTCTCTCTCATTCACACACATATATTCTGTCTTAGTCCTGCTGACCTTCATTCCTCTTCTCTCTAGAGCATATCTACATCTCTCCAGGGTCTCCTCCACCTGTTCCCTACTCTCACTACAGATCACAATGTCCTCTGCAAACATCATAGTCCATGGGGACTCCTGTCTGATCTCTTCTGTCAACCTATCTCTCACCATTGTAAATAAGAAAGGGCTCAGAGCTGATCCTTGATGTAATCCCACCTCCACCTTAAATGCATCCGTCACTCCAACCGCAGACCTCACCGCTGTCACACTACCCTCTTACATATCCTGTACCACTCTTACATACTTCTCTGACACTCCCAACTTCCTCATACAATACCACAACTCCTCTCTAGGCGCCCTGTCATATGCTTTCTCCAAGTCCACAAAAACACAATGCAACTCCTTCTGTACTTCTCCATCGTCACTCTCTCAGAGCAAACATTGCATCTGTAGTGTTCTTTCCTGGTATGAAACCATACCGATGATCACTAATCATCACGTCCCTTCTTAACCTAGCTTCCACTACTCTTTCCCATAACTTCATGCTGTGACTGATCAATTTAATCCCTCTGTAGTTACTACAGCTCTGCACATCACCCCTATTCTTAAAAATCGGTACCAAAACACTTTTTTTCTCTGTTCCTCAGGCATCCTCTCACTTCCCAAGATTTCATTAAACAATCTGGTTAGAAACTCCACTGCCATTTCACCTAAACACCTCCATGCTTCCACAGGTATATCATCTGGACTAACAGCCTTTGCATTCTTCATTCTCTTCATAGCTATCCTTACTTCCTCCTTGCTAATCCATTGCACTTCATGATTCACTATCCCCACATCATCCAACCTTCCCTCCCTCTCATTCTCTTCATTCAACTCTTCAAAGTACTCTTTCCATCTGCTCAACATACTCTCCTCACTTGTGAGTATGTTTCCCTCATTATCCTTTATCACCTTTACCTGCTGCACATCTTTCCTAGCTTGGTCCCTCTGTCTACCCAATCGGTACAGGTCCTTTCTCCCTTCTTAGTGTCCAACCTTTCATACAACTCTTCATATGCCTTATCCTTAGCCTTCGCCACCTCTCTCTTTGCCATGCACCTCATCTCCTTATACTCCTGTCTACTTTCTTCATCTCTCTGACAATCCCACTTCTTCTTTGCCAACCTCTTTCTCTGTATACTCTCCTGTACTTCCTCATTCCACCACCATGTCTCCTTGTCGTCCTTCTTCTGTCCAGATGTCATGCCAAGCACCTTTCTAGCCGTCTCCCTTACTAGCTCTGCTGTAGTTGCCCAGCTATTCGGTAACTCTTCCCTGAACTCCACCTCACAATTGCCCTTTTTCAATTTCCATCATTTGAGCCTTGGTGCTGCCCTTACACTCCTCCTCTTCTTGATCACCAACGTCATCCTACAAACCACCATCCTATGCTGCCTAACTATACTTTCCCCGGTCACCACCTTACAGTCTCCAATCTCCTTCAAACTGGCCTTCCTACACAACATATAATTCACTTGTGTGCATCTTCCTCCACTCTTGTATGTCACCCTATGCTCTCCCTCTTGTTAAAATACGTATTCACCACAGCCATGTCCATCCTTTTCGCAATATCCACTACCATCTGACCTTCTGCATTCCTTGCTTAACACCATACCTACCCATCACTTCCTCATCTCTGTTCCCTTCAACAACATGCCCATTAAAATCTGCTCCAATCACCACTCTCTCACCCTTGGGTACAGTCATCACCACTTCATCCAACTCACTCCAAAATTTCTCTTTCTCATCCATCGCACACCCAACTTGTGGAGCATAGGCACTAACAACCTTCATCATTACACCATCAATTTCCAGCTTCATAAACATCGCTCTGTCCGACCCTCTCTTCACCTCCAAAACACTCTTAGCATACTGTTCCTTCAGGATAACTCCTACGCCATTTCTCCTCCCATCCACACCATGATAAAACAATTTGAACCCACCTCCGATGCACCTAAACTTACTCCCCTTCTATCTGGTCTCTTGCACACACAATATACCAACCTTCCTTCTGCCCATCATATTGGCTAGCTCTCTCCCTATACCAGTCGTACTGCCAGCATTCAAAGTTCCGACCCTCACTACCACAGTCCTAGCTTTTCTCCTCTCTTCCTGCCTTCGGCCATGCCTTCCCCCTCTTCTCCTCCTTCAGACAACAGTAGCCCAATTTCCACCAGCACCCCGTTGGCTAACAGTACTGGTGGTTGTCATTCCTCGACCGATCTGGTATGTAAATATTTACTGCTGTCCGCATGAGTGATTTGGAGAAGTTTTACGCTGGATGCCCTTCCTGACGCAACCCTCCCCATTTATCCGGGCTTGGGACCAGCACAAATAAAGTACACCAGAAACAGTCTAAATCCTTTAATTTACAAAGGGCATATAAGGGGAGCCTGTAGGGAAACAGACTATCCAAAAATAGCTAATGCATTGTATTTGCTTTTTGTATTTCATAAAACTGTACAGGAACACAGGACCTAGTCCACTAGTAGTGCTGTGCACATTGACTGACTTCCTAAGGGGGTACATAGCCTGTCTGAATTGGAAGCAGCTAGTCATCTGGCCACCCTTCTCCATCTGCTATAATCTGCACATTGTCTAAGGCCAGGACACTATTATTCATGGCCATTATGAAGGGGTTCTTGTAAGCTACTACACCCAAGAGCCATCAACCCACTGATCTGTAAATGTATTTTTCATGGCCATTATGAAGGGGCTCTTGTAAGCTACTCCACCCTAGAGCCATCAACCCACTGATCTGTAAATGTTTGTAATTTTCCCAGGAGTGAGTCAAGTGAGTATAGTTCAGTTGTTTGAAGATGGTATGTTCATTGCAGTACAGGTTTTCAGTTCTACCTATTATGTCCTGCTGGCATTAGTGGGTTGGGGGGAACATAGTCACTGTTTCTACTGCCTCTTGTTACACTAAAGACTGCCTTCCCTGTTAAGGTTAGCCTAGACCCTGGAGGGGATGCATGAGGAAATTGTTTGGACTGCCTTCCTAATGTTCTACTAGGGCAGTCAGTGTTTTGGCTTCGGGCCATAAGTCTGCACTGCTAGAATAAGAGGGACCCAAAGATGGCACTGGTGGGCATTCCTGTTTTACTAATGCCCATGTGTTAAGCATGTCTGCCCATCTTGGAGAGGGAAGGCTATATTAAGGTCTGGAAGTTGGGCTAGCTACTGGGGCTTTGTGGTAGAATTTCCTAATGTTTACTGCAACAGTGAGCCTACTTTAACATCTGCAGTTATGGTAAGTTGCTAACAGAAGTGTACATGTTCCCTTTTTGCCTGAAGAACCTGTAGTTATGGTTTAGACTATCCATAGATTTCCTTGTACCCATGTGTAATGTTGGGTAAACTACACTTGTGCAAGTGTGCTCTGCTAGGGAGGTAATTCCCTTTCTGCTAAATTGCTAAGTTCTGTACTCCTCTGTTAATCAAATTCTCATGTTGACATCTCAACATTTAGGACGTAGTAACATGACACACAGAGACCAATACATAAAAATAAGCATCCACATAATAAACAATGCTTATTTGCAATGGTGATGGACAGGTTGACAGACAAGATCAGACAGGAGGCCCCATGGAGTATGATGTTTGCAGATGACATTATCTGTAGTGAGAGTAGGGACCAGGTTGAGGAGACTCTGGAGAGGTGGAGACATTCTCTAGAGAGGAGAGAAATGAAGGTCAGCAGGTCTAAGATAGAATATATGTGTGTGTGAATGAGAGGGAGGATAGAGGAATGGTGAGGATGCAGGAAGTAGAGGTGGCAAAGGTGGATGAGTTTAAATACTTGGGATCAGCAGTTCAGAGTAATGATGAGTGTGAAAGAGAGGTGAAGAAGAGAGTACAGGCAGGGTGGAGAAGAGTGTCAGGAGTGATTCTGTGACAAGACGGGTACCAGTAAGAGTGAAAGGGAAGGTCTAAAAGAGGGTAGTGAGACCAGCTATGTTGTATGGGTTGGAGACAGTGGCATTGACAAAAAGGCAGGAGTCAGAGCTGGAAGTGGCAGAGTTAAAGAAGTTAAGATTTGCACTGGGTGTGACGAGGATGGACAGGATTAGGAATCGGTATATTAGAGGGTCAGCTCAGGTTGGACGATTTGGAGACTGTCAGAGAGGTGTGATTGTGTTGGTGTGGACATGTGCTGAGGAGGGATGATGGGTATATTGGGAAAAGGATGTATGTATAGAGAAAAAATTATCAGTTTCAACAATTGGCTAAGCTTCTGGTGTCATTCAAAGGGGATCCAGTGTCTGTCAGCCTGGGGTGACATGCTCGACAAGCCACGCTGTTTTGCTAGAGATGGCTTGCACCTGTCACCCTTAGGCTTTCGAATACCGGCCAAGGCTCTTGCCACCCCCATAGTGCCTTTTTTAGGCAAGGCTCAAAAGACAAACCCACCGCCATAAGTAGCACAAGTAACAAAAAACTGAGGGTAATGCTACTCAATGCCAGAAGTCTAAACCTCAAAATGCACGCACTCCAGGCACTCCTCAGTATGTAGAAAATTGTTATATGTTCAGTAACAGAAACCTGGTTTAAGGCTCCAGAGAGCACCCCAGCACTATCAGGCTACAACTCATACCATACATTACGGCTACAAAACCCGGACTGAAATACAATAGACGGGGGAGTAAAGGATACCCACACGTCCAAGTTAGTGGCACAGCACAATGCTTCAGAGATCATCCACGTGTAACTAACAGTGGTCAAAACTGCTATTCAAATTATAGCTTGTCACAGATCACCCACCATGTCCCAGGACCCCCACTCCGCATTCCTGGAAACACTGGGAAACAAAGGTCCTACCAAACACCCTGATACTGGGTGATTTCAATTACCCAGACATTAACTGGGAGAACTACTCAAGTGCAAACTCCCTTACCCAACATTTCCTAGAATTTATTAACTCAAAAGCCCTGCATCAACTGGTCAACACCCCCACCAGAGGTGACAACATATTGGACCTGGTCATCACCAACATGGGCGACTGGTATTCCACACCGGAAGTCAACCTCTCGTTGGTTAGATCTGACTATAAACTAATCACTCTGGATATCCACATTCCGCCACTACCCCCGGTTAAAGAAACCACCGCAAAAAACTTTTCAAAAGCAAACTTCACGTTACTCAAGACCGAGGTGGGAAGTTTCAAAGCTCCCATGCTAAAGGATAATGCTGTCCAAGCTGCAAAATCCTTTATTAATGCACTCTACGGGCACCTACAAGAATACATGGATCGTGCTATCCCAAACAAAACCAAGACTCACTCCTCCAAGAAAAGGAGACCAGTCTGGTGGACCCCTGCCATAAACCAGCTATACAGTAGAAGGAGGAAACTAGTACAGAAAAGAGTAAAATCCCAAGAAGGGAAGACGTCCCTGATCAGTATCAGCAAGAAACTATGTTCCCTTATAAAATCATCTAAGGCTAGCTTCAAAAGAAAAATTGCCATGGACTCCAAAGATAACCACAAGGCATTCTTTAGTTATGTCAAGAATCTAAGTGGTAATTCTCAGATCTGATCGGAGTTAGTGCAGAATGGCACTAAATACACTGAACTGACTGATATAGCAAACATCCTGGCAGACCGGTACAGTGCAAACTTCAACCCCCTCTCACCCCCAAAAGGGCCCATAACTGTACCAGAAGAAAGTAGTGCCCCTGAAATCACACTCCGGTTAAAACAGCCCTCTCCAAAGCCAAAAACACAGCATCAATGGGACCGGACGGTGTCCCAGGCTGTGTCCTACACGAGCTCAAAGATGAACTAACCCCTCACCCAAACACACTGTTTAAACTCAGCCTCTCCACAGGCCATGTGCCCACAGAGTGGCGCACAGCAATGGTTATTCCGCTCCACAAATGTAGAGCCACAACAGACCCCGGGAACTATCGTCCTATAAGCCTGACAAGCTTGGTCTGCAAAGCTATGGAGCGCATCATCATGGATCTCATTAACAGAGACATTGGTAACCTCCAAACATTGGACCCTACCCAGTTCGGCTTTAAGGGCAGATCATGCCTCCTAAACCTGGTGGACTTCTTTGAGACAGTTACCAAGGCTATAGACGAGGGAAAGATGGTCCACACAGCCCACCTAGACCTCGCAAAGGCCTTCGACACCATTCCCCACTCGGGTATTATAGACAAGCTCACCAGCCTGAGCATAAACCTCTACGTCATGAGATGGGTAGCTAACTGGCTCACGGACAGAACCCACATGCTAAGAGTTGCGGGAGCTAGGTCTGACTCTAAACTGGTTACAAGTGGCGTTCCCCAGGGCTCAGTCCTAGGACCCCTCCTGTTCGGCATATACTTCTCAGAGGTACAGGCAAGCACAGGAGGACTATGGCTGACCAAGTTTGCAGACAACTGCAAACTAGGGGCTATAATTGACTCTTCGGCTGACACAGACATCCTCCAAAAGGGTCTCACTGAGACAGATACCTGGTGTCAAAACCATGGCCTTAAGCCAAATGCCAAAAAGTGCATAGTCGTCCCCTTTGGCAATGTGATTATCAAAGGAGAGGTTACTATTTACCTGGGTCCCCAGATCCCTTATTACGTCTTCTGTATTTAGGGGGCTACCACCTATGTGAGTTTGTGGCTACTTTGTTTTTTCCAAAGTGGTTAGAAACCCCTATGTGGCCCACCTAATCACAAAAGGGTTTGCATCCAGATCGAAAGAGGTCATTGGGCCCCTCTACGCATCACTCATCAGACCCAACATATAGAGTACAATGCCCCATTTGGGATGTACCTTGCAAGACACCTGCAACAACTGGAAAGACCACAGACGTACCTCATCAAGAGGATCACTGACCTCAAGCAGATGCCCTATGCAGCTCAACTGAAGAAACTCCATTTGTACTCTGTTGCATACCGCCTGCTCAGAGGTGATCTCTGCCTGACATACAAGGCCATGTCCAACCCAGAACTGATGGACATGCTCCACCTAAAGAAAATAATATCCCCTCGAGCCACATGCTCCAGGGATCTAAACCTCACCACAATGATAAATAGGATGTGCTGGAGGGATACATTCCTGTCCCAGAGACTTCCCATGCTCTGGAACAAGATTCTAATCTACACTAGGCATAGCTCCTCGCTAACCTCTTCAAGAGAAACCTTGATAAGTGGATGGGAAACAAAGTTTACCCCAGGGATCACTTCAGTGGCTCTGCTGGACAGAGGCAAAGGGAACTAATCTAAGGGGATGGCGAAAGCCATCCCATTCCGGCTAGGCTTATAAATGCCTTCGGGCAGATAGCCTAGTACCTACCTATGAACCAAAAGATGGAGCTGCCAGGTAAGAGAAAAAGAGGAAGGCCTAAGATAAGATTTATGGATGTGGTGAGAGAGGACATGCAGATGGTTGGTGTGACAGAAAAAGATGCAGAGGACAGGAAGAAATGGAAACAGATGATCCGCTGTGGTGACCCCTAATGGGAACAGCCGAAAGAGAACATGATAAACAATGCTTATTTCAGTAATGGAAGTTACTAATTCTCATGCTTTTTCTTATCCTTTCAGTGCAAGCTTAAAACTAAAATTAACTTTCATGTAGTCCAAACAGCCTCACTTTTTTGTCAGCCATTGTCCCTGGTTAATTTGGTGCTGATTTACACATTTAGATGGTGGAATAAGGAACTTTAAAATAAAACTAGTACTGACCTTTGGTTTTGGGACTAGGTTTATACTGTTCGTACTGACTTGGTTTTCACTGCTGCTCACATGCCATTGACAGAGGCTAAGCAGTTTTTTCATCCTAGCATTCCTATTTCTGCAGTTTCAGGTTCTCCTAGTCCTTGCTGTTTTTGCCTTTCATGTTGATTTTTAGCTTCAGTTTTCTATACTACCAGACTATTAAGAGGTCATTGAGGAGGAGGATTAGGTCGCTTTGCTTGCTAGTCCGCACTGTCATTACTATATTTTCTCTAGGACCACTGGACTGAAATCTTAGCTCCACTTGTGGTGATTGTCACGTCATCACTTGCCATGCAAGCATATTGAATTATTTTTGCTTTGTACTCCGTGAGGTTGAGACACTAACATTTTTCACACTCTGCAGACCTCATTTTTTGCTGTTACCCAATTGCTTGGTGTGACGACCCAACACTGTATCTGTAATCAGAGGAGCCTCAGTCCTCACCACTGGCAGCAGTGGGGGATGTACACACACAGTGAAATGCAATTTACCTTAAGTGCACTCAGACCCATGTCAGTCTGGGGCTGGTTTCTGCCACTTTCTCCAGGTCCCCAAAAAAACTCTCCACTGGCACAGGTATAGAGTTGAGACCTTAGTCAGAGTTCCAGGCAAAGCCCTCCTAACTCTGTCGAACCAGTGCTTTGTGTCCCTGCTCAAGAAGCTGACACACCTGGGAAAGGCTGGCACAGGTTTACTGGATATCCCCCCTTCTGTCCAGACTATAAGGTTATCACCGCCACAAGAACCCCTTATCAACTACTTTAAGGCCCTTAAAGGGTTCCAGTGTTACTGTGTAATGTTACTATTAATCCAAATGGTAGTCTGACCAAGAGAAAGGCTGTTAGGAGTGGCCTGCACAGTGTCAGCAAATAGTACTCTAAGAGCTTAAATATTTCTAGACTGACCAGCCACAATTGAAAGGTTTCAATATATGTAATAATAAATAATAAAAGAACAAGAAAAATACTTAGTAAATCATCCCAGTAACTTTAGAGTTAAAAATCACAGTAAATATTTGAAACTGCAGTAGTGCAGAGGTAGTGTTGTCTCCTCCCGGCAAGAGGTTCTCTGGTTCGATTCTCTTCTAGAGTGCCTTCTGTGCGGAGTCTGCATGTCCTTGCATTCATGTGAGTTTTCTCTGGGTACTCAGTTTTCTTCCACATTACACAGACATGCATCTGGAGCATTTCTTCCTGGGCCTCCGTGGAAAATTGGCTTTGTTCCATGTCGGACTTTCCTGGTTAACAAATATTAAATAATAAAAATAAAACATTGGAGGACAGTCTCATATATAGAACATCTAAGCTATACTTCACTATTTTCCTAACTGTATCGAAGAGAAATTACTGTACCCTAGTTAACTTACAGAGCAAGGCAAGTGTGGTGAAATGGGTCTTTCCAGCTGATGTTGTCAGGTCAAAGATAAGTGCAGAATGCCCACTTTCTCTGAGTTATTAACATTTCAACTATTACTGCTGGGTTAGCTTGCAGGGTGACATCACTTTTGTGTCATCTGTCAGTTCCCAGGCTCACAACCATTGATTTTAGTTATTTTGATAGTACCTGTCAAAATACATAAACAAGTACTTCTCTTAAATCTAAGGCAAGTGGTAGAAGTCGTAAAATTTACATTTCTCCACATTTAATGACGATACAAAAAACTTCTAGGCATTGTCTGCTACTGCACTGAAATGGAGAGATAGCATCTTTTGTTTATGGCCCAGCTATAAAGTAACTTAACCTCAACCATTCTTTTGAAGTTGTGCAATTTAGTCTTCTGTGCTTGTCTCCCTTGTTGAACAGTTACAATAGTGTATAAAAAAACTCTTCAGCACATGTCTATACAGTATGACATACAGTTCTGTTACATTTGTAACACAGGCATATCAATAATGTTGATATTCACAAATGAGACGCAACCATTTAAATTCCAGATAGCTGGGCTGGCAGTATTTCCGTTTTACCTTCCCCACCCAAAGACTTAACCTAGTTTTTCAAGTGACCCTTGAGAAACATTGCTTGAGTGTTCAGCCTATTTGGGAATACATTACCCCAGTCCCTGTCTTGAGAGGCCATCTGCGTTGGCATTGCTAACCCCACTGCGGTGCTGCACTGTTGTATCATATGCCTGCAACCCTAGGCTCCACCTTAGTAACTTGGGATTTTGCTGGCTGGCTCAATGTAGCCATGTTAAGGGATTGTGATTTGTAACTACAGTGAATTTCCTTCCATACAGATAAGGCTGAAGTTTCTGCCATGCCCACACTATGGCTAGACGTTCCTTTTCTACAGCTGCATAAAATTCCTCCCTGGGTTGGAGCCTACAACTGAGATATTCTACTGGGTGCTCCTCCCTCTGAGGAAACCTGGCTGTGTACGGCCCCACCCCATGGTTTGAAGCATCCACCCACACAATAAATTCTTGGCTGTAATCTGGACTGGCTAACTCAGGGGGGTCCTCCCAAAACTCCTTTAAGCTTCTGGAATGTCTGCTCACATGCTGGGGTCCATACTACCTTATCTGGCTTGTTCTTCCTTGTTAGGTCTGTGAGGGGAGCAGCTATAGTACTATAATTGAGGACTTGACTGATACTCTCGTGGAATTTAAGTTATTTGTGAGAAAATTAAATTTAGGAATATTCTTTCGAAATCAAAATGTTACCAGTGGGGCACAATCTGATGTACTAAAGAAAAGAAGTACATTCACTCCACCCATGTGTAGTACTTTAACCTCTTTTGAGAAGGTGGTTAACACACAGTTATATTCTCTTTACAATAAATATAAACAATCAAGACCCAAGAAACATTTTGGGAATGACATCACGGAAGTGATTCAATCACTGTGTGATAATAATATTCGCATTATGTCTGCCGATAAGGGTGGGGGAATAGTATTCTATGACCAGGAGAAATACAAAAGTAAGATCTTTGATTTATTGAACAATTCATCACAATATACACCTTCTTCTTTAAATGAAGTGAATATTGCCCATGGTCGCATTGATTCATATTTAGAAGAATTTGTTGTAGAAAATAGAATAAGTGAAGAATTGTATAGATTTCTCAAGGTGGAGTTCCCTATCTTGGCTACAATAACAGGTATCCCCAAAGTCCATAAAAACATATATGATCCACCGTTTCGTCCAATCATTTCAGGAAGTGCTAGCAAGGCATTTCCTTTTGGTCAGGTGATTCACCATAAACTCAAACATATTTACAACTTAGTGGAACACATTATCAAAGATTCCTGGGAGTTTTTGGGTATATTCAAGAAAGAACTGTGGTCTCCCAATATTGTTTTTGTCACAATCGATGTCCAGGATTTATTTTCCTGTATCCCGAAAGAGGACGGGCTTAATAGATTTAGTAATAGTGTCCGTAGATTGAGTGGTTTGGGGCAGGATGAAATTTCACTGTTGATGGAATTCATGGACATTGTATTGGACTATAATTATATCTATTTTGAGGGTGAGCACTATCGGCAGAAAACGGGGGTAGCCATGGGCACTGCTTGTGCCCCTATTTACGCAAATTTGGTGTTGTTGGATTGGGAAACGGAGTTCATATTGCACTCGGTATGGATGTCACACATCAAGCGATATGTCAGATACCTGGATGACATCTTTATCTTATGGGAGGGTGAAGAACAGGCTTTATTGGATTTCATGAAATTTATTAATAGCACTACTGAATATCTTAAATTCACCCACCAATATGATTACAGTGGTATAAATTATCTGGATGTGTTCATCTATAGTAAGGACGATGAGTTCCAATCCCGTATCCACAGGAAGGATACTTTCAGTAATGGATACTTACATTACAGTAGTGCACATACATATAACACCAAAAGGGGCATTATCAAGGGACAGTGCATCCGGGCTGCTCGTATGACAACTGAAAAGAACACTATGCTTCGTGAGTTGGACTACATTGGGCAGTTATTTGCTGACAAGGGATACCCTCTTAAGATGATCAAGGATATTATTGGGTACGTCAGCAATGAATGGGGACACAAGTACAAACCACTTTTAGGGGTGGGTATTGTTAATGCACCTGCAGGTGATGATAAAGTTAATAAGATAGACCAGTTAGTTAGTGACAATGAATATAAAAAGGCATGTATTATCAAATATGGCAAACACTCTAGTGAAGTGAAGAATATAATTTCAACAAATTGGAACATATTGACTAGTGATCAGTCAATAAAAAACAAGATTACTGATAGACCACATTTTGTTTATAAAGCTGGCAACAACATAAAAAGAATCATTGAAATTAAATCCAAATATCAACAAACTAGGAAGGGACAGAGAACAGGTACTAAAAAATGTGGCCAATGTAATTTTTGTAAATATATACTAGATACACCCAGTATTATTCTCAAGAATTGCTTGAAAAGCAAGATTTGGTTTTCCAGTGGCAATTGTTTAACATATAGTTTACTTGGGTGTTTGCCAAACTTGTATGAGCTATTATGTGGGGAAGACGGATCGTTGTTTAAAGAATAGAATCTATGACCACACATATTGTATGAGGAAGTGTGATGTCAACAACGCTCTGTCGAGACATCTCATTAATAGTCCCAAATGTAAGGTGTTTAAATTTGCCATACTGGAAGTGATTACCCCTAACCCACGAGGAGGTAACATTAAGGCAGTAGTGGGTGAGAGGGAGATTAGGTGGCAGATTAAGTTAGATGCAGCCACCCCCCCGGGCCTCAATGAGATGATTCCCACTAAACCCCTAGTCAAGGTTTAATCTAATACAACTTGCAACATTCTTATTGTGGATAGATTCTTATTGTGGATATATTCATATGTTTTTTGTTATGCATATAATTGGTAGTATTTATAAATATGCTTGTCCCATTATATTAATCTCATGGTACAAGCACTAATTTTAATTATAAGTGCTAAAAAAATATCTTTTTTATAATGGATATGAAATTCCTTTTTATAATGCACATCAAATTTATTTTTATGGTTGGAATATGTGACAGCTAGGTGTTATATTTTAACACAGCCACATTTTAAATATTTATATATGTAATTTGTGTGATATTTGTGGGATTGTTTGTTGTTTTAGTTCCAGATAGTATAGGTATGTTAGATATAACTTTACATATGGAAGTTTCAGGTTTAGCTTTAAGATTTATACATTATTCTAATGTTAATTATATAATTGATTAATTGTTGTTTTTGGCGGGTTTTTAGTTTGTATAAAAGGCATCAATTTTTGTTTTATGTTGTTCTGATGAAGACAGTAGTGAACTGTGGAAAGCGCTCAACCATCTTTTGTACCAATAAACTAAGTTGTTCGAGCATAGAGTCCGGATTCCTGGTGTTTTTGCTGCTATCAGCTGGTGATATAGCTTGTTAAGGGATTGTGATTTGTAACTACAGTGAATTTCCTTCCATACAGATAAGGCTGAAGTTTCTGCCATGCCCACACTATGGCTAGACGTTCCTTTTCTACAGCTGCATAAAATTCCTCCCTGGGTTGGAGCCTACAACTGAGATATCCTACTGGGTGCTCCTCCCTCTGAGGAAACCTGGCTGTGTACGGCCCCACCCCATGGTTTGAAGCATCCACCCACACAATAAATTCTTGGCTGTAATCTGGACTGGCTAACTCAGGGGGGTCCTCCCAAAACTCCTTTAAGCTTCTGGAATGTCTGCTCACATGCTGGGGTCCATACTACCTTATCTGGCTTGTTCTTCCTAGTTAGGTCTGTGAGGGGAGCAGCTATAGTACTATAATTGAGGACAAACGTTCTGTAGTACCCTGCTGTCCCTAAGAATGCCATCACCTGCTTTTTGGTAACGGGCAGGTCATGCCTGATTCCACTTTGGCAGGTTCTGGCTTGATCTTACTACTCCCCACTCTGTCCCAGGTAGGATACCTCTACCATACCCACCTGACACTTACTGGGCTTAATGTTCAACCCTGCCCTTTGTAGTCTGCTCAGCACCTCCCTGACATGCTGAAGGTGCTCTTACCAGGAATGGCTGTAGATGGCAATATCATCCAGGTAAGCAAGGGCAAAATCTCGTGCTAGGATGTGCTCTACCAGCCTCTGGAAAGCTGCTGGGGCATTTTTTATCACAAAGGGCATCTTCGTGAACTCGTATAAGATGAAAGGAGTCACAAAGGCTGACCTCTGTAATGCTGGGAGTCGAGGCCACCTGCTGGTAACCCTTGGTAGTATCAGTAGTGGTAAGATACGTAGCCCCACCCAGCTGCTCTAGGGGTTCGTCTGTCCTAGGCATGGGGTAAGCTTCTGACTCTATATTTAATTTCCTGTAGTCCACACAGAGCCTGGTGCTGCCATCCTTCTTTGGTACCACCACCCCTGGGGAGGCCCATGGACTGCTGGACTCCTGGATTACCCCTAGTTCCAACATTTCCTGGTTCTCCTCCCTCAGTCTGACTGTCTCAGGCACTGTAAGGTGCCTGCTTAATAGGCCTTGTGGATCCTGTATCCACATGGTGCTGCACCAGGTGGGTGCACCCTGGTTTCCCAGTGAACATGTCCCCGAACTCTTGTAACACTACTCGGATTTCTCGAACCTGGGTAGGGGTTGCTGTTGGGACATTGCTACCCCTTCCACTGCGGTCAGTCCAAACCTCACTGAGGAGATCAGTCACTAGATCCCCCTCAGACTCCTCCTGCCATCTATTGCAAGTACTTGGCACAAGGGCCTCCCTATCATGGTAAGGTTTCCACACTCTAACATGGCACAATTTTTGCCCCTGCTTCCTGCCTAGTAGATGTTCATTGTGTTTCACTGTTGCAGTCCTAACAAATGGGTTATCCGGCCCCTGGTAGCCCTTGATCGGCCCGAATACCAAAGGTAAGAGGATGTGATTTCGGTTGATGTCTGCTGTATAGGACGTCAGTATCCTTGATACAAAAGGAGGCAGCCGACATACTTCCTCAGTCTTTGCCGTGGAGCCTGAAGCAGAAGCTTTTTTGCACGAGTGCCGGTTGGCCGTTTACCTTTTTGATTTCTGACTACGAAAGTTGAAGTCATCTACAGCTAAGTACCCCGTTATAGATCCTCTTTTTCTTGCCTTAATGAATGTCGGAAAAAGTTAATAATTGTCTTGCCTGTGGAAAGCAGATGCCCCATAGAGATTTCCATTCTTACTGCGTTATTTGTTTAGCCCTTGACCACGACATACCTAACTGTGATCTCTGTGCTTCTTTTAATCCGCTTACAATTCGTCGTTGGATTAAGCTTTTAGCTTAGCACTTTGGAGTTTGGCCTAAGTTTGTCAGTATGGCGTCCGCTGGTCTTCAGGCTTCAGGTGTCCCTAAGAAGCGCAAGGACAGAGACAAGCTCCAGAGGGTCAAATCTACCGACTACATTAAGTTGGTCGTCAGTCTGGCGGTAGTCAGTGAGGCGCCTTTGCAGCTCCTGCAGTCCGCGGATTTACCTCTGCAGGTCTCTGAGACCATTTCTGAGTCCTCCATGCCTCTGGCTTCCATTTTGTCTTCTGACAGTCAGCCTGTGGCTAAGCAGGCTCCGGTTTCCAATGCCTTCGTTCTGACAGCAGGCACATACCGACGACCTCTTCAGTAGCCAAGGCTCCTGAGTCCTTCTGATTTTCAGGCAAATCCTCTAGTTGCAAGCCTGTGAAGAAACGGGCTCCATCTGCTTCTCGTTCCCCTCAATCTCAGATGATCTTTTGACTCTTATTTAGGGGCTCACAGCCTCCTCCTTCCAAAAGAGGCAGGGCTTTCTCCCCAGAAGCTTTATCTTTTTCAGGTACTGAGACTTCCTCTTCATCAGCAGAAATGCTGGAAGTTTTCTCAGTTTTTTTTTTCCTTTTGAGGATTCTGATGCAGAGGAATCCATTCCTTCTGCTTCTCCTCCAGAGGATTATTCTTTTGGTGATACTTTGAATACTCTTAGGGAGCATTTTAAATGGCAAAGTCAAGACTACCCTCAGTCTAAGAAAAGGATAAGAGAATTTTTGGATTTGCCTCAGCACAAGCCTCTGGCTATTCCTCCTGTGTTGGATGTGGTGGATGATGTTTTTCTGGAAAATTCCTTGACTCCAATCTGTTCATCCGGCTCCCAGGAAACCTGACAGGTACTACAGAGTTCCTGATTCTCATTTGTCTCTTTATCGTAATCCTCTGGCTGACCCAGAGGTTATTATTTCTCAAGGGCCTAAAGGAGTTAAGGCTACTGTTACCAGAAATCCTGTTCCTTCTGGTAGAGAATCAAAGAATCTATACAGGTGGGATAAGAAGATATATTATGTAGTCCAATCTCGCCTTCATTCTTACCCGTGGGTTCGGAGCAGAACCTTGGCTCCGACTCGACCATACTCTAGCTCGAAGTCTTCAGTTGGCTCGTGGCTATGAGGTATCCCATCATGCAACAGGTCTATTCCCCAGATCTCGTTTTGCCGCTCGTTACGTTCAGATGTGGTCTCACTTTTGGCCGTGGCTAAATATATTGTTTATAAAATTTTATAAACTGTTAGCTTTTTTGAGCAACAACAATTCATTTTCATAGCTCTGTGTGGTGGTGGTGTTTTACTGTCTTTGTTTTGCTTCTCTAGCTGTTTTTTGTGGCCTTGTCATTGGCCATTTTGTATCCCGTTTGTTTTCTTTCCCCACGGGCTAGGCCCATTTAAGTTAGAGGACCTAGTCCTCCCCATGGTTTCTGTGTGGTCTTTGGTTTGGTGCTCTATTCTGTTAGCATTTAGTGTTGTTGTGTCTGGCTAGTGGTGCTATCCTGACTTTGTTTCCCTGGGCTAGGCCCGTTTACGTTAGATGACCTAGTCCTCCCTGTTGTTTTTCCCACCGGTTCCTAGGCCGTTTTAGTTAGAGTCTCTGTTTCTTGTGCAAGGTTAGTTAGGTCTAGTGTGTGCACATATTGTTTTGTTCCTTTCAGCATGTCCAAGGATTCTAAGGAACGCAGGCCTACAGGAGAGGAAGAACAAGCTCATTTTGAAAGGACTGCTTAAACACTCCGAGGAAGACTTGGCTAAGTCTTCCATTGCATTATCCTCTCCCGCTAGAAAGGACAAAAAGACTTCTAAGAAGCGCTCTCCAGCTCTGTCTGCTTCTTCGGAGCCGCCAGAGAAAGTTGCTAGAACAGCTTCTCCTTTTTCGGTTTCATTGCCCTCGGTGCCGACAGAAGGTAGTCTCTTGACTAAGTCCGTATCAGCTCCCAGCCTTTTGGAGCCGGTCACGGATGTTTTGGTTTGGAGCCGGTCTCCAGTTATTCGACCAGGTTCTCCTTCACGCAAGTCCTCTTCTGTAGGGAGATCCAGATCTCCTACTTTATCTTCCAGGTCTTCCAGGACCCTTTCCAATGAGGACGTTGAAAGGGTGGTGAAGAAACTGCTTCAGTCATCGGTGTTGACCAAATTGATGGTCTCCGACCCAGTCGGCTCCGGAGCCTATGGCCCCTTCATCCTTTGTTGTTGTTCCTCCAAGCCTTCCTCGGCCTTCGGAGCCAGAGTTGTCTGTTCCATCGGATGCCATTAAGTCGGTTCCAGTAGCCTCTCCTGGCCTCTCGGTTCTGATTTCCACTCCGACCCCGTCGGCTCCGTCCATGGGGTTGAGGGTCCACGGTTCTCTGGTCGGACCCGAGGGGGTGGGCTCGGATCGATCTTAATCTGTTCCGAGCCTTCCTCTCGGTGCTTCGGCTCAAGTGAGCTTGGACCCGACATCTACTTCAGACCTCCATCTCCTCCGCGCCGAGGTCTACTGTTTCCTCTACAGTTAGTTGGCCTTTGGATCCGGGGGGATCAGCCTTCGAGGTTATGAGCAGTGGTGCTGGCCAGGTCGTCAGCTGCATCCTACGGCACCAATACTCTGCCCCCTCCAGCACCGGTGTCAGTTTTGGATCACACTCTATCCATGAGCAGCAGAGACCCTAAGCCTCTGGACCACTCCATGAGTGGTCCCCAACTTTCTGACGTCTCCCCAGAGTTTCTGCCTGAGGAACCCAGCAGAAAGAGATTGTGTAAGAGGAAACACCTTGACTCCTCAGATGAGTCTGTCACATCGGACACCGACCTCGAGGAGTCAGAGGGGTCCCCCAAGTCATCTTCTGAAGATATCTCTTTTTCAGATATTCTGGAGATCTTGAAGCAGAGTGGCGGCTGGCCCTCCAAATCCCCTTCTGATGAGGAGTCAGTGTTCCTGAAGGCTTTTGGGTCTCCACCCTCCGCCTCTTGGGTTTCTCCCCCTTTTGATGAGCTACTAGATCTTGTCTGTTGAAAGGTGTGGGAAACTCCTGACACTATGGAACCAGTCCCTAGGAGACCCAATAAGTTTTTGTCCGCCCCCTCTGACAAGGAATATTTAACTAAAGGCGTTCCAGTAGATGCCATGGTGGTGGCAGCGGCCAGCAAGAAGGAGCTTGCTGAAACTTTGTCTACCTTCCATCCACCTAACAAGGAGTCCTAGGCTATGGACAGGTATGGGAAGCGTGTGTTTACCTCAGTGGCCTTTACGCTGCGGTTGCTGAACTGCTTGATGTATTTTCCAAGGCTCCAGAGAAATCTCCTAAAAGGGTAATATTTCTGATGCCATGTCACAAAGGTCAAGGCACAGATATCTACTCTAAATTCTCTTCCAACTCCTCCATGAGGCTGATCTCGTACGCAGCCGACGGAGCGAGTAGGGCAGCGGGTTCCGGAGTCTCTCTTAGGAGACACTCTTGGATGTGCCTGTGCAATTTCATGGAGGTCTTCAAGTCTACGTTCACCAACACCCCCTTTGATGGTTCATCGTTCGGAACCAAGGTGAAGGACACTCCCACTAGGTGCGAACAAGAAGTAAAAACCCTGTTTGCTGTGGGAGTCCGTTTTTCCATGCCTTCTAGACCTTATCTCAAGGGCCAGAAGGGTGGGAAAATGTAGTATAGAAAGTCGCAGAGGTTTTTTTTGGGCGCACAGTGATTCCCTCTCCGAACGCAGGGGAAGGGGTTGAAATTCAGGTAGACGCCGCCCTAGAGGCAGAGGAGGCCCGTGTAACCAGAGGGACCATGATTCCTTTCGGGGACCATGATTCCTTTCGTGGTTCTCTCTACCAGCGCTCCTGAAGGGAGGCCCGACTGTGTGTCTCTGGAGCCGGTCGGGGGTCGCATTTCTTTAATACCCACTCGTCTTGGGTGATGTCTTGCCAGGCTTCTGGGTATAAAGATAATTTCCAGATTGTATCATATTCCCTTCTCTTCTCCTCCCCTGCCGACCAAGAGAATCCCAGATATACCACCCAGTCACCGGGATTCCGTAACTTTAGAAATAAAAAAGTTGCTTTCAAAGGGAGCCATCCAGCCTGTCCTCACAGACCAAGTAGGATTAGCGACTTACTCCAGATTCTTTTTGGTGCTGAAAAGAACAGGGGACCTGAGACCCATCTTGGATCTCAGCCGATTGAACCTTCATGTACAAAAGTCAAGAAGTTCATCGTGTTTCACTGTTGCAGTCATGACTGTAGGGTTCTCCCCTGCCGGCAGGCAGCCCTCGGTCGGCCAGAATCCCAAAGTCTGGGTCCGGCGTCAGCTGCTCAACCATGCTCTCTGACGTCAGAGCGCCAGGAGTACAAAGCTGACAGCCGACGCCATCTTCTCCAGTCTTTCTTGCCGTGCGGTGATAGCAGTTCGCAAGTGCAGGTCGGCTGACTCATGACGATTTCTTCTGATAAACTTCAGTCTGAAGATTTTCTTCTCCACTCAAAGCTAAGTTCCCCGTTGGGGAAACTTTTTTCTTGCTCCACTCCGATGTCAGAAAAAGTTAATAATTGTATTTCATGTGGGAAGCAAATACCTCATAAGGATTTTCATTCTTACTGTATTCCTTGCTTAGGCCCTGACCACGACGTAGCTAGTTGTCGGTTTTGTGCTAGATTCAATCAACGTACTATTAAGCGAAGGTACGATTTTGCTTTTCATTACTTCGGTAGGCGCTTTAACTACAAAATGTCGTCTGATACAGTTCCAGCTACCAGAGTTCACAAACGTTGCAAGGATAAAGACAGGCCTCCGAGGTCCAAATCTGATGATAGCGCACAAGCGGAGCCAGCTTCAGGTTCGGCCATCGTCAGTGAGGCGCTTTTGCAGCCCCTGTCGTCGGCCATATCAGACCCGATGGCCGAAACGGACTCTCATGAGGAGCCAACCAGGCCTTTAAATATTCCTTTAAATATTTCTATTGCAGGACCTTCGGACAATGCTCCTTCGGATGGGTCCGGAGCCGTTGTGCAGGTACCGGCTTCCGAAGGGGTTTTCAGGCCTACTCAACTTCTAATAAAGGCAAAGCCAAAGACTCCTTCTAAATCAAAGACTGCAACACAGGCCTCTTCTGAACTGGCTCCCAAGTCACAGAAACAGTTACTCAAGATGGTGGAGGATTTACTTACTATGATTAGGGGTTCACATCCCCCTCCAGATAAAAGGCCAAGGCAAGATGTTTATTATGATTCCTCTGATCAGGCTTCTGTTTCTTCAGTTTCTTCTTCTGACCAGGAATATTCTTTCCCTCCTTATGAGGATTCTGATGCTGAGGAATCCATTCCTTCAGCTTCTCCCCCTGAGGATTTCTCTTTTGGGGAAACTTTGCATGAAATGAGGGAACATTTCCACTGGGAAGGACAGGAGTATTCGGAATCTAAGAAAGACTGAGGGATTTTCTTCTTCTTCCCCAACATAGACCCCTGGCTATTCCTCCTGTTTTGGATATTGTGGATGATGCCTTTTCGGAGGCTAATTTAACCCCTGACTCTTTTCCTCCTGTTCCTGTTAAGCCTGATAGATTATACAGGGTTCCTGATTCCCACCAGTTTTTATACAAGAACCCTTCTGCTGACCCTGAAACCATTTCTCAGGGTCCTAAGGGAGTTAAGGCTGCTTCTGCCAAAAATCCCATTCCTACTGAAAAGGATTCTCGATCCTTAGAAAGATGGGGCAAAAAGGTGTACATTTCTGCTACTTTGTCCATTAGGGCTTTAAACTGTCAGTTTCATATGCTGAAATACCAGCAATTTCTCTTGTCTGTTTTAAAACAAAAGCTTACTTCCATTTCTGCCTGTGCAGATGATAAGGAATTACATGACTTATTGCATGCCACTGAACAAGTTGGGAAGCATGGTTTACACTGTGGAGTTAATGCCTTGGAGGCTTCTTGTAGGGCTGCTGCCTCCGGTACAGTCATTAGAAGGCATGCATGGCTAAAGGAACAAAATTTGCCTGAACAAGTAAAGGCTAAATTATTGGATGCTCCTGTTCAGCATAATGTTTTGTTTGGATCAAAAGCTGAAGAGGTGATTAAAAAGATGGAGGATAAGGCGAAATCCATGCAAACAGTTAAAGATTTCTTGCAAGTACAGCCACCTAGATTTAGCAGGAATTGGCCTTCAGAAAAATTGGTACTTTCCCACTTCAGACAGGCCTCAGAGGGGTAGATATAGACGCTCCAGAGGAAGGCCTCAAACACAAGTTTCTTATAGACCAAGACAGTGGACTGCTTCCACCCCTAGGGGAGGAGAGGACAGGTCACAAACTCAAAGGAAACAAACTCAATGACTCCCTCTGTTGGGCTACAGGAACTTTTTGCCCTTGAAGCCCCTCTCGGAGGAAAACTCTCTCTTTTTTATCAAAATTGGACTCAAATAACCCAAGACAAGTGGGTTTTGGATGTGGTTTTAAGAGGTTACAAATTCCATTTTCATACCTTGCCAAGGCCAAGCGGATGGCCAGACCTTCCAAAACATCAATGGATGGAGGCCTTAAACCAGGTGGAAGCTCTTTTGTCTATGAATGCCATAGAACTGGTTCCACTTTCAGAGATGGGAAAAGGTTTTTACTCAAGGCTCTTTCTAGTCCCCAGGAAGCAAAACTCATGGAGACCCATTCTGGATCTGTCGGTCTTGAACACCTTTCTAGAGATTCCAAAATTCAAGATGCTTACTTTACAGCAGCTACTTCCAATGCTGTCCAAAGATTCATGGATGGTAACTTTGGATTTAAAAGAGGCATATTTACACATTCCCATCAGGCAGGATCACAGAAAAGACCTCAGGTTCAAGGCCGGATCGAGGCACTTTCAATTCTCTGCGCTGCCCTTTGGATTGTCTACTGCGCCCAGGGTCTTCACCAAATGCCTGGCTCCAGTAGTAGCTTACTGCAGACTCAAGGGAATTCAAATTTACCCTTATCTGGACGATTGTCTAATTCAGGCGGACAGCAAGGATGTCTTACTCCAGCATCTAGAATTTGTACAGAACCTCCTCAAGTTCCTGGGATTCTCTGTAAACATAAAAAAGTCAATTTTGACACCATCACAACAGATTACTTTTCTGGGTGCTCTTCTAAACACCACAACCCAGATGGCATTTCTGACATCCGAAAAACAATTACAGCTGGCTTCAACTTTCAAAACCTTGGCAACTTTAACTCAACTATCTGCAAGGAAATTCCTGCAGGCTTTGGGTTACATGGCCTCCTACATCCTTCTCGTACCATATGCAAGACTACACATGAGGAAAATACAGTGGTACCTAAAAAGTGTACGGTCTCAGCATTGCCACAGTTTAAACATACTGATCTCCATCCTTCCTTGCCTTCAAAAGGAATTTCTTTGGTGGTCCAGGGCATGTGCTGTAAACAAAGGGAAACCCTTCCGTCTGCCTCCTGCCACTCAGATTCTAACCACGGACGCCTCAGATTATGCTTGGGGAGCCCATTTTCAGGGCAACTGTCTGCAGGGCCTTTGGACAAAGGATCAGAAGCACTTGCATATCAATTTAAAGGAAATGTTAGCCGTTCAGAAGGCTCTATTGGCCTTCAGGAATCTTTTACAACCAGGACAACTACTAATACGGACAGACAACACCACAGTTATGTGGTACATAAGCAGGGGGGATCTCATTCCTACCCCCTTTGCAGACTAGCCATGGATCTATGGAACACAGCTCTTGCTTGCAATCTGGATCTTCAAGCTCAGTTTCTACCAGGGAAACAAAACTTCCTGGCAGACAGTCTGAGCAGAAACCTTTCGGATCCACACGAATGGATGCTGGACACCAAAATATTCAGGGTGATAACAGCAGTCTGGGGATGTCCTCACATAGACCTCTTTGCATCCCATCTCAATCATCAACTACAGAATTTTTGCACCAGGTCTTTCCAGAGAGAAGCTTGTAAAGTGGATGCCCTGTCATTCAGTTGGAGGAACCTCTCGGGTTATGCTTTTCCGCCTCTTCCTCTTCTTCCACGGGTCTTATTGAAGATAAAACAGGACAAGCCCAAGATGATAATCTTGCTGGCTCCAAATTGGCCTCGGCAGTTTTGGTATCCAACTCTAAAAAACCTATGTCTGGAGCCCCCTTGGGTTTTACCTCAGTCTCCGAACCTTCTGTCCCAACATCAGGGTCAGGTTCTACACTCTCATGTCAGAACTCTCAGCCTGGCGGCCTGGTTAATCCAAGGCCTTTGATTTCTTCTTTCCTACCCAAGCAGGTTATGGATGTCATTTTAGAAGCCAGACGTCCTAGCACTAGAAAATCTTATGCAGGAAAATGGAAAAGATTTTGTTCCTGGATGCAGGCTCAGGATTCTGATCCTCTTCTTCCTAACATTACCTTAATTTTACTTTACTTGACAGATCTCTTACATAAGGGTCTCTCTTTCTCTTCCATTAAGATACATGCCTCTGCTATTTCTGCTCATTATAATACAGACCCTCCCATCTTTTCCCACCAGCTCATGAGACAGTTTCTCAGAGGAGCTAAGAACTTAAGACCTCCTAGATCTCCTCCCATTCCTGCTTGGGATCTCAACTATGTTTTGGAAAAACTAACCTTGCCTCCTTTTGAGCCTGCTGCCTCTTCTGACATCAAGTTTTTATCTTGGAAGACCGCTATCTTGTTAGCCCTAACCTCTGCCAGGAGAGTTTCAGAGTTACAAGCTCTTATGGCTGTGGAACCTTATATTATTTTTCATCAAGACAGGGTATCTTTGAGGACTAATCCTACCTTCATGCCTAAGGTGGTTTCCAAAGTGGCTTTAAATCAAACTATGCACTTGCCAACCTTTTTCCCCACTCCTCAAAATAAAGGGGAAAGGATCTTACATTCCTTGGATGTACACAGACAACTACGTTTTTACCTGGACAGAACCAAGGACATCAGAAAATCAGAACAATTGTTTGTTTCTTATGCTTCAAGTTCCCAAGGTAAAGCCATTTCAAAACAGACCATTTCTAAATGGATTGCTCATGGAATCAGATTTTGTTATTCACACCATGGAAAGCAAATCCCAGGAAGTATACGGACTCATTCCACCAGAGCGGCTGCCACTTCTGCGACCTTCCTCAGGGGAGTTCCTACCAAAGACATTTTGGAAGCTGCAACTTGGAGTTCAGTGCATACTTTTTCTAAGCACTACAATCTTCCTCTCTACTCTAAGTCTAGGGCAGGCTTTGCCTCTGCAGTCTTGCAGGGCCTTCTAGCCGCGCCTTCTTCTTTATGA
This sequence comes from Protopterus annectens, assembly GCF_019279795.1. Taxonomy (NCBI): domain Eukaryota; kingdom Metazoa; phylum Chordata; order Ceratodontiformes; family Protopteridae; genus Protopterus; species Protopterus annectens. Next base: position 1,813,241,356 of record NC_056732.1, read on the forward strand.
CCACCTCCCTTTCTTTCAGCTTTGGGATTCTACCCTACAGTCATGACTGCAACAGTGAAACACGATACACATAGTACAGTTGTGTACACCTACCATAAATGTAGATGTTCGAGTGTCTTCACTGTTGCAGTCTGGGTTTCCCTCCCTCCTGTCACCTGTTATTTTTACTTTTGTGTAGTTCCTTTTTTCACCATTCTTCTGAGGTGTATTTGTAAAGGTTATGGGACCTTTTTCATTTTGGGACTCCTGACATCTGGGGCAAGAAAAACTGGAGAAGATGGTGTCGGCTGTCAGCTTTGTACTCCTGGCACTCTGACGTCAGGGAGCATGGTTGAAAAGCTGACGCCGGACCCAGACTTTGGGATTCTGGCCGACCGAGGGCTGCCTGCCGGCAGGGGAGAACCCTACAGTCATGACTGCAACAGTGAAGACACTTGAACATCTACATTTATGGTAGGTGTACACAACTGTACTTTCCGCATGGTCACCTTACAGTCAGTACTCCCTCTGTTAGGGAAAGATGTGTGGATGTGCTCCATCGACCTCAAAGATGCTTACTACCATATCAAGATGGACAGGGCATCGAGAAGTCATCTGCACTTCCGGCTGGGAGACAGCCATTTTCAGTTTTGCGCTCTGCCCTTTGGTCTCACCACAGCCCCCAGGGTGTTCACCAAATGCATGGCAGTGGTAACGACTCACTTGAGACGTCAGGGATTCCAAGTGTTTCTGTACCTGGACGACTGGCTCCTTTCTGCCACCACCAGGCATTTACTGTTACAGACCAGGGACGCCACCAGTACACTGTGCCAAAGGTTAGGATTGACTCTAAATTGGGAAAAATCTGCCTTGTTGCCCTTGCAGCGTGTCACTTTTATCATCGCCGAGCTAGATACGGTGCTCATGAGGGCCTTCTTACCAGAAGTGAGAATTCAGGCTCTACAGCAGGTCTACACCTTACTACCATTGAGGAAGGTCAAGGCAAAAGTGGCCCTCAAGTTATTAGGGACCATGGCTGCCACGATTATGCTAGTTCCCCTTGCCAGACTACACATGAGGGTTCTTCAGTGGCTGCTTTTCGCCCAGTGGTCACTACAGCATCTTCCACTTTCCCATTCTGTTCTGATTACGGACACGTGCAAGCGAGATCTACGCTGTGGCTTCAGGCCAGCAATCTCAACGTGGGCAAGCCTTTTGTCCCATCTTCTCCAGTTGCCACGCTGACCACGGATGCCTCCCAGATCGGGTGGGGGGGCATTATCTTGGCAGGACTGTCCAAGGCACGTGGCAGAATCAGGAGACCCATTTGCGTATCAATGCCTTGGAGATGAGAGCAGTGCTATTAGCATTCACTTTAGAGCTTTCTCCCTCTAGGGATAATTGCAATCCACTCAGACAACATGTCGGTGGTATGGTACCTGAACAAACTGGGAGGAACCAAATCATACCCCCTTTGCAGAGAGGCACTTTGAGTCTGGTAGTGGGCGGTGTCTTCCCAACGCTTTTTTGTTGCAACGGATATACCGGGGAAGTCCAACATGATTGCCGACAGGCTGAGCAGAGCTATCCTAATGCCTCACGAGTGGTTCCTGAACAATTATGTTGCGGAAGATATTCCACAGATGGGGTCAGCCTTGCTGTGATCTATTTGCCAGCCCTCTCAATGCCAAATGCAGCAGCTACTTCACCCGTATTCACCCGGAGGGGGAGACACCCAGGGATGCTCTGGCTCACTATTGGCCCTCCGGTCTTCTCTACGCCTTTCCATCGTTATGTCTGATATCAAAGGTCATTCAGAAAGCACAGTCTTTGGGAAGCAAAATTATCCTCATTTCCCCACACTGGCCTCGTCAAATTTGGTTTCCCTTCCTTCAACCCTATCTAATGGACAAGCCCTGGATTCTGGACCCAGCTCCAGATCTGCTGACTCATATGTCAGGACAGTTCCATCTCTCCATCCAGATCCTCAAGTTGACAGCTTGGCTGCTCCAGTTCCGTCCTTAGTCAGGCTTCATGATTTTTCCGCAGAAGTGGTCCATATTCTATCATCTTCCCACAAGCCTTCTACCAGGAAGATTTATTCCAGTAAGTGGAAGAGATTTTCTCTTTGGGCCCGTGAGAGACATATTGATCCTTATACACCGCCTATTTCGGCAATATTGGAATTTCTTTCACAACTGTTCAGTCAGGGTTCAGCTGCAGCAACCATTAAAGTGCAGTTGGCAGTGATTTCTACCTTTCACATTGCTAATGAGCCCAAACTTATGGCTCATAGGCTTTGTAGGGCCTTTATGAGAGGGACATTGTTACTCCGACCTCCAGTCACTAGAGTTGGGGTTCCGGTTTTTAAGGTAACCTTGTCTCTCCGGATCTCCGATTTCATCTCATTTATTTATGCTTCCAGTGGCAAAGAATTATCCTTTAAAGTGAAGGCTCATTCTACATGATCTGTGGCTGCCTCATCTGCGTTTCAGGCTTGGATGTCTATAGATGATATTTTTGCTGCAGCAGCATGGGCTTTGCCTCATACCTTTATTAGTCACTACAAATTAGATCTGGTCTCTAGAGGCAGATCTTCCTTTGGTTCCATGGTGCTAAAGAGTATTTTTCACTGAGCCACCCAAGATCAAGGTGCTAGGGATGCTGTCCCACGGGTAAGAATGAAGGCGAGATTGGACTACATAACATCAAGAAGTTATGTACTCACCATAACGTTCGATGTATGTAGTCCATCTCGCCTTACATTCTTACTAACCCTTCCTCCTTCCCCCTCCTGAAAGACCTGGAGGTATTGTCTGTAGGTGTCTGTAGCCCTTTCCGTTGGGGTTATTCTTCTTCTCAGTGTTTATGTGTGTAAGCTTGCAGCAAACAAGATCTGGGGAATAGACCTGTTGCCTGATGGGATACCTCTAAGCCACGAGCCAATGGAAGACTTTGCGCTAGAGTATGGCCAAGTCAGAGCCGAGGTTTGGCTCCGAACCCACGGGTAAGAATGTAAGGCAAGATGGACTACATACATCAAACGTTATGGTGAGTACATACCTGTTTGTTATACCTCTGCCACTCTTGCTGTTAGGTCTACTAATTGCCATTTCCATATGCTCAAGTATCAGCAGCATACCTTGGAGGCTATTAAGGCAAATATTTCCAGTGTGCCTCTCTTGGTGGAGAATAAAGATATGCAGGATTTACTTAATTGTGCCAGTCTTGTTAACAAGCATTCATTACACTGTGTTTTTGACATTCTTGAAGCTTCCTGCAGGGCTGCAGCTACTGGATCTGTTATCAGGAGGCATGCTTGGCTCCGGGAACAGTCCCTTCCGGATCCTGTCAAGGCCAAGCTTTTAGATGTGCCTTTACGCAAGGACAGTCTTTTTGGCAGTAAAGCGGAGGAGGTGCTCAAGAAGATGGAGGATAAGGCCAAGTCCACGCAAACAGTTAAAGACTTTCTGCAAGTTCAGCCTCCTTGCTTTAGCAGGAACTACCCTTCTAAGAGTTGGATGTTTCCTGATGCCAGCAGACAGAACTGTTCTAGGACCAGAGGTTATAAATCTGCTAGGGGTCATGGGGCTACCCCTCAAAGGAATAAACAGTGGCATGCTTCCACTTCTAAGTCGGGAAGTTCTAAGCCTGCATCTCACTCCAAGCATTCTCAATGACTTTGTCCAACTTCTGCCTGTTCCTGCTTGCCCGGAGTTTCCTTTAGGAGGAAGGTTGGCCATTTTTTCAAAGGTCTGGGCCACCATCACGGACAAATAGGTACCCAGAACTGTATCCCTAGGGCACAAGTTTTCTTTCCACACCTTTCCTGTGCACAAAGGATTCCTGGACATTCCTTCAAATCAAAGGGCGGATGTAGATAAGCAGATTTTGTCTCTGTTGCATCTGGGGGCAATTAGAATCAGTTCCTGCTCAGCAGGTAGGCCAAGGCTTCTATTCCAGACTTTTCTTGGTGCCAGAAAAAGAAGGCACCTGGCAGTGTATCCTAGCTCTATCAATTCTGAACTCTTTCTTGGTGACTCCAAAGTTCATAATGCTCACTCTTCATCAGTTGCTACCAATGTTGGACAAGGACTCCAGGCTGGTAACTTTGGATCTCAAAGAAGCTTATCTGCACATCCCTATTAGGGAAAGCTGCAGGCAGTTCCTTCGCTTCAGAGTGGGCAAGCAACATTATCAATTCTCTGCGCTGCCCTTTGGCTTATCTACTGCTCCCAGAGTTTTTACAAAGTGCCTGGCTCCAGTCATTGCCTTTTGCAGGCAGAAGAAAATTCAGATTTATCCTTACTTGGACGACTGTCTGATTCAAGCAAAGTCCCAGGAACAGCTGTTAAAGGATTTGGAATTTGTGAAGACTCTTCTCTCTTCCCTGGGTTACACTCTCAATGAGCAAAAGTCAAAAATGGTACCCTCAAAGGAGATTACATTCCTGGGAGTGAGTCTGAACACAGCCGCCCAGATGATGTATCTCACCCAGGAGAAGCAGACAACTCTTTCAGCTTACTTCAAGGACTTGGCAGGCCTGTCCCATCTCCCTGCAAGGAAATACCTGCAAGCTCTGGGATTCATGGCCTCTTGTATCCTCATGATTCCATATGCAAAGCTGCATATGAGGAGATTGCAGTGGTACCTCAAGAACATTTGGTGTCAACATACACAGGACCTGAATGTGATTATTCCTCTGCTTCCTTGTCTGCAGAGAGAGTTTCTATGGTGGGCGACAGCCTGTTTGCAAAACAAGGGCATGCCTTTCCATCCACCTCCTGCAATTCAAGTCCTGACCACAGACTCATCGGACTACGCATGGGGAGCTCACCTGGATGGCATATGCATACAGGGACGTTGGAATGCTGAGCAGATGCACTTGCATATAAACCTGAAGTAATTAATTGCAGTTCACCAGGCCTTACTGGCTTTCAAGCATCTTCTTCGCCTGGAGCTCTGGTAGTCAGAACAGACACCACCATAGTCATGTGGTACATCAACAAACAGGGAGGTACTCATTCTTACCCCCTGTGCAGACAGAGCATGATTCTATGGTCCACAGCAGCATCATTGGGCTACATCTTCTAGCTCAGCTTCTTCCAGGGAGACTCAGTGTTTTGGCATACCAGTTGAGCAGACAAACCCTGGGATCCTCACGAGTGGCAGCAAACCAAAACAGTCTTTTACAGCATCATTCAGCGTTGGGGCACTCCACAGGTGGATCTTTTCTCCTCCCCGAACAACCACCTTCTGCCACTTTTTTGCACCAGACAGCATTACAGCAAAGCCCGGAAAGTGGGTGCTCTCTTTCCTATGATCACCTCTTTGGGTTTATGCCTTCCCTCCTCTTCTTCCCAGAGTATTGTTGAAGATCAGGGACGAAAGACCAAGGACCATTCTCATAGCTCCAGACTGGCCCAGGCAGCTTTGGTATCCTCTTCTTCTCAGTTTCTCCCATTTTCCTCAGTGGCATCTTCCTCTGAAACCAGACCTTTTGGTTCAGGAGGGGAGAAAGATTCTGCATCCTCATCTTCAGTCTCTCCATTTGGCAGCTTGGCTCATTGTATGAATCAATCCATTTCTTCTTCCCTTTCCCAGCAGGTGGTTAACATACTTCGGGAGGCCGGGAGGCCTAGCACTAGAAAGTCCTATGCTGGCAAATGGGAAAGATTCTCTCATTGGATGCAGGCATAAGGTGAATCTTTTTCTCAGTCTACTCTTCCTCTGATGCTGGAATACTTGGCTGAATTGCTTCAAAGTGGACTTTCCTTTTTTTCTATCAAGATTCATGCTTCAGCTATTTCTGCTTACTGTTCTTTTGAATAGCCCATTTTCTCTCATCCCCTGATGAAAATGTTTCTCAGAGGTGCTAGCAACTTAAAATTTCCCAGAAGAGCACCTACTCCGGCCTGGGACCTAAGTTTTGTGTTGGAGAAGCTTACTCTTCCTCCTTTTGAGCCAGCTGCCACTGCAAACTTAAAGTTTCTCTCTTGGAAAACTGCATTCCTTTTGGCTATTTCTTCAGCAAGGAGAGTTTCAGAACTGTAGGCTTTGATGACTGTGAAGCCTTTTCTCATCTTCCATGCAGATCGCATCTCCATGAGGACCAGTCCCTCTTTTATGACGAAGGTGGTTTCTAGCCTGTCTCTTAATCAGTCCATACACCATCCTACATTCTTCCTAATCCTCAAAATAGAGGGTAAAGGATCCTGCATTCTCTTGATGTGCACAGACAGCTCAGATTCTACTTGGACAGGACTAAGGATCTTCGGAAATCAGCTCAGCTATTGGTCAGCTTTGCTCCTGGAGCTCAGGGAAAAGCTTTTTCTAAGCAAACCATTTCTAAATCGATTGCGCACTGTTACAAAATATTCTTGTCATGGCAAGGTTCCTCCTCAAGGAGTGAGGACCCACTCCATAAGGCCAGCCTCCACTTCTGCAGCTTTTTTAAGGGGTGCCCCTACTAAAGACATTTTAGAAGCTACCACATGGTCTTCTGTACACACTTTCACAAAGCATTATAATTTGCCTTTGTTTTCTAGATCCAGGGCAGAGTTTGCCACTGCTGTTCTGCAGGACATTCTCTCCAATTCTTAACTCTGTTGCTACCTCCTCCCTCTTCTCTGGGCTTTGGTAATCAACCCATTTGTTAGGACTGCAGCAGTGAAACACGATGGACATAGTACAGTTGTGTACACTTACCATAAATGTAGATGTTAGAGTGTATTTACTGTTGGCAGTCCTGGTTTCCCTCCCTCCTTCCCCCAGTGTTGGTATTCTCCTGCTCTCCTTTCCTAAGGTGCAGGCTTTATTTGGTTTACTTAGGATGCTTTATATTTTGTCTAAACATTGTCTACTTGTGGGCTCCTGACATTTGTGGTGTACTATGTTCTTCATCTGTAACTATGTTTGTAATATTTTAATTGTTAGGATTCTTCATCTGTAACTATGTCTGTAATATTTTAATTTGTGGAGCATTTCTCCCCTTGCCTCTGGTGAAAATGGACCTGCGTCCAGTCGGACATTCCTGGTCAACAAATGTAAATAAATAAATAAAATAAGTGACGTCTGCTGCCTCCTTTTGTATCAGGGATACTGACGTCCTATACAGCCGATGTCATATCCCCTTACCTTTGGTATTCGGGCCGATCGAGTGCTACTGGTGGCCGGATAACCCATTCGTTAGGAATGCAACAGTAAATACACTCTAACATCTACATTTATGAGAAGTGTACACAACTGTAGTTTTTACCATGTAGTTAACATCACTGCCCTGCCTTACCACTTTGAAGGGTCCCCTCCCAAGCTTGCCTGCAGCTGGTTGTGTCTGACAGGAATGAGAACCATTACCTGCTGCCCTACAGCATAATCTCTAGCTCAAGCATTCCTGTCATACCAGACCTTTTTCTGCCATTGGGCTTCTGCCAGGTTCTCCTGGGCCAAGCCCATGGGTTCCCTGAGCCTTGTCCTGAGGTTTAGGACATATGCCACAACAGACTCCTTGTGGGATTCACACTTACCCTTCCACTCATCACAAATCAAATCTGGAGGTCCCCTCAGCCTATGCCCATACAGCAACTCGAAGGGTGAAAAACCTGTGGATTCCTTAGATGGGGCAAATTTGTCCCAGTCCCTTTTAAACTGGTCTGCAAATGCCCGTATCATTGTCTTTAGTGTAGAGTTTAAGCTCTCAGCCAGACCATTAGCCTGGAGATGGTAGGGGTGGTCTTTAGGTGCTTCACCCCACAGTACTTCCACAGACAATGCAGCAGGTCTGACATGAAATTGGCACCTCTGTTAGTAAGTATTTATTTTGGGAAACCTACCCTGCTGAAAATCTCAAAGCATTTGCCACCTTTTCTGCCTCTGGGTGTCTGGTAGCATAATCTTCTACCACTAGGATATACTTCCCTGTGGAACTTGGGTAACTCAGAGGCCCCACAGTATCCATAGCTACCCATTGAAATGGCTCCTCAATCACAGGCAGAGGCATCAAAGGAGCTTTGACCTTGTCTCCTGCCTCACCTACATTTTGGCACTGCTCTCAGGTCCTGCAGTACCCTGTTGCATCCCTTGCAATCCCAGGTCAACAAGTTATGCATAGCATGTCTCTCTGTACATTTTATGCCCATATGATCTAGCATAGCCCATAATATTCCCTTTGCAGAAGTGCCAGATGGTTCTGGGCCCTGCCAACTGCTGTATTCTCTCACCATCTAACCCTCTCTCAGGGGTCCAGTCTATACAGTAACCCTTTGTCCCAGTATACAGATTGCACTTTTCCTTGACAATCAGATGCCTCACTAGCTACTTCCCTCAGGCCTTGTAATGTAAGGTCCGAAAACTGAGCCTGTCTCCGCTCTTTGTAATCCTTCTGAGCTCCCCTTCCACAGGAAGTCTGGTATTCTGACAGTGGTACCTTACTGTCAGCCTGGGTACTACTACTCACCTCTGCCCTTACAGTCACTGTCCAAGGGAACATCAGTACCCACAAACAACTGTGGCTCATCTTCAGTCTCACTGCTGCAGGGTAGCCCCCTCTCTAAAGTAACCACCGCCCTAGTCCTGGCTTTAGGTCTGCAGTCTTTTGCCCCCCCCCCCCCCCACAGGCTACCAGACTTGTATACTTGTCTGCAAGCTTGACTGCATGCATACAAAAGGTACTGCATTATCAAAATCATTCCTTATCAGGACATCTGCAGAGATCCCCTCACCTACCTACTTGCTTCCTTTTTCACCCTCCCAGTCAAGATGAACCCTAGTTAAAGGTATTTGGAATGGGGTCCTTCCTAAAGTTCTGAGTGGAGTAGACTGCCCAAGCAAGTAGTGCTCCTGTTTAACCATTGCAGGCTTCACATTTGGTTAGGTCAGAGGCAGTCTCTCTCTCTCTCTTAGCAGTGGCCTCTTTCCCACTTACTAAGATAGGATATATCCTCTTGTATTAGTGTGGTACCCTCACTGCTAGCATTGTCATTCCCACTTGGCTCTCCCACCTTGCCTCTTTGGACATCTATATGCTACATGACCCCACTGGTTGCATTGAAAACATTTTAACCCTTGGTCCTGGATGCGTACCTGGACTAGTGGCTTCACCTGCTACTGGCGGACTCTGTTGGGGTGGTTTAGGCTGCCCACCATGGGTTCACTTAGACCATGAGCAGCACTGGGCATCCCTTTCCTGTGCAGTGATGCCCTCCTTGCTAGGTATAGGTCTCCTTTTTCCCCAACTCATCTGCTGTATTGCACTGCCTATCAGATAACCCAATTCTCATGTCCTCAGGCAATGTGCTAAGGACTTGTTCCCTCCACAAAAGGTCTGCCAGCCCTTCAAAAGTGGTGACTTGTCACCCACCTATGAAAGTAAGTACTTAGTTCAGCAGTATATTCACATACTTTCATCTGCCTTCCACCTGTGCTCATGAATCTTTCATATAACGTTCAGGTTTTTACTTAAAACATGTTAACAGGCAATCTGTAACAGTATTATAAACAGTCTGTACTGGCCAATTTAGAAATAGCAGTTGCAGCTTTACCATGGAGTATGGGGGTCAGGAACCGTACCCAGAGCGCTTGGTCAACATTATACTGTTAACATACCTTTTCATACACATGAATAAAAGTGTCAAAATTATCACCCTCTGTAAATTGTGGAAGAAATTTACTGACCTTTGTTGGATCTGGGGTTTTGTTACTCTTCCCCATTACCTCCATGACCCTGGCGAAGAGTCAGCATTTCCTCATGTTGCCTCTGTCTCTCATTCTCCTCCGCTTCCAGACGTCTCAGTTTCTCATATTCTTCGGCCTCCAGATGTCTCCATCTCTCTGCTAATTCTATTTCCAAATTTTGGCTTCCACTTCAAGTCTCTAACTCCAAATGGATTTTTATGTCCTCTGTGGAAAGATTGAACTCTCCATCTCATTCTCCTCCGCTTCCAGATGTCTCTGTTTCTCATATTCTTCGGCCTCCAGATGTCTCCATCTCTCTGCTAATTCTATTTCCAAATTTTGGCTTCCACTTCAAGTCTCTAACTCCAGATGGATTTTTATGTCCTCTGTGGAAAGGTTGAACTCTCCATTTTCTGAGAGTTGTACATCTCCAAGGCCAGTCTGGTTGTCCTCCTGATTGCTGGTCTGTGATGGAGCTGTGCCCAAGGCTGCAGTCATTTCTGCTTTAGTCCGATAGGCTAAAAGACTGGTGCATGCCAGTCACATCTCTGGCATCTGGCTCCTTGTCCGCTTATAGTAGTCCTCTGCTGTCTTCCTTGCCTGCTTTCCCTGACCATGCTAACAAAAAAATAAAACAATTGTGATATGAAACTCTGAATGTTCACTGTGTGTCTGATTGACAGTACAAACACCTTCTTTAGTGACCACTGTTTACAGGCCACAAGAATTCAATATCCACACCATTGAATCTTAATATTTGGATATCCCATCACTGCCAACCAATTAATGTGATGCCCCTCCCACTGGCCCACTAATCAAGGAGCCTCAATCCTCACCACGACAGTAGTGGGGGATGTACACACTGGGAGGATGGCAAGTACACACAGAGTGCAATTTCCCTTAACAGCACACAGAGACCACAGTCTGGGGCTGGTTTCTCCAGATTCCCAATTAGCCAGGGTTCCAAGTCCTCTAACACGTTGTCCAACCAGTGCTTCATGTCCCTATCCTAGTAGTTGACACACTCTTGGAGATTTATTTTATATGCGCACCCACCTGGGAAAGGCTGGCACAGGTTTACAGCTATGCCTCCTTCTGCCCAGACTGTAAGGTAGTTATCACTGCCACCAGCACCCTTTATCAGCTACTTTAATGCCCTTAAAGGGTGTCCAATCTTGCTGTGTAATGTTACTATTAATCCAAATGGTAGCTTGACCAAGTGCAAGGCTTTTAGAGTGGCCTGTGCAGTGTCACCAAATAGATATGCAAGTGTTCTTGGCTTAAATATGTCTCGCATATCAGCCTCAAAGATAGTTTTACATATTTAATAATAAATAAAAGAACAAGAAAATACTCAGTAAACAATCACAGTAACTTCAGAGTTCAAAATCACAGGAAATGTTTAAAATTGCAGGACAGTCTCAAATACAGAATCTAAGCTATAATTCATTATATTCCTAACTGTATCTAAGAGAAATTACTGTACCCTAGTTAACTTACAAAGCAAGGCAAGTGTGGTGAATGGGTCTTTACAGCTGATGTTGTCAGGTCAAAGACAAATAGAAAATGCAGGCCAAGAAATATCAAAAGTTAATAAAAACACAACATGATTGAGCGCTTTCGTATAAAATATATACTTCAGCAGAATCAAATGAGAAAACACAAACACAAAGTTTAAATTCCCCTCTCAATGTGTCACATGATGAATTGCATCATCAAAACGCCCACTAAATACAACATTGTTAAAAGACATGCTAAAGCTAAAACTTGTTCTCTATTTTGAACACTCCACTTCACAGTTACAATATATACATTTTGCCAAGCAAAACCAAAAGTCTTTTTCATTTAAAAAACATTGCTTGCATTACTAATTAAAAAAATCCACAGTACATGAACAACCTTCTATACATAGTAAGAATTTAACCGGAACTGCCAACGCATTTCCCTTTCTTCTAACTTGTCCTCCCATGGTCCCCCTGAGGTCTTGTAGCAATTGTTCTAAACAAAAAATTGAAAACTATGCCCATATATACAGAGAATAAGTTTTAGCTTGAGCATTTTTAACAGTGTTTTATTTAGTGGGTGTTTTGATGATGCAGTTCATTGTGTGACACATTGGGAGGGGTATTTAAACTTTGTGGTGTTTTCTCATGTGATTCTGATTACGTATATATTTTATATAAAAGCACTTAATCCTGTTGTGTTTATATTAAATTTTGATAATATATCTTGGCCTGCATTTTTCTTTCCTGGAACTATCTTGCTGGTGGTGGAATATTGTCGGATTTGGTATTTGTGTTTTTGGTTACAAATACACATTGCCCACTTTCTCTGAGTTCTTAAAATATCAAATATTACTGCTGTTAGCTTGCAGGATGACATCACTTTGTGTCGTATGACTGTCAGTTCCCAGGCTCACAACCATTGATTTTGGCATCTGCCTGTGAAAATACATAAACACTGACTTTTTAGATCTAAGGCAAATGGTGGAAGTTGTAAAATTTGCATTCCTCCACGTTTAATGAAGATGCAAAAACTTCTAGTTCTAGATATTGTCTGCTACTACACTGAAACTGGGAGAAAACATATTTTATGGCCCAGGTATAAAGTAACTTAACTTCAACCATTCTTCTGACGTTTTGCAAGTTAGACTCCTATGTTTCAGTCTCCCCTGTTAAACACTTTACAATAGTGTATAAAATCTCTTCAGCACGTCTATACAATGAGTTACAGTTCTAATAAGTTTGTAACATGGGAGTATGAATCCATGATGATAGTCACAAATGACGCAACCACTACAGAATTCCATATAGCTGAGCTGGCAGTATTTCATTTCACTCTGACCACATCACTGAAAACGCAAATAACTGAAAACTCTCTTCACTGAATCTCATTTTACCGAACTGAACTTGGTATATATGGTACTGTGTAGAGTACTGTAAAGCAAGTAAACGGTATATGCCCTTTTCCCCACTAGTGCGATCCTGGAGTTAGTATATATAGTTAGGGGGTGTGGGGGTGTAGCCCCCCCACTTATTTTGAGTAACTATGCATGTGTATTTAATCTATTGTTTTGAAAGTTTTTGGTACCCCCCACACCCCCTTAACATGTATATATCTCCAGGATCACACTACAGTGGGTAAAAGGACATATACCTTTTACTTGCTTTACAGTACTTACACAGTACCATATATACTAAGTTCAGTTCAGTAAAATGAAATTCAGTAAAACAAAGTATACCCCTCCTGTCACACTTCTCAGTAAATCATGTTGATATTCACAAATGACCTATAACTTACAAAATTCCAGATAGCTGGGCTGGCAATATTTCCTTTTGTTACACTTGGATTTAAAAAAAAATATTCAAGGCATACTGCTGTATTATTTACTTTGTGACTGAAAAGGAACGCGCTTTTTGGTAACTGCTATCTTGCAAGCTGTACAGGTTCCGTTCACAATGAATCAACATAGCTGCAACAGTGACAGTTGTGACGTGCCATGGTTTCTTGATCTTCACTGTTCTATGAATTTGTGATGGAATGGGCTTCAGAACTACACCACTGGCACCAAGTAATAAATAAGGGGCATTAAGAATGCTGTCCAATACCACTGACAGCAGTATTTAGTAATACCTGACTCACTCTAATGAGTTCTACACTGACCCTAGGATCTAACTTTTGTCCCAGTCCAGTGCTGTATTACCAGCAAAGTGAAAGTTGGCAAAGAAGAATTTGTTCTCCCACTGTATTTTCTAAGGGGGGATAAGGAGTTTCTTGTATCGGCACTCCCCTGTAAGATGCTGCCATCAATGTGGCACACACAAGCAGTTACTGTTTATTCGTTGAAATAAGCTGCATGTTCATATGGTTGCAGTAGTTTTCAGGAGGAAGCTAGTATTTGAGTGTCGCCAGGTCTACAAATGTAATACATGCATTGTAGCTGTCAGCTTTTGAAATTAAACGCAGCTATTTTAGCAATGCATTTTGTAAGTTGACATAAAATTAAGCAACAAATTATGTAAAGTAAAATGGACAAGTAGCTAAAGACTTGCAGAATGAAATCGTATTTGGTCTTGTTAGTACCATTAGCTTAAGGAACTGAATCAGCTGACTGTGTGTCCAGACTAGCTGTACAATCGTGCGGGTAAGGAGTTCCATGCTTGAGTTTCTGTCCTAAAGTCGCACTGTACTGTGTGCAGAAGCAAAGCAAAAACAGTAGTAAACAGTTGAGGTCTCAGTCTCCCTCTGGAGTCTCGGGTTCTGCAACTTTTGATTTTAATTTTATCTAATTTTTCACATAACTGGGAAAAGTTGGCTGATAAAGGTAATGCATCCTTAGACCTGGAGTAAATTTTCAACAAGAAATATGCTTTAATTCTAACTCCTACTGGCGGAAAGATGCGACATTACTGACTTCTAGCAGGCTAGATAATAGCATACAGCTGATAATCTGAAGGAACATTTAAACACAAGTCTTTTTAGTTTAACAACAATGCTAGTTTTTTTCTTGCATTTAATATATTTAACCACAGCAGTGGCAAGTGCAAAGAGCTTTCACTGTTTACACTGCCAAGTCCTGTTCACCTGAATGAGTCAAGGCAGCCCTAGTGCTACAGGTATGATTAACATCACACAATAAATGCTCCTGGTCTAAACGTGGACCCTGAAAGCCACATTCAGTGGAAATGAGGCATAGCTGTTGGTTACATTTTTTGTACAGTCTGCATTTTACTTGTGCTGCAAGAACCACTGAAATCACAACGCAGGCTTTTTTTTTTTTTTTTGAAAAGTTGACTTAATGCAGTTTCACTTTGTTTTAGTGAGACTGTCTCAGGCTTCATTTGACAGGGAATGTCTGACTGGGCAAACAAACTTTTCAGCAAAGGCCTGTGGCGAGAAGCTCCACCCAAAAATGCTGCAATATTTTATCAATACAAATAAGTCATAGGATAACAATTGCAGTACAAACTTAGTTACTCTGTGATATTGTGATGACACTGCATGAATATGTTCCTTCACAATATTTGAGTAATATATGTATTTTAGATTTGATGCCAAAGATCAGATTGAGATGTAAAGTACTGTAGATATGGTTACCTGACGGGTGTGACAGTTTTAGTACTTTGGTAAGCCTTTATGAGTGAGAAGTGAGAAGGCTTGTATTTTGAAATGACTAAATGTTGGGAGGCAGAAAATCCAATTTAATAGAATTGGGGTGTGATTACACGAACAGTAGTTTTGGATTACAGCTAAGATGTTAGCCTGGGGTTGAGCAGAAGCATAGCCAGGAGTTGTTGGGGTACTTACGTTGAGTGTTAAACTTTGTTTTTTTGGTTTCCTTTAATAGGAAGGGAGTTCTGAAGTTTCCTGACTTAGCAGGAATAGAGTGAGTCACCAGTATTTAGATTGGTAGTAAGTACAAGTAATTTAGCTTGAGAGCATAGCTCCCTGGCTGGGAATAATTTATGGTTTGTTGTGCTGGTGGGTAGTTTTCCGATTAATATTGGGTTATGGGTGATGGTTGTAAGTAGGTAAAATATTGTGGCAGCTGTTGCTAGATTTGAAAGATTTTTTTTTGAAAAATGCTTGGGCGAAGAGCATTAGTTTGTGAAATTCTTTAGCCATGTTCTCAGTGGATGAGTCTTGGGGTGGGTTGATTAAATTTTGAGTGTTGTGGTTGAGCAGATGAGGGTGATATTTGCATATTATACAATGACCTCCCATTAATATTCCAAAACTTGCACACTGATAAGTCAGCGTGCCCGTTGTAAATCAGACTTATACTAATGGAAAAAGGTCCGGTCGCCTGGACTTTTTCCATTAGTATGTCTTTTTTTTTTTTTTTTTTGTTACAGCAACGGAGAACGGAAGAGCTCAGTTGCTGTAATCTCGCTATGTTAAACTCGTTTAACATAGCGAGAGAACATAAAAAAAAGCAACAGAGATCTTCCTTTCTCCGTTGCTTTTTTTTAAAGCTATCTCGCTATGTTAAACTCCTTTAACATAGTGAGACACCTTTTAAAAAGCGTCGGAGATCTTGTTTTCTTCATTGCTTCCACACAGAGCTCTGATGTACTGCGTAAGCATATGCATGTCTAGTACATCAGAACTGCCGCAGAATACCAGACAGCTGCGGAAGGGCAGCACGGAGGCATTATACAATGTCGTTATTTAAGAAAAGTACATTTTTTTTTCTTGAATGTCATTGTATAATATGTGGGTAATGCTGGATTTACCCATGGTTATCTTTGTTTGGCCACTCGGGCTTCACCCTTGTGACCAAACCACACCAACCGTGGGTAAATCCAGCATTTACCCACACCCAGGCATGGGTTATTGCTTAATTGTGTCATAGCTGTGTAATTGGAGGCTGTATGAAATTTATAAAGATATCCTATGAGGGGGCCAAGTGTTGAAACCTGTGGGGCTCTATTGTAAACAGGTAATAAGGCTGAAGTCTTAGAGCCGTTTTACCACCTGCTTTCTCTTTGATAGCTGTGGAAGCATGACCGGGCTACGTGGGAGATGTAGATTCAGGTTTGATACTGAAATGTGAAATGGGAATTGTAGCTGAATTGGAGACTGGTTTTAGATGGGTGTTGTGACTGGGGTAGTGCTTGTGTGCATTTCAGGTGTGGTAAAGAGATGCAGTTGTGGATGGAGAACAGTTCTATAAATGTACTACAGGGGTTGGCTGGGGCAGGGGAATCCAGTATGTTAATCAGTGTGGGCATGCTCCGCTGGTAGACGAAAGCTGTGAGTTATCACATGGGGTATCTGCATTAGATTCTTCTAAAATGTATTCAAAACCAAGGAAAAACTCTACTTTACAAAAATATTGTGGTGCTGCACCATTTTAATCATCAAGGAAGTGAAACTTTTTTTCTCCTGTTGCTAGGAAAAAATTCCCCAAAGGGGAGAGACAAAAATAGCTTGTGTAAGGTGCTCAGACGAGGCATAACATCTAAAAATTTAGAGGTGGGTAATAGTGTAGCATGCACAGTGAGCTATTGTTCCACTAAACCTACATCTCTAAAATGAGAGCAATAAGGGAGGGATAGGAGGGAGCAGTATTGTAAACAAATTGGTCAGGGTTGTTACTGTTTTGGACTTGTGTCCTGCAAGGGCATCTACATCTTACAAAAAGAGGGGAAGTGATGAGCCTGAATATGATCAGCTGGGCGGTGGGGTAATAGTTAAACTTGTACTGCTGTTTTTGCATTAACGGCTTGTATCTGGAGAAAGTATGTCACTGGGGTGGCTTGCCTACTTCTGGATACACCCTGTGCTTTTGCAGGTGATTGGCAGGTTGTTGTTTTTTTTTTGTTTTGTTTTGTTTTTTTTACTGATTCTACAAAAAAGAAAATAGAAAAAACGGTATAATTGCGGAGTGTAGTGCAAAGTGATGCTGGTGAAGGATACCGTTTCATTACAAGGCCAAATGAAAGACGACCCCATATGGGCAGATTCTACTGTTGCAGCCTTTTTGAAGACATCATCAAAATTATTGCACCATTGTGGACATCTTTGTAGTTGTTTAAACTTTGTGCATTTGACATCTCCAGTAGCAGGGCATGCTTTACTGCAGAAGTCTGTCAGGGCTCTAACATTCTGGAACATAGGCTTGCAGCTAGCTCGGGTACTCTCCCAAGTGCAACAGTGATCCTTTGGGGTGAATGTGGAGCAGCCATCGCAATAGACATGCGAATAAGATGAATTGGCATTCTCCTTCCCCCTCCTTTTTGATTTTAGGAGGATGGTTTTCTATTCACGGAATCATTTGCTGTTTCAGAGTTATGTGGTGGGATTGTTTAATCACCAGTTTAAGTCTCTGGAATACAGTTAATGCCTGGTAGTTGCCAGAAAATTTTATACAAAAGAATGAAAGATGTGGTCGCCTCTCCACTTTGTACTGTGCATCCTGTTGATGTCTGCAGTGTTGGGAGAACAGCCTGCATTGGGGTATGCAGGTGCTCAAGAAGTCTGGTCCGATTGCCTTCTCTCTGCTTTCAGTGTAATCCCATATGCTGTAATTTCTCTCTGCTTTCAGTGTAATCCCATTTTAGTGGCATTTAAAGTTTTTTAAACACCCATTATTAAATTTTTACATTGTAGACGGTTGCATGTACAATAATGGGGAAGGGAACCATAGTAAAACTTTTAATGTGAAGTTGTTCGGTCTCGCCATTCATTCTTTACTGATGAGTTCGGAGCCAGTCCCTCGGCTCCGATACAGCCACATGCAAAGCTTGAGGTCTTCCAGTAGCTTGGAGGCCAAGCCCCCTATCCCACAATGCACTGTGAATTACCCCAGATCTAGTTTGCCACGGCATCTGATTAGAGGTTCCAGTGAAAGCTCGGGCCAGTAGTCTTTAAAAAATTTCTGTTTAGTACTTTATTATATACTGTTAATAAGTTTTGAATATAGGTAGTTGGGTATTGAGCTTTTATAGCTCCATTGCAGTTCCCCTCCCATGTGTTTTATATATATATATATATATATATATATATATATATATATGTATAAATATATATATATATATATATATATATATATACAAATTACCTGTCTAGATATTTGGCCTAATTATCTTTGTATAGTATAGTGTAACAGTTCTGTGTGTGGTTGTTTAGATATGTTTTCTATAGTAGTTATAGTATAGTGTAGCAGTTTTTGTATACCTTTATCTTAGGCTCTTCTGTGTGTTTGTGTGTGTTTAGAGCCTACTATTTCTAATTTTACACTAATTGGTGATCCGTGTGTAGTAGAGTGGTGGTATGGCGGATGATAAAAAAAAACATCCTAAGTCCGGTTTCAAAAAATGTCAGCTACTGATGGACATGTTACATGTGTATATTGCTTGGGGGCTGTCCACTTGCAAGAATCTTGTGCTATCTGCCATTCCTTTTCTTCTTGGGTTATGTTAGAGAGGAAAAGGAAATGAATGGACAGCGGATTATTAAAACACTCTTTTCAAGAGGCATTGAGTGACCAGGATGTGGCTAGCAAATCCTCCAAGTCCTCCAAGTCATCTGTTGAATCTAAGGACTCCAAATAATCAAAAAAAAAAAAAAAAAAAATCTGTTGAGACATTTTTTATTATCAGGAGGAATGTTTCTGGCAGACTCTGGGTATGGCCATGGGGGCATCTTTTGCTCCCTATATATGCAGGTCTGTTTATGGGTTATTGGGAACAACAATTAATCTGTGATCCTCTTCATAATATATATTTACCCGAGATGGACATCTGGCGGCATTATTTGGATGATTGTTGGTTGATTTGGAGGGGTGATTTGGAATACCTTAATGAGTTCATTCAATACATGAATGATAACAAGTGGGGTTTACAATTTACATGTCATCATGATCAAAAACAGATAACTTTCTTGGATGCTTTGATCACTAAGAATTTGGATGGCACCCTTGATACTCGGGTCTTCCGTAAATTCTCCAAATATAATTCTATATTACATGCCACCAGCTTTCACCCGCCACATGTTATACGCAACATTCCCAAATCACAATTCATTAGGCTCAAACGGATATGTTCTGATGCTGCACAATATGAGAATGCCAGGAAGGATATGGTTCAGAGATTTAAACGTAGGGGCTATAAGCCTGGGACTATTACCCATCAGGTATCTGGGAAGGATAGGTCGGAATTAATGGAATATAAGGCCAAATCTAGAAATACCTCTACCCAGCTCAGGTTTACTACTACGTATGGTAGGAATATGGACATGTTTTGTCAGGTTGTTCATCGTAACTGAAACATACTGCAGGTGGATCATAAATTTGGGTACCTAGTTCATGACAGGTGCCATTTTGGTTTTAGAAGAGGCAAAACAGTGGGTGCATATCTTAATCACTATAAGCACCGATTAACCAGAGATAGACAGTTAACAAAGAACACTTACAGGGGAGGCTGCTATTGGATGCTATCCATGTGGTCATTGTGTCCACTGTAGTAGTATTAATAGAATTAGCAGTTTCACCACTCGTAACACAGCCAAGGGTATACAATATTTGTTTTTCTGCTAATTGTTCTTCGGATTGGGTGGTGTATCTTGTTACCTGTTCCTGTGGTACTTTCTATGTGGGCCAAATATCTAAGCCTTTCAAATTTCGGGTTAGTCATCATTTTAGTGCCATTAAACATCAAAGGACTAGCAATGCTTTATATAAACATGTTTTGTTACATCCATCTGCCAGGTTTAGGTTTGCTATTATTGATATTATTAAGGGCAAAAGAAACAATGTTATTGGCTGGCATACAATTTTAGATAAAGAGAAAAAATGGATAGTCAGAATGGGGGGGGTTTGTTCCTGCCTGGTCTTAACGGTCAATTATGATCAGCCAATCACAATCACTGTTTGTTGGTTTGAGTGCATTTAAACTGGATTTGGAGTTAGCTCTATTCACACTGATGAAGGCTTTGGTGTCTATGCTGAAACCGGTTTGTCTTGCTATTTTCTGAATAAAACGCCGGTTTAACCAACTCTCCAAGTGCTGGCTGTGTTCTTTGGATGTCTACTTGGTTGAGCCGTGCACTGCCATACTTGCAGTAGCACTCATGGGTGAGAAGGATGCGTAATGCCACATAAAGATGGCCAGGCCATCCAGAGATCACCTGCGTTTTCAGCTGGGAGCCAGTCATTTTCAGTTTCGAGCCCTGCCCTTTGTCTCACTACAGCCCCCAGAGTGTTCACCAAATGCATGGCAGTGGTCACCGCTCATCTGAGGCATCTAGGATTCCAGGTGTTTCCATACCTAGATGATTGTCTCCTTACCGCCACCAGCAGGCATCAACTTATTCAGACAAGGGAGTACACTCTGTCATTCTGCAGTCATCTAGACATTACAGTCAACTCAGAAAAGTCTGCCTTGTCGCCATCACACATATCGTTTATCGGGGCAGAGCTAGACATCTCAACCACCACTCTAAGGCTACCAATAGAAAGAGTGTTTCTTCTTCATCAGCATGTCAGAACATTGGTATTGAAAGACAGAGCACCACCTTCAGAAGTTCTGAAAGTATTGGGTACGATGGCTGCAGCAATCCTAGCCATACCATTAGCAAGAATGCATATGCAGATCCTTCAATGGCTGTTGTTCACTCAATGGTCTTACCAGGAACTACCCATGGACCACACAATATTGATTACAAGCTATTGCAAGAAAGACCTCCAGCGGTGGTTGACGTCTCTTCACGTCACCATAAGATGCCCCTTTGTTCTATCCCCTCCAGCAGCTATTGTGACCACGGACGCTTCCCTGATAAGGTGGGGGGGGGGCATTTTCAGGGAAAGACTGCCCAAGGCACATGGACCATTCAGGAGTCACATTTGCATATCAGTATTCTGGAGATGAGAGCAGGGGCAGCAGTATCCTAGACCTGGTCATTACCAACATGGGCAACAGGTGTTCCACACCAGAGGTCAATTCTTCGTTGGTCAGATCTGACCACAAGCAAATCACCCTAGACATCCACATCCCACCCCACCCCCCATTAGGGAAACCACCGTAAAAAAATGTCTGCAAAAACTTCACGCTTCTTAAGACAGAAGTGGCAAACTTCACGACACCCATGCTGACGGACAATAGAGATACGACTGCTGAATCCTATACAATTGCACTTTTATAAACACTTACACGAGTGCATGGATCATGCAATCCCTAACAGAACCAAGATGCTATCCTCCAAAAAAAACAAAGCCAATCTGGTGGTCCCTTGCTATAAACAAACTCTACAACAGAAGAAAGAAACTGTTGCAAAAAAAGAGTAAAATCCCATGATTGGAGGAACTCCGTGGGCAGCCTCAGTAAGAAGCTGAGATCCCTCATAAAATCCTCCAAAGCTAGTTATGAAAACAAAATCGTCACTGATTCTAAAGACAACCACAAAGCATTCTGTAGCTATGTCAGTCTCAATGGCAACACTCAGATCTGCTCCGAGTTACAGCACAATGGCACTAAATATACAGAACCAACTGATACTGCCAACATCCTGGCAGATAGGTTCAGTGCTAACTTTACCCCACTCTCATCCCCTAAAGAGCCCATCTCTATACCGGAAGAATGCAGAGTACCTGTAATCACGGCTGGACAGGTAAAAAACACACTCTCCAAAGCCAAGAATACAACATCCATGAGACCTGACAAAATCCCAGGCTGCGTTCTAAATGAACTACAGAATGAACTGGCACCCCACCTAAGTACCATGTTCAATCATAGCCTCTCCTTAGGCTTTGTGCCCACTAAATGGCTCACAGCAAGGGTTATCCCACTCCACAAAGGGGGAGCTACTATGGACCCCGGGAACTACCACCCCATTAGCCTGACAAGCTTGGTCTGCAAGGCTATGGAGCGTATCATCATGGAACTTATAAACAATGACATTGGTAATCTCCAAACTCTGGACCCTACCCACTTCGGGTTTGTAAAAGGCAGATCATGTCTCCTAAACCTGATAGACTTCTTTGAAGCGGTCACCAAAGCTGTAGATGATAGTAAGGTGGTACATACAGCCTATCTAGATCTCGCCAAGGCTTTCGACACCATCCCCCACTCTGGAATTATAGACAAACTCACTAAACTAGGTACAAATCCCTATGTCACAAGATGGGTTGCCAACTGGCTCACTGACAAGACCCACACTGTGAAAGTAGCAGACTCTAAGTCCAACTTCAGACCAGTGACAAGTGGAGTACCACAGGGTTCAGTCCTAGGTCCACTCCTGTTAGCCTGTACTTCAGAGAAGTAGATACCAAACACAGAAGGTCTTTGGCTAACAAAGTACGCAGATGACTGCAAACTAGGAGCCATAGTCAAAACTAATGATGTGGACATCCTACAAAAGGGCCTCACTGAGACAGATGCCTGGTATCAAAGCCATGGCCTCAAGCAAAATACCGAAAAGTGCATTGTCATCCTTTTTGGTAAAAACTCTGTACCCATGAACTACCACATAGGCAGTAGTCTACTTAACACCGAAAGTGTGATGAGACCTTGGGACACAGGTGGAAAGTAGTCTCTCCTTTGATAATCACATCGCCACAATAGTCAGGAAATCCTTCTACATGGCACACCTCATTACAAAAGGTTTCTCATCCAGGAAAAAAAAGAGGTCATTGTTCCCCTCTACTCATTAGACCCATTATAGAGTACAACACCCCTTTTGGTATGTACCTCAGAAGACATCTACAACAGCTGGAAAAGCCACAGAAATACCTCACAAAGAGGATTACCGGCCTCGAACAGATGCCCTACACAAACCGTCTCAAAAAACTCCAGCTTTACTCTGTTACATATTGCCTACTCAGAGGCGATCTCTGCCCAACATACAAAGCTATGTCAAACCCAGAGCTTTTGGACATACTCCACGTAAAGAAATCACAATCCCCGTGAGCTACACGCTCTAGGGACCTAAACCTTGTCACCACAATAAACAGAACATGCTGGAGGGATAGATTCCTGTCCCAGAGACTTCCCATACTCTGGAACAAACTACCTATCTATATCAAACAAAGCTCCTCATTAGCACTCTTCAAGAAAAATCTTGATGATTGGATGGGAGATAGGAAATTCACCCTGGGGATCACTTCTGTGGCTCTGCTTGACAGGGGCACAGGAAAATAATTTTCTTGGGTGGCAAAAGCCAGGGTATCGTTTGGCTAGGCTTATATAGGCTCTAGGGTCAATAGCCTACTACTTGCCTATGAACTTTTAGTGTTGCAGTACTTCCAGGACTCTCTTCCTCTAGGAACGATTGCGATTCAGACAGACAATATGTCAGTAGTTTGGTACTTGAAAAAGCAAGGGGGAACCAGATCTTACCCCTTTTGCCGAGAAGCCCTCTGAGTTTGGCAGTAGGCTGTGTCCTCCCAGCGCTTTCTGTTGGCAGTGTACATCCTGGGAAGATCCATCGTGATAGCAGACAAACTAAGCAGGGTAATCTTGTTGCCACACGAGTGGTCCCTCAAGAAAGAGATTGCGGACAGGATTTTCCGCAAATGGGTCCAGCCTTGCTGCGACCTTTATGCCAGTCACATCCACATAAAAATGCAGATGCTACTTTGCCCCGATTCCCCCTCCGGGAGAAGCCCCGAGGGATGCACTCATACGCGATTGGCCCCCAGGTCTCCTCTACGCATTTCCATCAATACCATTGATACCCAAGATTCTACAGAAGGCAAAATCCCTGGGAAGGACCATCATCCTTATAGCCCCTCATTGGCCTCAGCAGACTTGGTTCCCATTCCTTCAACATCATCTCTTGGAGGATCCCTGGATTCTGGACCCAGTTCCAGACCTCCTGACACACCCGTCGGGGGACTTTCATCCCTCTCTGCAGTCTTGAAGCTGACAGCTTGGCTGCTCCAGTTCCCCTCATAGCTAGGCTTCATAACATTTCCAATAAGAAAAAAACAGATCCTTTTGTCTTCTCATAAGCAGTCCACTAGAAAATTATATCTTCGTAAGTGGAAGAGATTTTCCATATGGGCCTCTTAAGAATAATATTGATCCTTACCAAGCCCCCATGACATCCATATTAGAATTTTTGACTGTGATCTTTAACAAAGGAGCGGCAGCAGCAACAATTCGGGTTCATTTGGCTGCTATTTCTAATTTTTATCTTGGAGTTGATGGTTTAAATATTATGTCCAAAGAAAAAAGCACCAAAAGAACCGTGGATACTGTTTTTTAATACAATAAAATAATAAAATCATTCAGAATGAATCCTGTTAAGCGCTTTCATCATGTTAAAATGACTTCATCAGAACTGACCAAAAATAAATCATGTTAAGCGCTTTCATCATGTTAAAATGACTTCGTCAGAACTGACCAAAAATACAATCCACATTTAAATAGTCTCCCACCAAACACTGCAAACCAATTAATAAACTAATTAAAGCCCCAAGTACCAAAATGTTGAATATTAAACATGAAATTATCCTAATATTTCATTTATACATTTTTTATATTATATTGTTTTTATATATTCACATATTTCATGATTTTGTAAAAAGTTTTGACTATATAAAATAATACATAGTTAAAAAGATGTATTCAGTTCAAAAACAACTCGTATACTAATGTCAGTAAGCTAAAACATGCATTCAAATGGGGTATATACACTATCTAATTTGATTAGCCCTTTCCTTTAAAACTGAAAATATAAGATATGTGATCATTTAATCCAGGATAAACATTTGCAGCCAACCTAAGCTGCCACATTAATTCCTTCTTATACAAGTCATTTTTCCAATCTCCCCCCCTCACGTCCAAACTCATTGAATCAACAATGGCAAACTTGAAACCAATATGTCCACTGTAAACCTGACTATGTTTAAAGAGGGCGTTTGTTTCCTTTTGATGTTTAACTTCATACAAGTGCTCATATATCCTACATTTCAGGGCTCTCTCTCTTTTCCCAATATAGAACCCATCACAGGTGTTACACAAAACTATCTTGTTGGTATAACAGATGTCCTTCAAGGATGCATCTGCAGTCCTAACAAATGGGTTGTCCTGCCTCAGGCAGCCCTTCGGTCGGCCGGATTCCAAAGTCTGGGTCTGGCCTCGGCTGATGTCGCACTTCACCCGACGTCATAGCTGCTTGGGTATAAAGGCATCAGCCAACGCCATTTTCCTCAGTCTTTCTTGCCGCGCGGTGCCCGAAGCAGAAGCTGTTCACAAGTGCCGGTCGGTCAGATCCAGAGATTTCAGCTTACCGAAGACTTCTAAAAAGCGAAGTACCCCGTTGGGGACTCTTTCTTGCCTCAGCCGATGTCAGACAAAGTAAATAATTGTTTAACTTGTGGGAAACAAATACCTCATAAGGATTTCCACTCTTACTGCCTTCCTTGCTTAGGCCCAGACCACAACGTATCAGCTTGTTTAGCCTGTGCCTCCTTCAACAGACGGACTCTTAGACGTCGGTCGGAGTTCGCTGAAGAGTTTTTTGGCTCCACTTTTGCATATAAAATGCCGTCGGAGACTCCGACTACACATTTAGCTAAAAAACGCAAAGAAAAGGACCAACACTCGCGGCCCGCGGTTTCGGCTGAAACCACGGTCAGGCCTACCGCGAGTGTCTCGGTTTCGGCTGAAACCGAGACCTTGGTTCTCCCTTCGGCCGAAAGCATGCCTCCGATAACCGAGGCCACACAGGCCATAGCTGAGTCGGCTACAGAAATTCCTTCTGAAGTAGCAGGCACTCAAGAGTTGTCTGACACTATTCCGTTGGACATCTCTACTCCTGCATGTGGGGCAGCTAGACCCCCTGCTTCTATGTCTATCAAGGCTTTCTCCAGGGCTAAAGCAGCCAAACTTTCTAAGGCCTTACCTGCAAAAGCCCCCCCTCACAGGCCTACCTCCAGTTCACAGATCCTCAGCCTTGCTGAGGACCTTATTTCTTTGATCAGGGGATCCCATCCTCACCCAGACAGGGCCTCACAACCCCCTCCTGATAAGAGGCCTAGGACTGATCCCCCTGAACCTCTGTCCTCTGACTATTCCTCGGATGGTTCAGATGATTCAGACCATCAGGAAGGCCCGTACTCACCTTATGAGGACTCTGATGCAGAGGATTCCATCCCTTCTGCCTCTCCTCCAGAAGAATTTTCTTTTGGAGAAACCCTACACTCCATGAGGGAACACTTCCAATGGCAGGGTCAGGATTTTTCAGATTCAAGGAAAAGGCTAAGGACTTTTTTACACTTACCACAGCATAGGCCTTTAGCCATTCCACCTGTACTTTCAGTTGTTGATGATGCATATAATGATGCCAGTACTACCCCTGATTCTCTTCCCCCGGCCCCTGCAAAGCCTGACAGATACTGCAGGGTCCCGGATACTCATTACCACTTGTATAAGGCTCATGCTGCAGACCCGGAAACCATCTCTCAGGGCCCTAAGGGTGTTGCAGCTGCCTCTGCCAAAAACCCACTCCCATCCGAAAGGGAGTCTAGAGCATTAGAGAGATGGGGTAAAAAGGTTTATACATCTGCTACTCTTTCAGCGAGGGCTTTAAACTGTCAATTTCACATGATTCAGTATCAGGAATTTTTGCTAGATCAACTGAATAAAAAACTGGCCTCTCCTGAACCTTTAGACCGTAAGTCCCTTCAGGATTTGGTACACAATTCTCAGCAGGTCAGTAATCATTTTTTAAAATGTGGCTATGATGCACTGGAGGCTTCATTTAGATCAGCTATGACTGGAGCAGTAATTCGAAGACATGCCTGGTTAAAAGAACAATCATTACCAGACCATGTTAAGTCTAAACTCCTGGATGCCCCTATGGAGAAGCGAAGTTTGTTTGGCTCCCCTGCACAGGAGGTTCTAAAGAAAGTGGAAGAAAAGGCAAAATCTGTCCAAACAGTCAAGGATTTTTTGCAGGTCCAACCTCCAAGGTTTAGCAGAAATTGGCCTTCAAAGAATTGGTCCTTTCCAGACAGCTCCAGAGCACAGAGAGGCAGAAATAGACGCCCAAGAGGCAGAGGTCAATCTAGGGGTGCCTATAGGGGTCGTCAGTGGCACCCTGCCAGCCAAGGAAGTGCCGCCACAGCTGCAACTGCAACCACTTCTACAGGACAGACACAATGACTTGGCTCTGATTCCGCCTACCAGGGAACAACTGGAAGCACCCTTGGGCGGAAAGCTAGCCTTATTCTCAAGAAATTGGCATTGTATTACAGGAGACAAATGGACTTTACAAACAATAGACAAGGGATACAGGTTTCACTTCCACACTCTACCAAAAAAGAGAGGAATGCCAAACCTTCCACCAAACCAGAAATCCGAGGCTCTAAAGCAAATCATCAGTTTACTAAAGATGAGAGCAATAGAAAAAGTACCATTTATGGAACAAGGCCAAGGATTTTACTCCAGATTATTCCTTGTACCAAGAAAAGAAAATCAATGGAGGCCTATTCTAGACTTGTCCGCACTGAACACATACCTCATTGTTCCAAAATTCAAAATGCTGACACTACAGCAACTTCTTCCCATGTTGGGCAAGGAGTCTTGGCTGGTGACTCTAGATCTCAAGGAGGCATACCTGCACGTCCCTATACGACCAGATTGCAGAAGACACCTCAGATTTCTTGCAGGATCAGAGCATTATCAATTCTCAGCATTGCCCTTTGGCTTATCTACTGCGCCCAGACTATTTACGAAATGCCTGGCATCAGTAATTGCTCACTGCAGGCTTCAGGGAATTCAAATCTACCCATACCTGGACGACTGCTTAGTACAAGCGGACAACAAGACAAAATTAATACAGGATTTGGCCTATATCATTCAACTACTACAAGCCTTGGGATACACAGTCAACATACAAAAGTCAAGACTAGTGCCATCTCAAAGGATAACATTTTTGGGGGCAGAACTGGACACAATAACTCAGATGGCTTTTCTCACAGAGGAAAAACAAAAGCAACTACCAGTCTATTTCATGGCATTAACAAGACTAACTCAACTTACTGCAAGGAAAGTCCTGCAGGCCCTGGGTTACATGGCATCCTGCATAATATTGATCCCACATGCCAGGCTGCATATGAGAAAATTACAATGGTACCTAAGGAATGTATGGTCTCAGCACAGACACAGTCTAGAAGCCCAGATACCAATCATTCCATGTCTGAAAAAAGAATTCATGTGGTGGGCTCAGGCCTGTCAGATGAACAGAGGATTGCCTTTCCACAAACCACATCCAAGGCAGACCATTACCACGGACGCCTCAGACCTAGGCTGGGGGGCACACATGGAAGACAAGTGCATTCAAGGCCTATGGTCACAAGATCAGCTGCATCTACACATAAACCTAAAGGAGATGCTGGCAGTGAAGCATGCAATAGAGGCATTCAGACCATTCCTTCAGCCAGGACACCTGCTGATAAGGACGGACAATACCACAGTCATGTGGTACATCAACAAACAGGGAGGCACACATTCATACCCTCTGTGCCGGACGGCAATGGACCTGTGGAACTTGGCCCTGAATCTCAACATCCAACTGCAGGCCAAATTTGTACCAGGAAAAGAAAATTCACTAGCAGACAGCTTAAGCAGGACTACCACGGATGCTCACGAATGGATGCTGCATCCAGATATCTTCAAAACCTTAACAGAGAAATGGGGAATGCCAGAGATAGACCTGTTTGCCTCCCCACACAACCACCAACTGAAGAAATTCTGCTCAAGAGTATACCACCCACTTGCCTGGAGGGTGGACTCCCTTTCTTTCAGCTGGAAGGACATGACAGTGTATGCCTTCCCACCTCTTCCTTTGATGTACAAAGTCCTTCTGAAGATCAGAGAGGAACAGCCAAAGGTAATTCTGATAGCTCCAGACTGGCCAAGGCAACATTGGTACCCGCTACTAAGAAGCATGTCTCGGACGCATTCTTGGCATCTACCTCTATGCCCGCTACTTCTAACGCAGAACAACTACAAGACCCTGCATCCAAACTTAAAAACACTGCAGCTAACTGCTTGGAAAATTGCATAAAACAAAACCAGCTTGAATTATCTCAGAGGGTCAAGGACATTATCCTGGAGGCTCGCAGACCCTCCACAAGGAAAACATATTCAGCCAAATGGAAAATATTCCTCATTTGGAGTGCAGAAAAGGGAGAAAATGCCACACTAGCAAACCTGGCACACATCCTGGAATACTTAGCAGAACTGTTCCATAATGGCCTGTCCTACTCTTCCATTAAGATACATGCATCAGCAATTTCAGCAGAGTACAACATGGATCCCCTGTCTTCTCTCATCCTCTCCACAGACAATTTTTGAGAGGGATCAAAATGTAAAGCCTCCAAGGAAACCACCTTTACCTGCATGGGATCTCAATTTTGTGCTAGAAAAATTAACACTTCCCTTTTGAACCAGCAGCAACAGCAGACTTACAGTTCTTATCTTGGAAAACTGCTTTCCTGCTAGCAATCACTTCAGCAAGAAGGGTATCTGAATTACAGGCATTAATGGCAGTGCAGCCTTTCCTTATCTTCCATCAGGATAGAGTATCTCTGAGAACCAATCCTACTTTTATGCCAAAGGTGGTATCCAGGGTATCTTTGAACCAAGCTATACATTTACCTACATTCTTCCCCAACCCACAGAACAGGGGAAAAACTACTACACACCTTGGATGTACACAGGCAGCTGCGCTACTATCTGGACAGAACCAAGGCCAGCAGAAAAACTGACCAGCTTCTGGTAGCATATGCAACAGGAGTGCAAGGAAAAGCAATTTCAAAACAGACAATCTCAAAATGGATAGGAAATTGCATTCGATTCTGCTACTCATTTCATGGAAAGACAACTCCTGCAAATATCAGACCTCACTCCACAAGAGCTACAGCCACCACTACAGCTTTCCTACGAGGAGTGGCTACCAAAGACATTTTAGAAGCTGCTACTTGGAGCTCCGTGCATACATTTGCCAAGCATTATAATCTTCCTTTATACTCCAGATCCCGAGCAGGTTTTGCAACTGCTGTTTTACAAGGGATCTTAACTACACCATCTTTATCTTAGTGCCTCCTCCCCCAGTTTGGCTATGGTATTCTACCCATTTGTTAGGACTGCAGATGCATCCTTGAAGGACATAGTACAGTTTTGTACCTACCATAAATGTAGATGTCCAATAGGTATGCATCTGCAGTCAGGATTACCCACCCTTCTTCCCCTCTGTGGTATTCCTAGGGTACTTACCCCTCATTTAGCTAGCTGGGGGAATCTATTATGGTGTATTTGTTTGTATGTATATATGTATATATTTTGTGCTCTCTACTGTTTGGAATTATCTGCATTTATCCAAATTTAGCCTTCCTAGAGGGCACCTGGCATCTGGGGCAAGAAACACTGAGGAAAATGGCATTGGCTGATGCCTTTATACCCAAGCAGCTATGACGTCGGGTGAAGTGCGACATCAGCCGAGGCCAGACCCAGACTTTGGAATCCGGCCGACCGAAGGGCTGCCTGAGGCAGGACAACCCATTTGTTAGGACTGCAGATGCATACCTATCGGACATCTACATTTATGGTAGGTACAAAACTGTACTTTCCCTTTCCTCAACTGTATTACACTTCCAATTCTATTATTTAAGGTTATCAAGGGTCCCTGAAAGATGTACCCACAATAGGAACAACGTCCACAGGGTTTAGTATTTCCTCTGTCATATGCCCCATCCACTCTAGTTTTTTCCACATTTAATTTGATATTACTACCCACCTTCATAGAGAAAATTGCTTTCTCCCCTACTTTGTTGTATACTTCATTATTTACCTTGAATATACCCCAGTTTTTGTGTAAAATCTGATCTGAAGTAGTTAACTTAATTTTATCTGCAACCTGTGTGTATTCAGATCTGTATCGGATCCGAGCCGGCAACTTTTTTTCTAGCATCTTCTCCGAGCTCTGAGCTCCTCCCCTTACCCATAATGCACTTCCATCTCCTACCTTCCCTCAGATCTCGTTTGCCGTGCCAGTAGTGTGCATCGTGGTCTCCTTTGCTCTGAGCTCAGAGATAGCAAGTGTTATTAATACTTCTTGTTGTGTGTCTGAGTTGATTTCCCTTTCTCCCCTTATAGTGTATCGCTTGTTCGTTGGTTAAAAAAAAAAAAAAAGTTTTGTTAAACTCGGTAGAGTAGTTGTTAGGCCTGCCCTTCCCCTACCTGTGTTTGTGTGT
Organism: Protopterus annectens; assembly: GCF_019279795.1. Lineage (NCBI taxonomy): Eukaryota > Metazoa > Chordata > Ceratodontiformes > Protopteridae > Protopterus > Protopterus annectens. The sequence continues at coordinate 1,813,272,713 of NC_056732.1, forward strand.
GGTGTTTTCTAGTAGGTAGTGTTTTCTTTTTGGGTGCAGGACCATGGCTAATCAGCCAAAATTTGTGTTCAAGAAATGCACAGAGTGTGGCCATAAGCTCTCCCCGGCTGATGGTCACACTCTGTGTATGATTTGCTTGGGAGTAGCACATTTGTCCACTCAGTGTGCTATCTGCACTGGGTTAAATCCTAGGGCCCTCCGGGATCGGGAGGCCAAATTAGTAGCCAAAGGCCTTCTCCCCGCATCCATGCTGGAATCTGCCATGGCCTCGGTACCTAGTGCTCAACCTCCCACCCAGACAGGGACTCAAACTCTCTTCTTCTGGTGCTGGGCCTAATAAAGACAAATCTACAGTCAGCGTGGCTGACAAGGAAAAGGACAGAGAAAGGTGCAAAGAGGATAGGGACAAGAGAAAGGACAGACCTCGCAAGAGATCCCCGGACAGGAAGCTCTTTCTTAGTCCCCCTTCTAAGGCCATGAGGCCAGTTTCTCTATGGCTCCGGTCTCCTCTTTTTCTCACCGGAGCCATTGGAACATTCAGACCCGAGGCTTTCCTCCCCGTCATTGCGCAGACAAGCCAGATCCGAGTCGGTGGGCTCTTCGCGATTGAGTCAGAGTTTATCGGACCTGGACATGGACAAGATGATGCGGAGATTCATTCAGACCCAAATACAGATGGGAGTCTTGCTAAGCCCCTCTCCCTCTGGAGGGGGGGAACCTCCATGCCCTTTTTCCGCCCCATCTCTCCTTCCCTGATCCGTGCTTTGGGGCTCTTGGATTCGAGGATTTTCGGAGCTGGTAGCTCCGCGCCGACGGTTCCTCCAACCTCGACTCCGGCTGTTACCTTGGTTTCCTTGGATCCGAGTGACTCTCGGAGCTGCGGACAGGGAGTTAGATCCGAGGGAATGGATTCTTCGGCTCTGCCCTTTTCGGATCCGACCTGTTTCCTCGGACCTCAGGCTACCCTTGCTTCAGCTCCAGTCCCAACTTTGGATCCAGGGAGGGTGTCTTCCTTGCTGGGTGCCAATGAGGTCCACTGTCCTCTCAGGGACGGCCCGTGCCAGAGGATCCCCAGGTTAATTTCACTGAGGAACCCCCTGCGGCTCACAAATCCTCTTCTGAGAGTCCCACTCAAAAGGGTCACCGTAAGCACAAGTGCAAAAGGAGGCACTTGGACTCCCCAGAGTCCCTCACTAAGGACACTGACTTAGATGAAGGAGAAGGTTCCCGCAGGTCACTTCCCGAAGATGTCTCCTTCGGAGAAATCGTGGAGATCCTCCGCCAGAGAGGAGGTTGGTCAGCCCCAAAACCTTCTGGGGATGAGTCAGTGTTCCTGGAGGCCTTTGGCACGGGCCCATCTACTTCCTGGGTGTCCCCGCCAGCGGATCCCTTGGTGGAACTTATCACCATGCGGGCATGGAAGGAGCCTGACACCATAGAACCCATCCCCAAACGCCCTGATAAAATTTTATCTCCCCCTTCTGACAGACAACCTTGGTCAAATTAGCCCCAGTTGACGTTATGTTGGTTGCAGCAGCCACCAAGAAGGAACTAGCACAGGAGAGTTCCTCAGTCCGCCCTCGAGACAAGGAGTCCATGTCAGTGGATAGGTTTGGGAAGCGCTTCTGTTCCTCAGCGACCTTTTCAATCCGTGTGCTGAACTACTTGGCACATGTGATCTGGCTTCAGTGAGACCCTGCTTCGGAATTCGCTGAGTTGTCCCCAGAGTCTTTATTGCCGCAGGACAAACAGTTGTTCTATGTGAAAATGTCTACTCTGAAGTCAGTCTCAAACAAGTCTATGCCGCTCCTTTCCTATGCCATGGAAGGAGCAGCTAGAGCGGCTGGGACAGGCATAGCCATGAGGCGTCATGCCTGGCTCAGGTTGTGTCATTTTGCGGACCCTTTCAAGGCGTCGTTTAGCAACACTCCCTACGACGGTTCATCCCTTTTTGGGAAGACAGTATGTGACACTTGTCCAGAGCGAAAAGGACGGGAAGACTTTGTCTGCCGTCGGGATCCGCTTCTCTAACCCTCAGCGGTGCTTCTCTAGGAATCAAAGAGGGCAGAAGATGATGTTCAGAAAATTAGAAGTTATGTACCTACCATAACGTTCCATGTTAGTTGTCTTCTCTCGCCTTCTTTCTTGCTGGATGGGTTCGGAGCCGATCCTCGGCTCCGACTCGGCACTTGCTAAGCTCGAGAGCTAATTTTACCAGCTCGAGGCAACCCTATATCCCATGATGCAAGGCGTGACTACCCCAGATCTCGTTTGGTAGCTATGAAAAAACCCTGCCAGTAACCTTCTTCCCAGAAAGGAAGAAGAGGAACAAATGTGGAAAGAAACAAAGCAAATAACCACTAGAAAGTAGTGACATTACCTAGTGGGAGCCCATAGAAAGAATGAACCATACCCAGAGAAGAGTACAACTTCAAGGTCTGTCCAGGCTAGGGGGAAGGAGGGAGGGACGCAAGAAAGAAGGCGAGAGAAGCACCTCTATCCTGGGTGGCTCAATGGAACAGACTCTTGAGAACTGTGGAACCAAAACTAGCCCTGTCCCTGGAGGCCAAGTCCAATTTGTAATGAGAGACAAAGGTGTGAGGAGTGGCCCAAGTGGCTGCCGCACAAATGGTGTCAATAGGTAGCCTATCCTGAAATGCTGTGGAAGTGGCTAGGCGCCTGGTAGAATGTGCGTTCGGTTTCGAGGGCAGTTGCTTGCCCCTAAGGAGATAAACATGAGAAATGATAGAAGACAGCCATCTGGATAAGGTCACCTTAGAGACCGGAAGACCTTTCCTGTTTTCTGCATAAGAAAGAAACAGTTGATCAGATTTTCTGAATTGTTTAGTTCTGTCCAAGTAATATCTGAGTTGGCGATGGACATCCAAACAATGAAGTTTCTGTTCAGCTTTGTCAGAATAGTTAGCGAAAAAAACTGGCAAATCAATAGATTGGTTAATATTCGTCTGGGAAGCAACCTTGGGCAAAAAAGATGGATTAGTTCTTAAAGATACTCTATCTTTGTGGAAAACCAAGTATGGGGGACGGACACAGAAAGCATGTAATTCAGACACCCTCCTGGCTGAAGTAACAGCAACCAGAAAAATTGTCTTCCAGGAAAGAAATTTTAATGAGCATGTAGCAGCCGGTTCAAAGGGGGGTAGAATCAAGGATACCAGCATTAAGTTCAAGTCCCATTGCGGAGGGGGATCTTTGATTGGAGGTTTCAAGAGAAAGATCCCTCTAAGAAAGACTTTGCAAAGCTTGTGAGACATTAAGTTTTGATCCGCTAAGCCAACATGAAAATTTGAGATTGCTGCCAGCTGGACCTTAACTGTAGAGGAAGAAGAACCCGATTGAAAAATCTCAGCTAGAAAGTCCAAGACTGACTGCACTGGAGCAGTAAAGGGATCTATGTCTCTAGACTTTGCCCAGAAGGAAAAACGTTGCCATTTACTAGCATAAATCCTTCTGGTAGAGGACTTTAGAGAAGCTACTATGATATCTCGCACGGGATTAGAAATCATAGGGAGCCTGGCTAAGGAAGGAAGTGGAGCAACCAAGCAGTGAGGTTGAGAGAATGAATGGCCTGGTGCAGATGACCCGAATGGTGGGTCAGAAGATCTGGAACTGGATCCAGATGCCAAGGCTGAACCAAGAGATGACGATGCAGGGACGGAAACCAAATTTGTCGAGGCCAGTAAGGGGCAATGAGAATCAACTTGGCTCTCAATACGGTAGCTTTCTGAATCACTTGAGGTATCAGGGGGAATGGAGGAAAGGCATAAAGAAGTCCCCGGGGCCAATCCTGGGTTAGAGCGTCTCTGTGGGGATGGCCTGGTAGTGGAAAGAGGGAGAAGAAGTCTGGGCATTTGCTGTTTTGGGGTGTAGCAAAAAGGTCACAGCAAGGGACGCCCCACTTCTGAAAAATCTCGTCCACTATCGATTGTTTGAGAGACCACTCGTGTGGCATGAGAATAGCTCTGCTCAGCCTGTCCGCTAAGAGGTTGGATTTCCCAGGGATATGCATTGCTATCAGAAACCGATGAGAGGAGATTGCCCATTGCCAAAGTCTGAGAGCTTCTCGACACAGTGGATAGGACCTGGTCCCGCCCTGTTTGTTGATATACCAGACTACGGACATGTTGTCCGTCTGAACTGCAATAGTCCCTAAAGGAAGAAAGTCGCTGAGGGCTTGCAACGTTAAAAGCACCGCTCTCATCTCTAGGACATTTATGTGCAGATGGTATTCTATGGGTTGCCAAGTCCCAGGGACCATCCTGCCCTGATAATGCCCCCCCACCCGATCAGAGAGGCATCCGAAGTGACTGTGGCAACCGGGACTGGGGGAACAAACAGTCGGCCCTGATGGAGTTGCGGAGAAGACATCCACCAGGTTAGGTGACTCTTGCACGATTGCATCACGAAGATCTCGTGTCGCATGGGGAGCTGCTGGAAGGACCACTGGGTGAACAACATCCACTGCAGAAGACGCATGTGGAAACGGGCTAAAGGCAGCAGTACGATGGCCGCAGCCATAAGACCTAGCACCTTCAGGACAAATCTGGCCCTGATTTTTTTGCTGAGTAATATGATGCGAACATACTTTTGGATGTCCAGAATTCTTTGGTTTGTGAGTCTTGCTGACATCCTGACAGTGTCTAATTCTGCACCTATAAAGGTAATAGATTGGCAAGGCGACAGTGAAGATTTTTCGAAGTTTATAGAAATTCCCAATTGGTTGCAGATGTGAAGAGTGTAGTCTCTGGCCTTGAGAAGTTGATGCCTGGTGGTGGCAGAGAGGAGCCAGTCGTCTAGATACGGAAACACCTGGAATCCTTGACGTCTCAGGTGAGCCTTGACCACTGCCATACATTTGGTAAACACTCTGGGGGCTGTAGTGAGACCAAAGGGCAGGGCTCTGAATTGAAAATGACTGGTCCCCAGCCGAAAGCGGAGAAACCTTCTGGAGCGCCTGTGAATCTTTATATGATAGTACGCATCCTGAAGGTCTGTTGAGCACATCCAGTTGTCCTTGCCCAAAAAGGGTAGAATGGACTGAAGTGTGACCATCCGGAACCTTGCCTTTTTGACAAACTTCTTTAGTTTGCTGAGGTCTAAAATTGGTCTCCAATCTCCCGTCTTTTTGGGAACCAAAAAGAATCTTGAGTAGATTCCGGATCCTACTTGGTCTGCTGGCACTACTTGGATGGCTCTTTTTGCTAGGAGCTTTGATACTTCCAGTTTTGCCAACTCCCTTAGACCGGGTGAAACGTCCGGGAGGGATTGATGAGGAACAGGATATCTCACGAAAGGGATATTGTAACCCTCGGATATGATCGGCTGAACCCATTTTTCTTGAGAAAGGGAACGCCAGGCTTTTGGGTACAGCGACAATCTTCCCCCGACTGCCTCCAAGAGTGGACAGTCGGGCAACACCTCAGGGATGCTGGAAGGGTTTATCAGAGAGAGGCTCTCTGCTACCCTGATTCTGTGGACCCCCTCTGCCCCTAGGGCGGCGTCTATTGTTATTACCCCCTCTGCCTCTGGGGGTAAACTGACCATGTGCTTCCAGCGTGACTCCCTGAGATTTGCGGAACCACATTTTCCCTCCCTTCTGACCTTTGGGATAGAGTCTTGAAGGGGTAGAGAAATGGACTCCAACGGCAGAAAGAGTCTTGCCGTCTTGTTCACACCTGGTCAATGTGTCCTTCACCTGAGGTCCGAACAAAGCCGAACCATCGAAGGGAGTATTAGTGAAGGACGCCTTAAAGGGGTCTGCGAAATTACAAAGCCGCATCCAGGACTTGACGCCTAAGTGCCACTCCTGTGCCTGCGGCTCTTCTCGCCCCATCGGCTGCATAAGAAATGAGCCGCATGGAGGAGTTAGTTATAGAATTTAGGATTCCGAGCTGTGAGGCAATCTTTTCTTGAGCCCCAGCAGCTGACGGATCCTGAACTACCTCACCTAGTTCCTTGAGAATATCTCTCTGAAGCCGGGTAAAGTGACAGAGATAGTTCAGCGAGCGCATAGCAAAGGTCTCTGAAGAAAACATCCGCCACATACCTATCCATGGTCCTAGAGTCCTTGTTAGGAGGATGGACAGGTACAGAAGGATCGGCAAGTTCCTTCTTGGTGGCAGCCGCCACCACCATGGCATCAACAGGGACACCTTTGGTGAGAAACTGTTTGTCTGAGGGGGCCGTGATGAATTTAGAAGGCCTCCTGGGGACTGGTTCCACAGAATCCGGGGCCGCCCATGCCTTCCGAGCCACCACTTCCATGAGCGGGTCGAAAGGCGGAGACACCCAGGAGGTGGAGGGTCGAGATCTAAAAGCCTCCAGGTATACCGACTCATCCTCGGAGGGGTTAATGGAAGGCCAGTTCCCCCTCTGCTTAAGGAGTTCCAGGATGTCTGAAAATGAGACATCCTCAGAGGGGGACCGTGGGGAACCCTCCGACTCATCTAAGTCGGTATCTGATGTCGTAGACTCGGGGGGAGTCAGTGTGCTTCCTCTTGCACGTCCTCTTACGCGGGGGTTCTCCTGAAAGATCAGGAGAAACCTTGGAAGAGGAAGTTCTTCCCAATGGGGAAATCTGAGGCAATGGATCTCTAGGTCCAGGAGCAAGAGAATGGGAAGAGACATCGACAGGCACCGAAGAGGGAGGAGCTAATGGAATTGACCGTTGACTCGGCTCCGGGGCCAGAACACTCCTCATCACCTCAAAGGCTCCCCTTCCAGGGAGGCCAGAAGACTCCCGCTCCGAAGAAACAGGAATCTCCGGTCCCGCCGAAAGCGAAGGCTCCGAGGCCGATGTCGGTGCCGAGCTCACCAATGCCGAAGCTCCAAGAGGGAGAGGTGGGTCGGACAAGGGTCCGATGCCACTCGCCCCCTCGGAGCCGACAAGGGAGACCCGACGACCGGATCCCTCCAAGGAAGGTCTCATGGAGGAAATCGGAGTCGAAGACGACGGAGCCGACAGGGGAAGTATCGGCTCCGGCGCACCCACGGTCAACGTTCCGAGAAGCTCCGGCTCCGAACTCTGAAGGCAAGTCGGAGGAGGAATTTCAGGGGGATTTGGGATAGCGGTCGTCTGCTGAGACGGGCTATGGAGCATCTGGGCCAGTGCCTGTGACTTCAGCAGTCTACTTACGACTCTCTCCAAGTCATGGTCTGAAAGCCTAGAAGACCTTGAAGATCGGATCCGATGGCTCCGCTCCGAAAGTAGAGGAGATCCCGGAGCCGAGCGAATCGGCTCCAGGGAAGGGGACCGAGATCTCTTCTTGGAAGGAGCCATCGGAGCCGAAGACCCCTCAGTTCCAGATGGAGCCGATAGCTTATCGGCACCAGTCCTGGTCAGGGATATGTTGGCTCCGGCCGGAGCCGACATTGACATAGGTGCAAGTGTATCGGAGCCAGCCGGCACCGATACCAGCACCTCTGAGATAGAGAGATCGGCTCCAGCCGGAGCCGATCTTGACTCCGAAGGAGTCAGAGCCACCGCCGAAGGCGTAGAAGCCAAAGCCTGGGCTTTAGGTGGCTTAGAGGACTTTGCCGACCCAGTCTTGGTCGGGGACCCCTCTGGCTTCAACAAGCCACGTAGAATTAATTTATTTCTACGTTCCTGCAGGACTCTCTGGCTGAAAGAGTGACAAATAGCACAGGAGTCCTGCAGGTGCAAAGGCCCCAGGCAGTACACACAAGAAGTGTGACCGTCTGTCAGAGACATTTTCTGACAGCACGTGTCACACTTCTTGAAGCCTGAGACCTTTACTTCTTTTGACATAGTATGCAACACACACACACACCAGTCAAACAGTTAACTAATAAAAGGGAAAAACTGACTAGACACACAGACTTCCTGATAGAAAAATAATGGAAGGGAGGCTTAAGGCCTGAAGGGAGGAAAAAGTATCCCTAATACAAACTAAAAAGGTAATATAGGGCAAGATAGATTAAATAGTATACACTAACTGTTAATAGAAGAAAATAGGGAAAATGGAAATTTTCCTGACTGACTTTCAGTACAAAATACTAAATTTTTACCTGATCTGGTAAAAGGAGACCTCTTCGCGAAGCGGCAAATGAGATCTGGGGTAGTCACGCCTTGCATCATGGGATATAGGGTTGCCTCGAGCTGGTAAAATTAGCTCTCGAGCTTAGCAAGTGCCGAGTCGGAGCCGAGGATTGGCTCTGAACCCATCCAGCAAGAATGAAGGCGAGTTTGACAACTTAACATTCTCAGTTTTCCTGGGATTCTCAGGACAACTATTCCCCCACAGGCAGAGGGGGACAGGATCGACACCGACCCAGAGGTAGAGGGTGTCCAACTAATTTTGGGTCTAGGGAACCTTTTTCTGATAGACCCGGTTAGCAGCCCTGAGGGGTTGCCCGGCTGTCCTACTCTGGAGGCAGTTGGGGGAAGATTGTCCTTACACCCAGCAGCATGGGAGTCCATTACGACAGATCGCTGGGTGTTACAGATCATATCCAGAGGTTACACTATCCCATTTGTTGCCCCTCCAAATATTCCAAAACACCTCCCGGATGTTCCACCCGCTCACAGGGAGGCCGCAGCTCTAGAGGTTTCAAAGCTACTTCTCAAATGAGCCATCGAACAGGTCCCCCCCAGTCAGTCCGGATCAGGCGTCTACTCAAAGTTCTTTTTAGTGCTAAAAAAGATGGGGGACCTCAGGCCCATTCTAGACCTGTCAGCATTGAACCTGTCTGTAGCCAAACAGAAATTCCGGATGGTCACCCTACAGTCCATTCTACCTCATCTCCGAGAGTGCGACTGGATGTGCACGTTAGACCTCCAGGATGCTTGCTACCACATCAAAATACACAGAAGCTCCAGGAAGTTTCTGCGCTTCTGGCTGGGAGCCAGTCATTTTCAGTTCAGAGCCCTACCCTTCGGTCTCACCACAGCCCCCAGGGTGTTCACCAAGGTAATGGCAGTTGTAGCGGCTCACCTGACTCTTCAGGGTATGCAGGTGTTTCCTTATCTGGACGACTGGCTCTTCATTGCGCCCAGCAAGCATCACCGGTGTCTGGCCCAATATTACTTCATTCGGTTGGCACATCTACTGGGAATTAGTCAATGTTCAGAAATCCCAATTGCAACCAGTACAAGTTCTATACTTCATTGGGGCACGGCTAGACACTTTGCAATTGAAGGTATTCTTAACTCCAGACAGGATCTTACACCTCAGGTGCCTCATAGCTCAGATAGCGAACTTCCAGCCTCCAAAGGTGAGCGAGGTTCTCCGGGCACTGGGCTCCATGGCTGCCTCCATATCGATTTTCTCTTGTGCGCGCTTCTTTGGTGGTTAAGTTCACTGGAGATATCGGCAGGACTCCCCTTCGCGTCATCTCCAGTCCAAGCCACAGTGACCACGGATGCCTCCCAACTCGGGTGGGGGGGACACTGGGAAGGACAGTCCAAGGCACGTGGTCCCAGTCAGAAACCAAGTTGCACATAAATGTTCTAGAGATGAGGGCAGTGCTTTTAGTGTTTGAAACCGTTCACACTGTCCTTCCTCTTGGATTGATTGCAATTCACTCAGACAACATGTCGGTTGTCTGGTATATCAACAGTCGGGGGGGGCAGATCCTACCCCCTATGTAAGCGAGGCCACGAGAGTGTGGGAATGGACGATCTTCACTGGTCGGTTTCTGATAGCAACGCACATCCCGGGGAGCTCCAACATTTTAGCAGACAGATTGAGTCGATGACATACGAGTGGTCTCTGAAACCGTCAGTAGCGGAGGAGATCTTCCGTGCACGGGGTCAGCCTTGCTGTGATCTCTTCGCATCTCCGTCCAACGCGAAGTGCAGTGAGTTCTTTGCTCTGATTCCCTCACCAGGGGAAGTCGCCAGAGACGCTCTAGTCCATGCTTGGCCCCCAGGCTTCTGTATGCTTATCCACCATTGCTACCCATTCCGAAGTTTCTTCAGAAAGCTTGGCGACTGCGGTGCAAAGTTATCCTCATTGTCCCGTTCTGGCCTCGTCAGGTTTGGTTCCCATTCCGTCGGTCTCATCTCTTAGCTCCTCCGTGGGTTCTGGATCCCTGCCCGGATCTAATCTCCCATCCGTCGGGGGCCCGTCTGCCCGACCTGGGCAGCCTCAAGCTGACAGCTTGGTTGCTCCAGTTCCATTGATTGCCAGGACTCCCGGTCTTTCATCCCCGGTAAAATCCAATTCTGGTGGTTTCTCTTAAAGATTCCACTAGGAAACTGTATCGAAGTAAATGGAAGCGTTTTTCCATTTGGGCCAAACAGAGAAAACTAGATCCCTTTACAGCCCCTGTTCCAGCGGTGTTGGATTTCTTGTCTAGCATTTTTCAGCAAGGAGCTAGTTCCTTCACAGTGAAAGTACAATTGGCAGCCATTTCTAATTTTCATGTTGGTAAATACAACATTGCCTTAGCCACCTCTAGGCTGTGTAAGGCTTTTCTTAAAGGTACTTTTCTGTTGCGTCCCCCTGTCAGGGATTCAGTCTCTCCTTGGGACCTTACCTTTGTCTTACAGGCATTGGTGGCTCCTCCATTCGAACCTGCAGCTTCGGTAGATTTTAAATTTTTATCGTGGAAGACAGCTTTCCTAGTCGCCATTACATCTGCTAGGAGGGTTTCTGAGCTTCCAGCTCGGTCTCCCATGCCTCCTTATTTGGTCTTCCATAAGGATAGGGTCTCTCTCCGTACTAATCCTTCCTTTTTACCCAAAGTGGCATCTGAAGCAAACATAAACCAGTCCTTTAATCTGCCTGCTTTCTTCCCTAACTTCCAAAATAAAGGAGAATACAAACTTCATTTGTTAGATGTTCATAGACAGCTTAATTTTTATCTTCATAGAGCAAAATCATTCCGCAAGACTGACCAGTTGTTTGTTTCCTTTTCCAAAGCATTTCTGGGAAAAACTATTTCTAAAGTTTCTTTGGCCAGATGGATCACTCTTTGCATTTCACATGCCTACAAAGCAAAAGGTTTATCTCCTCCTGGTATTTTTAAAGCTCACTCTACCAGGTCCGTGGCGACTTCTGCTGCCTTTTGGTCTAGGATTCCTTTGGATGACATTTGTGCAGCAGCGACCTGGGCCAATTCACATGCCTTCATTTCCCATTACAAATTAGATCTGATTTCTAGGGATAGAGCATCCTTTGTATCTGCGGTGCTCAGGAATATCCTTCCATAAGGGCCTCCCAGGATTGGAGTAGCTGGGGACTCTGTCCCGCAGGTTGCAGATAAAGTGAAGATGTTAAGTTGTCAATCTCGCCTTCATTCTTGCTTGATGGGTTCGGAGCCGATCCCTCGGCTCCGACTCGGCACTTGCTAAGCTCGAGAGTTTCTTCTACCAGCTCGAGGCAGCCCCATATCCCATGATGCAAGGCGGTAAGTACCCAGATCTCGTTTGCCGCTTCGCTTAGGAGGTCTTCTTTTTACCAGCTCCTGGTAAGTTGTTCACTTTTGTGATTTTTCAAGCCCCTTTTTTAGTCTAAAACTAATTTTTTGATAGTTTAAATTTAATTTCTATCCCTTTCTGACAGAAATTCCCTGTCTCTTTTAATTTTGTTAGTCAATTCCTATCCCCCCCCCTGTTAGGGTGTGTCTGTTGGTGTTTTATAGAATACCTCTTGGTATTTTGTTTAATTTAATTTAATTTAATTTGACTGGTGTGTGTGTATTGTGTGTTCGGCACCATGTCAAAGGAGAGGGTTTCAGGTTTTAAGAAGTGTGACTCGTGCTGTCAGAAGATGTCTCTGACAGACGGTCACACTTCTTGCCTGTATTGTCTGGGCCCTCTTCACCTGCAGGACTCCTGTGCTATTTGTCACTCCTTCAGCCAGAGAGTCCTGCAGGAGAGACGCAAGTTGATTCTTAGGGGCCTTCTTAAGCCGGAGGGCTCTCCGGCTAAGTCGGCTCCACCAAAATCAACAAAACCTGCCAAGGCCCAGGCTTCTGTATCTAAGCCTGCGGCCTCGGCTCCGACTGCACTGAGTCGAGATCGGCTCGGCTGGAGCCGATTCTGGATTGACAGCTTTCGGCACCGATGGCTATCGGTGCCGAATCTGTATTGTCCCGATGTCGGCGCCGATCGGTTCCGACACCCATGTGGCACAGGCATCGGTGTCGGCTCCGATCGGCTCCGACACCGTTACTTTGGTGGCTGTATCGGCTCCGGCTGGGGCCGGTACATCGAGACGTTCTGTCGGCTCCGAAGTCGGCGCCGACAGGATCTGTAGTATCGGCTCCCATGGCTCATTCCCGGAAGAGGTCGGGGGCTCCTTCCTTGGCGCCCATACTTCGGCTCGGCCGCCTCTTCTATCGGAACGGAGCCATCGGAGCCGATCTTCAAGGTCATCCAGGTTGTCAGATCATGACCTAGAGAGAGTGGTCAGTAGATTACTCAAGTCACAGGTACTGGCCCAAATGCTACACAGTCCGTCTCAGCAGACGACTGTTGGTCCACACCCGTTACAGTTCCTCCTTCAACTCTACCCCAGAGTTTGGAGTTGGAGTCTTCGGGCATGGTTACTGCTACGGCTGGAGGACGGATACCCCATTCTGTTCCTTCAGCCTCTACTCTTATCTCCTCTTCCTTAGAGGGATTCGTGGTCGGGCTTCCATGGTCTCCTCCGAGGGGTGAGTGGCATCGGACCCTTGTCCGAGCCCGCTCTTCCCCTTGGAGCCTCGGCCTTGGTGAGCTCGGCTCTGACATCTGCCTCGGAGACTTCCCTTCGGTGGTCCCGGAGTTCCTAGCTCTTCGGAGCGGGTTCTCTCAGACCTGCCTGGGAGGGGAGCATTCGAGGTAATGAAGAGTGTACTGGCCACTGGTATCAGTCAGCAGTCTGTTCCCGTAGCTCCTCCCTCTATAGTACCTGTTGACATCTCTGCCACTTCTCTTGCTACAGGACCCAGAGATCCTCCGCCTCAGGTTTCCCCATTGGGAATTTCCCCCTCTTCCGAGGATTCTCCTGATGTTTCGGGAGATCCTCCTAGGAAGAGGACTTGTAAGAGGAAGCATGTAGACTCCCGAGTCTGTCACTTCGGATACTGACTTTGATGAGTCAGAGGGATCCCTAGATCCCCTCTGAGGATGTCTCCTTCTCAGACATCCTAGAACTTCTGAAACAGAGGGGAAACTGGCCCACCAACAATCCCTCTGAGGATGAGTCAGTATACCTAGAGGCGTTTGGATCTCGGCCCTCCACCTCCTGGGTGTCTCCGCCTTTCGACCCCCTTATGCAAGTTATTGCACGAAAGGCGTGGGCAGCTCCTGACTCTGTAGAGCCAGTCCCTAGGAGGCCTTCAAAATTTATCGAGTGACAAACAATTCCTTACCAAGGGTGTCCCCGCTGATGCCATGGTGGTGGCTGCGGCCACCAAAAAGGAACTTGCAGATCCTTCCGTGCCCGTCCATCCTCCTAATAAGGACTCTAGGACCATGGATAGGTACGGCAAGTGGATGTTTTCCTCAGCGACCTTTGCTATGCGTTCGCTGAATTATCTTTGTCACTTCACCAGACTCCAGAGAGATATCCTGAAGGAGCTGGGAGAAGTAGTTCAGGATCCTACAGCTGCAGGGGCTCAAGAAAAGATTGCTTCGCAGCTAGGAACCCTCAATTCCATTGCTAACTCCTCCATGCGGCTAATATCTTATGCTGCGGATGGAGCGAGTAGAGCCGCAGGCACAGGTGTGGCTCTCAGATGCCAAGCCTGGATGCGGCTATGTGATTTTGCGGATCCCTTTAAGGCGTCCTTCACAAATTCTCCCTTTGATGGGTCAGCTTTGTTTGGCCCTCAGGTGAAGGAAACCTTGACCAGGTGTGAGCAGGACGGCAAGACTCTTTCTGCTGTTGGAGTCCATTTTTCCACCCCTTCTAGGCCTTATCCCAAAGGACAGAAGGGTGGGAAGATGTGGTTCCGTAAATCCCAAGGTGTCACGCCGATTCACGTGGTCAGTTTACCCCTAGAGGCAGAGGGGTAACAACAACAGACGCCGCTCTAGAGGCAGAGGGGTCCAAGAACCAGGGAAACAGGGAGCCTCTCTGATAAGCCCTTTCAGCATCCCTGAGGTGTTGCCCGGCTGTCCCTCCTTGGAGGCAGTCGGGAAGATTATCACTGTACCCAGAAGCCTGGCATTCCCTCACTCAAGTCAGATGGGTACAGTCGCTCATATCCAAGGGTTACATAATTCCTTTCTTGGAAAGTCCCTTTCCCTCAAGTTCCCTTCCAGATGTACCACCGGTCTAAGGGAGATTGCAGAGTTAGAAATCGCAAAACTACTGCAAAAAGAGCCATTCAGCCAGTTACAATAGACCATTCAGAGCCCGGAATCTACTCAAGGTTCTTTTGGTCCCCAAAAGACGGGAGACTGGAGACCAATATTGGATCTCAGCAGACTCAACAAGTCTGTCAGGAAGACAAGATTCGAATGGTCACTCTTCAGTCAATTCTGCCCTTCTTACAGAAGGACAACTGGATGTGCTCAATAGATCTTCAGGATGCGTACTATCACATCAAAATTCACAGACGCTCCAGGAGATTTCTCCGCTGGCTGGGGTCCAGTCACTTCCAGTTCAGAGCCCTGCCCTTTGGTCTCACTACAGCCCCCAGAGTGTTCACCAAATGCATGGCAGTGGTCACGGCTCACCTGAGACGTCAAGGATTCCAGGTGTTTCCAGATCTCGACGACTGGCTCCTGTCAGCCACCACCAGGCATCAGCTTATACAAGCCAGGGATTACACAATAGACCTTTGTTCTCATTTAGGCATCTCAATCAACTTCGAAAAGTCATCCTTATCGCCCTGCCAGTCTATTACCTTCATAGGCGCAAACTTAAACACTGTTCGGATGTCAGCTACCCTTACAGAACAAAGAGTTTCAGACATTCAGACTCATGTCAGGATCATTCTGGCCAGCAAGAAAGTACAGGCCAGAATGGTTCTAAAGGTATTAGGTCTCATGGCTGCGGCCATTACTCTTCTTCCCCTGGCTCGATTCTACATGCGCCTCCTTCAGTGGATGCTGTTCACACAGTGGTCATACCAGCAACTTTCCAATGCGTCACCAGATTCTGGTGACACAAACATGCAAAGAACATCTTGCTTGGTGGATCACATCGTCTCAGGTTCACCAAGGCAGGTGCTTTGTACCTCCGTCCCCGATAGCCACTGTCACCACGGATGCCTCCCTGATCGGGTGGGGGTCATTATCAGGGCAGGATGGTTCATGGGACGTGGCAACCGTTCGAGTACCATCTGCACATAAATGTCCTGGAGATGAGAGCAGTGCTTTTAACGTTGCAAGCCCTCAACGACTTTCTTCCCGTAGGGACAATTGCAGTCCACACAGACAATATGTCTGTAGTTTGGTATATCAACAAACAGGGCGGAACCAAGTCCTACCCCTTGTGTCGAGAAGCGCTCAGACTATGGCAATGGGCGATCTCCTCTCATCGGTTTCTGGTAGCAAGGCATATCCCTGGGAAAACCAACATTATAGCGGACAGATTGAGCAGAGCTATTCTCATGCCTCACGAGTGGTCTCTCAAGCAATCCATAGCGGAAGAGATTTTTCTGGAATGGGGTCGTCCATGTTGCGATCTTTTGCTACTCCCCAAAACAGCAAATGTCCAGACTTCTTCAGCCTCTTCCTCTATCAGGCCATCCCCAGAGACGCTCTGACCCAGGATTGGCCCCAGGGACTTCTTTATGCCTTCCTCCATTTCCTCTGATCCCTCAGGTGATCCAGAAAGCTACCGCTTTGAGAGCCAAATTGATTCTCATTGCCCCTTACTGGCCTCGACAAGTTTGGTTCCCGTTCCTCCATCATCACCTTTTGGTGCAGCCGTGGCATCTGGACCCAGTGCCAGATCTACTGATTCACCAATCCGGTCAGCTGCACCGGTCAATCCCTTCTCTCAACCTCACAGCATGGTTGCTCCACTTCCTTCCTTAGCCAGGCTTCCTTTGATCTCTAACCCAGTTAGAGACATCATAGTAGCTTCACTAAAATCCTCTACCAGGAGGATTTACACAAGCAAATGGAACGTTTCTCTTATTGGGCTAAGGCCCAAAATATTGATCCTTTACTGCCCCTGTTCAGGCAGTTCTGGACTTCTTAGCAGAGATTTTTCATGCAGGCTCCTCTTCTTCCACAGTCAGAGTTCAGTTGGCTGCTATTTCTAATTTTCATGTCGGGATAGCAGATCATAATATTATGTCCCATAGGCTCTGCAGGGCCTTCTTGAAAGGAATTTTCCTACTAAAGCCTCCAATCAGGAATCCTCCTCCTCAGTGGGATCTAAATTTAGTGCTGACATCCTTCGAGCCAGCTGTTTCTTGTTCCCTGAAATATCTTTCTTGGAAAACTTTATTCCTAGTGGCTATTACATCTGCCAGGAGGGTGTCTGAACTTCATGCTCTTCGGTTCGACCCCCCTATTTGATTTTTCACAAAGACAGAGTATCTTTGAGAACTAATCCATCCTTTTTACCTAAGGTCGCTTCAAAAAGCAATCTGAATCAATCCATTGATCTCCCTGTATTTTTTCCTAACTATTCAGATAGAGCTGAACAAAAGCTACATTATCTTGACGTCCACCGTCAGCTTAGATATTATTTGGACAGAACAGAAAAATTTAGAAAATCTGATCAACTTTTTGTTTCCTATGCGGATAATAAAAAAGGCCTTCCTGTTTCTAAAGTGACTTTGTCCAGATGGCTTTCTTCGGTCATCACTGAAATTTATACGATCAGGGGAAAACAGCTGTGCTCAAAACCTAAAGCACATTCAACTAGGAGTTTAGCTACTTCTACAGCTTTTCAAGCTAGACTGCCTTTGGACACTATTTGTGCAGCGCCACTTGGGCCACTCCTCACACTTTTGTTTCCCATTACAAATTGGACTTGGCCTCCAGGGACAGAGCCAGTTTTGGCTCTACAGTCCTCAAGAGTTTGTTCCATTGAGCCACCCAGGATAGAGGTGCTAGGGACGCGGTCCCATCAAGCAAGAATGAAGGCGAGATTGACAACTTAACATTAAGAAGTTATGTACCTACCATAACGTTCCATGTTAGTTGTCTTCTCTCGCCTTCTTTCTTGCGACCCTCCCTCCTTCCCCCTGGCCTGGACAGACCTTGTATAAGAAACTATTATGCTAAAGACCATTCAGACCTGGTCCTTTTTACATCTGTAAGTTTCTTCTTCCTTTGGGAAGTATTGTATGCTTGGTGCTATTGCCCTTTGTTTACAAACGAGATCTGGGTACTTACCGCCTTGCATCATGGGATATGGGGCTGCCTCGAGCTGGTAGAAGAAACTCTCGAGCTTAGCAGTGCAGTCGGAGCCGAGGGATCGGCTCCGAACCCATCAAGCAAGAAAGAAGGCGAGAGAAGACAACTAACATGGAACGTTATGGTAGGTACATAACTTCTTATTAACTACTTCAGATAAAGAAGTTATGTACTCACCATAACATTCCATCTGAGTAGTTATACTTCATTTTTCTGCAACATTCCCTCCCTCCGTCCCCCGGACCTTGCCCTGTCTATACAGGTTTGGTTCATTGGGCTGAGTTGCTTATGTATTTAGTTGCAGCAAACTTGATCTGAGGGAAGGTAGGAGATGGTAGTGCACTATGAGTAAGGGGTGGAGCTTGGAGCAGATGCTAGGAAAAAAGTTGCCGGCTTGGATCTGATACGGATCCGAATACCCACAGGTTGCAGAAAAATGAAGTATAACTACTCAGATGGAACTTTATGGTGAGTACGTAACTTTTTTAATCTGATTAGACAAGGGACTGTGTTGAATAACACATGCCTGATTATAATTTCTAATATTAGAATTCAAAAGACTATCCTGTTCTAATACATCCCCTGATTTGTCCATTCATCTTGGATCCAACCATAGTACAAGCACTACCCAGTAAGGGCTTGTTTCTCTTCCCCCATTCACCAAGAACCTCCACAATAATGGGTTCAACTATGTGGGGTGGATATCTCCCCTCAAAAAACATATTATAATTTTCTGGTTAATGCACACCCTAAGGTTCCTGCCTTCTTTGTCATACCTAAAATCCATAAAAGTATTCATTCCCCTCCATTTAGACCTATTGTGGCGGCCAATGGGTCCAAAACTCGCAATTTGGCTTTGTTTGTGGATAGAACTTGTAGACATACTTTGGAAGGGATACCACATA
This sequence comes from Protopterus annectens, assembly GCF_019279795.1. Lineage (NCBI taxonomy): Eukaryota > Metazoa > Chordata > Ceratodontiformes > Protopteridae > Protopterus > Protopterus annectens. Next base: position 1,813,290,917 of record NC_056732.1, read on the forward strand.
TTATTAAAGATTCATGGGATTTTTTGGGACAGTTAAAATCGGAGTTATGGTCTGATGTTATTTTTTTAACTAGACATCCAGGACCTGTTTACATGTATACCCAGGATTGAAGGGATGGAACTTTTTGAGGATATTTTACAGACTTGCTCCAATTTTGGCTGTGGACAACTCCAACTCATTTGTGAAATTATGGCCCATGTCTTAGATAACAATTTTATATATTTTGAGGGCGAATACTACCAACAAATTAGGGGTGTTGCCATGGGAGCGGCCTGTACCCCTTTGTATGCCAATTTGGTCCTGTTTGGCTGGGAAGTACGATGGGTGTTTAACAGTAACTTTCGGGCAGATATACTCGTGTATCAAAGATTTTTGGATGACATTTTTATTCTGTGGAAGGAGAAGGAAGAAGATATTACCCAGTTTATGGAATATTTGAATCAAACCACACCATTTTTGAAATTTACTTATGAAGTGAGTAAATTAGAAATGTTTTTTGGATGTGAAGATTCCTAAGACTAAATAGGGTTTCATATTTAATATATACCAGAAACCGACATTTTGTAATGCTTACTTACATTATTTGAGCCACCACCCTAGAAAACAGAAAAAAAGTATAGTTAAGGGTCAATCAATCAGGGAGGCTAGAATGACGCCGGATAGAGAAGATGTAATAAAAGGGCTTGAATTCTTGAAAAATATGTTTTTTGAGAGGGGATATCCACCCCACATAGTTGAACCCATTATTTTGGAGGTTCTTGGTGAATGGGGGAAGAGATACAAGCCCTTATTGGGTAGTGCTTGTACTATGGTTGGATTCAAGATGGATAGTGTTGTGAATGGAATGTACAAATCAGGGGATGTATTAGAACAGGATAGCCTTTTGAATTCTAGCATTAGAAATTATAATCAGGCATGTTTTCTAATCTCCTGTACAATATTCAGTACTTCAATTACAGGCAGTTTAGATTGATTTCCATGTTCTGATGACTTCTTTGATAGCTAGCAACATTAAACTTGATAAGGCTTTTACCAGGTCTAGCCAATGCAAATACTATATTTCAGCTCAAATATTCTGTTGGTTACAACTGTTTCCCCCCCAGTATTTCTGATCTAGTACTCTGCAGGGACTTGTTACTTTTCCAAAAAGCATGTTTCCAGTTACCTTCTCCAATTGCACCTCTTTTATTTTCTATCTACTTGAATTCTCTGGAGTTTTCTTGGGGTATAAAATACATATGCACACACTCCTGAGCAAAATTCCTAATCCTTCTGGACGATGCATAATTGAGCCATACAGATGTTCGACAGACACCACCTTGCTGGCATTTATCTGGTAGTCTTTCAAAATTCTGTCCCTCCAACTGCTTGTCCATGGGTGTGATGGACCAATCATCTGGCAGTACAGGGACTGCCTTGTAGACCCCCAGACAGGGCAGTTTGTTTTCTAGTGCCGTAGTAAGAGAAGGATCTCGAACGACTGCTCCTTACTCTGAATCTCTTCAGCTGTTGAGATAACCAAGATTTCCTGCCGTTGCTATTTTTCTCCCACTGCTTGAATAGTGCTCTGCTTTATCTTTTTCTGATTGGGAAATTTCATGTGTTGGGGTTTTACTTTAGGTGCAGTATAAGGCTTGTATTGGTTATAAGCTAATTCTTGGTTTCTATGGGTTTTACCTCCTATAATGATTTAGGGCCATTAGTGAATGTTTTTAAAGGAGTTTCTTTAAGGCCATTTTAGTACAGTTCTCTCATTGCCTTGTGCTTCAAGAGCCATGAGTTAATTGCATCTTATTTCCATTGATTACAACTTTCATTTGAAATTTTTAACATGAAAACTTCCTGATTTTGCAGTTTTTTCCCCCTTGGTTGTTCATGATTATTAGGTGTACAGCATTTTAAGCAATTTCATTTAAATCCAAATTTTGGCACCACAGCGTATGCTAAAACATGGCACTAGAATTCACAAGCTTATGCTTTATTTCTAATCTGTGGCTGTTTTAGGCCGTTAATAATCATTTGGGGATGAAACTAGCATTTTTTAAAGACTTGTGTGACAGGTATTTTGTTTGAACTCAGTTCTTATACTGTCATTTTCAGTGAGCACAACAGAATACTATTCTGCAAAAATTGACTTGGGGTTTGTCCATTTTTAACTGGGCTGACTGTAGCCATTCTTTGGTATTGCTCTGGCTAGTTTTGTTCCTTGAGTTGGACTCTGTTATGGTGCTCCCAACCCCATCATCTACCACTTGTGTACCTAAAAAAGACATAAAACAAGAAACATCTCTGCCTAAGGCTCAAGTCCACAGTAGACTTGTGCAGACTATTGGACCACTTGCAATCTTTCCAGTCCAGGTCTCCTGATGCTGTTACTACCACAGCTGAGTCTGACATGAGGATTAGACATGCCGTCCAGGGCTGCACTGTTGCCTGGTTCATGTCTGGGAGAACCAAACTCTAGGTGCAAGGGGAATCTGGTGCAGACTGTTACCAACATGCCCCCCCCCCCCCCCCCCGAGGATTCTCCCACTAGTACAGTACATGCAAAAGACACTTACCACCATGTTGCAGGGCAACAGTCTTTCATTTTGAGTTGGTGGATATGGCTAGATCAATTCTGGCTGTTGACCCTGGTCCTGAGTTTTGAAGGGAATCTGAGAATGTGCAAGTCAGACTCATCAGCCAGCTTCCGTGAGGATGAACAGGTTAAACTAAGATGTGATCTGATGTTAAGCTCCACCTAATCCTTGATGGTAGGTTCAGTTCCGAACCCTCGGAACGGACACTGCCGTTATTTACCAGCTCGTGCTATCCAAACTTCTTGAGCCCGGCTGTACCCATAATGCTTTTCAAGAGAGATTACCTCAGATCTCGTTTGCCCCGTCGCAGACCAGATGTGCCTTCATTATCTCTCGAGCAGTGGCGATTTGTGAGCTGTTATTCTCCTCTCTCTCTCTCAATATATATTTATATATATATCTATACATCTGTATATATATATATATATATATATATATATATATATATATAAATATATATATATATATATATATATATATATATATATATATATATATATATATATATATATATATATATATATATATATATATATATATACTCTGTGTGGGATGGCCGGAGCTGCCATTGACCTCATTCCCCCGACAGAGGGTGCATAAGCCCCAGGTAACGCCCACCCTGGTGGTTACCTCTTCGGGCACTGCTCCATAACCCCCCCCCCCCCAGAAGTTCCTGCGAAGAGGAAATGCAAGAGGAAGCACCTCGACTCCCCATAGGAGTCGTTACACCAAAGATACTGACTTCGATGAAGGCGAAGGTTCCCCAAAGTCGCTCCCTGAAGATGTTTCCTTCGGGGACATCCTTGAAATACTAAAACAGAGGGGTGACTGGTCGTTCACACAACCCTCCACAGAGGAGTCTGTATACCTGGAGACTTTTCATGCCCAACCCTCCGCTTTTTGGATTTCTCCGCTTGTTGATGAACTGGTGAAATTGATCGCTCAGCGGGCTTGGAAGATGCCCAACACCATAGAGCCTATTCCCAAAAGGCCTGATTGTATTTTGTCTGCACCAAAGGATGAACCACATTGGTCCAAGGAATTCCTGTTGATGCTGTGGTGGTTGGAGCAGCCAATAAAAAGAACTGAGTCACACTATCCATCGTCCTAACAAGGTGTCTAGGACCTTGGATAGATTTGGGAAGTTTGTTTATGCTTCAACCTTTGCTTTGAGTTTATTTAACTATATGGCACACTTTACCAGATTACAAAGAGACTTGAGGAACTCTCTAACGCTCTGGCAGGAGCAGTAGCTGCCGGAGGTTCAGGATAAGGCCTCTTCCCAGCTTGCGACCCCATCTCCAATTCATTCATGAGGCTCATAGCACATGCAGCCAAAGGGATGTCCAGAGCAGTGGGTTCAATCATAGCCATCAGATGGCTTTCCTGGATGCACTTATGTGACTTTGCTGAGTCACTCAAAGCATCATTCGTCAATGCACCCTTTGACGGATTTACCCTTTTTGGCCCTAAAGTTAAGGAAACTCTGACCAGAAGTGAGTAGGATGGCAAGAACCTATCTGCCGTGGGCATGCATTTCTCTACCCCTCAGCGGCCCTACTCAAAGAATCAGAGGAGTGGGAGACTATGGTTCAAGAAATCCAAAGGGCCTTTCTATGACTCGTGGTAAAGATTTTCCCCAGGGCAGAGGCAGAAACAATGGAAGATGACGCCCTAGGGGCCAGAATGGACCGCAAAATCAGGGGTCCAGGGAATCCTTCTCTGGTACTTCCTATCAGCATTCCTAAATGGGTGCCCAATTGTCTTCCTCTGGAGGCAGTCTGGGGATGATTATCCCTGCACCTACCAGCCTGTCAAATAACTTTGGACAAATGGGGTGCACGGTGTAATATCCAGAGGCTACCATATCCCCTTGTTCATGAACTCCAAACCTCAGAAAAAAACTCCCAGATGTTTCACACAATCAAAGGGAGGTAGCAGCTTTAGAAATCCAAAAGCTGCTAGACAAGACTCCAAAAAAACAGGGGACTGGAGACTGATTTTGGGTCTCATCTGATTCAACAAATCAGTCCACCAAACCAAATTCCAGATGGTCTCTGTACAAGCCATACTTCCTTTCTTGGAAAAAGGCAACTGGATGTACTCGATAGGACCTCAAGGATGCTTATTACCACATAAAGATGGAAAAGAGCTCCAGAAGGTTTCTACGCTTCCGGCTAGGAGCCAGTCATTACCAGTTCAGAGCACTACCCTTTGGACTCACCACAGCCCCCAGAGTGTTTACCAAATGCATGGCAGTGGTTGCAGGTCATCTCAGACTGCAAGGGTTTAGAGTATTCCAGTATCTTGATGACTGGATCCTCACTGCTACCACCAGGCATCACTTAGAAATGGCAAGAGACTATACCATGTCTGTTTGCACATCCCTAGGCTATTCAATAAATCTCAAATCCCAGCTACAACTCACATAACATCTGGATTTCATGGGGCGCAACTGAACACTGTCTCAGGAATAGCTTCTTTTTCTCCAGAAAGACTTCTAAGCATCAGGGCTCTGGTGAGACAGATCATTCAAAATGGCAAGAGTCCCAGCGAGATTAATTCTTTAAACCTTGGGTTCGGTGGCCTCCAGAATCACTCTGGTTCCTCTAGTGAGATTTCACATGCGAATACTACAGTGGTTACCAGCAACGCAGTGGTCTCTTGTTCACCAACCAATCTATGCAAACAGGACCTCAGATGGCTTAATTTAGATCAGATTGTCCTGGGCTAGCCCTTCTTTCTACCTCAACCCCAAGCCGTAGTGACCACGGATGCTTCCCAGATAGGGTGGGGGTGGGGGGGCATTATCTGGGAAAGACAGTTCAAGGCACATGGTCCCATCTGGGGGCCAACCTGCACATTAGTGTTCTAGAGATGAGGGTAGTGCTATTAGCGTTGCAAGCATTCTAGGATTCCCTTCCTCTAGAAGCAGTTGCAATTCAAGCATACATGTAAGTGGTCTGGTACATCATCAAACAAGGGAGAACCAAATCTTTTCCACTTTGTCGAGAGGCACTCGGTGTGGAAATGGGTGATTTCTTCCAACCTCTTTCTCATAGCAACGCACATTCTAAGAAGTTCAAATTTGATAGCAGACGAATTGAGCAGGACTAGTCTCATTCCTCACGAGTGGTCCCTGAATCCAGTAGTGGCAGACGAGATTTTCTGTCGATTGGGCCAACCTTGTTGTGACCTCTTTGCTTCTCCCCTGGACAACAACTGCAGAAGTTACTTTGCCCTAATCCCTCCACCGGGGGAGTTGCCTAGGGACGCTGTCCTACACAATTGGCCTCCCGGTCTATCATATTCCTTTTCCTCAATTCCATCAATCTCGGTTTCTGAAGAAAGCAAAAAGGACTAAAAATACCATAATCCTCATTGCCCCATTCTGGCGTCAACAAGCCTGGTTTCCCTTCCTTTGGCCTCATCTGCTGCAGAAACCATGGACTCTGGACCCAGTTGCAGATCTGCTAACTCACCCAGAAGGCATGGTTTACCCACACTTGCAGCACCTCAGACTGACTCTGTGGTTCCTCCAGTTCCCATGATTGCCAGGCAAGCTTCTCTGTCATCACCCGTTCAAAGTATTATTGTACATCACAAACCTACAACTAGAAAACTTTACCTGAGCAAATGGAGAAGATTTACCATATGGGCCTTAAATAAGGGACTTGATCCCTTCAATGCCCCAATTGGAGAGTATTTCAAGAAGTCCAATATATATTACAGTCTTGTTCCTCTGCTTCGACTATAAATTTTCAGTTAGCGGCAATCTCTAATTTTCAGACCGGACACAATGACTCTTCAGTAATGTCCCATAAGCTTTCCAGAAAGGAGAGGGGTTGTCCTTTCTAAGACCCCCTTTTAAAGATCTGGTTCCTCCTTGGGATTTGACAGTAGTCCTACAAGCGTTAACTCAAAGCCCCTTTGAACCAGTTGATTTTTGTCAATTTAAAACTTTTGACTTGGAAGACTTTGTTTCTAGTAGTCATCACCTCTGCAAGGAGAGTCTGAGAGTTACAGGCTCTGTCATGTAAATCTCCCTGTTTAATTTTTCATAAAGACAGGATTCAACTGAGAACAAATCCCTAATTTCTTCCAAAAGTGGTTACTGAATCCAGTATCAACTAGACCATACATTTAGCAACTTTTTCCCTAATTTTACCAATAAAGGAGAATACACTCTGCATTTGCTAGATGTTCATAGACCGTTGCGCTTTTATATCCACAAAATAAGGAATTCCTTAAATCTGACCAATTATTTGTTATTCTCTCCCTTTAAAAATGGGTTGTGCAGTCTCAAAAGTTACCTGTGCTAAGTGGTTGAGAGACTGTATTTCTTTCACCTGTCAATCTCAAGGACTTCAACTTCACAAAACAGTTAAAGCTCATTCTACGAGGGCTGTTGCCACATTAGCAGTTTTTCATGTAAGAGCTCGTCTAGATGATATTTGTGCAGCAGCTAGTTGACCCTCTCATTATACCTTCATTGCACACTAGATCAAATCTCAAGAGGTCGAGCATCTTTTGGCTCTATGGTGCTTCAGAATATTCTTCCATGAGACCTCCCAAGGTACACAAGTTGCTGGGGATTCTGTCCCACCGTCAAGAATTAGGTGAAGGTTAACATCACATAGTTATGTCTTACCATAACGTTCCATCTGTGTTCATCTTCACCAATCCTTGACATACCCTCCCACCATCCCCCATACTACATTTTTTAGTAGGTCTTACCGATTCTGATCCAGTTTCTCATTAGGAACCCATAAATGTCCTCTTTAATATATCTCTTTGTATATATGTATGATATTCTAAAATTTGGCTATATTCTGCATTTGGCAAACTCAGTCAGAAGTAATGGTTGCTCCAGAGGTCAGCACGGGTATATTTGAGGTGAGGACCAAGACATAGCTGTCCTTCCCTCCATTATCTGAGTTGTAAGATGTTTGAAGTTTGTGGTTCTCCACCGTTGAATAAATCTGTTGGTAAAGTGTTTAAAAATTCAGGGTGTACTTGGCTATGCCTGGATTACAAGCCCTCCTGTCTGTGGACCTTGCTGTGTCTCCAGCAACCTTGTTTTGATCAAACCCAGTCTGAGCAAGCATTTGGCAAGAATCGTTGGGAAAGGAACTGGTGCAGTCACAGTAGCTTTTAAGTTAGTGTTTTATGTGGAAAATATGTTAAGGTGTATGTGTAGCACAGATTTCTGCACCATGACCTGTTGAGCAGATAGACTATGAAAGATGGATGTTATGTGATCCTATCTCGCCTACATTCAATACTGATGGGCTCGGAGCCGATCCCTCGGCTCCGACTCGGCACGCTATGCTATAGAGCGAGGCCTCTTATTGGCTGAGCTATTTCTTATCCCAGGATGCACCACCACTAATCCCCCAGATCTCGTTTGCCGCTTACAAGCATAGACGTGGTCTCAACTTGGCTGGGCTAAGTACTAATTTATTTAGGCTTTTCCTGTCAGAAATTTGCTGATTTTGAACCCAAAAGCTGTTTTAACAGCTATTTCTTGTGTTTTGAGTGTGTATTTGATATTCCTGTTGAAAATTTGTGTTTTTTTCGCAAAGGGAAGGTTTCCCGTTTTAGTTAGAGGGACCTTCCCCTGTTGCTTTTACTATCTTGGTTTTTTGTTTGTGGATCAAGTACCTGTTTAAGTTAGAGGGTCTTGACTCTCTCTATCTCTCTCTTTTCTGTATAATTTTTCTTTGTACTGTACTTGTACTTAAAAAAAAATAATAATAATAATAAAAAAATAAATAAATAAAAAAAATAAATAAAAGAAGATATATATATATATATATATATATATATATATATATATATATATATATATTTTTATATGCATATATATATATATTTATATATATATATATATATATATACTGTGACAAACTTTCTTTTTACTGCAGATAACTGTGTGTTTTGGCTATTTTGGCCATTTCAAAAGAACACAAACCCTCCGGGTTTAAAAAATGCATGAGGTGTGGTTTTAAGATGTCCATAACGGACGACCACTCCTCGTGCGTTTACTGTTTAGGCGCCAAGCACCTACAAGAATCATGTAGTGTGTGTCACGCTTTCTCTTCAAGAGTCCTCCAGAAGAGGAAGAACAAATTAATCCTTAAAGGATTAATCAAGCCTTCTTTCGAAGAGGCTTTATCTTCGTCTCCCTCTCCTTCAAAAAAGAAGAAGGCGTCGGCTCCGATCAGCCTGTCGGAACCGACTGCCAAGAAACCTAGGCAGTCTTCTCCATCGGCTCCACGGACTTCGGAGCCGAGGGTGGAACGGTCTGCCACGATGCCTCCTGCCTCGACCCCTCTGGTTTCGGAGCCGAGGTCTGGGGCATCGAGAGGCGGGTCACCTTCATCGGCTCCATTGATATTGGAGCCGATGAGGGTTACCGGCTCAGACTCTTCTCCTTCGGAGCCGAAGTCCTTATCGGCACCGATGGAAGTTGCATTGAGGTCTCTCTCAGAGCCGATAGTGGAGGAATCAATTCGGAGCCGGTCCCCTAGTCCTTTGGAGCCGATGGAGAAATTGTTTCGGACCCGATCGGTATCCTCCAGGTCATCCAAGATGTCTGATTCGGACATCGACAGGGTGCTCCTAAGACTTTTCCAGTCTCCGGTGTTCCAAAAACTAGTTTCGGCTCCGGCCCATTCGGCTTCGGAGCCGATGGTCCACCTCTCTACTATGATTCCTCCTCCAACAGCCTCGGCACCGTTGGGGCCGGTGCTGGTGGAACCGGTGGAGGTTCTAGGGTCGGGCCCGACCCTTACTCCAACTCCGGCTCTTGGGTCGGAGTTCAGTACACGGACTTCTTCCGTCGGCCCCGGGGGGGGATGCTTCGGGATTGATGTTTTCGGTCCCAAGTCTCCCTCTTGGTGCGTCGGCGGCGGGAGTGCCGTCTACTGTTGTGGCCACGGAGGTGGGACCCTCCCAGGATTCTGGCGGTCCCGCCTTCAGGGCTATGAGGAGTGCGTTAGCCAAATCTTCTTTGGCTACCTCCACGGTCTCCCCAGCTCCTTCCCTACATACCGAGACTGTGTCTTTGGCAGTCCCCCTGTCTTTAGACAGCGGAGCCCCGGGGCCTGAGGTTACCCCCACTGGGGTTTCCCCCCCTCCTGGAGGTTCTTCTGAAGCTTCTTCGGAAGAACCCCCCAGGAAGAGATCGTGCAAGAGGAAGCACGTTGACTCCCCTGATGAGTCTCTTACATCGGACACTGATCTCGATGATGCAGTGGGGTCCCCTAAGTCGTCCTCGGATGATGTCTCCTTTGCAGACATCCTGGAAGCCCTTAAACAACGAGGCGGCTGGCAGTCCAAACCCCCTTCTGCCGATGAGACGGTGTTCCTCAAGGCCTTCGGGGCTCAGCCCTCCGCCTCCTGGGTGTCTCCGCCCATCGACGAGCTCTTGGATTTGGTCTGTCGAAGGGTGTGGGAACACCCAGACTCCGTGGAACCGGTGCCTGCTCGTCCTAATAAATTTCTCTCGGCACCCCCTGAAAAAGAGTTTCTAACTAAAGGTGTGGCTGTAGATGCTTTGGTGGTGGCATCTGCTACCCAGCAAGATGTAGCAGAGGCTTCGACGTCCGTCCATCCTCCTAATAAGGAGTCTAGGAGCATGGATCGGTATGGAAAGCGCACCCTCAGTTCAGCGGCCTTTACCTTAGGGTCCTTGAACTACCTTACGCACTTTACTAGATTTCAGAGGGATCTGATTAAAGAACTTTCCGATACCCTCTTGGGTAACCTGCCTGAGGAGCTGGCCCAGACAGTTGGCTCTCAGCTGGCTATGTTGTCGTCCATTTCAAACTCGTCCATGAGGCTCATTTCTTATGCGGCCGAAGGGGCGAGCAGAGCGGCGGGTACAGGCATTGCTCTACGGAGACAAGCCTGGCTTCGCCTGTGTCATTTCGCGGAGGCCTTCAAGTCTTCCTTTGCCGACGCCCCCTTTAATGGGTCCTCCCTGTTTGGACCCAAGGTAAAGGACACACTGACCCGCTGCGAACAGGAGGGTAAGACTCTGACTGCCGTAGGGGCACGATTTTCCACTCCCTTTCGGCCTTATCCCAAGGCTAAAAGAGGAGGGAAAATGTGGTTCCGTAGATCTCAGAAGCCTTACCCCTCTCAGCAGGAAGACCCCCCTTCCAGAGGCAGGGGAGGGGGAAATTCTTCGGGAAGACGCCGTCCCATAGGCGGCAGAGGCCCTCGCAACACTGGAGACCGCGAGTCATTTCGTGGCTCTTCAGCCTTTCACAGTCCCTGAGGGATTGCCCGACTGTGCAGCTCCGGAGCCAGTCGGGGGACGTTTCTCGAAGCACCTAAAGGCCTGGGAAGGTATCACTCAGGATCGATGGGTGCTTCGAATTATCGCCGGAGGTTACACCATCCCTTTCTCTCACACCCCATCCCAGTCCAGAAGGATCCCGGACCCACCACCCAGTCAATGGGATACTGCAGCCTCAGAAGTTTTAAAGCTGCTGCAAAAAGGAGTCATCCAACCGGTCCCCGAAGACCAGATCAGATTAGGAACTTACTCAAGATTCTTTTTGGTGCCAAAAAAGACCGGGGACTTGAGGCCCATTCTGGACCTCAGCACTCTAAACCGTTCAGTCAGAAAGTCCAAGTTCCGAATGGTCACCCTACAAACCATTCTTCCATTGCTGGAGAAAGGTGTTTGGATGTGCTCCATAGATCTCAAGGACGCTTATTACCATATCATGGTACATCAAACGTCCAGGAGACATCTGCGCTTCAGCCTAGGAGGCAGTCATTTTCAATTCCGCGCGCTGCCCTTTGGTCTCACCACAGCCCCCAGGGTGTTCACCAAGTGTTTGGCAGTCGTGACTGCTCACCTGAGAAGTCTAGGATTCCAGGTGTTTCCATATCTAGACGACTGGCTCCTAACTGCCACCTCCAAGCATCTACTACTGAGGAGCCTTCAAGCCACCATATCACTGGGCAATTCCCTTGGAATCACCTTCAATTGGCCAAAATCTGTGTTGCTGCCATCTCAACGAATAAGATTCATAGGGGTAGAGATAGACTCGAACCAAATGCGGGTACAGACTCAAGTTTGAGCCTTACTTCCCAGGTCCAAAGCCCCAGCCAGAATGGTCCTGCAGCTTTTGGGATCCATGTCCGCCACGGTTCTTCTTGTCCCCTTGGCGAGGTTACACATGAGAATTCTCCAGTGGCTTGTTTCAACTCAGTGGTCCTTTCAGGAACTCCCTCTCATTCATCCCATATGGATCACGGAAACATGCAAACGAGACCTTCGCTGGTGGCTAGTGCCCTCCAATTTGGATCAGGGACGACCCTTTGTTCCACCTCCTCCTTCGGCCACTTTGACCACGGACGCCTCCCAGATGGGGCGGGGGGGGCATTCCCTGGGCAGGTCAGTCCAAGGCAAATGGCAACCAGAGGAGACCCATCTTCATATCAACATCCTAGAAATGAGGGCAGTGCTTCTGTCCCTTCAAGCCCTTCACAATTACCTCCCTCAGGGCGTAATTGCCGTTCACTCAGACAACATGGCAGTTGTCTGGTATCTGAACAAACAGGGAGGGACCAGATCCTATCCTCTTTGCAGAGAGGCCATGAGAGTTTGGGAATGGGCAGTGTCGACCAAACGCTTTCTACTGGCTACTCATATCCCGGGCAAATCCAATGTGATAGCCGACAAACTGAGCAGAACCATCCTCTCTCCCCACGAATGGTCTCTGAATATTAGTGGCAAATCAGATATTCAGCAAATGGGGAGTTCCATGTTGCGATCTCTTCGCGACTCCACTGAATGCGAAGTGCAAAAAGTTCTTCTCCCTCATCCCGGCCCCGGGGAAGAGCCCCATGGACGCTCTAGCCCTTCCTTGGCCCACCGGCTTGCTTTATGCCTTCCCCCCAGTTCCCCTCCTGCCCAAGGTGATCCAAAAGGCATCGGTCTTGGGAAGCAGAATGATCTTAGTTGCTCCTTACTGGCCTCGTCAAGTATGGTTCCCGTATCTTCAGAAGTATGCTCTGGAAGGTCCATGGTTCCTGGACCCGATCCCAGACCTTTTGGTTCATCAATCGGGACTATTCCACCAGTCCCTACACACCTTAAAATTGACGGCTTGGCTCCTCCTCTTACAACAATAGTAAGGAGTCATACTTTGGATCCAGAAGTTGTACACATCTTATCCTCGGCCCACAAATCTGCTACAAAGAAATTGTATTCTAGCAAATGGAAAGGATTTGCTATTTGGGCTCAACTCCGGGGCCTGGATCCCATCACTATTCCCATATCTGAAGTACTGAAATTTCTTACTTCCCTTTTTAATCAAGGCTCTTCAGTCTCTACCATAAAGGTTCAATTGGCAGCTATTTCCAATTTTCACGAATCTACAAACCCACCTTTAATGAGCAACAGATTATGTAAGACCTTCTTGAAAGGAGCTGCACTTTTAAGACTTCCGATTTCCCATCCTGCTCCTCCATGGGATCTTGACGTGGTGTTACGCGCCTTAACTTCATCCCCCTTCGAACCGGCAGCAACATGTGATTTAAAATATTTATCGTGGAAGATTGCCTTTCTGGTGGCTATTACTTCTGCCAGAAGGGTTTCAGAGCTTCAGGCTTTGTCTGCAAAACCTCCGTACTTGATTTTTCACAAAGACAGAGTATCTCTCAGGCCAAATCCTTCCTTTGTCCCTAAAGTCTGTTCCAGTTTCTGCCTACAGCAATCATTAGAACTTCCAGTCTTCTTTCCGAAGTATTCTAACAACGCGGAATTCATATTCCACACATTGGATGTCCACAGGCAGTTGCATTTCTATTTAGATAGGACCAAACAAACAAGAAAATCAGATCAGTTGCTTGTATCCTTTGCAGACAATAAATTGGGCAAAGCCGTCACAAAGGTCACTTTTGCCAAATGGATTAGGGACTGCATTACTCAAGCTTATTCTTATTCTAACAAAGAGCTTACTACCTCTGTCAGAGCTCATTCTACAAGGGCTATGGCTACTTCGATAGCATTTCATTCCAAGCTTGCCATTAGTGACATTTGTGCTGCGGCTACATGGTCTTCTCCGCACACTTTCATTTCCCACTACAAATTGGATGTGGCATCTAGAGGACGAGCTTCATTTGGTTCCACGGTGCTCAGGAGTGTTTTCCAATGAGCCACCCAGGATTTAGGTGCTAGGGACGCTGTCCCATCAGTATTGAATGTAGGCGAGATAGGATCACATAACATCTTTTAGTTATGTACTTACCATAACTTTAGATCTCGCCTACATTCCTAATAACCCACCCTCCTTCCCCCTTCCTTGGAGATCAGAGGATATCAGAAGGTCCGAATCCTGTTGTTTCATCTTGAAACACCTAGCAATGTTATATAAAGTTGTGCATGTGTGCATGAATGCGGACAAACAAGATCTGGGGGATTAGTGGTGGTGCATCCTGGGATAAGAAATAGCTCAGCCAATAAGAGGCCTCGCTCTATAGCATAGCGTGCCGAGTCAGTATTGAATGTAGGCGAGATGGATCCCAAACATCTAGAGTTATGGTAAGTACATAACTAAAAGTTTTCCACATTGCTGTCACTTCTGCCTGCAAATCTTGATATTTTATTACTGTCTTTCTGTATGTAGGACACTGTAGTCACTGGTTGTAGCGATTTTCAGTGGTAAGTGCTACTTTTGTCTTTTCATGGACCACTATATATCTGGTTTTCTCACATTTATCTTTTGAGCTGTTGGTAATGGATGAGCCCATGTAATGTAGACTTCATTTTCTGTGATGTTTTGTGGCTCATGTTTCCAGTGTTTCAGTTACATCAAAATGTATGCACAATCCCCAGTGCAGCAGTCTTCCCACATTATACCTTTCAGTATATAGTCCTCCTGCCATTAGTATGTCCCAACCAGCAATGTGTGCAACTGTTTCCAGTTCTGTTTTACAAAGCCTACATTTGTCTATTTCTCGTATATATTCAATTGACTTTGTAAACCAACGTGCATGTAGTCCAGTATCTTGGGCCGCTGATATTGAACTTTCATCTTTTAGTATGAGTTCCTCTCCTTAACCATTCCAGCGTTTGAACTCGATTAACATGAAGTTGTTCCAGGCTTTTTCTATATTTGTAACTGTATGCATTTTCCACATTTCTTGCCTTCTCATCTGATTTTTCACCTTGTATTCCTTATTTTTATTTTTTTTTGGCACATTCAGTTTCTGCCTGATTCTTTTTTTATCTACATATGTTTAATTTCCATTCCTGCTTAACACAAATCTTCTGCTAGATTAAGCAGAAGTCATCCTAGATTTAGTCTCCTCTTGTTCCCAAACTTTCACTATGTTTGGGTGTTGAGATCAGCAGATAAGTATGCAGTCCCATGATTTCCGATTTGTACATGTAATCAGTTGCAAGGAGGCCCATACCTCCTTTAGAACAGGGAATATATAATCTTGGTAAGCACTGATTTTTATAAATGATTTGAGCATGAAACATTTGTATTTTCCCATCTAATCTATCCAGCACCTTTTGGGCCAGTCAGTCCCTCCAAACTGTAAGTTAGGACAGGAAGAGCAAATTGGTTTATAGCTTTAACTTTGCTGATAGGTGTCAACACTGTTTTTCAGGATTAATTTCAAGTGTTCTAAAATATTCCTTACTGAGTTATTTGCATTTGTTCATGCTTTATTGTTGATCCTTCAATCCCCAAATATTTATACAGTCCCTCTTGCTCAAGTTCTTTATCACATTTTTCCCAAACTGCTTTGCTTTTGTCAAGTGTGTAAATTTAACAATCTTACATTTATGTAAATGAAAAACATACAAAATGTGATATCACTTTAGTTACAGTTTACATCACAGACAGCATTGAAACAACTGTAGTTGTAAACATTATACATCACTTAAATTATCCAGTCATTAAGTATTGTATAGCTCATTCAAATCCTGCCTCTTAAACCTCGATCCTGCTCTGCATATATTGTTCCCACAATTCACATTTTTTCTGTATAGTTTGCTCCTTCCCTTTTCTAAAGATCCCAGTTCCAGTTTTATCTCTACTATAGTCAGTACTTCTAGTAAAGTTGGTCTGGACATTGATTTCCATTTTCTAATTGCTTTTTTTGGCAGCTGCCATAATTAGACTCGGCAAGGCTTTACTATGTCTAGGCAATTCCGATTCTGTAGCATAACAAAAAAAAAAAATCTTCTCCCCAGTCAGTCCAGTCTGCTCACCCAGCATCTCTGACAGAGCAGTCCAGAGGGAATCCCAAATGTCTGCCAGCTCATCACACCTCCAAAACACATGTTCACAGCTTCCTTTCTTGCCCTTCATACCTCCAACATTTGCTGTCCACCTGAGGAAAAATTCTTGGGTATTTTTATACATACATAGTCATATTGGGAAAGAGGTTAGAAGTTCCATTGAAAAGATTTTTAATTGTTATAAGGAAGTTAAAACTGTCTGTTACTTTAAGAGAATGTTAACTACTGATTTATGGCGCCAAATTTTGTATTTAAACAAGCTGCTACAGCTGATTCTGATGTTCTGAAGAAGCTCACGTTGTGAGTGAAAGCGCTTAACATCATCTTATTTTCGTATTTGTTTATTTTTTATGTCAGTGCCGTTTTTTATGCTAGTGTCATGTTTTATGTGTTCGAAATAAATATCATTATTACTTGGAGGAGTTGGAACACTTATTGGTCACGTTCAGGATACATTTAGTTTCTGTTGGTGTTGGATCTATTTTAATTCTGTATTTTTATACCCCAAGTAGACTCCATTGTAAACACTTCCAGGCAAAGATCCAAAATCTTCTAGACTTTGTTGCATATTTGGGAGATATACATATATCCCCCATTGTCGTTGTGAATTGCTTATCCAGTCTCTCTTCCCAGTCCTTTCTAAGCTTCTCTGATTCTTATAATTATCATACAGTATTTTATATGCTTTACTAATTCCTTTAATGGCAGCTTCTCTTCTAGATTCTATTAAAAATTCTGTCAGTGCTGGTCTTTCATTTAGGAGCCCCGTATTTCTTTCTCTTTGCGTATACTCTTAGTCCTTGATAGGGAAGGCAGTCTCAACCTGCAGTCCAAATAAATTCTTGGCCTCTTCCCATTCTGTTACCTTTCCCTTTCTGGTTATTTGCTCCCAATACCTTGGTTCCTTTGCCAGTTTTCTCCAATAAATTCCAGCCCCCCCCCTCTTGCCTATTATCTGTATCCCTGACCATAGTCTACTCTATTGGCAAAATCTTTTCTCCATTCTCGTGCTGGTTTGGTTCTTAGAATACTCCCTGCTATTTTAGTAAAAACAAAATGAAAACTCCAGCAAAGCTAGAACTTCCACTGAGTGACCCCCCCCCCCCCAAACCTCTTGTATCAGAGGCACATGTGATATATGCAAATGATCCTTATGAACATCAGGTGTTTCAGCTAATTGGCGAATTTGAATGTCCATGACTTGTTTCGTCATTTTAATGGACAATTTCAGGCCAATAAAGCCAAACCCCACAAGCTGTGGATATGCATATTTCGGCCTTGTTATGACCTTATCAGCACAGCACAAGCAGAGTGTTTGAATAAGCATTAGAAACACAGGGTCACCGCAAAAATATCCCAAACAACAAACTAAAACAATCAGTAAAAACAAAATGAAAACTCCAGCAAAGCTGATGAGGTCATAAGGCTGAAATACGCATATCCACAGCTAGTGGGGTTTGACTTTATTGGCCTGAAATTGTCCATTAAAACGACGAAACAAGTCATGGACATTCAGACTCGCCAGTTAGCTGAAAAACCTGATGTTCATAAGGACCATTTGCATATGTCCCATGTGCCTCTGATACAAGAGGTTTTAGAGGTCACTCAGTGGAAGTTCTAACTTTGCTGGGGTTTTCATTTTGTTTTTACTGATTGAATGAGAAGGTCATTGAAAAAACATTGTTTTAGTTCCCTGCTATTTTATGAATATAATACTCTGTATGATTTTGATTTGTTTTCCTTAATAGTTAATCACATTCTTGTCCCAAACTGATGATCTGAAGTAGTTAACTTAATTTGTGTAGCAACCTTTGGGAATCGGATCCGACATCGGATCCGAGCCGGCAGTTTTCAACAGCTTTAGATCCGAGCTCCAAGTTCCTCCCCCTACCCATAATCCCATGCCAACCCTGACTGACCTCAGATCTAGTTTGCCGCGGTTTCGTTCAGCAGCTTGATCCTGAGTCTCCTGGTGCTTTCGTCTCTTCCTGAGAAAAAATTTTACCTTTTCAAATCTACCATACGAGTGGTCTCTGAATCCCGAGATAGCGAATCGGATCTTCGCCAAATGGGGTCAACCCTGTTGCGATCTCTTTGCCTCTCCCTCGAACACAAAATGTTACGACTACTTCGCTCTCATTTCCCCCTCTGGGGAGCCCCCAAGAGACGCTCTGGTGCATGCTTGGCCTCCCGGTCTTCTTTATGCATACCCTCCTCTTCCTCTAATTCTGAAGTTTCTTCAGAAAGCCAGTCGGTTGGGGAGCAGGATAATCCTCATTGCCCCGTTTTGGCCTCGTCAAACCTGGTTCCCTTACCTTTGGTCTCATCTTGTGAATCCTCCTTGGATTCTGGATCCCCGTCCGGATCTAATATACCACCCCCTAGATCTCCCAGTCCTGAACCTGGACAACCTCAAGCTCATGGCTTGGCTGCTCCAGTTCCACCCATAGCTAGGACTCCTGGTATCTCTTCCCCAGTTAAAACCATTCTAGTAGCTGCGCACAAGCCTTCTACTAGGAAGATTTATAGCAGCAAATGGAAACATTTCTCCATTTGGGCGGAACGCAAAAATTTGGATCTTTTTACAGCTCCTCTGCCCATTGTATTAGACTTTCTGTCAGGACTGTTTCATCCACAGTCAAGGTCCAACTAGCAGCTATCTCTCATTATCATGTTGGAAATTAATTGGGCCCTTTGATTACCTCGAAATTCTGCAAGGCCTTTTTGAAGGGCACCTTTTTGCTCAGACCCCCAATGAAGGAGGTTGTCCCTCCTTGGGATTTAACGTTGGCGCTTCAGGCCTTGACAGCTTCCCCATTTGAGCCTGCAGTCTCCATAGATCTTAAATTCTTATCATGGAAAACGGCCTTTCTTGTTGCTATCACCTCGGCTCGAAGGGTCTCTGAACTACAGGCCCTATGTGTAAAACCCCCCTTACTTGACCTTTCACAAGGATAGAGTTTACCTCAGGACCAATCCCTCCTTTCTTCCCAAGGTTGCCTCTGAGTCGGATATTAACTAATCCATCAACTTGCCGGTCTTTTTTCCTAACTACAATAACAAAGGGGAATACAAGTTACATTCATTGGATGTGCATAGACAACTTCGCTTCTACATCCACAGGACATCTGGTCATAGGAAATCCTACCAGTTGTTCGTCTCCTTTGCCAAATTTAACTTGGGTAAACCTGTATCAAAAGTCACACTCTCTAGATGGATTTCACAGTGCATTCTTTTGGCATACGACAGTTCGGGCAGGCCAGCTCCTCAAGGAGTCCATGCTCACTCTACTCGATCTATGTCTACCTCTGCGGCTTTCAGAGCTAGTTTCTTTGGATGACATTTGCTCGGCAGCCACTTGGGCTTCATCTCATACCTTTATCAATCACTACAAATTGGACATTATCTCCAGAGGGAGAGCATCCTTTGGCTCTGCAGTGCTCCGGAACATCCTTCCATAAAGGCTGCCCAAGGTTCAGGTAGCTGGGGACTCTGTCCCAAAGGTTGCTACACAAATGAAGTTAACTACTTCAGATTAAGAAGTTATGTACTCACCATAACGTTCCATCTGAGTAGGTAAACTTCATTTGTTAGCAACCGTCCCTCCCTCCTGCCCCCTCACTTGCTAATGTTCTCATTCTCAGGTCCATGGGTTTTTCCCTTTTATCTTCGGATTAGTCATTGCAAGCACTTTTCTGCTGTTGGGCAAACTTGATCTGAGGTCAGTCAGGGTTGGCAGGGCATTATGGGTAGGGGAGGAGCTTGGAGCTCGGATCTAAAGCTGTTGAAAACTGCTGGCTAGGATCCGAGGTCAGATCCGATTCCCAAAGGTTGCTAACAAATGAAGTTTACCTACTCGGATGGAACGTTATGGTGAGTACATAACTTCTTATTTTCCTGGTGCTGCAGATTTTCTGCTTTAAAAGCTGCTTTTGCACATTTGTCAAAACCAAATGACATTCTTGTATCTGAAAACGTTTTTAACTACTTGTAGTTGTGCTTTCTGTTCCTCATCTGAGCTATACAGTTTTAAATCCTTGACAGAGAAGTCTTTACACTTTGCTTGCTGGGAGTCCAATTATAGCCATGACCTAATGTTAAGCAGACAGCTTAATGGGTTAATGGCAAGGCAAAAGAGCAGCAGTGACAGAATCACACTGGAATATCCCCCTTTGGATTTTTGTCCCTGGAATAATTTAATTTGTCCTTTATCAGAGTGGTTTGCCCCTGTTTCATGGTCGCTGTGATGTAGTTTACCAGTGTAGGCTGTATCTTACACATTTTTAAGCAGTCATTTATACATGAATGTGGGATGGTGTCAAATGCTTTTGTAGTCTATCCATGCCATACTTGGATTTTTCCCTTTTTACAGTTCTCCATTATGACTTTAACATCAAATGATGAGCTTTGTTCCATATGAGTCTCATTGCCCTTTTGTTCTATTGCCATAATTGAGTTTTCTTCTAAATGACTATAAACTGTCAACGATAATGCCAGTGCATAGTTTGTAATAGTTTGTACATAGTCTGAAGGCAAGTTATTGGTCTATAGGTTTTGAGTAGCTTGCAGGTTCACACTATCGTATTTCTCTGTAAATAAGACATAACCAGAGAAAAAGACCTAGCATGGTTTCCCAGGGTGGTCATGATATAAGCCCTACCCCCAAAATAAGCCCCAGTTAAGATCGTAAACAACACACGACACGGACGTGTTGAATTATAATATTGACATCTGTTGACAGAGGTTATCGTACTCTGCTCGCTATTTCTGGACCATTCGGACACCCAACTTCTTTTTGCAGAAAGTGTTAAGATTCTTTCCCAGGGAGTCCTCCACGATTCTTACTGTAACCTTAATCCTCACTCACACTTGCCATTGTTTATGGGCCAAGGATCCTCTGGTAAGTGTACCTTGATTGGTCAAAGTACAGACAACACAAGTAGAACGTGGGCACTTGATAACGAATGGGAGTGGTTGTCTTCACTGTCACCATTTTGTGTTGCCACTCCTGTCTCGTAAGTCTTCAATTAACCACCACCCCCCCAAGACAAAATTAGTGCAAAAAAAAAGCTATTTCGTCTAGTATAAGAAGGGAATTGTGGAGGACTCCTGGGGAAAAATCTGATGGCTTTCTGCAGAGAGAAAAAGTTGGATCTCCGAATGGTCAGAAAATGGCAGGCAGTGTACGATAACCTCAGTCAACAGTCCGACGAGGGAAATGCTAAGTGCAAGTGTGGATCAGGTCGGCAACCATTATTTCCTGAGCTGGAAGACATCTGTGAATGGATTGCTAACAAGAGAGCGAAGGCTTTGGTTGTGTGCAGGGCTGATATTCAAGCATTTTCCCTTGCAATGGCACCACAGTTAGAAATACCCCAGAAGAATTCAAAGCATCACAACATTGGCTGGATGGCTTCCTTCCGCGATATGAGAGGTCTCCAAGATCAACACTTTTCAAGTTGGAAGATACTTAAGTTATTAAACGTGCACTTGCATTCAAGTCCTTTATTGATGGCATCGACTTTTCTAAATACCAACTCTCCAACATGATTGCTGTGGATGAAACTGCAGTGTTTATGGGCCAAGAATCTCAAACAATTGATCAGAGGGGTGCCTTGTCAATCTACATTCCCTCCACCGATTACGAAAGTGCACGTGTTACCTGTATTTAGGCAGTTCGTTTAGATGGAAGAAAACTCCACCTCTAATCATTAGTAAGGGCAAGAAGGATGAGATTGAATGTTTCAGGCATTTGCATTCTTGAAACCGAAAAAGCCGGGTGCACACAAGCAGTTATAAGGAAGTGGGTCGATGTAATGCTGTCACTTGTTTTGCGAGGTGATGAAAAGAGGTCTGCTAGTCTGGGATTCAGCCAGCACTCACTGTGCTAGACATGAAGAAATTCTTTGCACAGAAAAGAATAGATCAAATAATGATTCCTGCCCGCAGGAATGACTGCCTATCTCCAGACTCTTGATATCGTAATAAACAAGCCATTCAAGGACCATATGCGCATGGAACTCAATGACTACATTGAAAATAGAATGGAGAGAAATCGGCATGGAAACTTGAAGCCTAGCCTGCAAGAGGTTGTGACTTGGGTGAAGAATATATGAGATAAAATCACTGACAGCTGTGGCATGACAGATTGGGGCCAATGGTTCTACGGGAAATGGAGTCGCAAGAAATTCAGGCTGGAATTTGGGGGTTGGAGACTTATGACAATGTTCCAGAAGATGACATGACTATTTGAATAACTTTTCTATTATAGGAGCAACAGAATGGATTGCTTCTGCTTTCAACTGCCAGCAAGCTCTTGTCAGTTTTTTGACAGTATTGTATTAAGGTAACGTTTCATTATCAAGGGGTAATTACAAAGTAAGGTCACTAGTTCCCAGACTTCATTTTTATGACTTTCCATCATTCTTCTCTTACGGTTTGGGTAAGGAATAAAGAAAGCATCCCCACTCAAAGTGGCAGTTATTCACCTGTTTTATTCCCCTCCTCCAATACGCATGTATTGAGATTTTTCTGCACTTTCTGTTAAGCATGAAGTATTGCACTGTGAAAGCCAAGTTGTAGATATTCTGAAGATGAATGTTTGTTGCACTGTTTATGTAGAATTTTCACACAGCTGTTAACATGTTATCTAGATCTGTTGCCCAATAACAGAAAAGTACCAAATGTCAATTTGTGTACATGAATAAATGTCGATTGTTTTATACATGAATAAATGTCGATTTTTGTACATGAATAAATGTAGATTGTTGTATGGGGGGGGGGCGGATGGTGGTATATAAGGCATCCCCTGATAATAAGCCCTAATGCGTATTTCGGTGGGGGGAAAAGTATAAGACCAGGTCTTATTTTCGGGGAAATACGGTAGGAACATTATTTTTCCTGTTACCCAGTGTCTGTTTAAGGTGCACATATAAATAGTTCTTGCTCATGGTTAAATCTTCATGCAAAGATGTTAATACTTTTATCCAGAAGTTATGTACTGCATCTGGGCCTGGGATTTTCCAGTCAGAGGCTTTTTTTTGTTTCAGTCTCTGGCTGTTTCATATCTTGTACATTTGAACAACTTTTTAATTCTAGCCATTTAACATGTGTTCCACAGGACCTTTATAAATATTTCTCCAAAATGTCTCTTTCTTTTTGTCTTTCAGTTCCTTTTACCTTATTTCCCAATTCTCTATAAAACTTTTTTGGGTCATCAATAAATACTTATTTTGTATTCTTCCCTTATTTGTGTATCTTAGTTTTCTGCCTGTGCTGATTTGCGAAAGTGCATGATATATCGTGATCTGTTAAACTGCGCATTGCTTTTATCATGTCTATCTTTCTAAGTATTTTTGTTCGGTTCCCTCTTCTATAGTCTCCTAACAGCGACGCTTAACTTAACTGCTTTATAGTTCTGTATTTGATAGTCTCATTGTGGCATTTGATTTCTACCCATCCTTTCCCTTACTACCCTGTATTCTTGTGGTAGTATCGGTTATTAATTTGGCTGCACAATAATGTAGCCTATTTTCTTTTGTCATATGGATCACAACTCCATATGAGGAAATTTCATTGGTCTCCCAGACTGTGTGGCTCCAGCACTGCCACCTAGCAGAGTATCTAGTCCCTCTCAAGTCTCAGCCTCTGGTGGATTCACCAGATTTCCGTGATACCAGGTCTGCCTTTTCAGGTTCCTCTCCCTACTCAGCTGTAGATGGATTCTTCCGATCATGGTTAGAAAACCTATTTCCTAAATGTTAGTTTTGGGTCTTTGGTCCCATTAAAAACTGTCAGATCACATTATAATATTGGAGAGATGAGGGGCTCCAATTCTGATTCTACATGCCTTTCACTGCCTTTGGGTTTGGTTCTGTATTCTATAAAGGCTTTTATAGACAGTTCCACAGTCCTGTGGTGCATCAACAAACAAGGGGGTTCAATCTTAACTCCTATGCAGGCTGGTTCTTCGAGCTTGGGTTGTTGCAGTTCAACATCACTTAGTTTTTAGGCAGTTTACATTCCTTCAGAGCACAATTGTATGATGCTCTCTGAGTAGGCCCATGACAAATCCTCACAAATGGAGGCTTCCAGGGAGGTGTTTCTGGACACTATATTGGTGGGGTACTCCAAGTAGATCTTTGCCTCCTTTCTGAACAGACAGCTTCTCTTGTTCTGTTATTGCCACGTCTTGTGGCTTGGAAGGTGTTTGCCCAAGCCATTTTCTTGAAAAGGTATTTGACATTTGTTGACCGCGTTGGTCTGACTGAGCAAAAGCCCTTTTTCAAGGGAGACCTGGGGAGAAAAGCTCCAAATTATATAAACAGAAGTAGGTAGTAAAACATGTACAAAGGTGTGCATGCAGAGTATAACCAAAGCATACTGTAACAAGTTAAAGATTAAAAGTAATATACAGATATAAACCACTGTACTAAGATTGGTTCAGTATTAACAAGTAACTAATTGTAAGCGTGTAGCAAAAATATGTACAGGAACAAATGGTAACTAGAGTACAGTTAGGAGAAAGTCTTACAATAGTAGGATAGGAGGTGTGACAAAGGGAGATACTGCTAGCACAGCTATCTGGAATTTTGTAAACGTCATTGGTGAATATCGAAATGATTTATACAAGATGTTTGTGTTATGAATGTATTAGAACTGTATGTCATATCAGATGGTTTGTACATACATGTGCTGAAGAGGTATTTTACAAAGTGCTGTTTAAAACATAACCACAGTGTGCCCTACTGGAAGAGAACAGGAATGTACATGCACTATTGTAACTGTTCAAATGTATATATTTTAACAGTGGAAACTAGCATACAGGAGGTTAAGTTCAGTCCAGCAAAACTTCAGAAAAATAGCTGAAATTAAATTACTTTATGGCTGCTCAATAAAACTTGATATCTGTTAAGATATGTGAAGGCTGCAGCCCAGTACATAGGATTTTGTAGATAATTCTGTAATTTGTAAATAATGTAAGCCACATGCTTGTTCTCTTAAATGTAAGAATTATGGTAAATGTTGAACTTCAGAAATGTAACCACATTGCACTCTACTGGAGGAAAGCTGATAAGTCAAGCATTGTATAATTGTTTGATCTCAAAACTTGGAGCCGAGATGTCTGAATGAAGGAATTCTTCCTATTGTTTTGAGACCAGAGTTGATTGCTAGAATTTACACGTATAATGTCTTTTACTGAAATGGGCTGTTATACTGAGTTTCTGTTAGCCTGGGAAACCGAGAATAATGATGTAATCTGAAATGAGTCAGTGGTACTATGTTATCAATTTAAGGACAGAGAGAGAATCAGATCATTTTGCAAGTAGAATCTTGGACTTTAGGAAAAGATAAATAGTAAGTGTAGTCTAGCTGTTTTTCTGTATTGATTTCAGAACTTTTCTACTGTATTTTAAACATTTTTCTGTGATCTCTGAAATCTCAACTAGCACTGTGTAGTAAGAAGTATTGTCTTGTGTTGTTAAATATTTTTAAACCTTTCAACTGTGGCTGTTTTTATGTAGAGAAGTTAAGCTCTAGAGTACATTGCATGTATATAGTGATATTGTCCAAGCCACTCCAAGTAAGCTTTGCTGTTTGTCACACTTAACATTTGGATAATATTGCACAGTAATAATTGGACACCCTTTGATACGGGACTTATTAGTATCTGATATTAGTGGTTGGTGGAAAGTGGTACTACTGTATAGTCTGGGCAGAAGGGGCATAGCAGGAGAACCTATGCCAGCCTTCCCCAGGAGTGTCTGTGTTTGTATATAACTCATATCTCAAAGTGTGTGTGTCAGCTGCTTGGGCAAGGACACAAAGCACTGGTTGGACAGAGGGTGTTGGAGGTTTTAGCTTTACCACTAGGCTGAAATCTGGACCATATAGCTGTGTCAGTGGGGAGTCTTACTGGGGATCTGGAGAGAAAGGGAGAAACCAGCCCCAGACTGACTGATATCTGTGTGCTCTTAAGAGAAATTGTACTTTACTGTGTGTATTTGTTATCCTTCCCAATGTGGACGCCCCTCACTGGTGTTAGTGACGAGTATTGAGGCTCATTAATTGCTGGGCCAGTGCATGGGCGTCACAATATCTTTCAGTTTCAATGCAGCAAGGAGAGACAATGTCTGTAATAGGGAGTTTTTTGTATTGTCTTGGAAGTGCTGTATTTTATGACTTCCAGCCTTTGTAGGAGGTCTGAGGAAAAGACCTTGTCTGTGTATTTTCACAGGTAGATGCTAAATGCTTCAAGCTTCCAGCAGTGGGGTGTTCCACCTGGGATACAAGAAGTGATGTCACTGTGCAAGCTATCCCAGCGGTAATTGAGATCTTAATTTAAGAAATCTCAGAGATGCACAACATTCTGTATTCTCTCTTGGACCTGGCAGCAACTACAAGATCCATTCACCACACATCTGCCTTGCTCTGTAGTAAGTCAACTAGGGTTTAAGAATTAGATTCAATCAGAAATGTAGTGAATCATAGTGTAGATGTTTTATTTGAGACTGTCCTGCGATGTTTTAAACATTTCTTGTGATTTTTGAACTGTTACTGTAAATATACAAGGAGTAGTTCCTTGTTTTATTTATTAAATATATTTAAATCTTTCATTGTGGCTGTTCTGTCTAGAGGTATTTGACACCGTGGGCTACTCCTAATAACTTTGTTCTTGGTCAAATTACCATTTTATATTAGAATCATTACACAGTAAGATTGGACACTGTTTAAGGACCTTAAAGTAGCTGATAGGAGGGTGGTGATAGTGATAACTACCTTAATCTGGACAAAAGGGGCATAGACAGTAAACCTGTGCCAGCCTTTCCCAGGTGCGTGTGTAAATCAAACCTCAGTGTGTGTCATCAACTTGTGTAGGGACAAAGTACTGGTTGGACAGAGGGTGCTGGAGGCCTTGGCTTGGCTATTTGGTCGAGATCTCAACTCTATAGCTGTGCCAGTGGGGGAGTCTTACTGGGGATATGGGGAAAGAAGAAGAAACCAGCTCTGGACTGACTGGTCTCTGTGTGCTCTTAAGGGAAATTGCACGCAGCAGGGAGCTGCATCTAGTAATACTGTATGTGTACCTTGTCTACCTCCCAGGGTACGTCCTCCACTGTTGCCAGTGGTAAGGATTGAGGCTCGATTACTGGTCCAGTGGTGGGGCATCACAGGATGAATGCAAGGTTGAGTAGACCAGAGAGTGAGACCTAATTCTTGTTTCTGTACGTTTTCCTGTCTTCCTCTAACAAAGGTCCTGATCATGTGGGACCAGTCTAAAATCTTACTGGAGTCCCTTTTTGGCCCAGACAGCATTGGTACTCCCTTCTAGTTTATCTGGCCTGGGGCAATCTCAAGTTACCTCATGAGATGGATCTTGCATAGGACAAGGGAACTTTCACCCTCACTTGCCCCACTCTTCACTTGACACTTGAATGATGGGGTTTTGATTCCTTTTAGGCTCCAGTTTTCTGAGGACATGCTTCAGGTTTTGCAAGAGGCCAGGAAACCCACTACTAGAAAATCGTATAGTTAAAACTTGTCAGCCAAGCCAGATTTGAACAGATGAATATGCTATTTCCATTTGTCTGCTCTAAGATCCACCTCTGACTTCTAGTAAAACTATTACTTCTTGAACTTAATTTTGTTCTGGAGAAACTGATTCTGTTTCCTCCATTTTGAGCCTGCAGTGTCCTCTTCCCTGCAACATTATATTTAGATTACTGTATTGGTGGATTCTGCTTCTGCTAAGAGAGTGTGGATTCTGCTTCTGCTAAGAGGGTCTCTGAACTTCAGACACTCATGGCAGTTCCATCTCATTTTTTCACAGGGACCAGGTGTCTCTTCACATCAGTCCTTTTATGCCCTAGGTGGTTTAATTTGTCCTTAAATTACTGCATTCATCTTCCTTTCCCCTTATCCACAGAATCCTAGTGAGAGTGTTCTACAGATTAATGTTTTGCCTTGTCTAGGTAATATCTGAGCAGTCTGTGTAAATCCAGTCATGAAATCTGAGCAGCTGTTTCCTTTAATGCTAGGAAACTGGGTTTGGCAGTATCTAAGCAAACCATCTTCTGAAATTCAAAAGCCATTTAATTTTGCTATTTTCATGGCAAGCAGCTTTATCATTGTACCAGGGCAGTGGCTTCTCTCTGTGCAGTTTTCAAGGGTCTGGGTATTGTATCTGTCTTGGAAACTTTCTTCTGTTCACACTTACTAAACATTAAGAGTCTGATGCTATTTTTTGGGCCATCACCATCCATTG
Organism: Protopterus annectens; assembly: GCF_019279795.1. Lineage (NCBI taxonomy): Eukaryota > Metazoa > Chordata > Ceratodontiformes > Protopteridae > Protopterus > Protopterus annectens. Next base: position 1,813,319,046 of record NC_056732.1, read on the forward strand.
TGGGTTTTGGAGGGCTGCTGTTTGCCTTCTCCCCATTCTTTCCAGTACCTTTTATACTCTACCAAGAGTAAAAAATACTGCAGGAGTGATAAAGGACATAGTACAGATGTAAGATTTTACCATAACAATAGATGTTATGTGATCCTATCTCGCCTACATTCTGACTGATGGGTTCGGAGCCGATCCCTCGGCTCCGACTCGGCACGCTTATGCTATAGAGCGAGGCCTCTAATTGGCTGAGCTATCTTTATCCCAGGATGCACCACCACTAATCCCCCAGATCTCGTTTGCCGCTTACAGAGCTTGGACGTGGTCTCAACATTGGCTGGGCTAAGTACTATATATTAGGCTTTTTTCCTGTCAGTATTTGCTTCATTTAAACCCAAAAGCTGTTTTAATGGCTATTCTTTGTGTACGAGTGTTTTTCTGGAATTTGGTTAAAATTTTCGTGTTTTTTCCTTTCAGAGAAGGTTCCTGTTTAAGTTAGAGGGGCCTTCCCCTGTGGTTACTACTACTTTAGTGGTTGTGTGTGGGTCAAGTACCCGTTTAAGTTAGAGGGTCTTGACCCTCCTTTTCTCTTTCTGACAAATCTTGTGTGTAAAAAAAAAAAAAAAAAAAAACGTTCTTTAGTTTAATATTTACCCTAGTTAGTGGCATACATATTTTTGTTCCTGTGTGTCAAACCCTTTATTGTTTAGTGTGGTTATCTGTTTTATTAGCCTGATTATGTCTAAAGAGCATAAACCCTCCGGGTTTAAAAAGTGCACGAGGTGTGGCTTCAAAATGTCCATAACGGACGACCACTCCTCGTGCGTCTATTGTCTAGGTGCTAAACATCTGCAGGAATCGTGCAGTGTATGCCATGCATTTTCCTCCAGAGTCCTCCAGGAGAGGAAAAACAAATTAATCCTCAAAGGATTAATCAAGCCTTCCTTCGAGGAGGCTTTATCTTCCTCTCCGTCTCCTTCTAAAAAGAGGAAAGCGTCGGCTCCGACCAGTCAGTCGGAACCGACTGCTAAGAAAACTAAGCAGACTTCTCCATCGGCTCCACGGACTTCGGAGCCGAGGTCGGAACGGTCTGCCTCGATGCCTCCAGCCTCGACCCCTCTGGTTTCGAGCAGAGGTCTGGGGCATCGAGGCGGGTCACCCTCATCGGCTCCACTGATATTGGAGTCGATAAGGGTCATCGGCTCAGACTCTTCCCCTCGGGCGAAGTCCTTATCGGCACCGAGGGAAATTTCCTTGAAAGTTTCCTCGGGCCGATAATTGTTGAGTCATTTCGAGCCGGTCCCGAGCCCTTCGGAGCCGATGGAGAAATCGGTTCGGGCCCGATCGGTATCCTCGAGATCATCCAAGATGTCTGATTCGGACATCGACAGGGTGCTCCTTCGACTCTTCCAGTCTCCGGTGTTCCAAAAGATGGTTTCAGCTCCAGCCCATTTGGCTTCGGAGCCGATGGTCCACTCCCCTACTGTATTTCCTCCTCCAACAGCTTCGGCACCGTTGGAGCAGGTGCTGGTGGAACCAGTGGAGGTGTTAGGGTCGGGCCCGACCCTTGCTCCGACTCCGGCTCTTGGGTCGGAGTTCAGTGCACGGACTTCTTCCTTCGGCCCTGGGGGGGAGGCTTCGGGATTGATGCTTTCGGTCCCAAGTCTCCCTCTTGGTGCGTCGGCAGCGGGAGTACCGTCCACTGTCGTGGCCACGGAGGGGGGACCCTCCCAGGATTCTGGTGGTCCCGCCTTCAGGGCTATGCGGAGCGCTTTAGCCAAATCTTCCTTGGCTACCTCCACAGTTTCCCCAGCTCCTTCCCTACATTTGGAGACTGGGTCGTTGGCAGTCCCCCTGTCCGTAGACAGCGGAGCCCCTGGCCCTCAGGTTACCCCCGCTGGGGTTTCTCCCCCTCCTGGAGGTCCTTCTTAAGCCTCTTCGGAAGAACCTCCCAGGAAGAGAACGTGCAAGAGGAAGCACGTTGACTCCCCTGACGAGTCTTTGACATCTGACAATGATCTCGATGATGCAGAGGGGTCCCCCAAGTCGTCCTCGGATGATGTCTCCTTTGAAGACATCCTGGAAGCCCTAAAACAACGAGGCAGCTGGCAGTCCAAACCTCCCTCTGAGATGAGTCGGTGTTCCTGAAGGCCTTCGGGGCTCAGCCCTCCTCTTCCTGGGTGTCTCCGCCCTTCGACGAGCTCTTGGATTTGATCTGTCGAAGGGCGTGGAAACACCCAGACTCTGTGGAACCGGTGCCCGGTCGTCCGAACAAATTTCTCGGCGCCCCCAGATAGAGAGTTCCTTACGAAAGGTGTGGCTGTAGATGCTATGGTGGTGGCATCTGCTACCCAGCAAGATGTAGCAGAGGCTTCTACGTCCGTCCATCCTCCTAATAAGGAGTCTAGGAGCATGGATCGGTACGGTAAGCGCACCCTTAGTTCAGCGGCCTTTACTCTGAGGTCTTTGAACTACCTGACGACTTACGAGATTTCAGAGGGATCTGATTAAGGAGCTATCCGATACCCTCTTAGGTAACCTGCCTGAGGAGCTGGCCCAGACGGTTGGATCTCAGCTGGCTACAATGTCGTCCATTTCGAACTCGTCCATGAGGCTCATTTCATATGCGGCCGAAGGCGAGTAGAGCGGCGGTACAGGCATTGCTCTACGGAGACAAGCCTGGCTCCGCCTGTGTCATTTCGCGGAGGCCTTTAAGTCTTCATTTGCCGACGCCCCCTTTGATGAGTCCTCCCTGTTTGGACCCAAGGTAAAAGACACACTTACCCGCTGTGAACAGGAGGGGCTGATTTTCCACTCCCTTTCGGCCTTATCCCAAGGCTAAAAGAGGAGGGAAAATGTGGTTCCGTAGATCTCAGAAGTCTTACCCCTCTCAGCAGGAAGGTTCCCCCTCCAGAGGCAGAGGAGGGGGAAATTAATCCGGAAGACGCCGTCCCAGAGGCGGCAGAGGCCCTCGCAACACTGGAGACCACGAGTCCTTTCGTGGCTCTTCAGCTTTTCATAGTCCCTGAGGGATTGCCCGGCTGTGCTGCTCCGGAGCCAGTCGGGGTCGCCAAGCACCTGAAGGCCTGGGAAGGGATCACTCAGGACCGATGGGTGCTTCTGATTATCGCCGGAGGTTACTCCATCCCATTCTCGCCCCTCAGTCCAAAAAAATCCCGGACCCGCCACCCAGTCAACGGGATACCGCAGCCTCAGAAATTTCAAAGCTGCTGCAAAAGGAGTCATCCAACCGGTCCCGCAGACCAGATCGGATTAGGGACTTACTCAAGATTCTTTTTGGTGCCAAAAAAGACCGGGGACTTGAGGCCCATTTTGGACCTAAGCAACCTAAACCATTCAGTCAAGAAGTCCAAGTTCCGAATGGTCACTCTACAAACCATTCTCCCATTGTTGGAGAAGGGTGTTTGGATGTGCTCCATAGATCTCAAGGACGCGTATTATCATATCAGAATACATCAAACGTCCAGGAGACATCTGCGCTTCAGCCTAGGAGGCAGTCATTTTCAGTTCCGTGCGCTGCCCTTTGGTCTCACCACAGCCCCCAGGGTATTCACCTAGTGCTTGGCAGTAGTGACTGCTCACCTGAGAAGTCTAGGATTCCAGGTGTTTCCGTACCTAGACTGGCTCCTAACTGCCACCTCCAAGCATCTACTTCTGCGGAGCCTGCAAGCCACTATATCACTGGGCAATTCCCTTGGAATCACCTTCAATTGGCCAAAGTCTGTGTTGCGGCCATCTCAAAGAATAAGATTCATAGGGGTAGAGATAGATTCAAACCAGATGCGGGTCTATCTACCTGCAGACAGAATTCAAACCATTCAAAATCAAGTTCGAGCCTTACTCCCCAGGTCCAAAGCCCCAGCCAGAATGGTCCTACAGCTATTGGGATCCATGTCTGCCACAGTTCTGCTAGTTCCCTTGGCAAGGTTACACATGAGAATCCTCCAGTGGCTTCTTTCAACTCAGTGGTCCTTTCAGGAACTCCCTCTCAATCATCTCATATGGATCACAGAATCTTGCAAACGGGACCTTCGCTGGTGGCTAGTGTCCTCCAATTTGGATCAGGGACGACCCTTTGTTCTTCCTCCTCCGGTGGCCACTTTGACCATGGACGCCTCCCAGATGGGGTGGGGGGGGCATTCCCTGGGCAGGTCAGTCCAAGGCAAATGGCACCCGGAAGAGACTCCTCTTCACATCAACATCTTAGAAATGAGGGCAGTACTCCTGTCCCTTCAAGCCCTTCACGATTATCTCCCTCAGGGCGTAATTGCTGTTCACTCAGACAACATGTCAGTGGTCTGGTACCTGAACAAACAGGGAGGGACCAGATCCTATCCTCTTTGCAGAGAAGCCATGAGAGTTTAGGAATGGGCAGTCTCGACCAAACGCTTCCTAGTGGCTACTCACATACCGGGCAAGGCCAATGTCATAGCCGACAGATTGAGCAGAACCATCCTCTCTCCTCACGAATGGTCTCTGAATATGACAGTTGCAAGGCAGATTTTCAGCGAATGGGGAGTTCCGTGTTGCGACCTCTTCGCGACTCCTCTGAATGCGAAGTGCAAAGAATTTTCTCCCTAACTCCGGCTCCGGGGAAGAGCCCCATGGACGCATTAGTCCATCCTTGGCCCACCGGCCCGCTTTATGCCTTCCCTCCAGTTCCTCTCCTCCCCAGGGTGATTCAAAAGGCATCTCTTAGGGAGCAGGATGATCTTAATTGCTCCTTACTGGCCTCGTCAAGTGTGGTTTCCCTATCTTCGAAACATGCTCTGGAAGGTCCGTGGTTCCTGGATCAGGTCCCAGACCTTCTGATTCATCAGTCGGGACTATTACACCAGTCCCTCCACACCTTAAAATTGACGGCCTGGCTCCTCCTCTTCCGGCGATAGTCAGGAGTCATACACTGGATCCAGATGTTGTGCACATATTATCTTCAGCCCACAAGTCCGCTACAAAGAAACTGTATTCTAGCAAATGGAAAAGGTTTGCTATTTGGGCTCAACTCCGGGGCCTGGACCCCATTTCTACTCCGTGGCAGAAGTACTAAAATTTCTGACCTCTCTTTTCAATCAAGGCTCTTCAGTTTCTACCATCAAAGTACAATTGGCAGCAATTTCTAATTTTCATGAATCCATAGACCCACCTTTAATGAGCAACAGATTGTGTAAGACCTTCTTGAAAGGTGCTGCTCTATTAAGACCTCCGATTTCTCATCCTGCACCTCCATGGGATCTCGATATAGTGTTGCGTGCCTTGACTTCTTTTCCCTTTGAACCGGCAGCTACCTGTGATCTAAAGTTTCTATCATGGAAGACAGCCTTTCTAGTGGCTATTACTTCAGCCAGAAGGGTTTCAGAGCTTCAAGCTTTGTCAGTGAAACCCGTACTTGGTTTTTCATACAGACAGAGTATCCCTCAGGCCAAATCCTTCTTTTGTTCCTAAAGTTTGTTCTACTTTATGCTTGCAACAATCGTTAGAGCTTCCAGTTTTTTCCCAAAATACTCTAATAAAGCGGAGTTTATATTCCACACACTAGATGTCCACAGACAGTTACGTTTTTATTTAGATAGGACCAAACAATCAAGGAAAACAGATCAGTTGTTTGTATCCTTTGCAGAAAACAAATTGGGCAACGCTGTCACAAAGGTCAGTATTGCCAAATGGATCAGGGACTGTATTACTCAAGCTTATATCTGTTCTAACAAAGAGCTTACCACCTCTGTCAAGGCTCATTCTACGAGGGCTATGGCTACTTGGTAGCATTTCATTCTAAGCTTGCTATTGGTGACATTTGTGCTGCGGCTACATGGTCTTCCCGCACACCTTCATTTCCCACTACAAATTAGATGTGGCATCTAGAGGACGAGCTTCATTTGGTTCCACAGTGCTCAGGAGTGTTTTCCAATGAGCCACCCGGGATTTAGGTGCTAGGACGCTGTCCCATCAGTCAGAATGTAGGCGAGATAGGATCACATAACATCTTTTAGTTATGTACTCACCATAACTTCAGATGTTTGGGATCCATCTCGCCTACATTCCTAATAACCCACCCTCCTTCCCCCTTCCTTGGAGATCAGAGGATATCAGAAGGTCCGAATCCTGTTGTTTCATCTTGAAACATCTAACAATGTTATATAAACAAGTTGTGATTGTGTGCATGAATGCGGACAAACAAGATCTGGGGGATTAGTGGTGGTGCATCCTGGGATAAAGATAGCTCAGCCAATTAGAGGCCTCGCTCTATAGCATAAGCGTGCCGAGTCGGAGCCGAGGGATCGGCTCCGAACCCATCAGTCAGAATGTAGGCGAGATGGATCCCAAACATCTGAAGTTATGGTGAGTACATAACTAAAAGATGCTGGTTTCTTGACATTTTGTTTGCTGGAATAAACTTCTCCTGCCTGGTGTATAGTGAATAATCATTTCCCACAAATGCTACTATCCTTAATTTTGTAGTACTTTTCCTTTCCCCAATTCTGTCAGGAGCAACTCTTTCTGCTGGTTTGATCTTTTCCCTAATGGGTATTAACTGCTTTCTGTCCTGATGTGGAATACCAGTCCGTTTGCTTTTCTGTACTTTCATAAAATTAATGGTTTGTTCCATCCGATATCTCTGGTACAGCAAAAAAAAAAAAAAATATCCCAGGTTTTCAGTGTTTTGTCTTTTAACTCTACTCTTTTTTTTGTCTACTTTTCTTGAAGCCTTACGCTCATGTAGCCTTTCCTTTAGGCACATATCTTTGCAGTTTTCAGTTCATCTGCATATCTAGTTAAATCAACCTGGAAAGAAACTTTAATTGAAAAACTGAAGGAGTATATAAACATCTGAGATTTCAGCCACCAAACCAAGACCAAAACACTAAAGTTGGAGGAGTGTCCGTATTCACCAAGGATATTCACACCTCGAGGCTATTTGCCCAACACAATGCATCTGAAATTCTCCAGGTGCAACTAACATTAGGTAAGACTACAATCCAAATTGTAGATCCCCCACCATGCCCCAAGATTCTCACTACACCTTTCTAAACATACTGGAAAATATTAAGATACAACCAAACACCCTAATACTTGGTGATTTAAACTACCCTGCCATTAACTGGGAAAACTGCTTTGGTACCAACACCTTTTCCTTACGGTTCTTGGAATTCATAAATTCCAACTCCCTGGATCAACTAATCTATTGCCCCACCAGGGGCGCCAGTATCCTAGACCTGGTCATTATCAACATGGGAGATAGATGATCCATACCAGTGGTTACCCACTCATTGGTCAGGTCTGATCATAAGCAAATGACCCTTGACATCCACATCCCACCCCCACCCCCCAGTAAAGAAAACTCTGTAAAACACTTCTCCAAAGCCAACTTCATGCTACTCAAGTCAGAATTGACAAACTTCATGACACCCATGGAGATGGGATCTGAAAGTTCAACTGCTGAATCCTACACTAAGGCACTGTACGAGCACATTCACTTGTGCATGATTCGTGCCATCCCAAGTAGAACTAGGATGCTCTCCTCCAAAAAAAGGAAGCCAATCTGGTGGTCCCCTGCTATAAACAAACTATACAGCAGAAGGAAGAAACTATTGCAGAAAAGAGGGAAATCCCAGGATGCAAAAAACTCCCTTACCAGCCTCTGTAAGAAGCTGAGATCCCTAATAAAATCGTCAAAAGCTAGTTACGAAAATAAAATTGCCAAAGATTTCAAAGACAACCACAAGGCATCTATAGTTATGTCAAGAATCTAAATGGCAATGCTCAGATCTGCTCTGAGCTACAACAGAATGGCATTAAATATACTGATCCCAAGGATATTGCCAATATCCTGGCAGATCGATTTAGTGCCAACTTCACCCCCCCCCTCACCCCCCTAAAGGGCCCATCTCAATACCAAAAGATTGTCAAATTCCGGTAATCACAGCCACACAGGTAGAAATCGCACTCTCCAAAGCTAAGAATACAACATCCATGGGACCAGATGACATCCTGGGCTGTGTACTACATGAACTATAAAATGAACTGGCACCTCACTTGTGTCATGTTTAATCATAGCCTCACCCACTGAGCGGCACACAGCTACAGTTATCCCACTCCACAAGGGGGGATCTACCTTGGATCCCGGGAACTACCGTCCCATCAGTCTGAGCCTGATCTGCAAAGGCATGGAACGGATTATCATGGAACTTATAAACAAAGACATTGGCAACCTTCAAACACTGGACCCCACCCAGTTTGGGTTCGTGAAGGGCCGATCTTGACTCCTGAATCTGATTGACGTCTTCTAATCAGTCTCCAGAGCTGTGCACGAGGGTAAGGTGGTCCATAAAGCCTATCTGGACCTTGCCAAGGCCTTTGACACCATCCCCCACTCTGGAATTGTAGATAAACTTACTAAGCTGGGCATAAATCCCTACGTCACTTGATGGGTTGCCAACTGGCTTACTGACAGAACCCAGACTGTAAAAGTAGCCAACTCCAAATCAAACTCCAGACAAGTGGAGTATCTCAGGGTTCAGTCCTGGGACCACTCTTGTTTGGCATCTACTTCTCTGAAGTACAGGCCAACACTAAGGGAGGGACTTTGGCTAACAAAGTTTGCAGATGACTGCAAACTGGGAGCCATTATTGAATGCCCAAATGATGTGAATATTCTACAGAAGGGCCTTGCAGAAACAGATGCCATGGGCTCAAGCTTAATGCCAAGAAATGTATAGATGTTATGTGATCCTATCTCGCCTACATTCTGACTGATGGGTTCGGAGCCGATCCCTCGGCTCCGACTCGGCACGCTTATGCTATAGAGCGAGGCCTCTAATTGGCTGAGCTATCTTTATCCCAGGATGCACCACCACTAATCCCCCAGATCTCGTTTGCCGCTTACAGAGCTTGGACGTGGTCTCAACATTGGCTGGGCTAAGTACCTTTATTAGGCTTTTTTCCTGTCAGTGTTTGCTTCATTTAAAACCAAAAGCTGTTTTAACGGCTATTCTTTGTGTACGAGTGCTTTTTGAGAAAATTGGTTTAATTTTTTGTGTTTTTTCCTGTCAGAGAAGGTTCCCGTTTAAGTTAGAGGGGCCTTCCCCTGTGATTACTGCTACCTTAGTAGTTGTGTGTGGGTCAAGTACCCGTTTAAGTTAGAGGGTCTTGACCCTCTTTTTCTCCCTTTCTCTTTCGATCTTGTGTTTAAAAAAAAAAAAAAAAAATTCTTTGGATAGTGTTAAATATTTAAACTAGTGACATATATATTGTGGTTCTTGTGTGTCAACCCTTGCTGTTTACATGTGGTTGTCTTTTTTGGTCTCATTATGTCTAAAGAGCATAAACCCTCCGGGTTTAAAAAAGTGCACGAGATGTGGTTTCAAAATGTCCATAACGGACGACCACTCCTCGTGCGTCTATTGTCTAGGTGCAAAACATCTGCAAGAATCGTGCAGTGTATGCCATGCGTTTTCCTCCAGAGTCCTCCAGGAGAGGAAAAACAAATTAATCCTCAAAGGATTAATCAAGCCTTCCTTCGAGGAGGCTTTATCTTCCTCTCCGTCTCCTTCCAAAAAGAGGAAAGCGTCGGCTCCGACCAGTCAGTCGGAACCGACCGCTAAGAAAACTAAGCAGACATGTTATGTGATCCTATTTCGCCTACATTCTGACTGATGGGTTCGGAGCCGATCCCTCGGCTCCGACTCGGCACGCTTATGCTGTAGAGCGAGGCCTCTAATTGGCTGAGCTATCTTTATCCCAGGATGCACCACCACTGATCCCCCAGATCTCGTTTGCTGCTTACAGAGCTTGGACGTGGTCTCAACATTGGCTGGGCTAAGTACTTTTATTAGGCTTTTTTCCTGTCAGTATTTGCTTCATTTAAAACCAAAAGCTGTTTTAACGGCTATTCTTTGTGTATGAGTGCTTTTTGAGAAAATTGGTTTAATTTTTCGTGTTTTTTCCTGTCAGAGAAGGTTCCCGTTTAAGTTAGAGGGGCCTTCCCCTGTGATTACTGCTACCTTAGTAGTTGTGTGTGGGTCAAGTACCCGTTTAAGTTAGAGGGTCTTGACCCTCTTTTTCTCCCTTTCTCTTTCTCTTTCTCTTTTGATCTTGTGTTAAAAAAAAAAAAAAAAATTCTTTGGATAGTGTTAAATATTTAAACTAGTGACATATATATTGTCAAGAAGTCCAAGTTCCGAATGGTCACTCTACAAACCATTCTCCCATTGTTGGGGAAGGGTGTTTGGATGTGCTCCATAGATCTCAAGGATGCGTATTATCATATCAGAATACATCAAACGTCCAGGAGACATTTGTGCTTCAGCCTAGGAGGCAGTCATTTTCAGTTCCGTGCGCTGCCCTTTGGTCTCACCGCACCCAGGGTGTTCACCAAATGCTTGGCAGTAGTGACTGCTCACCTGAGAAGTCTAGGATTCCAGGTGTTTCCGTACCTAGACGACTGGCTCCTAACTGCCACCTCCAAGCATCTACTTCTACGGAGCCTGCAAGCCACAATATCACTGGGCAATTCCCTTGGAATCACCTTCAATTGGCCAAAGTCTGTGTTGCGGCCATCTCAAAGAATAAGATTCATAGGGGTAGAGATAGATTCAAACCAGATGCGGGTCTATCTACCTGCAGACAGAATTCAAACCATTCAAAATCAAGTTCAAGCCTTACTCCCCAGGTCCAAAGCCCCAGCCAGAATGGTCCTACAGCTATTGGGATCCATGTCTGCCACAGTTCTGCTAGTTCCCTTGGCAAGGTTACACATGAGAATCCTCCAGTGGCCTCTTTCAACTCAGTGGTCCTTTCAGGAACTCCCTCTCAATCATCTCATATGGATCACAGAATCTTGCAAACGGGACCTTCGCTGGTGGCTAGTGTCCTCCAATTTGGATCAGGGACGACCCTTTGTTCTTCCTCCTCCGGCCACTTTGACCACGGACGCCTCCCAGATGGGGTGGGGGGGGCATTCCCTGGGCAGGTCAGTCCAAGGCAAATGGCACCCGGAAGAGACCCCTCTTCACATCAACATCCTAGAAATGAGGGCAGTACTCCTGTCCCTTCAAGCCCTTCACGATTATCTCCCTCAGGGCGTAATTGCTGTTCACTCAGACAACATGTCAGTTGTCTGGTACCTGAACAAACAGGGAGGGACCAGATCCTATCCTCTTTGCAGAGAAGCGATGAGAGTTTGGGAATGGGCAGTCTTGACCAAACGCTTCCTAGTGGCTACTCACATACCGGGCAAGTCCAATGTCATAGCCGACAGGTTGAGCAGAACCATCCTCTCTCCTCACGAATGGTCTCTGAATATGACAATTACAAGGCAGATTTTCAGCGAATGGGGAGTTCCGTGTTGCGACCTCTTCGCGACTCCTCTGAATGTGAAGTGCAAACAATTTTTCTCCCTAACCCCGGCTCTGGGGAAGAGCCCCATGGACGCATTAGTCCATCCTTGGCCCACCGGCCTGCTTTATGCCTTCCCTCCAGTTCCTCTCCTCCCCAGGGTGATTCAAAAGGCATCTCTCTTAGGGAGCAAGATGATCTTAATTGCTCCTTACTGGCCTCGTCAAGTGTGGTTTCCCTACCTTCGGAAACATGCTCTGGAAGGTCCATGGTTCCTGGACCAGGTCCCAGACCTACTGATTCATCAGTTGGGACTACTACATCAGTCCTTACACACCTTAAAATTGACGGCCTGGCTCCTCCTCTTCCGACGATAGTCAGGAGACATGCACTGGATCCAGATGTTGTGCACATATTATCTTCAGCCCACAAGTCTGCTACAAAGAAACTGTATTCTAGCAAATGGAAAAGGTTTGCTATTTGGGCTCAACTCCGGGGCCTGGACCCCATTTCTACTCCCGTGGCAGAAGTACTCAAATTCCTGACCTCTCTTTTCAATCAAGGCTCTTCAGTTTCTACCATCAAAGTACAATTGGCAGCAATTTCTAATTTTCATGAATCCATAGACCCACCTTTAATGAGCAACAGATTGTGTAAGACCTTCTTGAAAGGTGCTGCTCTATTAAGACCTCCGATTTCTCATCCTGCACCTCCATGGGATCTCGATATAGTGTTGCGTGCCTTGACTTCTTTCCCCTTTGAACCGGCAGCTACCTGTGATCTAAAGTTTCTATCATGGAAGACAGCCTTTCTAGTGGCGATTACTTCAGCCAGAAGGGTTTCAGAACTTCAAGCTTTGTCAGTGAAATCCCCGTACTTGGTTTTTCATACAGACAGGGTGTCTCTCAGACCAAATCCTTCTTTTGTTCCTAAAGTTTGTTCTACTTTATGCTTGCAACAATCGTTAGAGCTTCCAGTTTTTTTCCCAAAATACTCCAATAAAGCGGAGTTTATTTTCCACACACTAGATGTCCACAGACAGTTACGTTTTTATTTAGATAGGACCAAACAATCAAGGAAAACAGATCAGTTGTTTGTATCCTTTGCAGAAAACAAATTGGGCAACGCTGTCACAAAGGTCACTATTGCCAAATGAATCAGGGACTGTATTACTCAAGCTTATATTTATTCTAACAAAGAGCTTACCACCTCTGTCAAGGCTCATTCTACAAGGGCTATGGCTACTTCGGTAGCATTTCATTCTAAGCTTGCTATTGGTGACATTTGTGCTGCGGCTACATGGTCTTCCCCACACCTTCATTTCTCACTACAAATTAGATGTGGCATCTAGAGGACGAGCTTCATTTGGTTCCACAGTGCTCAGGAGTGTTTTCCAATGAGCCACCCGGGATTTAGGTGCTAGGGATGCTGTCCCATCAGTCAGAATGTAGGCGAGATAGGATCACATAACATCTTTTAGTTATGTACTCACCATAACTTCAGATGTTTGGGATCCATCTCGCCTACATTCCTAATAACCCACCCTCCTTCCCCCTTCCTTGGAGATCAGAGGATATCAGAAGGTCCGAATCCTGTTGTTTCATCTTGAAACATCTAACAATGTTATATAAACAAGCTGTGCATGTGTGCATGAATGCGGACAAACAAGATCTGGGGGATTAGTGGTGGTGCATCCTGGGATAAAGATAGCTCAGCCAATTAGAGGCCTCGCTCTATAGCATAAGCGTGCCGAGTCGGAGCCGAGGGATCGGTTCCGAACCCATCAGTCAGAATGTAGGCGAGATGGATCCCAAACATCTGAAGTTATGGTGAGTACATAACTAAAAGTTATCCCCTTTGGAAAACAACATGTACCTGTGAATTACCACATAGATGGCAGTACACTAAACATCGAAATTGTGATGAGAGACTTGGGGACACAGACATCACACACACAGGAGTTGGACATGATTGTGGAGCCTTTGGAATCAACGCCTGCTCCAGTGCCATTGGTTCCGATTACTCAGACTTCCTCTGTGCCCATCGAGGAGTCTAGGAGCCGACATTTGCCGGTCTGATCCGGGGAGGATAGTCGGACCGATTTTTCAGTTCCGACTTTACCTCTTGTGGTTTCGACTCTTGAGTTTGGCTCCTATCTCTGGATTGGAGCCTACTGTTCTGGTGCCGAGGGAGTCATCTGTTCCTTCAGACCCAAAGATTTCCTCCCTGCGGAGCAGTGGTACTGTTGAGACCATGAGGAGAGTAATGTACCTCAGGACATCCACAGCTTTAGGACTAACCACTTCTTCCCCCAAAGTGCCTGTGTCCACTTCTGCCTCAGAGGCCCTGAGCCTCAGGAAGCCCCACTGGTTGGTCTCTGCTCTTCCAAGGCCTTACCAGAAGCTCCCACTGATGTGGTTCCCAGGAAGAGAATTTGCAAGAAGAAGCATCTAGACTCCCCGCAGGAGTCTATCACATCTGAGACTGACTTGGATGAATCAGAAGAGTCCCCACGGTCCCCCTCTGAAGATATCTCATTTGCAGATATCTTGGAAATCCTAAAGCAGAGGGGTGGCTGGAAGCCCACTAACCCTGCTGAGGATGAGTCAGTCATCCAAAAGCTTTCTCAACCCTCTACCTCTTGGGTGTCTCCGCCCTTTGATGAGCTTATGGAGCTGGTCTCACCAAGGGAATGGGAGTCTCCGGACACCATGGAGCCTGTCCCTAGGAGGTCTAATAAATTTATTTATGCCCCCTCACTATAAGACCTTTCTCACAAAGGGAGTGCCTGTTGATGCCATGCTGGTGGCGGCAGCCACCAAAAAGGAGATGTCGGAAACTTCTTCCTGTGTCATCCTCCAAACAGAGACTCTAGGATCATGGATAGATACGGGAAGCGCATGTTTAGTTCAGTGACTTTTGCCATGCGTTCACTGAACTACCTCACACATTTCACTAGACTGCAAAGAGACATCCTAAAAGAATTTGGAGATACTCTACAGGGTATGGTAGCTGAGGGAACTACAGATAATGTTACAACCCAGTTTGCTACCCTTAATTCCATAGTGAACTCTTCCATGCATCTGATTTCATATGCAGCTGATGGAACAAGTAGGGCAGCGGGGACAGGAATTGCTCTTAGGAGACACTCCTGGATGCGCTTATGTTCCTTTGTGGAGCCCTTTTAAGTCATCCTTTGTCAACACCCCTTTTGATGGCTAGTCTCTTTTCGGGCCCAAAGTTAAGGAAACTCTGACCAGGTGTGAGCAGGAAGGAAAGCCTGTCTGCCATCGGAGTCTGTTTGTTTTTCCATCCCTACTAGACCCTACCTCAAGGGTCAAAAGGGAGGAAAGATGTGGTTCTGAAAAGCCAAGCCCAAGGAGCCATTCTGGACACACGTGGTGAACCCCCCTCCAGGGGCAGAGGAGGGGGCAATAATGGAAGACGCTGCCCTCACGGCAGAGGGGGTCCGCAAAATCAGGGCGACACAGATCCAGAACTTAATCAAGATTCTTTTCAGTTCCAAAAAAGACGGGGGACTGGAGACCTGTTTTGGACCTCAGCAGACTAAACAGATCTGTCAAGAAGAAGTTTACGATGGTCACTCTACAGTCGATACTTCCCCTTCTTAGGGAAAGACAATTGGATGTGCTCGATAGATCTCCAGGATGCGTACTACCAGTTAAAAATGTCCAGACCATCCAGGTATCATCTGCACTTCCGGCTGGGAGCCAATCACTACCAGTTTAGAGCCCTGCCCTTTGGTCTCACTACAGCCCCCAGAGTGTTCACCAAATGTATGGCAGTGGTCATGGTTCACCTGAGGCATTTGGGATTCCAGGTGTTTCCGTACTTAGACGATTTGCTGCTCACTGCCACCACCAGACATCAGCTTATACATGCCAGGGACACGACATTTACTCTTTGCAATCTACTGGGGATTACCATAAACTCAGAAAAATCTGCCTTGTTGCCATTGCAACATATCGTTTTTATCGGAGCAGAATTGGACACCACCACTTTAAAACTTCCATCAGAAAAGATATCAGTACTTTGTCAGCAAATTCTGAATGTCATTTCCAGAGAGAAGGTGCCAGCCTCAGATGTTCTAAAGTTGTTGGGGATAATGGCAGCTGCAATAGCGATTCCATTGGGTCGTATGCACATGCAGATTCTGCAATGGCTCCTGTTCACTTAATGGTCTTATCAAGAACTCCCAATGTATCATCTCATCATTCTAACAAAGTTTTGCAAAAAGGATCTTTGGTGGTGGTTAACCTCTCTAATACTACGTCGTCCTTTTATCCTACCCTCACCATCGGCCACTGTGACCATGGACGCTTCTCTGATCAGGTGGGGGGGGGGCATTTTCAGGGAAGTACAGCCTAAGGCATATGGACCAAACAAGCGACACATCTGTATATCAGTGTCCTGGAGATGAGCGGTACTCTTGGTGGTGCAGTACTTACAGGACTCTCTCCCTCTGGGGACAATTGCGATTCAGACAGGCAACATGTTGGTCTGGTATATAAACAAACAAGGAGGAACCAGGTCCTATCCCCTTTGTCGAGAGGCCCTAAGAGTGTGGCAGTTGGCTACCTCCACCCAGCGCTTTCTGATAGCAATGTACATCCCAGGGAAATCCAGCGTGATAGCAGACAAACTGAGCAGGGCATTCTTGTTGCCTCAGGAGTGGTCCCTCAAAGAAATAGCGAAAAGAATATTCCGCAGATGGGGCCAGCCTTTTTGAGATCTCTTTGCACCCCCCCATGAACACAAAATGCAGAAGCTATTTTGCCCTAATCCCCCTTCTGGGAGATGCCCCAAGGTACACACTCGTACACGATTGGCCTCCGGGTCTCCTTTATGCCTTCCTGCCAATACCCCTGATATCCAAAGTGTTACAGAAAGCCAAAGCCCTGGGAAGGACCATCATTCTTATAGCCCCTCACTGGCCTCGTCAGATTTGGTTCCCCTTTCTTTGACCTCATCTATTGGAATAACCTTGGATTCTAGACCCAGTTCCAGATCTTCTGATGCACTTGGGGGCTCTTCATCCCTCTCTTCAGTCCCTAAAATTGACAGCTTGGCTGCTCCAATTCGCAACATAGCCAGGTAACATAATCTCTCAACTGAAACACAACATATTTTAATATCTTATAAATCATCTATTAGGAAGTTATACCTCAGCAAATGGAAGAGATTCTTCCATATGGGCTTCTCAAAATAACATTGACCCTTACCTAGCCCCCATTTTCTCCATACTAGAGTTTGACTGCTTTTCAACAAAGGAGTGACTGCAGTCACCATTTGTGTGCAGCTCGCTGCAATTGCTAATTTTCATCTGGGTACTGAAGGCTTTAATGTCACACAAGCTATCCAAAGCTTTTCTCAAAGGGACCTTCCACTTTAGACCACCTGTCAAATCCCCTTGTACACCTTGGAATCTAAATTTTATGCTTTCATGCATCATTCTTCCACCGTTTGATCCGGCTTCTTCATGCGACTTGAAATTTTTGTCTTGGAAGACTCTCTCTTTTTTTTTTATCACATCTGCCCGAATAGTTTCAGATCTACAGGCCTTGTCTATAAACCCTCCTTATCTGATTTTTCATTCTGATAGAGTTTCACTATGAACAAATCCTCCATTCTTACCTAAAGTTTGTACTGAAGCTAACCTTAATCAAACCATAGAATTACTGATTTTTCCCCCAAACACACCAGTAACTTGGAGTACATGCTGCACAAACTTGATGTTCACAGACAACTTTGATTTTACCTAGATAGAACCAAAGAATTTAGAAGATCTGAACAACTTTGTTTCCTTTTCAGACTCCAGAAAAGGTAGACCTATGGCAAAAAACACTCTGTCAAAATGGTTATCTGATTGCATCACCTTCACTTACTCAGCTGCCAATATTCCTCTGCAACACAAAATAAAGGCTCATTCAACCAGAGCTGTTTCCACATCTTCAGCCTTTACTGCTAAGCTACCAAGAGATAGTATTTTTGCAGCAGCCACTTGGTCAAAGCCTCATAATTTTATCACTCATTACAAAGTTGATAGGGCCTCCAGGGACAGGGCTTCCTTTGGTTCCACTGTCCTGAGGAACATACTCCCATGAGCCACCCGAGAAAGGACGATGCTTGGGACGCTACCCAGCTGTAAGAATGAACGGCGAGATAGAACCAACTTCACATAAAGAAGTTATGTACTCACCATAACATTCCATGTGGGTTGTTCATCTCGCCTTCATTGTTATTTTCCACCCTTCAACCTCCTCCAGGCTTTTTTCGAGTACCGAGAATCATGTTTTATTATGGTTGCTTTGTCTTTTACATGGTTTCCTTACCTTAAATAGGAATAGAATGGCATATGGTATTGTTAGAGGCAGCAAACAAGATCTGAGGTACCATAAGGTGTATCATGGGATAGGGACTTGACCTCAAGCTGTCTGAAGACCTAGAGTTTTGTAGTTGGCCATCTCTGAGCCGAGGATCAGCTCTGAACCCATCTGTAAGAATGAAGGCGAGATGAACAACTCACATGGACCGTTACAGTGAGTACTTAACTTTTTTCACAGCTTAGTTTTTGTTGGACAAACTTTTGTATTTCTTTCTTAACATACACTTCATCAAAAAATTATTTTGTCCCTCCAGGGAAGGATACTTTGAAGACAGCTGGATATAGCAGTTTGAATTTCACACCTGCATTTCTGCATTCTTTGAATAGATGGATGAATTTACTTCTCTTTTGCCTGGTTCATAGGTGTGTACTAGGCTAATGGCCCTGGAACCTTTACAAGCCTAGCCCATAGGATTACCGTGGCATTGTGCCACCCAACCTTAGTTCCTAGTGCCTCTGTCGAGTAGAGCCACGGGAGTGATCCCTGGGGTGCATTTTCTATTTCCCATCCACTCAAAATTTTTCTTGAAGATGGCGAGTGAGGTGATCTGCTTGACATGTATGGGAAGTCTAATCCATAGCATGGGCAGTCTGTGGGTTATGAACCTGTCCCTCCAGCATGTTCTGTTGATTGTGGTAATGAGGTTGAGGTCTCTGGAGTATGTGGTGCGGAGGGATTGGGATTTCTTTAGATGTTGCATTTCTAACAGAGCTGGGTCAGACATGGCTTTGTACGTCAAGCAGAGATCACCTCTAAGTAGGTGATATGAGACAGAATAGTTGGAGTTTTTTGAGTCTGTCCATATAGGACAAGTGCTTAAAGCCTAGGATCCTCTTTGTGAAGTACTTTTGCAGCCTCTCCAGTTGTTGCAGGTGTCTAGTGAGCTACTTGCCAAATGGGGTATTGTACTCTATGATTGGTCTAATGAGGGAAGAGTAGAGGGAAACTGACCTCTCTCTTCCTGGATGCAAAACCCTTAGTAATGAGATGTGCCACATAAAAGGACTTTCTGACCACAGTGGCAGCGTGGCGGTTAAAAGAGAGGTTGCTGTCAACCTGTGTTCCCAGACCTCTTATAACGCCTTCTGTGTTCAGTGGACTAGCATCAGTGTGGTAATTCAAGGGAACCGGGTGTTTCCCAAAGGGGATGAAGACACATTTTTTGACATTGAGCTTAAGGCCATGGTTCTGACACCAGTTGTTGATCTCATTTTGTAGGATGTCAACATCACTTGGGGAGTTGATAATGGCTCCCATCTTGCAATCATCTGCGAACTTTGTCAGCCAGAATCCCTTCATGTTGGCCTGGACTTCAGAGAAGTAGATACCAAACAGAGGACCCAGGACCGAACTCTGTGGGACTCCACTCGTGACTGGTCGGCAGTCTGACTTGGAGTCTGCTACTTTCACACTGGGTTCTGTCTGTGAGCCACTTTGCAACACACCAATATATATGCATATGTGTGTCTGTGTGTGTGTATATATATATATATATATATATATATATATATATATATATATATATATATATATATATGTGTGTGTGTGTGTGTGTGTGTGCATGATATAGGGGTTAATGCCTAGCTTAGTAAGTTTTTCTATGATTCCTGAGTGGGGAATGGTATCAAAGGCCTTGGCCAGATCAAGGTAGGCTGTATGAACCACCTTGCCTTGGCCAGATCAAGGTAGGCTGTATGAACCACCTTACCTTCATCCACAGCTCTGGTGACTGAAAGAAGTCAACCAAGTTGGGCAGGCATGATCTACCCTTCGCAAAACCAAACTGTGTAGGATCCAGAGTTTGGAGATTCCCCATATCCTTGTTTATTAGGCCCGTGATGATGCGTTCCATAGCTTTGCGTATCAGACTCGTCAGGCTAATGCGGTGATAGTTCCCAGGGTCTGTAGTCGCTCCTCCTTTGTGGAGAGGGATGACTGTAGCAGTGCGCCGTTCGGTAGGGACAAAGCCTGAGGTGAGGCTGTGATTGAACAGGGCACACAGGTGAGGTGCCAGTTCACTTTGCAGTTCATGTAGAACACGGCCAGAGATGCTGTCAGGTCCCATAGATGCTGTAATGTTAAGGTGTCTATCCCGCCTTCATTCTTGCTGGTTGGGTTCGGAGCCGATCTTCGGCTCCGACTCGGCCATCTTCTAAAGCTCGAGAACTACATACTGGCTCGAGGCCTCCCCATATCCCATGATGCCTGGCGCTAGAAACCCAGATCTCGTTTGCCGCTTCTGCTGTGAGGTTGCTCTACTGGCTCAGGTCGTATAAAACTTTTATATTGTGTCTTTTTCTGTCTTAAAACTAGTTATTTTTAGCATAGAAATTATCGTTAGCTAGATCTTTGGTAATTATAGTGTGTTCGTGTCTGAATCCTTGTCTTTTCCCCTCAGAAACTCATTTTTATGTAGAGTTTCCCCTCTCCCCTTTCTCTTTTCTCTTAAGGTTCTCCGTTAGAAGATAACCTTACATCTAGAAGGTGTCCATTTAACTTAGAGGATAACCTTTTTTTCTTTCCATCTCCCTTTAACTTTTTTTTTTTTTTTTTAAGTTAGTTAGTTAGTTTTGCTATAGTTCAGTACAGTTTTTGTAGTGTAGTGGTTCTGGTAACTGTAGCATATTTTATTATGATTTGTTACCTTAACCTTTTGCTGTGTGTGTTTTTTTCCTTGTTTTTTTTTCTTCTGTTAGGATGTCCAAGGATCCTAAGCCGTCCGGATTCAAGAAGTGACTCATGCTGTCAGAAGATGTCTTTGACAGATGGTCACACTTCTTGTGTTTATTGCCTGGGCGCCGTGCACCTGCAGGACTCTTGTTCGATTTGCCATGCGTTCAGTCCAAGAGTCCTGCAGGAGCGCAAAAACAAATTGATCTGAAGTAGGGACTTCATTTGTCATCAACCTATGGGTCTTGGATCCGATATCGGATCCGAGCCAGCAACTTGTTTCAAGCTAATGGATCCGAGCTCCTAGCTCCTCCCCTCACCCATAATCCCCTGCCAACCCTCCATGACCCCAGATCTAGTTTGCCGCGCTTGTGGATAGCTGGGTTCCTTTGAGCTCGACTAGTAATCGTCAGTTAAGTGTGTTTTTTCTGTCAAACTTTCTCCTTTTTTACAAAAATATAAAGTGTGTAAGTGTTAGGTATCCTGTAGTGTAAAAATATTTTTCTTTTAATTAGTTTTTCCCTCCCTTCGCTGGTAGTTATTGAGTGTGTGTGTGTGTGTGTGTGTGTGTGTGTGTGTGTGTGTGTGTGTGTGTGTGTTGTGTTGTGTTGTGTTTTGGGGCCTGTGTGTTTGTGTAACACTACCTTTTCTTTTAAGTATGGCTGAGGCCCCAAAAGCCATTTTTTCTAAATGTACCGAGTGTGGTCATAAGCTCTCCCCGGCTGATGGCCACACTCAGTGCGTTCGGTGCCTTGGGGTTGAACACCTCACCTCAGGCTGTACCATTTGTGCAGCGTTCAACCCCAGGGCACTGAAAGAGCGGAGGTCGAAGCTGGTCTTGGCGGGACTTTTACCCCCGGACTTGGCTCCGGCCTCCGCTGCTCCCGTGGCACTACCACAGGCTGTGGTTGCTGCCACTCCTGCCCCCCCTTCTTTCGGCCGGGACTCAACCTCCCGCTAAAGCGCCAGAGGACAGGGAGGCCAGGAGGGAGAAACGGAGGGAGTAGCACCACAAGCGGCGGGCCGAGGCCGCTTCGGCCCCGCCAGCTAAGCGGGCTTCTCCCTCCACTGCTTCTAGGTCTCCTCCTCGGCTCCGATCCCCTTGTTTCTCCCCAGGGCCCGAGGAGGAGGAGGCCCGATCTCCATCGAGGTCATCGAGGCGGCATTCCAGGCCTGCCTCGGTGGCCTCTTCGAGATCGACGTTCAGCATGTCTGATGCAGACTTGGACCGGATGATGCAAAGGTTCATCCAGGCCCAGCTGCAGATGGGAGTGCTCTTGCCCCCCCCCCCCTTCGGGGGGGGAGCTAGACACCTTTTTTCCATCCTATTGCTCCTTCTCCGACCCACTATCCAGGCTCGGAGCTGAGCAGCGTTGGAGCCGGGGGTGGGTCGGCGCCGACAGTACTTCGGATCCAACCCTGCCCTCGAGCCTGTCAGATCCAACCTCTCGGAGCCGTGGCCCGAGCTTCGGATCCAAGGGATTCAGTGTGCCTTCGGCTCCGTCCAGGTCGGAGCGCACTGGTCATTCGGATCCGATGGTCTCGGTGCCGGTTCCGATCCCTTCATTTGATCCGAGTGGGAGCCGACTCTCGGAGCCCAGAGAGAGTGGTTCCCCTTCGGCCTTCGATGTAGTGGAGAGGGCTCTGTTGAGAGCATCCGGACCCCTGGCCCTTGTCTCGACTCCACCCTGCACTCCCTCTCTGCTGGGCCAGGCTTCCATCACCCGGCCAAAGGGACAGCCTGCTTCAATGTCCCAGATGGTTCCATTGGAACAGGATGTTGCTGGTGAGGCCTCCTCGGACAGCCCCCCCGAGGAAGTGCCCCGCAAGCATAAGTGCAAGAGGAGGCACGTGGACTCCCCTGAGTCCTTAACTGAGGACACGGACTTGGATGAAGGGGAAGGCACCCCAAGATCACCCCCTGAGGATGTCTCCTTTGGAGACATCATGGAGATGCTGAGGATCAGAGGTGGGTGGTCTGCCCCCAAGTCTTCCCTCGACGAGTCCGTGTGTCTGGAGGCATTCGAAGCAGGCCCGTCTACCTCTTGGGTGTCCCCTCTGGCCGACCCCTTGGTGGACCTTATTACCACCAGGGCGTGGAAGGATCCGGACACCGTGGAGCCAATACCCAAACGCCCGGATAGAATACTAAGCCCCCCCTCAGACCGGTCGCACTGGAGCAAGGGTCCCCCCGTAGATGCCATGTCGACGGCGGCAGCCACGAAGAGGGAACTAGCTCAGGAGAGCCCCTCAGTCCATCCACCGAGCAAGGAGTCCCGCTCGATGGACCGCTTAGGGAAGCAAGTTTTTAGTTCAGCGACCTTCTCGGTAAGGTCTCTGAACTATATGGCACATGTCATCAGGATGCAGCGGGATCTTATCAAAGAATACGCTGCCCCCCCCCCCCGAGTCCATGTCGGCGGAGGACCAACAATTGTACTCCACCCAAATGGCCACTCTGAGATCCATTTCAAATACCTCTATGCGGCTATTGTCCCACGCCACCGAGGGAGCCGCTAGGGCTAACGGAGCAGGCCTAGTCATGAGACGTCAGGCCTGGCTACGTCATTGTGACTTTGCGGAGCCCTTTAAAGTGTCTTTTGCGAATGCCCCTTTCGATGGTTCTGCCCTGTTTGGCAAAACGGTTTGCGAGACACTTGTCCAGAGCGAGAAGGACGGGAAGATGTTGTCTGCCATCTGAGTCCGCTTCTCTGCGCCCCAGCGGTCCTTTTCGAAGAACCAAAAGGGTCATAAGAAGATGTGGTTCCGGAAATTGCAATATTCCCAACCCGCTCCGGACAACCAGTCCTTCCATGGCAGAGGACAGGGAGGATGCCGCCCTAGGGGCAGAGGGGCTCCGAGAAACTTTGGGTCCAGAGAACCTTTCTCTGAACGGCCCACGCAGCAGCCATGAAGGGTTGCCCGACTGCTCCATTCTGGAGGCAGTCGGGGGGCGCTTCTCAGGGCACCTAGCGGCATGGGAGTCCATCACGACAGACCGCTGGGTGCTTCGAATTATATCCAGAGGGTACAAAATACCATTACTTCATGTCCCCAAATTCAAGAACCTCCCCGATGTACCACCTGATCAGAGGGAGGCTGCAGCCGCAGAAATTCAGCAGCTGTTAAGAATAAGAGCCATCCAGCCCGTCCCCCAAGATCAGCTCGGATTAGGGTTCTACTCCAGGTTCTTTTTGGTGCCAAAAAAGACGGGGGACTTGAGACCGATTCTAGACCTTTGCCACTTGAACCTGTCTGTAACCAAGGAAAAATTCCGAATGGTCACTCTTCAATCTATTCTCCCCCTACTAAGGGAGAACGATTGGATGTGCTCTGTAGACCTCAAGGATGCGTACTACCACATTCTAATGGACAGACGATCCAGGAGGTTCCTCCGCTTCCGGCTGGGAGCCAGTCACTACCAGTTCAGGGTCCTTCCCTTTGGTCTCACCACAGCCCCCAGGGTGTTCACCAAGGTATTAGCAGTGATTGCGGCCCACCTGAGATTCCAGGGAATACAGGTCTTTCCGTACCTGGACGACTGGCTCCTGACCGCCCCAACAAGGCACCTACTTTGCTCAGCCAGAGATTTCTTTCTCCGCCTAGCCCCACAGTTAGGCATCACCATCAATGCCGACAAATCCCTTCTGGCCCCGACACAAGCCATAGAATTCATAGGAGCCAGAATAGACACCAGAGAGCTATGAGCCTTTCTAATGTCCAAAAGACTTCGGAATTTGCAACTCCATGTGCGGGCTATCCTCCAGTCAGAGACCCCACCATCAGAATTGGTCCTGAGGGCACTGGGCTCCATGGCGGCTGCGATAACGCTCCTTCCATGCGCCTGTCTGAACATGCGGGTACTGCAATGGACCCTTCTAGTACTATGGTCCTTTCTGCCTTTTCCTCTTCATCACCCCATTGCTATCAGCAAGACTTGCAGGAGGGCTTTATTATGGTGGCTCCATGCTTCAGACCTCCATACGGGCCAACCCTTCTGCACCTCTCCCCCTCTCACCACGTGTGACCACGGACGCCTCCCGCCCCAGATGGTGGGGGCATTATTCAGGCAGGACGGTCCAAGGCACGTGGAACGATAGAGACCTCCCTGCATATCAACGTTCTGGAGATGAGAGCGGTGCTGTACGCGTTGCAAGCACTTCAGACTCTCCTCCCCGTAGGAACGATTGCAATTCAGTCGGACAACATGTCAGTTGTCTGGTACATCAACAAACAGGGGGGAACCAGATCTTACCCTCTATGCCACGAAACCATGAGAGTGTGGGAATGGGCGATCTCCACCAACCGCCTTCTGATTGCAACGCACATTCCGGGGCAGACCAACATCCTAGCGGACAAACTCAGTTGCACCCTTATTACCCCGTACGAGTGGTCTCTCTACCCACTAGTAGCGAAGCAGATATTCGCAATATGGGGGCAACCCTGCTGCGATCTTTTTGCCTCTCCCTCAAACACCAAATGCGGCAATTTCTTCGCTCTGATTCCCCCTCCAGGGGAAACTCCAGGAGACGCCCTGGTGCATGCTTGGCCACCCGGTCTACTTTATGCCTATCCTCCTCTACCCGTGATGCTGCAACTCTTACAGAAAGCCTCGCGGTTGGGGAGCAGGATGATCCTCATTGCCCCATTCTGGCCTTGGCAAATTTGGTTCCCTTACCTGTGGTCTCACCTAGTGAATCCTCCTTGGATTCTGGATCCCAGTCCGGATCTAATTTCCCATCCGTCGGACTTACCGACCCGAAATCTGGACAATCTGAAGCTGACAGCTTGGTTGCTCCAGTTCCACTCCTAGTTAGGACTCCCGGTATCTCTTCACCAGTCAAAGCCATCCTTGTGGCAGCGCATAAGCCCTCCACCAGGAAAGTGTACCACAATAAATGGAAACGTTTCTCCATCTGGGCGGAGCATCATAATCTAGATCCCTTTACGGCTCCTCTTCCGTCCATATTAGACTTCCTAACCAAACTTTTTCAGGAAGGCGCTAGTTGCTCAACTGTCAAAGTGCAATTGGCGGCCATCTCACATTACCATGTGGGACATGACACAGGGCCCTTGATGTCGGCCAAGTTGTGTAAAACCTTTCTCAAGGGCACCTTTTTGCTTAGACCCCCTATAAAAGAAGCCGTACCACCTTGGGATCTTTCACTAGTTCTTCAAGCCCTGACTGCTCCACCTTTTGAACCTGCTGCTTCAGTAGATCTCAAATTCTTGTCCTGGAAAACAGCATTCCTTGTAGCCATTACTTCTGCGAAAAGAGTTTCGGAGCTTCAAGCTCTTTCTGTGAAGCCTCCTTATTTGATCTTTCACCCGGACAGAGTGTACTTTAGGATCAATCCCTCTTTCCTTTCCAAAATAGCATCAGAAACCAATATAAATCAATCCATAAATTTACCGGTTTTCTTTCCTAAATATCAGAATAAAGGAGAGTACAAGTTGCACTCATTAGATGTTCATAGGCAGCTACGTTTTTATACTCCTAGAACGGCTGGTCATAGACAATCCGACCAGCTGTTCGTTTCTTTTGCCAAATTTAATTTGGGGAAAGCAATATCAAAAGTATCTCTATCACGCTGGATTTCACAATGTATCCTATTAGCATACCAAGCCTCTGGGAGACCCGCACCTGAAGGAGTTTGCGCACATTCCACTCTCTCCATCTCTACTTCTGCGGCCTTCAAGTCTAGAGTCCCATTGGATGATATTTGTTTGGCAGCCACTTGGGCTTCATCTCATACCTTTATTAACCACTGCAAACTGGACGTGATTTCTAGAGGGAGAGCATCCTTTGGCTCTGCGGTGCTTCGCAATATCCTTCCATGATGGCCACCCAAGGTTCAGGTAGCTGGGGACTCTGTCCCACAGGTTGCTGACAAATGAAGTCCCTACTTCAGATTAAGAAGTTATGTACTCACCATAACATTCTATCTGTGTAGGTAGCTTCATTTGTCTGCAACCATCCCCCCCTTCTTCCCCCTGGCTTTCTTCGGATCTATCTTAGTTGGATACCCTTTTTGGGTACATATTGAGGGGCAAACTCGATCTGAGTTCATGGAGGGTTGGCAGGGGATTATGTGTGAGGGGAGGAGCTGGGAGCTCGGATCCATTAGCTTGAAACAAGTTGCCGGCTCGGATCCGATATCGGATCCAAGACCCACAGGTTGCAGACAAATGAAGCTACCTACTCAGATGGAATGTTATGGTGAGTACATAACTTCTTATTTTCTGCTTGTACTGTGGTTTCATTCTGGGTGGTGATAGGATGCTGCTCAGGGCTAGAGTCATACCCGCCTGGGCTACATAATCTGAGAGTTCCTCCATGTCTGTTTTCATGTAGTCCAGGGAGGTACGTCTCGGGTCATTCACACCCACATAAACAATGACAGTCATATTTGTACCTGTTATTGAGGGACCTGAGTGTGTGCGTTATGTGCTGGATCCTGGTGCCTGACAGGCAGCTGACTGTTACTTTCTCCTTATTCAACCTAGTGAGTGGGACATCGGTGTGCCTCACTATCGAGTCACCTATGACTAGTGTATTGGGCATGCTGTTTTGCTACAGGGGGTTTTGGTTGAGTGGCACACTGTATAGGAGAGTTGTGTCTCGTGATTAGCATTGTGGTGGTCAAGTGCTTTTCTGCCTTGGAGGTCTCTGCTGTCTGGTTAGATTTTTATTGAGAGCCTCCGCGAAGGTGGGTATGTGGTTTGTGTTTTTATGTGAAAGCAATGCTGGTGTGTGTTCTGTAGGGCTGTGTTCCATGTGGTGTGGTGCAAGTGTTAACCTTCTCCTCTTGACCAGCTTTTTTGGTCTTGGCTGGAGAGTGCGTGGCTTCCAATTTGGATATATAAGTGCATCTCTAAAGTCTGAGTGTTGGGGGGGTAAGAGGAGAGGGTTGTCAGTGTACATGAGGCAGTTGCTACTTTGCCTCAGGATGCCCAAGTTCACCAGGTTAATAGGAGAAAGCACAGGGAACTGACCTTTAGACATGCCTGGAGGGATTGGCATTAAGTACTGGATCTGTTTCCTTGAATGTTTAGTGCTGGTAGCACTTTTGTGTACTACAATAATTGCTAGAAGAAGTCTGATAAAGTGCTAAACTAACAAGCTAGTAATAGTGCAGGAGAGGAGAGAACTAGCAGATCTAAAGGAAAAATTGAAGAGCAGACTTTGGCACTACTCAGAAGTTTATAAACAATCTTGGATACAGCAAATCTGTATCTGGATTGTTAGAGGCAGCAAACAAGATTTGAGGTAACACAAGGTGCATCATGGGATAGGGACTTGGCCTCGAGCTGTCTGAAGACCTCAAGCTTTGTAGTTGGCCGACTCGGTGTACAATGAGTAATCATTCTCCACAAACGCTCTGTCACCTACTTTTAGTATTTTTATCCTTTTGCCACATTTTTGACAAAATAAATTCTTTCTGCTGGTAGGATTTCATCCTTACTATTAAAGGTCTAAGTTGCTTTATTTTCGCTAGATTTGGAGCATACTGTATGCCAGTTCAGCTAATAAATCCTGCTGTGGGAATACCATTCCAGCTGCTTATTTGTGCCTTTTGAACTTAATGCAGTCTGTTCTTTCCAGCTTCTTTGGTATAGCTGAAAATCTCAAAGTTTTCCCAGTGTGGTCTGTCCTCTAATTCTATTTTTTGAAACATCTCTTATTGAGCAATCTCATATTCAGCCAGCCTTTTCATTTCGACCTGTGACGTATCATCTCATCTGAATATCTGTTTAAAGCTTCTGTTTGTTCCAGCCTTTTGTTTGTGTTAATATACTTTATCAGTGTTTTGTTTATTTTAAATCAGGTCTGTATGCAGTTGTCTTATATCATCCTGTAGGTTACTGGAAGTCGTGTCTGAAGGTTGCATTACTTTTTGGTGAACAGCTGCAGAACTCTCCCTAGTCACTGTTTCTTCCTCACTTTTTGTAGCTGATTTTTCCCGTTCTTCTATATTTCTTGATTATTGGCATCCAGGGAGTGTACTTAACTAGCCACTTACTGAAATTCACCCATAAACACAAGTCTACTGGCCTTCTCTGCTAAGTTTCTGATTTCACACTGGGAGAGCTAAAAACAAGCTGTTACTCAGTGTGCAGGCATCTTGGAACTCCAGTTTGTTTCTTATTGACAAAATTCGGGACAGTAGAATTAAGACAGGATGGCATCTCACTTTAATTGAGGAGAAATCTTGGATTATATTGGGTAGGTTATTCTCACCTGGCCTTAATGAACATTGTTACAGCTTGTCAAATGATTCAGGTACTATTTAGCAATTTAATTGGATTTTTATATACACCAAAGGCTATAATACTGAAACCGGCATGTATGTATTGATTTAAAACTTCACTTGAGTGCTGGCCAGTTTTGACATTGGATTTCTTTTTGGCTGTTGCACCTTGCCCTTTGTGCAGAACTTGTACTTGTTACAAGTCTGGAATATCATTTTATAGGGCAGTAAACTCTACCTGAAGGGTTAGAGGAGTGGGACATTATGGGAGAGTGAGGAGCTTGAGGCTCGGATTGCAAGTCTTGAAGTGGCAGAGTCGGATCAGAGACTGGATCCATAGAGCCAGTAGTGAGGCAGAATGAAACTGGACAACACTGATGCCAAGTAATATGTAGTACATAACTTCTATTTCTGGTGTCATTGTAAGGGGGTGCAATATTTCTGTATGGAAAATGGTCTACAAACCACAGTGCTTTGCCAGGGATGGTCTGCACCTCTGCCCTATAGGCTTTTGAATATTAGCTAGAACATTGTCTTCCCCATAGTGCCTTTTTTAGGCAATGCCAAGCTGAAAGTACTTCCAATGTCAAAATCAAAATCTAAAGGTATTGCTACGCAATGCTAACAGTCTAACCAAAAAAAACCCCTCCACTTCCTAGAAGGTCTTCACCCTAGAGAATGCGGACGTATGCATGGTCACTGAAGCGTGGTTCAAAGCTGCAGAAAGCACACTGAGAGTGCAAGGTTATAATGCATTCCACCCATTTAGACCAGCTACTACACAGGAACTAAAGGTGGCCTCAATTGACATCAAAAATATACCTGTTCCATGTTCAAATCACTATATGTACAATCCAGTCCAACTTCTTTGCAAGCTATAGGTCCCCTTCATGACCCAGGAAACTCATACCATGCATTTAAGCTTGCTGGAAACTCTCACCACCATCCAACCCAATACTATATTCATGGGTAACTTTAATTACCCCACTATTAACTGGGAATCCTATGACAACAAACATACAGGCACAGATTCCTGGATGTTGTAAACAAACACCCTGGACCAGATTGCCAGTACACCAGCCAGAGGTGCAACCATACTGGATGTAGTCCTCACTAATATGGAAGAGAGCTGCAACCCCCTAGTATAACCTTTTCCATGATAATGTCAAACCACAAAATGGTCTCCTCTTGAATTAATAGTAATAAATAAAAAGAAACACCGGACCCCCAGCTAACCCTGGAATATTCAGGAGCTACTTGAGGGTTAACTTCTGCTGTTAAATGATAACCTGACAAAATGTCAAGCCCACAAACTCTGAGAACACTGTCTATGCAGAACTATTAACAAAAACCCTATACAAGCATGTTACAGCTACTTAGAGGCAGCTGTACCCACCAGGAAGTACAGGACTAACAAAACAAGCTGCCCTGTTGGAATCGCAGTCAATAGTCTGTGTAACAGAAGGAAGAGAATCATGGCAAAAATTAGGAGAGGCAGCACCCAGCAGGATAAAAACACTCTTCCGACCAAGTAAAGTCTACCAAAGCCAAATTTGAGGTAACCACAAGCATATTTAGATATGTCTGCAACCTCAAAGGCAATACACAGTTATGTGCAGAGCTCATTGTAGCCACCTGTACTAAGCCTAAAGATATGTCAGACCTACTGGCTGACAAATTCAGCTCCAACTTTACCCCTTTTCCCCATCAACCTTCCCTCAGGAAATACCATCAAATATAACTCTCCCTCCTACCACTAGGGAACGGGTCCTTAATGCTTTCTAAAGCTATGAACACTGCATCAGTGGGCCCAGACAGTATCCCAGGATGAATTCTGAATAGAATGAAATGACCTATCAGGCACTCTGGAATTGCTGTTCAGCTGTAGCCTCCAACGCTGTTACCTCATGAACTTAGAACAGCCATCCCTCTGCACAAAGATGGGCCATCTACAAACCCTGGAAAGCACAGACTCATAAGTCTCAATAGTCTTGTATGCAAAGCCATGGAAAGAATTATCGTGGAAATGATAAGTGATGTAGTAAACCTTCAGACACTGGACCCAGTCCAGTTTAGTTTCACTAAGGGCAAGTCACACCTACTCAACCTGGTCGACTTCTTTGAGAATGTCAGTGAAGCAACGGATGAAGGCAAAATTGTTCACACTGCCTACCTTGACCTGACCAAGGCATTTGAGATAATACCCCACTCTGGCATTGACAAACTTGGGAGGGTAGGTACAAACCTGTACGTCACCTGTTGGATAGACAGCTGGCTCACAGACAGGACCCAGGAAGTTGAGAATTGGGGAGTCCACCTTCTCTTGTGACTGGCCTCTTTGTAGAGTCCCTCTGGTATATGTCATTGGACCACACATTTTTGATTACTTCTCTGAAGTAAAGGCCAATGGTCTGGTAACTGTCCTTGACAAGAAACCCCCATAGAGTTGACACAGTAGTCGGGGACTTGGACACAAGACAGTAATCTAGCCTTTGACCATCACTTGTCTACAGTAGTGAGGAAATCTATGTTCAACTTCTAAACAAAGGTATGGCATCTAGGTCCAAGGAAGTCCTTTTTCCACTGTTACTTTCTTCAGACTTGTCATTGAGGTAACAGTGCCCCACTTGGTATGTATCTTACCAGGCATATCCAAGAATTGGAGAATCCACAGAGATTCAACACTAAATGAATACGGGGTGTAAGTAAAATGTCGTATGCCGACTGCCTCAAGGCCCTATCCCGTGTATTCTGTCTTCTACCAACTTAGGGGAGAGCTATGCCTGGCATACAGGGCATTCAGACCCCACTCTGATGGACCTCTTGCATATCCACAAAACAAACCGTGGCAGAATTGCCTGTCCTAAAGACTTAAACATTGCCTGTGATATAAAATAGGACCAGCTGGAGAGATAGGTGTACATGTGAAGCAGAGTTCCTCCAATGCAAAAATTCATCCATGGTTTGGCACCTGTCTATTGGACACAGGCAACCTGTAAATAGTTAATTTCCCAGGCCCCTGCTTGCACTTATCAAGAGTGCCAGAACTTGTCAGACTTGGCATGCATGGCTAGGCTTAAAAAGGCCCTTGTCTAGCCTAGTAAATGCCTATGAACCGAAAAGGATGCAAGACCTAACTGGGTGGACAGACTCCAAGCCCTGTCTCTGTACTCTACAGACTACCAAGAGATAACCTGTCTTGTACATAGTTATTTAAGATGTTATGTATAAATACTATGGAATTCATTCAAATGTATTTGAAAAATAAAATAATTTGAGAAAAAGAGATGACCTGTCTGGCATACTAGGTATCTTCTACCCTGCTGCTTGCTGTTCCTGTTGCACATAAGCAAATCAAATAGAATCAGGTATATTGGATTTGGGGACCTAGGTTTCTGCAGCATCAGCAGAACAGTTTAGAGGGACATGTTGGCAGAGGATACATTTGCTCTGGAACAGACTCCTCATCCCTATAAAACAAGGTTCATTCATGTCTGTATTGAAGTGCATGTCGGCTCCATAGGTAGCCAGTAAGCTTTACCCCAGGACTGCCCATTGTACTACCAATAGATAGTTTGCTCTGTCCTTCTCATGGGTCCTCTCAAATTATCTATGGTATGATCACAGTTATTCTTAAGGCCAGCAGAACACCAAATGGAATGGGTTAATTCAAACACCAAAATGGAAATTAGGCTAGGCTTAAAATGGCCTGCAAGCGCAATTGGCCCAGTACTTGCCTATGAACCTATAACATTTATAAAGAAATGTATATGTATCTATATGGCCACTAGATGTTACTGTTATACATGTGTAACTTAATATGTTTATAGGGTCTTCGGTTTATACTAGGTTGTTGACCACCAGGGTGTTTATAAGCAGAGACATACAACTCAGTCCAGTTTTCCCCTAGAGTACCTTGCTTACCTATATGGTGAGGGTATGTTAAAGAATTCTGTATATGGGGTATGTTTGGCATTAACTTACTGACACCCTTTGCCCATTAGAGACCTGGGGTCATACCAAGTATGAATTTAGTTTCCCTTTCAGTGATCAAGGTTTTGTTTGAAAAGGGTCAGGGATGAACTCTTTCATGGATGGGGTGCCTTTTCCATAGTGGTGGGGATCCTCTGATCTCTGTAGCATGATTTGTCATAGACAAAATTCAGGTCTTTGGATCTAGTGTTCCCGGTGCTATTTATTTTGTGGATGTGCTGTAGTTCTTGGAGCTCTATCCGAGGTTCCCTTATATGCTTGGCATAGATCACCTCCTCCAGTGACCTGTAGGAGACTGAGTAAAGACAGGGCCTTAAAGGGAATGTGATCTGTGTAGGTAATATACCCTGGATTTTCCTGTTGAGAAACATTTGGCATTCCATCTGTTGCAGGTGGTTAAATGAAGGGTCTGATAAGAGCTGAGTAGTGGTATAACTTCCTTGACCCTAGCTGCTGTACCGTTGCTTATGAGTTGGATAACAGAAATGATTTTCTTACTGTCTTGGCTACGTGTTGGTCAAACACCAAATTACTGTCTACATATTTTCCAAATCCCTAACTACCAGGTCAGCTCTTTGATGTTTTATCAATGGAGTAATCAGGGTGGGTGACTTCCCAAAGGGCACTTTAATGCATTTCTTCATGTTGAGTGACTCCATGGCTTTGGCACCAGTCATTTGATTGCATCAGATCCTCTTGTAGGATGTGTGTGTCATGTCCTGTTTAAGTGGCAGGGCTAGAAGGGAGACTGTAGACTGATCAGCAGTCTCAACTTTGGGGTTCAAATTAGGGAGTGGGTAATTTCAAGTATTTTATACTGAATTATTTGGGAGGACTCTTTTTTTTCCCCCTAAAAATCTACATTTTTAAAGTAGTTAAACATGTGTGAAAGGGTATAGTTCAAAGGACTGAAAACATATTTAATGCAGGGGGCAAGCGTCCCTGCATCTCTCAAGTGGGGAACTGTGCCCTCACACCTCATGCTAATTGTATGTACCAACTCAAAGATCGCACAACAATAAAGGGTCAAATTCCATCCTTCAGTATTTTGAGTTTTCAGTCTTTTGGTCTGTCAGTATTTTGAGAGTCTGTCTTTCGGTCTGTCAGTATTCTGAAGTAGACCCTTGGCAAAACAGAGCTGTCTTTAAGTGCACTAGTACTGCTGTCTCCAAAGATAACGCTACATCTGCTGCAGCAGGATTAATAGTTTACTCTTAGGATTCCTTTTCTGGAACAGAAAAGGTGTGCCATTTTTCACCTGTAGAATGAAAGTCTGTGTGAATAACATCAAGACACTCCAGATATCTGATACTTAATGTGCAATTAGCATTTTTCAGTGTTGAAGGTTGACTTGCCCTGCAGCTGTTCTGGAGCACTGTTGGTTAATGGTTTGTGACCAGAAATGAAAATTGGGAAGAATTGTATCTCATATTGGTATAAAGATTTGAAACCCATTTTACTAGTGTTGAGCTGAGTCTTCCTCTGCAGTTATATTTAGGAGAAAGAACAAGTATTTTCAAAAAATTATCATAGCAAAAATTCTGTTTCTTTCCTCTTAATAAAAAGCCTGGATTACAGAAAACTGTCACTTGCAGTCTTGAGTTGCTTTTACTGCCACCAGTAAATCAAACAAAAGGAAGAGTAAAGCTGCCAAACATCTTTTATTTCTGGAGATGCTGTTTGCAAGTTTGTATAGCCTTTCAGTCCACATAGCCAAGCAGCAAACAGTCTTGAATGGATGAACTTACCAGGGCGGTACAAATCCCTGCTCCCGCCGCCTATGTAAATTGGTGTATTGGCTTGTGCATGTTCAGCAAATCAGTACAAATCAAAATGTTTTTAGCATTTTTAAACTTGCCTACTCTACTCATGGAGGTATATTGGAAGAACACAATGTTTTTCTTGGTATCCCTTATGCTTTTAGGGTATCTGAGGTGAATATTAAGCTGTTCATTCTTAATATGAAAATGTAAAGCTGTGGATGATGTACGTGAGGTAAAACCTGTATTCTAATATAGCCCTTGTTTTTTTTTGGTCAACAGGTGTACAGACTGCAGTGTGATTCCAGCTCCGTAGTCGTTCAGAATTGTGTGAACAGGCCTTGCCATATAAAAAGCCAACTGCAAAACATTCCTTTGGAACATAAAGGACATCTTCCAGAAAACTGAACTAGAAATGTATTCAGTAGTTTGTGGAAAGTCAAATCAGTACAGATAAATTAAGGTAGAATGTTTCACAGGGGCATCTTAACACTTGGAAAAGGTCAAAATGATATCTTGGCATCATATCCCAGAACTTTTACCAGATAGAAAACTGAGTTTGTACTAGAGCAGATATGTCAACTTGGTATTGCTTCAGAATGTCCACACTTGCAGGTGCTGAGCAGAGATACTTTGCAGACTTCCAAGATTGAAGTTAAATTGATATCATTAACATTAAAGTATGCTCTGAATTTATGGATGGGAGAGTTTAGAATTTATAAACACTAAATGTCACAAGAACATGGAAAAACCGTAGATGTGCCACTAGCCACAGGAATTGGAAAAAAATACCAGACAATACTATTACTGCAGTGTTTAATATAAGACTCAGTACTACATGGTTGATGCAGTGGAAACTCCAAACTTTTTATAGTGTACAAATAGCAGTGAAACACTGCAAAATGCAAACCTTGAAGTGTTACAGAAACTTGAGTCTGTCAGTCTCAGACTGGAGACACTTGAAGCAAGTAAAGCAGATATTCTCCAAAAACAAATGGAGCATTAATTGAAATAGCTAGTGATTGCAGTGGCTTATATACTGTCTACTTACAAGTAGAAAGTGAATTTTGTGTGGAACACTTGGACAGTATTGCAGGTGCTATGAGCAGTAACTGGACTCAAACTTCTGGACTTGTATAAATGTTAACCAGTACAGGTAACCAGTCTCAAATCCCAGAAGGGAGCAGTCCTGGGTACATTAGTTCTGCTAAGGAGAGCACTCCTGAGCTTGAAATACAAGCAAATTTTTTTTAGGAATCCTGTCTGAGATGGCATCCTTTTTCATGTCACTGTATTAAACATTAAATGTTTGTAAGAAACGAGACTAACCATCTAAACTTGTCGTGTAGGTTTTAAAAAACACAATGGTAAGAGGCTATGCAACACTGGATGGAGAAACCTTCTTAAATATCTGATATTAAAGATGAGAAAAGCTATGCACACTGGACTGACTGAAACTTTATGCCACATGTAACAAATTTCGGAGTACTTCCAGTTAACTGCCTTGGACAAACTCTTTACGTATGCCATGACTGAAGAGCTTCATACAGAAGGATGACTGAAAGACTTTGGTTAAGTCGACCCATACTGATGGTAGGGAATCAAACCCAAATAATATGAATTACATTGGCAGTGAGTGGAGACCATGTTCCACATTTACTGTGCTGTAGTTACCTGCAAAACTCTTGGTAATTCAGGAAGTTAATTGACACCACAAAAATAAATGGTATACATTTGTACTCTTTGCTAAGACTAACATTTGTCTCAAATCAAACCAATGACTCTCCTGTCAAAAATGGAGATCAGGCAGAAACGTGAAGTAGGTAATGCATGTTTAACTCTAGTAAGATAAAAGCCATTTTCATCCCGCAGAATGTACTTTGTTCATAGGAACACTTGTAAAAAGAGGCCTCCAAAGAAAAGTAAACATTCCAGTTGGGATATAGCAGTCAGCGGTAAACATGACCCGTGGAACCAAGATGAGGTCCAAGTCTTGAAATACAGATGAAACAAGCTGATATTTCTGCATTCCATAACACCATTGAGTTGAATAGAAAAACACAACCAAAGCAATAACCTGGGCAGGCAGTCTGAGAATTGCTGTTCTATACCTCTAACAAACCAACAGAGCTGTTGATCATCACTGAAAGAAGAGGGCTGAAAGTGCTTGCAACTTTATGAAAAGGATTGTTGTATGTAATAAAGATCCCATCACAGCAGGCAGAAAATTAACTTGTGGAATTGTCATATGGTGCATCACCAACATGGGAAATAGAAATTCAAATTCCTTTTTCTGTAGTCCAGTTATATTACATGCGCTGCCGAAGCAAAAATTTTCTCATACTTTAAAGTGATATGCCTGCCTGAGCCAGTAATTTACTGTACATCCAAAGACTGGACAACCTGTGACTAAACTGAAAGCACATCTCTCATTCGTTTTGGTAAAATGAAACCTGCATTAGCCCTATTTGTTGGGATCACTGCTTCTAGAGTTGTATTGATGTGCTCAGATTGCAACTTCGCACAGTCTAGATTCCCTGATGCTGGTGGTACGGAAGTGCTGATCCACATCTGAATGAATCACTTGGGATAGACCTGTATATTGGATTCCCTAGAGATTGTATTCTTTGGCACTAGATTTGAGTTCAGTAGTTGGTGTTTCAGATGGCTGAAGCTAATGCCATCAACTGTCGGCCACTGTTATCACCTGGAAGGAGTGCCACATTGAGCAGATCACAGTTCCCACTAGTAAGAGTTTTTTTACTGGCATTGCATACAAATTAAAAGGCAGTTATTCTAAGTACTGCAGATCAGGAACACCGGCAGTATGTATACTTTGGAACTAACGCATGTATAGCAGACTTCTGTTTGGTCAGAAATTCATTTACAGCAGTAAAATATAATGCACAAAAATTGTATGGCACAAAGGACCCTCTTCAGTTGAAGCCAGATTAGAAAGTTCCAAAAATAGAGGAAAAGTTCAGTAGCATTATCCACTTGCAGTTAAAGTGGATATAAATGTACAAGATGACACTTGAAGCTGGCAGATTAGATTTCAGTTGAAGCATGGGGAAATTGTTCTATAGCTGAGCTGCAAAAATGGGGACAGATCATAGCAAATGGGGTAAGAATTCATTAAGCAAAACTTTAGAACAACTTTTTCATTGCTTATGTTTTACCCTTGATACATTAAGCAGCCAGTGTAACAAACACGTGGATTCTTTTGAAATGTGCAGTGATATTCTGTTTCCTGTATGAATGTTAAATCTATGTAATTGACAGACATTTGAAGTTTATAAATGATCTACAGAAGGCTTTCGTCTTGAATGTTCGGAAGCAATGTCCATCCAGAGAAACATGAAATATGAAGAGTAAACACCAAAGGAGGACAAGATAGAATTACTAGAGGAGTGGGATGCATGTAAATTTCTAGCAACAGGTAAAGGATCTGGCCATTAAAGATTAAGCCGAAATATTTCAGAACAGTAAAGTTTGTGATGAAAACAACTTTGACCATTAAAAACTGACATTACTGTCAGTGTGGATGATTTGCAAGGAAAGAGCGTGGTCATTTGAACCATCAGAAAAGTGCTTTTCCTAACAAAATAGAATTGGTATTTCGCAGTTTGACAAGTCATATTTACTTACTCAGATTCAGGAGCCGCCTTTGATAAAAACAAGCCTTGGGCAGTGTCTGTTCTCAGAATGCAACATTAATTTTATGAAAAGTAAAGATGGATATCGGCAGCAGATATGAATGAACTGGTAACAGCATGCACAAAAGTAAAATATAAAAGGAACATTGTAAAGTTCAAGGAATATATTGATATCTGAAATCTGTAGAATAGGCATCTTAACCAGATTTGTGACCGGTTAAGAAAAGGAGATGTTGAGCTACAGATAAAATAGTTCTCAAGACAGAGGTACAGGATAGTTCGGTAATTTCCAGAAAATGCAGATTCTGTAATACAAATTGGAAATAGGCTGCAAAATCAATCAGTATTACAGAAAGTTTGCATAGAAGAGGGCACCGTTTACGGTGTCTAATACCGTCTTAAACTGTATCTTCATGTAAAAACATTGAAAGCATGAATCCCAAGGATTTGGAAGTGACCGTTTGTGATTAGCCAGTACCAAGAGATTAGTACAACCAGGAAAAGCATATATTGTAGTATTATTGAAAGACATGCAACTATAGTGTCCTTGGTAATGCAATATAGTTGCACACCAAGGCATAGGTAGACTGGTTTAGAGCAAGAACAGTGATAATTCCATTAGTACTGTGGCTGCCAGTAACATTAAAGGACAGCAAAGCATGCTTCAGGTGTTGGCAGGAACAGTAGCTTAAGGCAGCAGGGAAGCAGAGTGTATTGTTATACCGCAACAGTTACAGCATTAAATGTTCTTCCATTGAACATGGGGGAGGAAGAAAGGACCTGTCAGCAACTGCAAATGGGAATGCTACAAGTTAGGAAGGCATGCAGAAAGTACATGCATCCAGAGAAATTGCAGTCTTGGGAAGCTGTTGGCAGAATGGTAATGCCAAAGTACTAAAAGAGGTATTCTGCCATTCCATCCACCTTTAATGTGGTCCACTGCATAAATGACCTTGTCAAAGGATGATGTGTGCCCCAAGAAGAACAGTTTGAAACATAAGCCAGGATCCTCGGAGCTGAAAACAAATTAGTCTGCATTGAACTAGTCAACATTGGATCTCATCGGGAGAGTTCTAGAGCTGCACTGAAGTCCAGGTGCTAGTTTCTTTTGTGACTATTTCCAGTTGTTAATACAAAGTCATCTTCCATGATATGCAGTGAGGAATGGATGACTTGGAACACATGTATAGTCCTTCCTGACGAGAGGATTTGTTGGGCACTCACCAAGGTGGAACACTTACTTTCAGTACTGTTTATCAGTAAATGCTGATGTCACTGAGTTGAGCACCTTCCACTGAAT
Organism: Protopterus annectens; assembly: GCF_019279795.1. Lineage (NCBI taxonomy): Eukaryota > Metazoa > Chordata > Ceratodontiformes > Protopteridae > Protopterus > Protopterus annectens. The sequence continues at coordinate 1,813,358,424 of NC_056732.1, forward strand.
GGATCTGTCTGTAGGCTTGGGTGCAGTCATCTTCATAAATTCCGATTTCTCTAAGTGCTTTTTTTCTTCAGTATCCTTAAAGTACAATTGTGAGCTTAGTGGCACTGTGTACGGTGGGATGAAACTTAAGCCAACTAGTGTCATTTACAGTATAGACTGGATGCAATGTGTTGAACAGGTCAGCATTTACATTCATTGTACAGTGATGTGACATGCTCAGTGGACACCACAGTTGTCCAAGGACTTGTGCCACCATGGCCCAGCTATGGTGAATTCCTTCAGTAATGGAGGCAAACATGGTAGCGTTTATGGATCATGAGTCCATTTTCAGTGTGAGTACCCTGGTTTGTAGTGATGGGTAGAACTTGAGTTTGGGACTGATTTAAACAGTGTTGTAGCTGTACTGTAGCTTAATGTCAGAATGTTTAAAGGGGAAAGTGGGTCTATGGAAGCTTCCTTGCTTCATTTAGATGAGCAGTGATATCCCTTTTGGATAGGGTAATGTGACGGACCTTGCAGCTGAAGGTAGTGGTGTTTCTGATAGAGTAAATGGCCCAAGTGGCAGACAATACTGAAGTTAGGCTAACACGCATGTCTATGTATAGTGTCTACACACTCCTGTTAAGAGCATGGCTTTTGGTGATGGCTGAAGATTTAGTAACTTTCAAGCTGTCAGATGTTCAGCATGCAGCTGAATGAAGGGCTAGAGTCTAGCAGTAAACCTAGATACTTGCAACTAACTGTTATACCAGTGTCTGATTGTCTATTTGTATCGATACTTGTAACTGTTTATAGCCGTGTCTGATTGCCTATTTGTGTAGTTACTTGTAACTGTTTATAGCGGTGTCAGATTGCCTATTTGTATATAGCGGTGTCAGACTGCCTATTTGTATATAGCGGTGTCAGATTGCCTATTTGTATATAGCGGTGTCAGATTGCCTATTTGTATATAGCGGTGTCAGATTGCCTATTTGTATAGACCTATTTATATAGATACTTGTAACAGTTTATAGCAGTGTCTGATTGCCTATTTGTGTAGTTACTTGTAACGGTTTATAGCAGTGTCTGAGTGCCTATTTGTATAGATACTTGTAACGGTATATATAAAGCAGCAGATTGCCTATTTGTATATAGCGGTGTCTGGTTGCCTATTTGTATAGATACTTGTAATGGTTTATAGCGGTGTCTGATTGCCTATTTGTATAGACCTATTTATATAGATACTTGTAACAGTTTATAGCAGTGTCTGATTGCCTATTTGTGTAGTTACTTGTAATGGTTTATAGCAGTGTCTGAGTGCCTATTTGTATAGATACTTGTAACGGTTTATAGCGGTGTCAGATTGCCTATTTGTATATAGCGGTGTCAGACTGCCTATTTGTATATAGCGGTGTCAGATTGCCTATTTGTATATAGCGGTGTCAGATTGCCTATTTGTGTATAGCGGTGTCTGGTTGCCTATTTGTATAGATACTTGTAATGGTTTATAGCGGTGTCTGATTGCCTATTTGTATAGACCTATTTATATAGATACTTGTAACAGTTTATAGCAGTGTCTGATTGCCTATTTGTGTAGTTACTTGTAACGGTTTATAGCAGTGTCTGAGTGCCTATTTGTTTAGATACTTGTAACGGTTTATAGCGGTGTCTGATTGCTTATTTATAATTAGATGCTCTGCATCATGTAACCTTTGGCTGGTGCCGCACAGTATAGTTGCTGTCCTTAACGTTTCTTTGTAGAAATTCTGGTGCAGGCAGCTGTAAGTTGCTCAACACCTTTCTGGACTGCACTGGTTGCTTTGACTTGTCTGTTAAATTATGTCATCAGAGTTAAGGGGAGCGGTGATTAACAAATTGAATGTTAACTGACCTAAAAAGTAGCCCTGTGGAGTATACCCAGCTGCTGGCGTTCCTGGATCTGAGGTGACGTTTTGCAGTCTGACATTGAAAGTACTTCCTTTCAGGGTGCTGTTGAACCTCTCAGTCCCCCACCAAAGAAGTTCTGCTGCTTTGACTAATGGACAAGACCCAACATTTAGAAGGTCATTGTATCATATTGTAAGAGAGAACTGCCCACTTTCCATGTTTGTATATACTGTGTAACACTGTAGCCAACCCCTGTGTCCATGCTCTAAAGTGACAGTACTAATATTTCATGACCGACATTTTTGAATACTCTTCTGATTCATGTCTAAGACCTTTGTTTTCTAATAGATGTGTAGTCAGGTTTTTTTAACTAGTGATTTTGAAATAGGAATAACTGCTGCATGCTTAAATATTGGGAATACAGTTTTTGGCAATAACTGGAGCTTATAATTTGAAAATGTAGAAAATGGTCTTTGCTAGTTTATTGCTGTAGTTCTAGAAGAACATTTGTGCAGCAGCTTCCTTACAATAGATGGTATTAATTGCTGTGGCCTGTATTAACAGGGAATTGGAGGCTAAAGATTAAATAGTGTAAAAGTGCACCGAGTTAGTGCTGGTAAAGCACACAAGTCAGTTAAAAAAAAAAAAAAAAAAAAAAAAGGGCAGTAAAACCAAGACATTTTAATAGTAAAAGTAATAAAATAGCAAATGCTTTCACTCCACACCAGGATGCTGCTTCAGACCTAATACAATCAGCCATTTAAATACAAATTCAAAAACATTTTTTGACACAGAAGGCCACGTGATAGGCTTTAAAGGGACAGCCTCAGAGACCATATCCCTTACAGCCTGTATCTCTAAAATTCAGTTACTTTCCATATGTTCAATAAAATTCTTAATGTCACCACCCCTACAATTGTAGTACCAGGAACTCAAAAGTATGTTCACTGCTCGTTGTTTGGACATGTTTATACAATGTATTAATATTGCATCTCTTAATATACAGATACTCCCCCAAGATCTTTCAACATTATATTCCTCATTCCCACATAACTATATTACATTTCTTGCACAGTGCAAGACATACAGGATTGGTACTTTTGCAGTTAGCGTAAAACGTTTAAAATTTTTTCTTGGTACCAGGGTGAATGAACCACAAAAATATGTTCTACACTAACAGTGCCTTGTCTATCGGTGATATATTACTTCTACAAACATGACCGTCGCTAAATTGCAACTCTTCCTAAAACAAAAATGCGGAGTATCACCCAGCAACGTCTTGTATCTTATCAGTCAGCCAATATGGACCAGTTCTTCCTAATGTTGCACACTAATTGTACATTATGAGGACACCTGGAATGGTGTCCTCAGCATTACTAGTAGATGAAGCAGATGAAAAAAAATAAGGTCTGATGGTATCGTGTCTGTGATAAAATTTCATCTCTAGCAGCGTTAATTTCCTATTCAGAATAACTCCTTTGTTAAAAAAAAAAAAATCCTGCTTCAAATTCTGAACCTGCTGTCCTTTGGACAGCATTCTCGTTCAACCTAGTCATTGCCCTTTGATGACATTTATATGCACATACTGACATTGGTTTCTTATATAGACTAGTAGAAGAATTTATCGGGTTTTGGTAGCATGTACAGCCAGGTAATCTATTGTCTGGAGTAAATCAAACTGAATTTCAAAAAAGTGGTACTACGCAAAAAATCAATAAAATCAACAGTAGTTCTGAGCTAGTCCAAATGAAAACATGTTCACAAAATGAGAATAAAAAGATGGGTGTCTAGCAAAAAATTGCCTTTATTAAACAAGTGTTCCCAATAGGTGAGAACTGTTAGCATAACTTAGTACACATGGTTCCCATGGTAACACCAACTTTTTGTAAATACAACCCATCATCAAATGTGAACACATTATTTTTTGAAATTCCTAAGGAATAGATCTTATTGGTACTAATTCTGAGTATTTAGCAAAAACAAACTTGTATTCCACACAGATTATTAGGAACTGCAGTAAATTAATGTCCAAGGTGACTAGGGAAGATCCATTTGTAACATTCCATCAGTAGGGCCTATCACGTGGTGGTTTGCAGTTCCTGTATCCCCTGCTTGATGAGCGACTTCTCATTCCTTGTTGAACCTCTTTCATTAGTTCTGGTAGCTGTAAGGAGAAAAAAAGGGAGGGGGGCCTTGGTGGAAGAAATTCACCCAAATCTGAGTCTAGTCATAGGTGCAGTATTCACAGTGGAAGTGCTGAGTACTTCCATGTTAGAGAAACCAAACTCTGAATTATCAGCAGTGGCAGCTACACTTGCTAGTTGTATCACAATTAGCTGGTTTCTCAATGGAAGTAGTAACAATATTGCTGAATGTTTTACTTACCGCTGATGCCTGTAATGGAGTGGAGTGTGCCTTAGGCCAAGAGAAGACATGCCCCTCTTTAAAATCGGCCAGATCATGAAGCAGTTTCTTCTTCCTAATCTCTTGCAAATGTTTGTCATAGTTGGCAACATCAGTATAAAGTTCATCCAGTTTCTGCTTATAATAGCCAGAAGATAAAAATTTAACTTGCTCCTGGTATTCAGAATTTTACAAAGGGCAGTTTCCATTGGTTGGAAGAAATTAATAGCCTCATAACTGAAACTGAATTCTAAGTTCAAAGAGTGCCACTGTTTGAGCAGAACAGGGAGCGTGTTCCCGTAGGTAGGCGTTCTGAGAAATTGTAGCCCCCATGGTACCACTGTAAAATGTAACTATGCTTCCAAGTGTAGCTTCTGCCATTGGAGCCTTTTGTATTTGTACAGATTATTCTAGATTATCCTCAAGTTATTTAAATATAGGTAGTCACCATGGTTGATATTTTCTGTATTCACTGCAGATAAACACTCATTACTAACGGAAAGTAATGTTTGCCCTCAGTCTGCAAAATCCTGCTGAAGCGATCCGTAGAGCCAGCCTTAAGACTATGTACCTGGATTATATTCTAGTTCTCTGCCATCTGCCATGCCCCATGTGCACAATACCAAGAAAGAAAGTGTAAACTGTAAACCGTTAAGTGCCTCAACCAAAGCTGAAACCACATTTCTTTTCTTGTGTAAGAGTAAATGTATGGTGTGATTTTTTTTTTTTTGTAAGCAGAATATGCTAAGTTTAACTATTTTTCAGTTTAGTATTTTTCAGAAACCCTTTGGATGATCATCTTAAGCTTTTGCATTCTGCTTTAGGTATGCAGACCTTGCAGTAAATCTGCCATTCTTGATTTTAACATAGGCTTCGGATATTTTAGGGTTTTCCCTCTTTACTGATATTTTCTTGAATGAATTGAAATCTTTATTTTGGAAGAAAACCATGGGTATTTTCCACTCCCAAATCTGTCTTCCTGAGGATGTTCTATTTCCTACATCTCTAAGACTTGCTGTAGACTTCTGCACTATTGATTCTCTTGTAATTGCTTTCCCATTAGTAGTATTGATTCTCTTGTAATTGCTTTCCCATTAGCAGCCTCTAGGTATGAGCACAATTTCTCTGCCTGAAGAGATTGATCTTACTGAGCTGTTTTTAGCCGATTGGAGTGAAACATGGGTGCTAACAGGTAATTAATGGAATCTGCACTGCATTGTAAATTGTCAACCGATTCAGAGTAGATATACTTCAGCTACTAGAAAACCTAAGTTAATGTTCAGTTGCTCCAGCGCCTCATTGCGACTTTCCAAGGAGCCCACTAAAGCCAGAACACTTTCAAAAATATTGTTTGAACAAGATCTAAGACGAGGTAAAAAGGTCACAAAACAAGCTGTCCTTTGAAGAACATACCAGAGTTTCATGCACATGGCTTTTGAAATTATAAATGCAAATGACTTCAATCTTTGGTGTATTCTGGTGGGAAACATGTCATGTTTATGGTCCATGTTTCTAAAGTATGGCCAAACAATCCACTCAGTACTGCCGTGTTCAGAAACTGTGTATAATATTGCATGTCTACATCTAGTTGGGTTTGGCTTTATTGGCCTGAATGCACTCAAAAAGACTTGGTCTTGGGCAGTCAGAAGCTGAAACACTGGTATGTCCAGTCAGAAGCTGAAACACTGATATGTCCAGGGATACTGAAACTGTTTCTCCTCAGTGTCCAACTGATTTTTTTTTTTGTAATTCCTCAGGTTTTTTTTTTCAAAAAAAAATTATGTGTATGTGTAGCCGTATATATACTTTATTAGTTTAGTTTTATTTTGTATAGTTAGTATTACTACCTTTGCATATATCCCATGGGCCTTCACTGCAGGAGGTTTGATATTAGAGTAAAGACTCCAACTTTGCTCAGTCAGTCTTGCTTTTTAGCTAACCTACTAGTAAATTCCAGTTATCTTGACACTAGCTCAATACAAAGTGCAACTGTAAGCATTAAACAAAGTCTTAAAATACATGCCTCATGAAATATTGTTTTACTGAAGTAGTGCCTCAGATATGTTTTCTTGAGTTAAAACTAGCTTTTAATCTATTCAAGTTCAGAGTGGAGTGCGTGTTGGTATTCATCTAGTGGGTCTTGTAACCCAGGAATCAGCAATTTTCTCATTGGCATGGTGGCCCACGTTTTTCTTCTGAAAACATTTTTGGGCCTGTGAAAAGTGTAGGCTAAAATTTAAGTTAAAGAAATGTTTTCTGATAAAAGCTTATTACTTAAAGCTACTGTGTGCCATTAAAAAATGAAACTTATTATAAACAAGCATACAGAAAAAGAACTAACCATGTTTAGTAGGGTTTGTTTGTGAGGGAGTTGCATACAGGGCTGTCAATCTCTGCCTTCATAGTTGACGTTGCAGTCTGCAGTTTTACACGAGTTGCTCATCCTGGAGATAAATGTATTTTTGAAGTCTAAGAATGCTTGCTCCTCCAAGGTAATGGTAACATGTCCTCTGACTTCTGGAGTTAGACTACTGATAAATGCTTCTCACTTATTGTAATTCACATTCCATGTGAAGTTTCAAAATGTATTTATAGCAGCATCACTGCACATATTTTCAATTTCTACTGCAAATAGTTGTCAGAGGATGTTTGATATTCTCAGACGTGTTAGTGCACTTCCTAGAACAGACTGAATACTTGTAAATAGTCACATCTGAGGTTGCATTATTTCCTCTGAGTTGATCTCTGAGGGGGTTGCTCCCTTAACATTGGGGGTACAAGAGGGGACTTGCCCTCCTACAAAAAAAAATTTAAAGGAGAACAGGAATGATAATTTGTTCTTTTGTATTTCTGGTATTGGTAATTCTGGGAATTGCAGTTATAGATATTGGAAATTCAATGCGGGCGGTCTAAGTCAAATTTCCTTTGATCTGGGATGAAAGGTATTAGATCTTGAATGGAGCGGTCGGGTGGATCAAAAAACACTTCAAACACAATAATCCACCTTGGTAACCTCTGTGAGCCAGAATAAATATTCCATGAGTTGTATATCGAATGATTTTATTCAAAAAATAAAAAATTAAAAAGCAGGATAAAAAACTGCTGAACACAGCCTATAACACACTAACACTTCCAATGAGGTAAAACCATACAGTCAGATGAATTCAGTCAGCAATCCGATGAAGCTGACGGAGCCGGAGATCTCTTTTTTGACTTGCCAGATTTAGACTTGCCACTGGAAGCCGAATCCATAGCCTCTTCAATAGAGGGTTTCAAAAGTCCCTTTAAGATTAGCTTATTCTTTCTCTCTTGGAGAACTCTAGGGCTGAACGCATGACAAAAGCTGCAGGATTCCTGCAGATGGATGGCTCCTAAGCAGTAGCTACAAATGGAATTATGGACATTTTGTACCCACATTTTGAGCACTTTTTAAATCCAGAAGGTTTATGCTCCTTCGTATCCTTAGACATTTTAACTACTGCGCCCACAACGCAAAAACCAAGTCAGTACAAGAAAAAGAAGTTATGTACTCACCATAACTTTCCATCTGAGTAGATAAACTTCATTTGTCAGCAACCTGTGGGTATCGGATCCATATTGGATCCGAGCCGGCAGCTTTAAACAGCTAAGATCCGAGCTCCAAGCTCCTTCCCTTACCCATAATCCCCTGCCATCCCTCTCTGACCTCAGATCGAGTTTGCTATAGTAACACAGAACATTACAAAACAAAGGATCACCTGCACATCCTAACCTGGTGTTATCTGGAGAAAAAGGACAAGGAATCCTTCTAGGACGCACTATAGGTTAGGGGGATGGAGGGGGGGTTGGTTGCTGACGAATGAAGTTTACCCACTCAGATGGAATGTTATGGTGAGTACATAACTTCTTTATCTGAAGTAGTTAACTTCGTTTGTTCATCAACCTGTGGGACAGAGTCTCCAGCTACCCAAACTTGGGAGGTCCTCATGGAAGGATATTCCGGAGCACTGCAGAGCCGAAGGATGCTCTCCCTCTGGAAATTATATCCAACTTGTAATGGTTAATGAAAGTATGGGATGAAGCCCAAGTGGCTGCTGAACAAATGTCATCCAAGGACACTCTGGAGCAAAAGGCAGCAGAAGTAGAAATTGATCGGGTAGAATGAGCATGGATTCCTTCAGGTTCAGGCCGGCCAGAACTCTTATACGCAAGAAGTATACATTGGGAAATCCATTTGGACAATGTGACTTTTGATACTGGTTTGCCCAAAGAGGATTTAGCAAAGGATACAAAGAGTTGCTCAGATTTCCTATGTTCAGCGGTCCTGTGCAAGTACAATCTCAATTGCCTGTGTACGTCCAGAGAATGTAGTTTGTATTCACCCCTGTTTTGATAATTTGGAAAGAAAACTGGTAAATTAATAGATTGATTGATATTGGGCTCAGAAGCAACTTTGGGTAGAAAGGAGAGATTGGTCCTGAGGGAAACTCTATCTTTATGGAAGACCAAGTAAGGAGGTTTGGTGCAAAGGGCTTGAAGCTCCGAAACCCTTCTAGCAGAAGTGATAGCAGTGAGAAAGGCCATCTTCCAAGATACATATTTTAGATCCACCGAAGCTGCAGGTTCAAACAGATGGGCCGTCAGAGACTGGAGAACAAGGGTTAAATCCCATGGAGGGACAGCGTCTTTAACCAGAGGCCTTAAGAGGAAAGTGCATTTTAAGAAAGTCTTACATAATTTGGAAGAGGCTAAGGGACCGAGATCACTTCCCACATGATAATTGGAAATTGCGGCTAATTGGACTTTGACCGTAGAAGAGCTAGCACCTTGGTTGAATAAAGTTGACAAAAATTCTAACACTGCTGGTATCGGAGCTGTAAAGGGATCCAATTTTCTATGCTCCGACCAGATTGTAAAGCGTTTCCATCTGCTGTTATAAATCTTTTTCGTAGAAGGTTTATGAGCGGCTACTAAAATAGCCTTAACAGAGGGCGAGATACGGGAAGTCCTAGCTATTACTGGAACTGGATCAACCAAGCTGTGAGCTTGAGGTTGAACAGATTCAGGGTTGATAATCCTAGTGGTTGAGAGATCAGATCCTGGGTGGGATCTAGAATCCATGGAGGATTCACTAGATGAGACCATAGGCATGGGAACCACATTTGACGAGGTCAGAATGGGGCAATGAGGATCACTCTGCTCCCCAACCGACGGGCTTTCTGCAAGAATTTTAGCATTAGGGGAAGAGGGGGATAAGCATAAAGTAGACCGGATGGCCAAACATGCACCAGAGCATCTCTGGGGGATTCCCCTGGTGGGGGAATTAGAGTGAAGGTAGTCACTGCACTTTGCGTTCGAAGGAGACGCGAAGAGATCGCAGCAAGGTTAACCACACTTGAGGAAGATTTGCTTCGCTATTCTGGGGTTCAGAGACCACTCCTACGGTGAGAGGATGGTTCGACTCAGCCTGTCTGCCAAAATGTTCGACCGACTCGGAATGTGCGTTGCTATGAGAAAGCGGTTGGTGGAGATCGCCCATTCCCAAACTCTTATGGCCTCTCGACAAAGTGGGTAGGATCTGGTTTCCCCCTGTTTGTTGATATACCATACCACTGACATGTTGTCTGTCTGAATTGCAACTGTCCCTAAGGGAAGAAGGGCCTGGAGTGCTTGCAATGCCAAAAGCACCACTGTCATCTCCAGGACATTGATATGCAACAAGGTCTCTGAATGGGTCCATGTGCCTTGGACGGTTCTTCCCATACAGTGCCCCCCCACCCTAGGCGAGAAGCATCCGTGGTCACAGTGGCTAGAGGTGGGGACATAGAAAAGGGACGCCCTTTCTGGAGGTCCGGGGACTGGATCCACCAGAGCAGGGATTTCCTGCAAACCCTGCTGAGGGAAATGGGTGAACTCAGTGGATGTTGCAGGATGGACCATTGAACCTGCAAGGTCCATTGTGGTATCCTCATGTTCAAGCGTGCTAAAGGTAGCAGATTGACTGTTGCCACCATGGAACCTAGAGCCCTCAGAACCAATTCCGCTGGAGGAGCCGAGGATTGTAGAAGGGCCAGTACGTGGAGCTTCAGAGTTCGAAGCCGGTCCGGAGTTAAGCAGACTTTCAATAGGTTTGTGTCTAACCTGGTTCCTATGAAGTCTTAAGATCTGGGTTGGTTGAAGGGAAGATTTCTTGAGGTTGATTGTGATTCCCAGCCGGGAGGCCAAGTGAAGGAAGTAATTTCTGGCTGAACATAGTAGATGCCTGGTGGGGGCGGTCAGGAGCCAGTCGTCCAGGTTACGGAAGACCTGTATTCCCTGGAGTCTCAGGTGGGCCGCTACAACTGCCAAAACTTTGGTGAACACCTTGGGGGCTGTGGTGAGACCAAAGGGAAGGGCCCTGAACTGGTAGTGGCTGGCTCCTAGCCAGAAGCGGAGAAACCTTCTGGATCGTCTGTCCATCAAAATGTGGGAGTACGCATCCTTGAGGTCTATCGTGCACATCCAGTCGTTCTCCTGTAAGAGTGGGAGAATGGATTGAATGGTGACCATCTGGAACTTCTCTTTGGCCACTGACAGGTTCAGAATGGACAGGTCGAGGATTGGCCTTAAGTCCCCCGACTTTTTTGGCACCAGAAAGAACATGGAGTAAAAGCCCGATCCAGATTGGTCTTGGGGGACGTGCTGGATCGCTCTCTTTTTTAGCAGTTGGTTTATTTCTGCGGCTGCTGCCTCCCTTTGATTGGGTGGGACATCGGGGAGGCTCTGGGGTCTGGGAGGGGGATACAGAAAGGGAATTTTGTAACTTCTGGATATGATTCGAAGCACCCAGCTATCTATTGTAATGGACTCCCAAACTGCTAGGTGCCTCGAGAAGCGCAACCGACTGCCTCCAGAGTGGAACAGTTGGGTAACCCTTCAGGGCTGTTGCGCGGGCCGATCAGAAAAGGGTTCTCTCGACCCGAAATTCTTCGGTCCCCCTCTGCCTCTGGGCCGGCATCCACCATGTCCTCCTCTACCTCTGAAGGAAGAGGGGTCTGGAGCGAAACGGGACTGTTGAGACTTCCGGAACCACATTTTCTTTTGTCCCCTTTGGTTCCTGGAGAAGGACCTCTGGGGAGCAGAGAAGCAGACTCCGGCAGACGTCTTCCCGTCTTTCTCGCTGTGGACCAGCGTGTCACGGACGGTCTTGCCAAATAGCGAACAACCGTCAAATGGGGCATTTGTGAAGGACGCCTTGAACGGTTCCACAAAATTGCAAAGGCGGAGCCAAGCATGTCGTCGTAAGACAATGCGCGCTCCGCTAGCTCTAGCGGCTCCTTCCGTAGCATGGGAAAAAAGCCATATAGAGGTGTTCAAAATGGACTTGAGTGGCTATTCGAGCTGACAATACCTTCTTATCCTCGGCCGACATGGACTCTGGGGGCGGCCCGGCGTGTTCCTTGATGAGATCCCGCTGGAGTCGTACCATATAATTTAGTGATCTTACGGAGAAGGTAGCTGAAGCGAACATCCGCTTCCCCAGGCAGTCCATCGTCCGAGACTCCTTGTCGGGAGGGTGGACCGAGGAACTCTCCTGGGCTAGTTCCTTTTTGGTGGCGGCCGCCACCAACATGGCATCTACTGGAGCACCCTTGCTCCAAACCGTCCTATCAGTGGGGGGACTGAGGATTCTATCTGGTCTCTTAGGAATGGGCTCCACAGTGTCTGGTTCCTTCCATGCCCTGGTAGTAATCAGATCTACCAGGGGATCGGCGGGAGGGGACACCCAAGAGGTATATGGGCCTGCATCAAATGCCTCCAGAAACACAGACTCATCCGAGGAAGGTTTTTGGGCTGACCACCCCCCTCTAAGTCGAAGCATTTCCATGATGTCTCCGAAGGAGACGTCCTCGGGGGGGTGACCTTGGGGAACCTTCCCCTTCCTCTAAGTCTGTGTCCTCCATCAAGGACTCAGGTGAGTCCTAGTGTCTCCTCTTGCACTTACGTTTGTGAGGAACCTCCTTGGGGGGGCTGTCCGAAGAGGCCTCACCCAACCACATCTTGTTCCTCCAAGGGAACCATCTGGGACGTAGGCGCAGGCTGTCCCTGGGGCCGGGTGATGGAAGGTAGGCCCGTCTGAGAGAGAGTGCAGGGTGGAACCATAGAAGGAGCCTGGGGCCTCGAATCCCTCGACAATACCCTCTCCACAACATCGAACGCCGAAGGAGAACTGCTCTCTCTTGGATCCGAGAGCAGCCCCTCGGATCCGATGTGTGGATCGGAGCGGGCGCCGAAGCAATCTGATCCGAAGGGCCAGTATGCTCTGACCGAGACGGAGCCGAAGACACACTGACACCTCCGGATCCGAAGCTCAGCTCCCGTCTCCGAGAGCTCGGATCCGAAAAGGGACCCGACAAACTCGAAGGTGCGGTCGGAGCCAAAGTACGAGGTGCTATCGGCACTGAACCTCCCCCGGCTCCTATGCAACCCGATCCGAAGGCTCCGAACCCCGGCAGTCCATATCTGCATCGGACAAGCTTTGGGTGGACCTAGAAGAGGCCACCGAGGCGGGCCGGGAGTGCCGCCTCGATGACCTCGAAGGTGACCGGGTCTCCTCCTCCGGCTCCAGGGAGAAACGAGGTGAATGGAGCCGGGAAGGAGAAGGCCCGGAAGCCCTGGGAGAGGCTGCTTGTTTAGCCGGCGGAGCCGAGGAGGAAGACTCGGCCCGCCACTTGTGATGTCTCTCTTTTCCTCTCCCGCCTTGCTTCCCTCTCTTCCTGGCCTAAGGTGGGAGAATGAGTCCCGGCCAGGGGAGCAGGGATGGAAGGAGGCACTGCGGCGGCCGCAGCAGGTGCCATGGAGGGAGGGGTGGACGAAGTAGAATCCGGGGGCAAAAGTCCCGCCAGAATCAACTTCGACCTCCTGTCCTTTAGGGCGCTGGGGTTGAAGGCTGCACAAATAGTGCAGCCTGAGGAGAGGTGGTCAACCCCAAGGCAGATAACACACCGAGTGTGGCCATCCGCTCGGGATAGCTTATGGCCACACTCGGTGCATTTAGAGAAGAAGGTTTTTGGGGACTCAGACATAGTCTGACTAAAAAACACAAGGCCCAACACACACACGGGGGAGGGGAGGAAATTAAACTACACTAAAGATAACAAGTTAACAAATTTTTAGAACTAAAAATTCTAACTAGGGAGCAACACACACAACAGCAATTTAGCTACAAGAAAAGAAGGGTAGATAATAATGATTTTTTCCTCACTAGACGACTAACTCCCACGCCTGGAACTCGTTCTAAGCTGCTGATTCAACCGCGGCAAATGAGATCTGGGGTTAGAGAGGGATGGCAGGGGATTATGGGTAAGGGGGAGGAGCTTGGAGCTCGGATCTTAGCTGTTTAAAGCTGCCGGCTCGGATCTGATATGGATCCGATACCCACAGGTTGATGAACAAATGAAGTTAACTACTTCAGATCAGGCGTTCACTCTATAAAGGCGGAAACGACACTGAGGTAACCAACACCAAAAACAGCGATCAAATGTACACAAACTCTAGCACAATTTTAAACAATGGATAGAAACAGAAGGAGAGGGTAGCCAAAACTTCTAATTTAAACGGTTTGGGTTGAACACAGAAGAAAACAGAGGAGAACTAGGCCCTCTAACTGAAACGGGCCTAGCCCGGGGAACAGTAAGGAGCGATACCACACAAAAAACTCACAATCACAAAGCCTAACGCACTAGACAAAAATAGATTTAAACAATAGCTGTGAAAATAGCTTTTGACTGAATCAAACGTTTCTTAAATCAAGAAAAGAAGGTACTTAGCCACAGCCAAGCGAGACCACGTCTTAGCTACACGAGCAGCAAACGAAATCTGGGAGTATGGAGCAGTGCACCATGGGATACTGGCTAAGCCCAGCCAATGAGAGACTTCGAGCTAGTAAAATCGGCCAAGTCAGAGCCGATATTCGGCTCTGAACCCACGGGTAAGAATGTAGGCGAGATAGGACTACATAACATCTAATGTTTTTGTATTTCATCAGAACAAGCTATTAAGAAACTGCTGTCTTTTCGTAGGTTGGTACTAGGCTATCAGCCGTAGGGCCTATACAAGCCTAGCGATAAGAATTCCCTGGATATTTCTTCCCACAATATTTACTTCTCTGGACCCCTGTCTAGCAGTGTGACTGACATGATCCCTGGGGTGAATTTCTTCTCCCATTCAATCATCAAGGTTCCTTTTGAAGAGGGCCAATGAGGTGCTCTGCTTGACATGTATTGGCAGTCTATTCCAGAGTATGGGGAGCCTCTGGGTCAGGAACCTATCCCTCCAGCATGTTTTGTTCATTGTGATGATAAGGTTTAGCTCCCTGGAGCGTGTGGCTCTGAGGGATTGGGATTTCTTTTAAGTGGAGTATGTCCAACAGCTCAGGGTTTGACTTGGCCTTGTATGTTAAGCAGAGATCGCCTCTGAGTAGACGATATGCCACAGAGTATAGCTGGAGCATTTTTAGACGGTCAGCATATGGCATCTGCTTTAGGCCTGTGATTCTTTTAGTGAGGTATTTCTGTGGCCTTTCCAGCTGTTGCAGATGTCTTGTGAGGTACATACCAAATGGGGCATTATACTCTATAACGGGTCTAATGAGGGATGAGTACAGTGGGACAATTGATGGATTTCCTGACTGTTGTGGTGATGTGTTTATCGAAAGTGAGACCACTATCCACCTGTGTCCCTAAGTCTCTCATCACACTTTCAATGTTTAGTGTACTGCCACCTATATGGTAATTCATAGGTACTTGTTTTTTTTCCAAAGGAGATAACTATACATTTCTTGGCATTAAGCTTGAGCCCATGGCTCTGGCACCAGGCATATGTTTCTGTAAGGCCCTTTTGTAGAATATCTTCATCATTTGGGGATTCAGTAATGGCTCCCAGTTTGCAGTCATTTGCGAACTTTGTTAGCCAGAGTCCCTTAGTGTTGGCCTGTACTTCAGAGAAGTAGATTCCAAACAAGAGTGGTCCCAGGACTGAATCCCTGAGGTACTCCACTTGCCACGTGTCTGGAGCTGGATTTGGAGTCAGCTACTTATACAGTCTGGGTTCTGTTAGTAAGCCAGTTGGCAACCCATCGAGTGACGTAGGGATTTATGCCCAGCTTAGTAAGTTTATGTATGATCCCAGAGTGGGAGATGGTGTCGAAGGGACTTGGCGAGGTCCAGATAGGCTGTGTGGACCGCCTTACCCTCGTCCACAGCTCTGGAGACTGATTTGAAGAAGTCAGTCAGATTCAGGAGACAAGATCATCCCTTCACAAACCCAAATTGGGTGGGGTCCATTGTTTGTAAGTTGCCAATGTCTTTGTTTATAAGTTCCATGCCCTTGCAGATCAGGCTTGTCAGACTGATGGGATGGTATTTCCTGGGATCCAAGGCAGATACCCCTTGTGGAGTGGGATAACTGTAGCTGTGCGCCACTCGGTGGGCACGAAGCCTGAGGCGAGGCTATGATTATACATGACACTTAGGTGAGGTGCCAGTTCATTTTGTAGTTCATGTAGTATACAGCCCGGGATGTCATCTGGTCCCATGGATGCTGTATTCTTAGCTTTGGAGGGTGCGGTTTCTACCTGTGTGGCCGTGATTACTGGAATTTGGCAATCTTTTGTTATCGAGATGGGCCCTTTAGGGGTGAGAGGGGGGTGAAGTTGGCACTAAATTGATCTGCCAGGTTATTGGCAATATCCTTGGGATCAGTATATTTAATGCCATGCTGTTGTAGCTCAGAGCAGATCGGAGCATTGCCATTTAGATTCTTGACATAGTTATAGAATGCCTTGTGGCTGTCTTTGGAATTTTTGGTAATTTTATTTTCGTAACTAGCTTTGTAGGATTTTATGAGGCATCTCAGCTTCTTACTGAAGCTGGTGAGGGAGTTTTTTGCATCCTGCGATTTTCCTCTTTTCTGCAACAGTTTCTTCCTTTTGTTGTATAGTTTGTTTATAGCAGGGGACCACCATATTGGCTTCCTTTTTTTTGGAGAAGAGCATCTTGGTTCTATTTGAAATGGCACGATTCATGCACGAGTGGATGTGCTCGTACAGTGCCTTAGTATAAGATTCTGCAGTTGAACTTTCAGATCCCGTCAGCATGGGTGTCGTGAAGTTTGTCACTTCTGACTTTAGTAGCATGAAGTTGGCTTTGGAGAAGTTTTTTAAGGAAGTTTCCTTCCTTGAATGTTTTATAATACTCTCTTGGTTGTACAGTCTAACCTTGTAATTATGACATTCTTATACATACATTCCTATACATACCTTTTGACATAGCAAAGTGTGGAAAACAGTTTTACTATTCAGATATCAGATCTTGGTGCATGAAACATTTCATATCAGTTAATCTCATGTCTTACAAAGGCACTTACTTTGTCTGAGTCTTGATTCTTTAATGCTTTCAGAGCTATAGTTGCTGTGCATAACCTATACACATTTCAGTTTATACAATACCAAAGTAAACACAACCAATCCATGGGTTTTGAATTTTATTGACAGGCAGTTTTATTTATATATAACCTATATGAGACTATTACTGTAATATTATCTGGTTTATTCAGTATAAACCATACATATTTTTAATACTGCAAAGTGACATTGTACTCATTTATATTTATTTGGTATGAATACTACAAGCTAGATCATTACCAGCCTCATAACGCAGCCTTGGCAGCCTGCTTGCAAGGGCTTCCTGGTTAGCAGCCTGCTCAGCTGGACCTGTAGAAAAAGATAGAGAAACATTGTATACATACTTGTCCAGATACACAGGCTGGACTTTAAGTATTAATATCAATAACTGTTTACCACATGCCTGGGACATCCTCTGCCATACATCTTGGACCCACTGGTCCAAGAGCTCCCTCTTCCTTTGCTTCAAGTTGGCACAGTGGTGCCGGACTTGCTCACTAGTCCGAGGGATGCCAGTGGTACTGGAGAGATTGTGGCCGAGACTTTCTCAGGTCACCGGTTTGTATTGGGAGCCTTGGTACTGGTCCTGCAGCAGTCTCATGTGTTTTTTTTTTTTGTTTTGTTTTTTTTTTTTACGAGAAGTCCTACCATGACCCTGGACTCCTGTATGCCCCAGTGCTGCGCCTGAAAGCACACACCCACCAGCCATAGTGCTTACATTAGGGAGCTACATTCCCACCTGCGAGGTTTAAATACGGCTGATTTCCCGCCCTTTGCTGTGATTGGACCATTTTGAAAATACTAAGCACCGAGCAAACATGCTTAGCTGGTATAAGGATTGCTTAGACGGGTAGATGCTAAGCACTGCTTACCAGTGCGCATATCCACTTAGCTATGCTAATTCTTGCTTAGAATATACATTTAAGCATTGCTTATACTGGCTAAGTATAGCTGAGCACAAGTTAGCAGTGTTCAGCTTTCCTTTTACAGACTATCAGCATTGTGGGGTTGATTCGTCATAAGTAACGTATTGTAATATGTATGTTTACCTTCCATTACATCCCCGTATGTGCTTTCATTAAAACATTCTTTTGTGGCTATGCTGCATGGGACACTTGCTCGGCTATGCTTAAACTTTATTGCAGATTTTAAAAAATATATATATGGTTAATACTACTTTTATAAACTGGGAAAGCTGCTAATATGTATCACTTTGTTTTAGGGGAGATTTTATTAGTGAAGGGCCGGAAATATTAGGGGATAACGTGGACACTCTGCAAAAATCTTGACAGTTAAGTGTTATGTTGTGAGGGTGTGTGCTTGTGTACTTTATCCACGGACACTTATCTTATGATAAGTGTCCGCTGAACTGTTAGCTGCTGTGGAATTGCCATTTGGCAGTTCTGTAGTGCAGGGTGTGTGTAATGTGCGAGCAGTGTTCAGACAAGCCCCTTGCACTCGGTCATGTTTCGTGGCCGTTTAGACAGCAGTGTGCCCTCATGAATATGCAGGGTGCGCTGTTGTCCTCGATGACCACAGAACGCTCCATGCAAGAATAACACTATTCTTGCACAGAGCTTAATGAATCCTGGGGAATGTCTCATTAAGCTCTGATTGGTGGCAGGTATTGATACACCGGAGTTCCTTTTAAAGCTTTGATTGTGGGTCTGCCTGAAGGTTTGTCATCAGTAAACTCTCCAGGATATGGAAAACTAATTTGTCGCTTTTGCCATCCCTGTTACATTTGTAAAGAATACTTTCCCACTTCCTTTTTTATACTGTACAAGTGATTCGAAATGTACAGTTAGAGGAAGCTGGAATAAAGGTAAAATATATGAACTACCTAACATTTGCATGCCCAAAAAAAAAAAAAAACACTGAGAATCCAAGCAAAACCTTAACTTGGTCAGCAAGTATAAGTGCTTGAAATCTGTATGTAGATCGATTTGTTTGGGCAAGTTAGCCCCCTTGCACCCCCACACCCCCTGCTAAATTATATACCAACTAGTGATTCCACTGCGGTGTTGAGGGGGTAAATTCTTTTTTCCCCACTACCATAATCTTGCACATTTGATCAGCTGATTATTTTTGGATCAGTTGTTGTACAGACTTCTTTCCAGTTTTACAATTTGTATGTAATCTATTATTTTGAATGTATTGTTTAGTCACACCTGTTGAGAGGGGTGTATTAAGAGATGCCAGTGGCTTTGTAAATGTTCCTTTTTCTTTAGTCTGGGTGTTTTCAGTTTAGTGTTTGATTAGCTTGTCTTTAGATGACATTGTCTGAAAGTAGCGAGTATGTATTGCTGAGTTTCAGTTATTTAAGGTCAAATTAGTGCTGCCCAGTGCTGGTGGGTGGCAAGTAAATTTAGAAGTTATGTACTTACCATAACGTTCCATCTGAGTAGGTGTATTTATTTGTCTGCAACCTGTGGGTTATGGATCCGATATCGGATCCGAACCGGCATGGTTTTCCAGCTATGGATCCGAGCTCTCAGCTCCTCCCCTCACCCATAATGCCCTGCTCTCCCTACATGACCTCAGATCGAGTTTGCCATAAATCAAAATACCCTAGAAGGGTAACACGTAATATGCAGGAAACTGACAAGGCCAGGGGGATAGGAGGGCGGGATGGTTGCAGACAAATGAATACACCTACTCAGATGGAACGTTATGGTAAGTACATAACTTCTAAATCTGAAGTAGGAGATTCATTTGTCTGCAACCTGTGGGACAGAGTCCCCAGCTACCTGAATCTTGGGCGGCCGTCATGGAAGGATATTCCGGAGCACCGCGGAGCCAAAGGATGCTCTACCTCTAGATGTAATATCCAACTTGTAGTGGGAAATAAAGGTATGAGATGAAGCCCAAGTGGCTGCTGAACAAATATCATCCAGAGGAATCCTAGCTTTAAAGGCCGCTGAGGTAGAAACTGACCGGGTTGAATGGGCATGTACTCCCTCCGCGGGCCTCCCAGAAGCTTGATAAGCCAATAAGATGCACTGCGAAATCCAGCGTGATAAGGAGACTTTGGAAATTGGTTTACCCAAATTGAATTTAGCAAAGGAAATAAACAACTGGTCGGATTGCCTATGACCAGCTGTCCTGTTCAGATAAAATCGAAGTTGCCTGTGAACATCTGAGGAATGTAGCTTGTATTCACCTTTGTTTTGATATTTAGGAAAGAAAACAGGGAGGTTAATGGATTGATTAATATTTGCTTCTGAAGCTACCTTAGGAAGAAAGGACGGGTTGGTCCTGAGGTATACACGGTCGGATGAAAGACCAAGTAAGGAGGCTTGATGGATAAGGCTTGAAGTTCGAAACTCTCTTGGCGAGTAATGGCTACTAAAAGGCCGTCTTGAAAGATAAAAATTTTAGATCTACCGTGGCCGCAGGTTGAAGGGGGAGCGGTCAAGGCCTGAAGAACCAAAGAAAGGTCCCATGGAGGAACCACTTGCTTTACAGGGGGTCTAAGAAGAAAAGTACCTTTTAGGAAGATTTTACACAATTTGGCAAACATCAGTGGACCGGAGTCATGACCAATATGATAGTGAGAAATTGCCGCAAGTTGTACTTTGACCGTGGAACTGCTGGCACCATCATTAAAAAGAGTGGTTAGGAAGTCAAGCACCAGAGGAAGGGGAACTGTGAAGGGGTCTAGACCTTGCCGCTCTGCCCAAATGGAGAACCGTTTCCACTTGCTGCGGTAAACTTTCATGGTAGATGGTTTATGAGCCGCTACCAGGATGGCCTTAACGGGAGATGAAATACCGAGAGTCCTGATTAGGAGTGGAACTGGAGCAGCCAAGCAGTTAGCTTCAGGTTGTCCAGATTCGGGGTTGATAGATGGGACGGGTGAGATATCAGATCCGGAATGGGATTTAGAATCCAAGGTGGATTCACTGAGTGAGACCTTAGGAAAGGGAACCAGATCTGTCGAGGCCAGAATGGGGCAATGAGAATCATTCTGCACCCCAACCGAGAGGCTTTCTGAAGAACTTGGAGCATCAGAGGCAAAGGAGGGTAAGCGTAAAGAAGACCGGGGGGCCAAGCATGCACCAGAGCGTCTCTTGGGGTATCTCTGGGAGGAGGGATTAGAGCGAAAAAACTGTCGCACTTGTTGTTTGAGGGAGACGCAAAAAAATCGCAACAAGGTGTTCCCCACCTTGCGAAGATGCGTTTCGCTACTTGAGCATTGAGAGACCACTCGTAAGGGGAGAGAATAGTGCAAATGAGCTTGTCCGCAAGGATGTTGGACCGACCCGGAATATGCGTTGCAATGAGAAAGCGGTTGGTGGAGATTGCCCATTCCCACACTCTCATGGCTTCTCGACAAAGAGGGTAAGACCTGGTTCCCCCCTGTTTGTTGATGTACCAGACCACTGACATGTTGTCTGACTGAATCGCAATAGTTCCCAAGGGAAGAAAGGCCTGTAGTGCTTGCAACGCCAAGAGCACTGCTCTCATCTCTAGAACACTGATATGCAGTAAGGTCTCTGAATCGTTCCACGTGCCTTGGACCGTCCGCCTGCAAATGCCCCCACCCGAGGCGGGAGGCGTCCGTGGTCACCGTGGCGAGAGGGGGAGAAGCACAAAAGGGGCGGCCTCCGTGGAGATCCTGTGAGTGGAGCCACCACAAGAGGGACCGCTTGCAAGCCTTGCTGATCGCAATGGGATGATGCATAGGAAGAGCAAGATAAGACCACTGAACTAGGAGTGTCCATTGAAGGACCCGCATATTGAACCTGGCAAGAGGTAGAAGAGCTATCGCTGCTGCCATGGACCCTAGAGCCCTCAGGACCAATTCCGCCAGAACTGAGCTGGAGTGGAGGATGGCCCGCACCTGGAGCCGTAGATTCTGAACTCTGTCCGCAGTGAGGAAGGCTCTTAACTGTCTCGTGTCTAACCTGGCACCTATAAAATCTATGAATTGCGTAGGGGCTAGGTTGGATTTTTCTGCATTTATTGTGATGCCCAGGCGGGGAGCTAGATGGAGAAAGGAGTCTTGCGCCAATAGTAGATGCCTTGTTGGGGCGGTAAGGAGCCAGTCGTCCAGGTATGGGAAGACCTGTACCCCCTGAAGCCTCAGGTGGGCCGCTACCACTGCTAATACTTTGGTGAACACCCTGGGGCCTGTAGTGAGACCAAAGGGAAGGACCCTGAATTGGTAGTGACTGGCTCCCAGCCGGAAGCGAAGAAACCTCCTGGAGCGTCTGTCCATTAGAATGTGGTAGTACGCATCCTTGAGGTCTATAGAGCACATCCAGTGATTTTCTCCCAGAAGGGGGAGAATGGATTGCAAGGTAACCATTCGGAACTTCTCCTTGGGAACTGCCAGGTTTAAGAGTGATAGGTCTAATACTGGACTTAGGTCCCCGTCTTTTGGCACTAAAAAGAACCTGGAGTAGAACCCTGATCCGATCTGGTCTGGGGGGACGGGCTGGATGGCTCTTTTCTTCAGCAGATGGCCAATTTCTGCCAAAGCGCCTCCCACTGACCGGGTGGAACGTCGGGAGGGACTTTAATTTTGGATGTGATGAAATAAAATGAGGTATCCTCTGGATATGATGTGGAGGACCCAGCGGTCTGATGTTATGGACTCCCATGCCGCTAGGTGCTCCGAGAAACGCCCCCGACTGCCTCCAGAGTGGAGCAGCTGGGCAACCCTTCAGGGCTGCTGCGCGGGCCGTTCAGAGAAAGGTTCTTTGGACCCGAAGTTCCTGGGAGCCCCTCTGCCCCTGGGGCGGCGTCCTCCCTGTCCTCCTCTGCCACGGAAGGACTGGTTGTCCGGAGCGGGTTGGGACTGCTGCGACTTCCGGAACCACATCTTCTTTTGGCCCTTTTGGTTCCTAGAATAGGACCTCTGGGGCACAGAGAAGCGGATTCCGACGGCAGACAGCGTCTTCCCGTCTTTCTCGCTCTAGGTCAAAGTATCGTGAACAGTTTTGCCAAAAAGGGCAGAACCATCGAAGGGGGCGTTCGCGAATGACGCCTTGAAGGGCTCCGTGAAATCGCAATGGCGGAGCCAGGCCTGTCGTCTAGTAACTAGGCCTACCCCTGCGGCTCTAGCGGCTCCCTCCGTAGCATGGGACAGTAACCGCATAGAGGAATTAGTCACGGACCTGAGAGTGGCCATACGGGTGCAGTGCAACAGTTTGTCCTCCTCCCACATGGACTCTGGGGGGGATGCAGCGTATTCCTTGATAAGATCGCGCTGCATCCTGATCACATGTGCCAAGTAGTTGAGCGCCCTCACTGAAAAGGTCGCTGAACTAAACATTCGCTTCCCCAAGCGGTCCATCATCCGAGACTCCTTGCTCAGAGGATGGACTGAGGGACTCTCCTGGGCGAGTTCCCTCTTGGTGGCTGCAGCCGTCAACATGGCATCTACCGGAGGCCCCTTGCTCCAGTGGGCACGGTCTGCCGGGGGACTAAGGATGCGGTCTGGCCTTTTGGGGATTGGCTCCACGGTGTCCGGTTCCTTCCACGCCCTGGTGGTAATCAGGTCCACCAGGGGGTCAGCAGGAGGGGACACCCAAGAGGTAGACGGGCCCGCTTCAAATGCCTCCAAGAACACGGACTCGTCCGAGGAAGACTTGGGGGCAGACCACCCCCCCCTTATGCGAAGCATTTCCATGATGTCTCCAAAGGAGACATCCTCGGGGGGTGATCGTGGGGAGCCTTCCCCTTCCTCCAAATCTGTGTCTTCTGTGAGAGACTCGGGGGAGTCTATGTGCCTCCTTTTACACGTATGCTTGCAGGTGCATCCTCAGGGGGGCTGTCCGAGGAACCCTCGCAAACGGTGTCCTGTTCCAATGGAACAACTTGGGGCAATGGAGTGGGCTGTCCCAGTGGCCGGATGGTGGAAGCCTGACCCAGTGCAGATGGAGCGCGGGAAGGAGCCGAAGCAATTGCCGGGGGTCCGGAAACCCTCAACAGGGCCCTCTCCACTACATCAAAAGCCGAGGGGGAGCCAACCTCGACCAAAGGATCCGATAATCGGCTCCCCCTCGGATCCGAAGAGTGGATCAGAGCCGGCCCCGAGGCATTCGGATCCGAGGGGGCAGTGCACTCCGACACCGACGGCACCGAAGTAACACTAATCCCCCTGGATCCGAAGCTCGGATCCAGGCTCCGAGAGGTCAGATCCGAAGCACTCGAGGGCAGGGTCGGATCCGAAGTACCTAGTACTATTGGCGCCGCCCCACCCCCGGCTCCGACGCTGCTCGGCTCCAATCGCTCCGAACCCGGGTAGCGGGTCGGAGAAAGAGCTATAGGTTTGAAAAAAGGGGTCGAGCTCCCCCCCCCAGAGGGGGGGAGGCAGGAGCACTCCCATCTGCATCTAGGCCTGGATGAACCTTCTCGTCATCCAGTCCAGATCAGCGTCAGATAAACTATAAGTAGATCTCAACGAGGCTACCAAGGTAGGCCTTGAGTGCCTCCTCGATAGCCTCGACGGAGATCGGGTCTCTTCCTCCTCAGGTCCCGGTGAGAAGCAGACCGGAGCCGAGGAGGGGGAGAGCCGGTAGACAAGGAGGCCGGAGGAGAAGCCCGCTTGGCAGGCGGGCTCGAAACAGAGGTCTCGGCCCGCCGCTTGTGGTGCTTCTCTCTCCGGTCCTTTTTTCTTGCTTCCCTCTCCTCCAAACCACTAGAGGGAGGTTGAGTCCCAGGTGGAGGAGGGGGAGCAGGAGAGGAGGAACCAAGACATGGTACCCCTGAAGGAGCGGTAGCCGTGTCCGGGGGCAGAAGTCCCGCCAGGACCAGCTTCGACCTCCGCTCCTTCAATGCCCTGGGGTTGAACCCTGCACAAATGGAACATCCAGAAGTGAGGTATTCAACCCCAAGGCATCGAACGCACCAAGTGTGGCCATCAGCAGGAGAAAGCTTATGGCCACACTCAGAGCACTTAGAGAAGAAAGCCTTAGGGGTTTCAGACATACTAAGGTTTTTTTTTTTTTTTTTTTTTTTTTAAATAATAAGTGCTAACTAGCCACAAAGAAAAAACACAGGCCCAAACACACACTACGCACCAGCGAGGGGAGGGATAAATAAAAGTTATAAAGTTATTAAAAAACTTTAAATTTTAAACTCAAAAGATAGGGAACCTAACACTTCCACACAAAACTGACTAAAACTTTAGAATTAAATGCTTGTAAATATAACAAATGACACTTAGCTGAAGAGCTCTAAAATCCAGTCTGGTCACCAGCGCGGCAAACTAGATCTGAGTTCATGTAGGGAGAGCAGGGCATTATGGGTGAGGGGAGGAGCTGAGAGCTCGGATCCATAGCTGGAAAACCATGCCGGTTCGGATCCGATATCGGATCCATAACCCACAGGTTGCAGACAAATGAATCTCCTACTTCAGATTCTTAGTTACCTTTATTCAGGTATTGAGGAAAAAGCAAATACGATAGACCTAGTTGCCTGTGGGTTGGTGGAGATGTAGATTCTTTCAGCTTCCTAAGGGTGGATGGATTCAACTGGTTCCTCAGCCTCCCTATATTTCTGACTGTATTCCAATATTTGTACAAAATATAATGGTACGTAGGACGACGCATGGCAGAGCAAGTTAAACAATCCAACTTTAATAAAGGTTGGTTCTTTCACACCTGTATACTGGTGTGTTTTCAGACCAAATAAAATGAGGCATAAAACATTTCAGTAAACTTACTAAATTGATTTGCCAAAACCCTAAAAGCTATTAAACAATTATCAAATTAAATGCTCAATAATTGGATGCGAGTCACGTGATCTAAGTGTGTGAATGGTAATATCCAAATAACATAGGACATATCAGACAAATGCTGAAACAGCAATGGAAAGGCAATAAATCAAAAGCTACAGTGCCATTTAATATTCAAAGCATACATGCACAAATATATACATAAAAATCAAAAATGCTTTTCAAATTAAATGAAACTAAATCATTTAAAATATCAGCTGAACACCCGCAAAGTAAACATAAGGACATAACGTCAACAGTAGTGTTGTCATAAAAATGCTAACCACAGACTATTTATTTATGTATTTTTTTAAAAACAACTATATATAAATATGCACACAATCAGTCAGTAGTAATATAAGAAGAAGTTATGTACTCACCATAACGTTCCATCTGAGTAGGTATCTTCATTTGTCTGCAACCTGTGGGATACGGATCCGATCTCAGATCCGAGCCGGCAACTTCAATCATAGCATAGATCTGAGCTCCTAGCTCCTCCCCCTTACCCATAATCCCCTGCCTGCCCTAACTGACCTCGGATCAAGTTTGCCCCATAGCACAGCAGATAAAAAGTGTTAATAACACAAGAACGATCATATCGGTCAGGGGGAAGGAGGGGGGGATGGTTGCAGACAAATGAAGAATACCTACTCAGATGGAACATTATGGTGAGTATATAATTTCTTAATCTGAAGTAGGAACTTCATTTGTCAGCAACCTGTGGGACAGAGTCCCCAGCTACCTAAATCTTGGGTGGCCTTCATGGAAGGATATTCCGGAGCACCGCAGAGCCAAAGGACACTCTACCTCAGGAAACATCTATTTTATAATGGCTGATAAAGGTGTGAGATGAAGCCCAAGTGGCTGCGGAACAAATGTCATCCAGTGGAACCCTAGCTTGAAAGGCCGCAGAAGTGGCAATGGCCCTTGTAGAATGAGCATGGACTCCTTGAGGTGCAGGCCTCCCCGAGCTCTGATATGCTAAAAGAATACAACTCGAGATCCATCGAGAGAGAGAAACTTTCCAAAATTACTTTTGGCAAAGGAGATAAACAACTGATCGGATTGCCTATGATCAGCAGTTCTATGGATATAAAAATGTAGTTGTCTGTGTACGTCTAAGGAATGTAGCTTGTACTCTCCTTTGTTATGAAAGTTGGGGAAAAACACTGGGAGATTGATGGATTGATTGATGTTCGCTTCTGAAGATACCTTAGGTAGAAAGGAGGGATTGATCCTGAGGTAAACCGTATCCGGGTGAAAAACCAGATATGGTGGTTTGACAAAGAGCTTGCAATTCCGATACTCTTTTGGCTGAAGTTATGGCCACCAAAAAGGCTGTCTTCCAAGAGAAATTTGAGATCAACCGTGGCCGCCAGTTCGAATGGGGGACCAGTCAAGGCCTGCAAGACTAAGGATAAATCCCATGGAGGTACCACCTCTTTAACTGGGAGCCTAAGGAGGAAGGTACCCTTGAGGAAGGTCTTACATAGTTTGGAAGTGATAAGAGGGCCAGACTCTTGCCCCACATGGTAGTATGAGATTGCTGCCAGTTGTACCTTGACTGTGGAAGAACTAGCCCCCTGGTGAAAGAGAGAGGTTAGAAAATCTAGAATCGACGATATCGGGGCTGTAAAAGGGTCTAAACGACGGTGTTCTGCCCAAATGGTGAAGCGTTTCCACTTACTGCGATAAACCTTCCTGGTGGAAGGCTTGTGAGCTTCTACAAGAATGGCTTTGACTGGTGATGAGATCCCAGGAGTCCTTATGAGGAGTGGAACTGGAGCAACCAAGCCGTCAGTTTGAGGTTGACCAGGTTCGGAGTCGGAAGACCGAGAGGATGCGAGATGAGATCCGGAATGGGATCCAGAATCCATGGTGGATATGCTAGGTGAAACCATAGGTAAGGGAACCACGTCTGACGAGGCCAGAATGAGGCAATGAGGATCATTTTGCTCCCCAGCTGCCTGGCTTTCTGTAATAATTTCAACATCAGGGGAAGAGGAGGGTAAGCATAAAGCAGACCGGGAGGCCAAGCATGAACTAGAGAGTCTCTCGGGGACTCCCCCGGAGGGGGGATCGGAGCGAAGTAATCGTTGCATTTCGTGTTTGAAGGAGAGGCAAAAAGATCGCAACAAGGTTGCCCCCATCGGGCAAATACTTGCTCTGCGACTCGGTGGTTGAGAGACCACTCGTAAGGAGTCAGGATAGTACGACTGAGCCTGTCCGCTAGAATGTTGGACTGTCCCGGAATGTGCGTTGCTATGAGAAAGCGGTTGGTGGAAATCGCCCATTCCCACACTCTCATGGCCTTGCAGCAAAGGGGGTAAGACCTGGTTCCCCCCTGTTTGTTGATGTACCATACTACCGACATGTTGTCTGTCTGTACCGCAATTGTCCCTACCGGAAGAGAGTTGTGTAGTGCCTGCAACATCAAAAGCACCGCCCTCATCTCTAGGACGTTGATATGCAAAGAGGTCTCTACGTCGTTCCATGTGCCTTGGACTGTCCTGCCTGAAAAATGCCCCCCCCCACCCCAGGCGAGAAGCGTCCGTGGTCACTGTGTCGACTGGCGGAGGTAGTGAGAAGGGACGCCCCGTGTGGAGGTTGGGAGACTGGAGCCACCACAGGAGCGATTTTTTGCGAACCTTGCTTAAGGAAATGGGGTGAGACAGGAGGTTGCGAGACAGGGACCATTGTACTTGGAGGGTCCACTGCAGAACCCTCATGTTCAGCCGGGCCAATGGCAGCAGAGGGATTGCAGCCGGCATAGATCCTAGGGCCCTCAGGATCAATTCCGCCGAAGGAGTTTGCAGTTGAAGGATGGCCTGCACGTGCAACATCAAGTTCCAAAGCCAATCTGGAGTCAAGAACGCAAGCATCTGTCTGGAATCCAGTCTCGACCCTATAAAATCAAGCATCTGTGTAGGGATGAGAGAAGATTTGGTCATGTTGATGGTTAATCCTAATAGTGGAGCCAAACTGAGAAAATAGTCCCTGCATGAACAAAGTAGATGCCTTGTTGGGGCTGTGAGGAGCCAGTCGTCCAGGTATGGAAAGACCTGAATTCCCTGGAGTCTCAGGTGGGCCGCTATTACCGCTAGGACCTTGGTGAACACCCTGGGGGCTGAGGTGAGACCAAAGGGGAGGATCCTGAATTGAAAGTGACTGACTCCCAGCCGGAAGCGGAGGTACCTCCTGGAACGCCTGTCCACTAGAATGTGATAGTACGCATCCTTGAGGTCTATAGAGCACATCCAGTTGTCCTCCCGCAATAAGGGGAGGACAGATTGCAACGTGACCATTCGGAACTTTTCTTTGGGTACCGCCAGGTTTAGGAGAGAGAGGTCGAGGATGGACCTCAAGTCCCCCGTCTTTTTTGGCACCAGAAAGAACCTGGAGTAAAACCCTGATCCGACTTGATCTGGGGGGACGGGCTGGATGGCTCTTTTTTGTAGAAGCTGCTGAATTTCTGCAGCAGCCACCTTCCTTTGACTGGGTGGGACGTCGGGAAGGCTTCTGATTCTGGGGTTTACTATGAAGGGAATTTGGTAACCTCTGGATATAATACGAAGCACCCAGCGATCCGTTGTTATGGACTCCCATTTTGCCAGGTGCCTCGAAAAACACCCCCCGACTGCCTCCAGAGTGGAGCAGTCGGGAAACCCCTCAGGGGTTCTGCGTGGGCCTCTCAGAGAACGGTTCTCTGGACCCAAAATTCCTAGGACCCCCTCTGCCTCTGGGGCGGTGTCCTCCCTGTCCTCCTCTGCCACGAGAGGACTGGTTGTCCTGAGCAGACTGGGATTGATGCGATTTTCGGAACCACATCTTCTGACCCTTTTGGTTCATGGAAAAGGACCTCTGGGGTACAGAGAAGCGGCCTCCGACGGCAGACAAGGTCTTCCCGTCTTTCTCGCTCTGGACAAGAGTGTCGCGAATGGTTTTGCCGAACAGTGCAGAACCATCAAAAGGGGCATTCGCGAATGACGCCTTAAAGGGTTCCGAGAAGTCACAGTGACGGAGCCAGGCCTGTCTCCTCATGACAAGCCCGACTCCGCCTGCTCTAGCGGCTCCCTCCGTAGCATGAGACAACAGCCGCATGGAGGTGTTAGAGATAGAGCGGAGGGTGGCCATTCGGGAAGAGTACAGATCTTTGTCTTCCTCCGACATGGACCCTGGGGAGGGTGGGGCAGTGTATTCCTTAATTAGATCCCGCTGCATCCAAATAACGTGTGCCATGTAGTTCAAGGCCCTCATAGAGAAGGTCGCTGAACTGAAGGCCCGCCTCCCAAGACGGTCCATCGCGCGAGACTCCTTGCTCAGAGGATGAACCGTGGGGCTCTCCTGAGCCAACTCTTTTTTGGTGGCTGCAGCCACCAACATGGCATCCACAGGGGGACCTCTGCTCCAATGTGATCTCTCTGCAGGGGGGCTCAAAATTTTGTCTGGACGCTTGGGGATCGGCTCTACGGTGTCCGGTTCCTTCCAAGCCCTAGAGGATATGACATCCACCAGGGGGTCGGGTGGAGGGGACACCCAAGAGGTAGATGGTCCTGCCTCAAACGCCGCAAGGAATATGGACTCGTCAGAGGATGCCTTGGGGGCAGACCACCCACCTCTGATTTTGAGCATTTCCATGATGTCTCCAAAGGAGACATCCTCGGGGGGTGACCTAGGGGAGCCTTCCCCTTCATCCAAGTCCGTATCTTCGGTGAGACTCTCAGGGGAGTCCATATGCCTCCTTTTGCACTTTGCCTTGTGAGGAATCTCCTCGGGGGGGCTGTCCGAGGAGTCCTCACGGGCTGTATTCCGTTCCACTGGAACTCCTAAAGGCGCTGAGGCAGGCTGCCCCAAGGGCTGGATGAGGGGAGCCAGGACCAGATGAGAAGGAGTGTGGGAGGGAGCCGAAGCCAGGACCAGAGGCCTGGAAGCACTCGACAGTGCCCTCTCCACTGCAGCGAAAGCCGGGGGGGAGCCGCTCTCTGACGGATCCAAGATCCGACTCCCACTCGGATCCGACTCCCACTCGGATCCGAAGCTGGGATCGGACCCGGCGCCGAGAACGTCGGATCCGAAGGACCAGTGTGCTCCGACCGGGACGGAGCCGAAAGCACACCGAATCCCTCAGATCCGAAGCTCGGCCCACGGCTCCGAGAGGTCGGATCCGACAAACTCGAGGGAGCAGTCGGAGCAGACGTGCCCAGCACAGTCGGCTCCGACCTAGCCCCGGATCCTACGTGGCTCGGCTCCGAGCCCGGAATGCGGGTCCGAGAAGGAGCTACAAGAGCGAAAAAAGGGGTCGAGCTCCCCCCCCGGAGGGGGGGAGGCAAGAGCACTCCCATCTGGATCTGGGCTGGGATGAATCTCCTCATCATCCGGTCCATGTCCACATCAGACATGCTAAAAGTGGACCTCGACGAGGCCACCGAGGCAGACCTGGAGTGTCGCCTCGATGACCTTGACGGGGACCAGATCATCTCCTCCTTGGGTCCCGGGGAGAAACAAGGGGATCGGATCCGAGGAGGAGGAGATCGAGAAGACTTGGACGGAGAAGCCCTCTTGGCGGGCGGGGCCGATGAGGAGTCCTCAGCCCACCGCTTAAGGTGCTTCTCCCGCCGCTTCTCTTTCCTGGCCTCCCCTATCTTCTGGAGCCGAAGCGGGAAGTCGAGTCCCGGTTGGAGGAAGGGAGGCAGGAGTGACCGCTACCGGGGGGGGTAGCTGGCACTGAAGTACCGGAGGCCAAAGCATAGTCTGGGGGGTAGAAGGCCCGCCAGAACTAGCTTCGACCTTCGATCCTTGAGTGCCCTGGGGTTGAACGCCGCACAAATCGCGCAACCCGAAGAGAGGTGTTCAACCCCAAGGCACCTAACGCACCGAGTGTGGCCATCAGCCAGTGAAAGCTTGTGACCACACTCTGTGCATTTAGAAAAAATAGCTTTAGGGCCTCCGACATTACTGTAGTAAAGCACACTCACTAGGCCCCTAACACTCAGTCACACACACACGCTACGACCAGCGGGGGAGGGAGAAATATTTTAAATTAAATTAAAAATATAATATATAAGATAGTGTAAGGGTAACCTACCACACACACAATCAGTCACTCAGTAAGAAGAAATAAAAAACTTTTTCTCTCACAAAAACGCTAAGAGCTCTGAACCTAGCTGTTGCTTGAAGAGCGGCAAACTAGATCTGAGGTCAGTTAGGGCAGGCAGGGGATTATGGGTAAGGGGAAGAGCTAGGAGCTCTGATCTATGCTATGATAGAAGTTGCCGGCTCGGATCCGAGATTGGATCCGTATCCCACAGGTTGCTGACAAATGAAGTTCCTACTTCAGATCAGTACTTCAACGTAATTGTCATGCCTTCAGATAAGGTATTAAAGGCAGCTTCCCATTCAGACCAGGTGGTCTGTTTGCTTGTAGCTGGATAATCCACTTTATTTCATGCCTTTCAGTAACATTTCTAGAATCACCTAAATGTGGATTCTCAGCTAAACACTCAGTAACAATAAATTTAAAATGTTTATCCCCATAATCCAGAACGTGCTTAGCTAGGGCATTCTTCCCATCACCTTTGCAGACAGCTGCCAGATGCTCTCTTAATCCTGTGTTTTAAAGAGCGATTTGTTTTACCAGTATAGAATAAAGAGCAGCAGGTGGAGTACGCTAGATAAACAGCATTCCTGGTGGGGCAGGTGGCTCTGGTAGTAACCTTATACACATTAATGGTGCGTGGATGTACGTCTCCCTCATGGCAATGAGTTCAAACTTGTTCTTATTAAAACATCATCTCTTCAGAGATTTCTTGTTACTAACTAGGACAATCTTCGACTATATCCCTCACACGTTTATCTGAGGTCAAAGCAGATCAATTCATAACTGCACACATCAGTATCACTAGAGTAATGTAAACTCATCGGAAACGTTGAAGTGCTTTGTGTTCAGTCACTGAAGAAGCTGCTATATGGGCAGAGAAATATGGTTTAGCCCTACTGTAATGTAAACGTTCAATGACTGTAGCCATTTGTTCAACTTAAGTACTATACCCCTAGTTCAAGAATTCAGTCTTTATTTAAATCCAGGCCAGATTTATGATCATCATTGCGTGCGTAAATGGGCGTGCCTTCGTTGAAGGTTGGGCGTCGAGCTGGCACCTCAGCGTTTCTTAAAAATCTACTGCCAATCATTAGTGGACCGGAGTTCTGCTGTGGCGACCCCTTACCTGGCAAAAGCCGAAAGACAAACAACAACATTCAGCCTAGAAGCAGGCATCCCCTGTCCCTTGTATGGGACTGGAGCATGCTATCCTTCCTCTGATTATTCCTCTTACATAGTTTCCTCTATAGACCAGTGCTGAAGGTACCGTTAGGTTCTTCGCCAAAAACTAAAATTAAAAAGAAGGATACTATCGTGTTTACTGAGACGTGTTTACTGAGACGTGTAATCAGTGGCATTTGGTACCGGACAGCAGCGGTGTAGAGTTTTTGGCGGAGAAGTTGCATCATTTTCTTTAGTTTGGTTTGACCGTTAGGTTCTTGTAATTTTTTGGATGGGAAGATATTTAAATATCAGAGGGACTATATGAAAATATCAGAATCTTTGGTCTGATGTAAAAGTGATAAAATCTTGAGACAGATTTATAATATTTGTCCAAATTAATCCAAGAATCTCCAGTAATAAACATACCTTAACCATGTGGTGTTACTGAGAACCATGGATTCCTGCCAGTCAGCCATTACACTATTGGCATAGCTATTGGCAAAAGGAGTGTTCATAGCTATGCCAAAACACTGCAAATACATTCCTTCAAAGAAAAAAAGCATTGTTTTCTAAGATCAGTTCAGTGAGCAAACTGTTTTACCACTGTCGCACTGGCTCTTAAGTCAGCATATATCTCATTAAAATGTGTGGAATTAGTGTGAATGAGTGAACATCAAGGGATAATAATATGCATCTCTCTCTGTCATGCATGGAAGTAACATGAATTTATAAATCATGCAGAAAATGTTTGTCACGTAACACTGTAGATGTTTAATCTGATACAGGTCTCAAATATTTTTTCTACATAAATTGTGTGGTTCAGTAAGCCAACCTTGACCGAAGACAGTGGGTCTCATTAGAGGATTCACACTGTCTTTGTGAATGTTAGGTAAGCCATGAAGGATGGGTACAAAAGGAGACTGTGTAATTTAGTTAAACAAATCTAGGGATATAGCCCTGCTGAGAAGACTGCCATATAAAGTGTCATAAACCAGTCTATTCATACACTCAACATCAGATCGAGAAATAAAGCAGAGGGTAGGGAGACTCAGAAGGAGAGAAGTAACCCCCTACCCCACCTCGACTGCCCCCTACCTCACTGACCCGCCTAAGAGGGGAAAGAACCACCCTTAGCAGGCCAATTCTGAACTTTAGGGGCTTGGAACCTGTAAAAAAAACCTTCTGCATAGACTTACTTGTAGCTTCCCTTTTTTTTTTCATTTTTTCTACTGACTGACCAAAAAGAAAATCAAAAGAAGATTAGAGAATTGAGGGCATTCATCCAACATTACGCCACCCTCTCTGATCTTCTCCAAGCTTTAAGCCAATGTAAATATAAACTGACTGTAGTAGCAGCCCTGGAGAAAGCCTGTAAAGCATCAAAACCACACTGCAAAGAATGCTTACCGGCTTGGTCTGGTATGCACTACATCCCTGAAGCTCCTCACATACATTCAATACCTTCAGCTAAAGCATTTACATTTCAATTGGATTGGCCCAAATTTTGATGGATACCGGAGCATATGTGAAACTGACAATCTGCTTCTCATAGCAAAGTGGGAAGAGGTACACAGTTTCCCCCCACCTATCAGGGGCCCTAGCATCCTTGTCCAGGAGGAACTGGATTTCCCATATATACACTTGGATCACTGAGCATGTCGTGTATCTTCCTCAAATAAAAATCTTGATCCATTAAACTCACCCCGCCATTGCCACTCTCTCCATATCCTGCAATGGCTCGAACTATCCGATTACCTAAGCTTTCTTAAACTTACCACTGCCCAAAAGCTCATCTTCAAACCTGCCAGTTGTCTCTCTCTCTCTCGCTGCCACCCTAACCCCTTACATTCCTAACCACTCACTCAGATCAGAAAACCAAAACCTCCTAAAAGTTCACAAACTCTCATGAATTCCCGGTCACCTCCTGCTGTCTTGCTCCATATCTAAACTATGGAACTCTTCCTCCCTGCGCAGTACCCCTAACCACACCAGTTTCAAATCTCTCCTATTTTCATATTTGTTTCAAAATGGCCATGCCCATGCTACTCTCCTACATAATCTCTCCCCTAATCTATTCCGACTCCCACCCCCTACCTCCCCTAATTCTTTTTTTAAACAATTTTATTGATTTTGAATAAAACAGATTTATAAACAATCACGTTTCACAGAACAATTGTAATCTCAGAGATTGTAACATGTAAAGCTCTAATAACTATGTAAAATAGCAGATAAAGTAAAATAAGGTAGTTACAAAGACATCCATTAATCTTTACATAAGTGTAGTACTTTAACCATTTGATTGTATTTCACATATAAATGAAGAGAAAAAAGTCATTGTAATTGTTCTTTTTTCAACAGATCCTGTAAAGTTACCCACATATGGTATGTATAAGTCTTTCTAGTTCTAGAAATTATAGTTTTAAGTTATAAATGACAGACTTCATTTAACATATTCTTGAATTCAGTGAAAGTAGGAGGGGATTCAGATATCCAGTTTATTGTACTGCTTTTTCTAGCCACAGCAAGTATTGCCCAAAGTAAAGGGTATTTTACATAAACACTGTGATATGGGTGTATTAAAAAGCACTAGAGACTTGTTAAGTGCCAAGTTATCATTAACACTTCCCCAGAATGCTCTTTTATAGCTGGGCAATCATAGAACATGTGCACCCAGTCTATATTTATATCTGACTTACATTTGTTACAACTGTTCTTTTCTGTTGATTTTATTCATTAGTTGAGGAGTATAAAAAAATCTGTACATGAATCTCCAGGTGAATAGTTCCCATTTAAGGGACAGTTTTCTCTGCCGATTCTAATATGTTTATTTTGTCTTGATCACAGGGAAGTTCATTATTAATTGTATAGAAGTAATTCCAATAGCTTCCTGGGCAGCTATACATTTTATTCCTTATGATTCTGAATATAAAAAAAAAGTTTGCCTGAAGAAGTGTGATTATGCTGCAGGATTGATTGAAAATAGTCTAGTAATGCACTAGTATGTTTAGTTGTTGGTGAGATCAAATTTATTTTATCTATAGATAATCTAAGGGTTTGTATATCTAGCCATAGGGATTTGTCCAACTGAAATTCCTGTATTATCTGGTCTACACTTTTAGCTGTATTATTTTAGGTCAATTGAAACCAAAGCTTAAGTTCATTTTGTTTAAACAGTATGATTTTATTTAAATCTGATGTTAACAAAGATTCTTGTGTAAATGCTATAGGGAATAGTAGAAAAAAACATTCTTTATATCTGAGGTGTTTATATATGAAGTCTCTAAAATTTGTTAAACTATTATAAATTTGTAGCTGGTTGTATGCTTGGGTGTTGTATGTGTAGTAAAGTAATCTTTTAGTAACCATAACATTGGATTACTTATTTCTAGCTTACAGGTTAGAGGTCTCATTATTAGTTGCATAGCTGTTCCTTCCCAGTAAGCCTTCCATTTAGTCGAGTATGAAGTATCTAAAAGTTGTACAATTGTTCTAATTATAGAAGAGCGTGAATATAGGTTCAGATCTGGGAATGCTATCCCCCCTTTGCTCCAACTATTAGGATGTTTAAGGGCTATTCTCGTTTTTTTGAGAGACCAAAAGAATTTTAATATCAAAGAATTTAACTTTTATTAGTAAATTTTTTGGAAGGAAGTATTAAAATCGACTGAATAATATATAGGATCTTGGGTAAGATTATCATTTTTGATTGTTAATCTTTCTTCTGTTGTGAATACAATCATATTCCATTTCAGTAATAGAGTTTGAATGTTTTCATAGCACTTATTGTAATTTAATTGAGTTATTGATTTTATGTCTTAATTTAATTGAGTTATTGATTTTGTCTTTAGCAAGGAAGATTTCTAAGTATGCAATGTGATCTGTATTAGATTTATATTTATTATCAATAGTTCTTTTATTTTTTTTGTATGTATAGGTAGGATTTTAGTTTTGTTGTTAAAGGACAATCCAGACATCATTTGAAATATGTTAATGGAATCAAATAGTGATGTTATTGAGGAATAATTTCCCTTTGTAGTGATAAGTACATTGTCTGCAAATAATTGGACTTTAGAGGTTATTTCCTCATTAAGCTCTAGTCCTTCTATTTTTATTTTCCCTTATATCATTTGCCCATGGTTCCATTATTAGAGTGAATAATAAAGGAGGGGGGCATCCCTGCTGGGTTCCTTTTATGATAGGTATTTTGGTTGAGATGTATGATCCTATTTTAATATATGCTAGGGCTCCCTTGTATATATGTTTTAGTAAATCAATAAAATTTTTGGAGAAATTTAGGCAGTCTGGTAATATAAACAGTCCCAATCTATTGAATCAAATGCTGAATTCATGTCCAGGCTTATTAACGTCAGATTTTTCTTCTTTCTTTGGATGACTGGCTCCTGACCGCCCCCACCAGGCATCTACGTCTCCGAAACAGGGATGCCAGTATTCAACTTTGTGCTTAATTAGGGATTTCCATAAGTTGGGAAAAATCTGCATTATTGCCCTCTCAAACTGTGTTTTTTATAGGGGCAGAGGTAGACACAGTGAACATGACAGCTCGTCTCCCCGCCAAAAGGGCACAAAATTGAATCTTTCAAATTCAACGTTTTCTCCCGTTGCGGAAGGTCAAAGCAAAGTGGGTTCTTCAGCTCCTCGGAACTATGGCATCCACCATCCAATTAGTACCATTAGCCAGGTTGCACATGAGAATTCTCCAGTGGCTTCTGTCTTCCCAATGGTCCTTCCAATATCCTCCACTGAATCACCCTATTCTGCTGAAGGAATCATGCAAGGAGGACCTCCTTTGGTGAATAGCACCCAACCAGTTGACACAAGCCCCCTTTGTTCCTGCCCAGCCCGTTGCCACTGTGACTACGGATGCCTCCCAGATCAGGTGGGG
This sequence comes from Protopterus annectens, assembly GCF_019279795.1. NCBI lineage: Eukaryota > Metazoa > Chordata > Ceratodontiformes > Protopteridae > Protopterus > Protopterus annectens. The sequence continues at coordinate 1,813,396,006 of NC_056732.1, forward strand.
GGGGGGCATTATCTCGGCAGGACTGTCCAAGGCACATGGCAAGAACATGAGGCTCACCTACATATCAGTGTTCTGGAGATGAAGGCAGTGCTCCTGGCGTTGCAAGCACTTTAAGACCTTCTTCCTGTAGGGACTATTGCGATACAATCAGACAATGTGTCGGTAGTTTGGTATATCAACAGGGGGGTACCAGATTTTGCCCACTATGTAATAAGTAATAACAGCAGTAAGAGGTAAAACCACGATGTAGACCGTCTTCTAAATAGCAAGGTTCCAAGAAATAGGCACGATATAAATCCAAAATCAATTTATTACAGATAGAGATGAGCGCTTTCGCGTAGTGCTGGCTACGCTTCTTCAGATAAATTTACTCTAACAACTTCACATTTAAATACACATTTTTGGCGGGATCATTATTCAATAAAACTTCAATTAAAACAATCAAAACATTAAATGCACTAATTACACTTCTAATCAGTCAGTTACATTGGTAACAAAACAAATACAGTTACTAATCAGCTCTAAATAGAAACTGAAAAACTGTTATTTCAGTTCAAAGCACAATCATATATTATCATGCTATACAAATTCTGAACACCTTAGCAATGTAACAACCTAAAGCCCCTGTAACAAACAAATCTAAGGGTCTATCACAGGTAATAAACACACAAAGAACATTTAGCCCTGGGACTAATATGATCGTTATATTCAAGCGATCGTATGCGCATATGTTGCAAACAAAATTCCGTTATATATTTAAATAGAAAATATCCCAGGATATGACACAAGGACTTATACTCAAAACCTAAATGCAGAGTAAAATTTCAAAAAAATGCTTGTGTTAAAACAACAGAACCTTATTAATATACATAACTAAAATCCAAACCTGTCTAAATCCTAACTGACGAAATCTGTCATTCTTATAGTAACGGCAAGTAATGTTGATAAATAAAAACTGAATATCGCTAATAAATACATATTCTATGATGTATTTAATGAAAAAACATAAAATTATAAACTTAAAAATAACTAATATTCTTATAACCATTAGGATGCAGTACTACAGTAAATCTATAACCTATATATATAAAACAAACAATCCATAGGTATGTTATAATTTATCAAAAAGCCTACCTATATAAACAAAAAATTGAAAGGTTATGGTTTAGATCTATATCCACTACACAAAAACACCCTAATACATACAAACAAGGATAGTAATAAAGTGCTATGACTCATAACATTATAAAAATATATATATATAATCTTATAGACAGCAAATAAATAATATAAATATAAATTGTTACTTCTAAAAGAATATATATTATAAAAAATGTTTATACAATCATAACATATATCAATACTGCCTACCTCTATTGACAACTGCCCAGTCCTGGTAACACCTCACAAAAATCTCACAGAAAATCATGTAAATATACACAACCTAAACGCGTATCTAGGAACTCAATTGGTCATAACTAATAAATACATATTTAAATAGCATGTAATAGTCATTAAAGCAATAGAACATCCAATGAGTAATGCCTTACATTTAAAAAAGTTCTAGTATATAAACAACAGAATGGAAATATAGATATATATTATTTCCTCTCTGCTAACACTGGTTTAATAGAAATATAGTTATTTAAGCCCGGGGGTAGGTGAGCTGCTAACTTCAATATCCAATGCAGCTCAGCCCTAGCTAGGGCATTGTCATTATCACCCCCTCTCTTATTAGTTGATATTTGCAACACTCTAAAGGTAAAATAATGTGTAGAACAATATTTTATGTGTTTGGCCAATGCATTAGTCTCATCATGTTTACGAATATCATAAAGATGGTCATAGATACGATCTCGTAACCTCCTCTTTGTCAATCCTACATAGAAGGCTGTACACAAGGAGCATGTGGCCAAATAAACCACATTCTTAGTGTTGCAATCGGCATAAAGATTGGGCTGAAAGATGTAATCCATGTGGGGATGTTGATAGGATTGTATCTTTGAAAGATTATTACATCTCTTACACTGATGACGGGGATAAGTTCCTTTGGTTAGAATCTCTCCTAGAATCAAATTATTATTACCTTTAGTGTTAGTAACATATTGATCATTACATAACATAAATTTAAGGTTATCACCATTCCTATAACAAAATCTAGGCTTAACACCAACATAATCCCTGATCTGTTTGTGCATAGTGAGAACATTCCAATTCCTGCTAACTATCTGTCTTATATTCTCAACGTCACTCGTATATTTGATGGCGTAATTAACCATATTATCATTGACCTTAAATTTATAAATTTTTTTGTATTTATCCTGATCAATAGTCCCAGAAATTTGTTGGTATATTGGTTGAACATCTCCTAAAATCTCTTGCCTTATATTTCTAACCATTAATGAGTCATACCCTCTGTTTTTAAACAGAAGCTCCATCAAATCCGCCTCTCTCTTCAAATCATTCTTATCAGCACACAATCTAGATATTCTAATAAACTGGCTTTTTACTATGCCCTGGAATGTGTGCCTGGGATGCATACTGTCATATGCCAGTATAGCATTCTTCCATACGGATTTCCTATAAAGTGTTGGTGTAATGGTACCTTCACTTGTTAATTTAAGTGTAACATCTAAAAAGTGAATCTCTTCTGAAGAATGTTCTTTGGTAAATCACAGAAAATCTGTAGTTGTTTCCAGATATCTCAAAAATGTATCAAAGCTTTCAATGGTACCTTCCCATATGATAAATATATCATCCACAAACCGTTTATAGTATCGTACAAACTTAAACGACTCATGGTTAAATAGAAATAGTTGTTCCCACCAAAGTCCTGTAGGGACTATTGCGATACAATCAGACAATGTGTCGGTAGTTTGGTATATCAACAGGGGGGTACCAGATTTTGCCCACTATGTCGAGAGGCCATGCGAGTTTGGGATGGGCGATTTCTTTCCAGCGCTTTCTGGTTGCAACGCACATTCCGGAGATGACCAACGTGAAAACCGACAAGCTCAGCCAAGCGATCCTACTGCCTCACGAGTGGTCTCTGAAACAGGAAACAGCGGAACAAATTTTCCACAAATGGGAACAGCCTTGCTGTGACCTTTTTGCCAGGCCAGTCAATGCCAAATTCAGCAGCTATTTTTCCCTCATTTCCCCTCTGGGGGAGACACCCAGAGACACTCTGGCTCACGATTGGCTTATGGGACTTCTGTATGCTTTTCCTCCATTTCCTCTCATTTCCAAAGTGATTCAGAAAGCCAGATGACTGAGGTGGAAGTTGATCCTCATTGCTACTTACTGGCCTCGTCAGGTTTGGTTCCCCTTCCTCGATCCTCTTCTCCTGGACGATCCTTGGATTCTGGACCCAGCTCCAGATATGTTGACACATATGTCAGGTTCGCTACATCCCTCAATCCACACCCTCAAATTGACAGCGTGGCTGCTCCAGTTCCTTCCCTAGTCAGGCTTCACGATGTATCTTCCTCAGTGTCACATATTCTTATGTCCTCCCATAAACCTTCAACTAGGAGGCTATATGGCAGTAAATGGAAATGATTTTCTATTTGGGCACAGAAAATGAATGTAGATCCCTACACTGCTTCTATCCCTGTGATTTTGGAATTTCTCTCCTAGCTTTTTCAGCAAGGATCTGCCGCTGCCACTATCAGAGTTCAATTGGCGGTTATTTCTCATTTCTGTTTAGGTTTCCAGATACCAATTTAATGTCTCATAAGCTATTAAAGACCTTTTTGAAAGGAGCCACTCTGTTGAGGCCACCGCTCCAAGAACCTGTGGCTTCCTGGGATTTAAATTTTGTGTTGTCCAAACTGACATCTTCCCCGTTTGAACCTTCTCATGGATCCTTCTTACTCATCTTTATTGAAATTTTTGTCTTGGAAGACTTTGTTTTTGGTGGCTATCACATAAGCTAGACTGGTATCGGAGTTACAAGCCTTGTCTGTTAAGCCACCTTTTTTGATCTTGACAGAGTGTCACTGCGTTCTAACCCCTCCTTTGTCCCCAAAGTTTGTTCTCACGCCACCTTAAATCAATCCATAGAACTCCCAGTTTCCTTCCCTAATCACTGTAATGCAGCTGAATACCCGTTTCATCAGCTAGATGTTCATAGACAACTACGTTTTTATTTGCATCGGACCAAGGAGTTTAGGAAATCAGATCAACTATTCATTTCCTTTTCTGAATCCAGATTGGGCTTACCAGTTTCTAAAGTGACACTATCTAATTGGATTTCCAGTTGCATAGCCTTTGTCTACAGTTCGGAGGGCAGACCTTTACCCCTCAAGATCAAGGCTCATTCTACCAGGTCTGTCTACCTCTGCAGCCTTTCAAGCCAGGGTCCCACTTGATAATATTTGTGCAGCAGCTACGTGGGCTACCCCTCACACTTTTATTACACATTACAAATTGGATTTAGCTTCCAGGGGTAGAGCATCCTTTGGCTCCACGATGCTCAGGAGTATTTTTCAGTGAGCCACCCAAGAATTAAGGAGCTAGGGACGCTGGCACAAGTAAAAATGAAGGTGAGATTGGACTACACAACATAAAGAAGTTATGTACTCACCATAATGTTCCATATTGGTAGTCCATCTCACCCTTCATTTTTACCAACCCGCCCTCCTGCCCCCATCCTGGCATAATCTGGAGCTAATAATTTTTATTTTTGGTTGGAGACCCTTTAGTATTGGTTTGTCTGTTATGGTTATTTCTTCTAGAGAGCAGCAAACAAGATCTGGGGTTGTACTGGTGCACTATGAGATACCTGCTTAGCCACGAGCCAACCAGAAGTCTTCGAGCTTATAAATCGGCCAAGTTGTTGCCGAGGATCTGCTCCAAACCCATACGTAAAAATGAAGGGTGAGATGGACTACCAATATGGAACGTTATGGTGAGTACATAACTTCTTTTTTAGACTATATTTCAAGGAAATATTCATAAATTAGAATATAGGCTGTTCTGACACATACAAAATGTGACATTAGATGTAGCTGAATTAAAACTTGGTTAGGAGATCATTCTCAGGCTGTGGAACATTAGTTTTGAATAGCTGTATGCAAGGTTGGCTGTCATTACAGACATTTAAAGCTAAGGCTAACAAGCAGCGTTCTATAGCTCAAATTGATATGAAGCTGTATTTTATTCCCGTCCTGCGAGAAACTTGATCAGACAGTGCAGTATTAAACATCACACATCTAGGAATGTATTCAGTTAAGCTGGTGATCTTATCAAATTAACTTACTTTTTTTTTTAATTGTGTCAAAAAATCGAAAACTACCTTTGTATTTTTGTCCATATGTAGTAATCCTCACTGATTAGCCACTATTTTGGTGATTTTAGGCTGTTTTCCTGGTTTGGTCCGTCTCATTATGCTGACATCAGTGTGCGTCACGATGTCCTAATGAGAAATGAGGCTTCTGAAGAGAATTCCATGCTGTTTCTAAGTTGTTTAAGCTAATAAAAGCTCGTGGATCATCAGCACAAGGAGATTTATCATCCCAAAGTTGTCTCTTAATGAAAATCCGTGGGAAAGCTGCAAAAAAAAGGCAACTTGCTTTTTTTTCTCTTCTTTTTTGAATGGTAACTTATGAGGGAAAGGCTTCCAGGGTTCCCACAGCCAGCACGACACTATTGCAGACTGCAGACATTCACACAGTAAGCATAGAAAACTACATCACATCTAATTTACAGAAAACAAATTGTGCTTTGTCATTTTTTTCCCTATTATTCCCTCCTCCCATCTATTCTCCCATTTCATACATATTTTAATGAGAAGAGAATAAAGTAAAAAAAAAAATACATTGACATTATTTCCTTTCCAAACATATGAATTTTCAAGCCAGACAAGATATTAAATACAGGTAACACCAGAGAGTTATTAAATACATGTTGTACCATAAGAGAAGGTTATATAAATAACTGTTCATGGACCTCTATAAGGAACTATGATGCCCAATGAATAAGAAAGATTATATACATTGAAGAACTTTCTGTTCCTATTTTAGTCCATTTTATTTGTATAGGAGATTGCTGTGCTTATATCTATAAACATATTGAATCAATATACTATTTATATGTTTCTAGAATATCTGTATTTGGGGATAGATTATTAGGTCAGCAATACTGTTTTATTATAATATGTAATATAATGTAAGATTGACTGATACCATTACAGTTTTAGAAGAAAGGGTATTGTGTAACTAAATTTGTAGTGATTGAACTAAACTTAAGGAATACAAGTAGCTGTATAAATATTTCATTGTTATAAGAAGTGCTTACCTTGCAGAGAAAGCATAACAGTAAAAGGCTTACTTAATAGCATGGTATCCACAGATGTAACAGGATGATGTAGAAGTATGTTATGCCTTAGTTCATTTGTATGTAAGATGTAGAAGTATGTTATGCCTTAGTTCATTTGTTTTTGGTCTTTTTTTTTGTTTGTTTCTCTGTAGTTTTCCAGGTTGAGTTAGATGCCAGTCTCTTAAGAGAAGGGTTTGTCCATTCCATTTCTATTTTTTTCTAGGATCTTATGATTTCTAACAAAAATCAGTGCAGAGTCTAGGTCTTCAAACACCTTTGGTCCTTCTAGGTTGAAAAATTTCAGCTTAGCAGAAAACAGAAGGTGAGTCTTCACTTGTGCTTTCTTCAGTTCTTTTATCAGAGGTAAGAATATTTTCCTTGTGGGTATTACCATGGATGAGAGTCATTGAATTTTATTGGAGACTTGGTCCAGGCAGCTTTTAAAACTAATTCTTTGTCAGAAGAGGAAAGGAATTTGACTATAACTGACCTTGGTTGCTTTTTATTGATGGTATTAATAGCAGATAGTGACTAGTGGGTTATTTCTGTGCCAAATGAGACAGCTTCTGGAAGATTGAGTTTTTGGTAGCCATGTAGTAATAAAACTTGTCATATTTCCCTCTATGTTCTGTGTTAATCGAAAAATCCTTAAGTTGTTTTGACTAGATCTATTTTCAAGATTGTTTTATTTATTTTATTTTATTTTATTTATTTATTTTATTTTACATTTGTTGACCGGGATAGTCTAACTGGATTTATGCCCATTTTCAGTAGAGTCCCAGGGAGATAAGCTCCAAGAGATTACTAGACTACTGACATACAGGTACTAGTTGTTATACAGTTAAATACTACAAATTCTAAACAGTTCAGGAATCTTCACAGTTTATACAAAAAACATGTTACAAGCATTAGATAAGATATTTTAGATTTTATGTACAAGACTTCATTAGTAACTAGAAAGTAATTGTTAAACAAATGCATACTTCAAGTTTCAACAGTTCAGCAATGCTCACAGTTTAAACAATACTTGTTGCCTGCCTTAGGTAGGATGCTTTAGAATTATATGCAGAAGAATTTAACTAGGTATTTAAATTAGCTCTATTAGGATAAAATATGTTTTTGCCAAGGATAGGCCTTGATCTAAAAAGACACAGAGCAGGAATTGGGTCTTAAGAGAGGGTATTTGGGATATAGTATGAGATTAGTCTGGATTTGTACAGGAACATAACCAGTGGGTTTTAAGATAGAGTTTCAGATTGTGTTTAAAAAGTGTAAATGAAGACAATGATGTAAATTCATGGGGAGTTGGTTCCAGTACTTTCCAACTGCATTTGAGAACAGAGCATCTCCTGCCATGTTATTAGATTTACATGTTGATACAAGTAGTTTATTAGATGAGCGTAAAGTTGAAAGGTTCTTATATTGGGTAATGAGACTAGCAAGTATTGGGGTATTGGTAGGTTGAAAAAGGGTTTTGTGCACAATGGTGAGCTTAAAGTGAATCTGATTCAGAAGCTCTAACCAGCCTAATTGTTTCAGATTATGGCAGTGATGGGTCCTAAAGGAGGAAGCAGTAGCAAATCTAGCAATGTTATTGTAAGCGTTGGCTAGTTTGTTAAGGTTATTTTTTGACAAGTTAGTATATATGGAAGAAGCATAAAGTGTGGAGATAAGGTGGGAATAGGCAAAAGTGGTTCTGGCTAGTGGGGAGGGAAAGGGTTTTATCCTATAGAGGGAGCCTAGTTTTCTGTTGACAGTTTTTATGGTATTGTTGATATGGGGTTTCAAAGTTCAGGTTGTTATCAATGGTTACCCTTAGAAGTTTAGTTGTTGGATCGGGAGATATGAGTGTACCATTATTGGATAAGACTGAAAAGTTCATTGGGAGTGATTTACGGGTAGGAGTGAAGAGGAGGAGTTTGTTTTTGGGGGGGGGTTTCAAGAGGAGGCAGCGTTGTAGAAACCAATTTTCTGTTTTATTGAACATTGTCTGAGTTAGAGTCTGTAGCTGGGATTTAGATTTAGCTGAGCAGATTATTGTCGAATCATCTGCGTATTGTACACAGTTAAAGGAATAGCTAGGTTGAGGTCATTGATAAATATTTTGTAGCATGGTGCTTTGTTCAAGTAAGAACTCTACATTATTTTTATTTTCTATTATTCTGCCTTTCATGTCATTTAGTGCTTCTTCTATACCTGTTTTGTTATCTGAATTTTTTGTTTCAAGTCCTCATGTAGTGGCTCCATTTATTTAGTATTTTTTTCTTTGACGTTATCTATTTTTGATGTCAGTTTTATCAATCTTTGCATTTAAGTCCTGAATGTGTATTAGAGTTTGGAGTTCTCTTTTAAGATTGGATTCTTGACTGCTTGTATTTGTGAAGCTCATGTTGAATTTCTCCTTCAGATGAGATGTAGTTTTCCAAGGATATTTTGACTGGAAAATCTGTTTTTTTATATATTTTTTTTTAGATATTGTTGTAGATAATGTTGATTATTATAAGTTTAGACAAATAAAGTTTCAAATTATTGGTTAGAAGACAAAATTCCAGTGTAAATAAGATATCTGAAGTAGTTAACTTCATTTGGGCATCAACCTATGGGTCTTCGGATCCATATCGGATCCGAGCCGGTAGTTTCCAACAGCAGTGATCCATGCTCCTCCCCTTACCCATAATCCCCTGCCAACCCTACCTGACCTCAAATCTAGTTTTCCGCGGTTGAAGCCAGCAGCCTGATCCTTGAGTTCCAGGCGTTAGTCAAGATTTGTGAGAAAATTTTGATCTTTTCTTCACCGATTCTGTCATAAAAGAGTGTTGCGTGTGTGTTTAGCTTCCTGTTAAAGTTTTTCTCTTCAAATTTAATTTTAGCTTATCCCCCCCCCCTCGTTAGAGCGTGTGTTTGTGTGTGGTTGGGGCCTAGTGTGTGTGTCTTTCTTTCCAGTAATGTCTGAGGCCCCAAAGACATTTTTTTCTAAATGTACCGAGTGTGGCCATAATCTGTCCTCAGCGGATGGCCACACTCTGTGCGTGTTGTGCCTTGGGGTTGAACAGCTCTCCTCTGGATGCGGTATTTGCGCGGCGTTCAACCCCAGGGCACTTAAGGACCGGAGGTTGAAGTTGATTCTGGCGGGACTTTTGCCCCCGGACTCGGCTCCGACCTCGGTCCCCCCGTGGCGCCTGCCGCAGCTGCGGCAGTACCCACGACTGCTTCCCTTCCCCTGGCTGGGACTCAGCCTCCCACTTCGGGCCAGGAGGATAGGGAAGCCAGAAAAGCGAAGCGCAGGGAGAAGCACCACAAGCGGCGGGCCGAGGCCTCTACATCGGCCCGCCAGCTAAGCGGGTTTCTCCCTCCAAGACCTCCGAGCCTTCTCCTTCTCGGCTACGGTCACCTTGCTTATCACCGGGGCCGGAGGAGGAGGCCCGATCTCCCTCGAGGTCATCGAGGCGGCACTCCCGTCCCGCCTCGGTGGCCTCCTCCAGGTTTACTAAAAGCCTAACGGATGCAGATTTGGACCGGATGATGAGAAGATTCCTCCAGGCCCAACTGCAGATGGGAGTGCTCTTGCCTACCCTCTCCCTCCGGGGGGGGGGAGCTCGACCCCTTTTTTCGCCCCGATCGCTCCTTCTCCAACCCGCTTCCCGCATTTGGAGTCCTCGGAGCCGAGCGGCGTTGGAGCCGGGGATGTGTCGGTGCCAATAGTATCGGGTACTTGGGCGCCGACAGCGCCCTCGAGTCTGTCGGGTCCCTTTTCGGTGGATCCGAGCTCTCTGAGCTGAGAGCTGAGCTTTGGATCCGAGGGTGTCACTCTCCCTTCGGCTCCGTCCAGGTCGGAGCATACTGGCCCGTCGTATCCAATAGCATCGGCCTCGATCCGCTCGTCGGATCCGAGGGAGGGTTTGCTCTCGGATCCCAGAGAGAGCAGCTCTCCTTCGGCTTTCGACGTGGTGGAGAGGGCTCTATCGAGGGATTCCAGGCCCCCGGCCACAGCTATGGCTCTGCCCCACACTCCCTCTCAGTTGGCTCCGGCTTCCATCACCCAGCCCCAGGGACAGCCTGCTCTAATGTCCCAGGTAGTTCCCTTGTTGGGACATGATGAGCATGGTGAGGCCTCCTCGGACAGCCCCCCCCCGAGGAGGTCCCTCACAAGCGCAAGTGCAAAAGGAGGCACTTGGACAACCCTGAGTCCTTAACCAAGGACACAGATTTGGAGGAAGGGGAAGGCTCCCCAAGATCACCCCCCGAAGACGTCTCCTTCGGAGAGATCATGGAGATGCTCAGGATAAGGGGAGGGTGGTCTGCCCCAAAGCCTACCTCGGACGAATCTGTGTTCCTGAGGCATTTGAAGCAGGCCCGTCTACCTCTTGGGTGTCCCCTCCAGCCGACCCCCTGGTAGACCTGATCACTACCAGGGCATGGAAGGAGCCGGACACTGTGGAGCCCGTCCTGAAGAGACCTGATAAGGATACTCAGTCCCCCCTCCGACAGAGTGCACTGGAGTAAGGGATCCCCGGTAGATGCCATGTTGGTGGCGGCAGCCTCCAAGAGGGAACTGGCCCAAGAAAGTCCATCCTCCTAGCAAGGAGTCTCGGGCGATGGACCACCTTGGGAAGTGAATCTTCAGTTCAGCTACCTTCTCGGTAAGGTCACTGAACTACATGGCACATGTCATATGGCTCCAGCGAGACCTTATTAAAGAGTATGCTGGGTCGCCCCTGGAGTCCATGTCGGCGGAGGACACGCAGGAGTACTCTGCCCGAATGGCCACTCTTCGGTCAATTTCTAATACCTCTATGCATCTACTATCCCATGCTATGGAAGGAGCCGCTAGAGCTAGCGGAGCGGGCGTCGTCCTGAGGCGACAGGCATGGCTGCAACACTGTGATTTCGCGGAATCCTTTAAGACGTCTTTCGCTAATGCCCCATTCGATGGTTCTACCCTCTTTTCAAAACCGTATGCGAAACGTTAGTCCAGAGCGAGAAGAAAGGGAAGACGTCTGCAGTCGGAGTCCGCTTCTCTGCTCCCCAGAGGTCTTTCTTCAAGAACCAAAAGGGACAGAAGAAGATGTGGTTCCGGAAGTCGCAACAGTCCCGTGACGCTCCGGACACCCAGTCCTTCCGAGGCAGAGGAGGACAGGGTGGACGCCGCCCTAGGGGCAGAGGGGGTCCGAGGAGTTTTGGGTCCAGAGAATCATTCTCTGATCGGCCCACGCAGCAACCCTGAGGGGTTACCCTACTGCTCCACTCTGGAGGCAGTCGGGTGGCATTTTTCGAGGCACCTGGCAGCTTGGGAGTCCATCACAACAGATCGCTGTGTGCTTCGTATCATATCCAGAGATTACCAAATCCCATTTCTTCATCCCCCTCGCAATCCCAGATTCCTCCCCGATATTCCCCCCCACCCCCCCCGATCAGAGGGAGGCCGCGGCTGCAGAAATCCAGCAGCTGCTAGAAAAAAGAGCCATTCAGCACGTCCCCCCCAGACGAGTTTGGATCGGGCTTTTACTCCAGTTTCTTCTTGGTGCCAAAAAAGATGAGGGACTTAAGGCCAATCCTCGATCTATCCCTCTTGAACCTGTCAGTAACCAAGGAAAAGTTCCGGATGGTCACACTTAAATCCATTCTCCCCTTCTTGCATGAGAACGACTGGATGTGCTCTATAGACCTCAAGGATGCATACTACCACATCTTAATGGACCGATGCTCCAGGAGGTTCCTTCACTTCCGGCTAGGAGCCAGCCATTACCAATTCAGGGTCCTTCCCTTTGGTCTCAGCACAGCCCCCAGGGTGTTTACCAAGGTTTTGTCAGTGATAGCGGCCCACCTGAGACTCCAGGGAATTCAGGTCTTCCTCTACCTTGACGACTGGCTCCTGACCGCCCCCACAAGGCATCTACTCTGTGCGGCCAGGGAATCTTTCCTCCGTCTAGCGCCCCGGCTGGGGATCACAGTCAATGCAGAAAAACGTTCCCTTCTGCCGACACAAATCATAGACTTCATCGGGGCCAGATTGGATACAAGCCGACTCCTAGCCCTCTTGACTTCAGACCGGCTTCAAACTCAGACTCCATGTGCAGGCCATTCTTCGATCCCCAGCTCCTTCAGCAGCGTTGGTCCTGAGGGCCCTAGGGTCGATGGCGGCTGCCATCAACTTGCTGCCCATGGCGCGTTTGAACATGAGGGTCCTGTAATGGACCCTCCAAGTCCATTGGTCCTTCCTGCATTACCCTCTGAACCATCCCATTCGCCTCAGCAGGGTTTGCAGGAAGGCCCTTCTGTGGTGGATCCAGTCCCTGGACCTCCTCAAAGGTCGGCCCTTTTCTATGCCCCATCCCCTAACCACGGTGACCACGGACGCCTCTCACCTTGGATGGGGGGGCATTGTCTAGGCAGGACAGTCCAAGGCACGTGGAACCACACGGAGACCTTGCTGCATATCAGTGTCCTAGAGATGAGGGCGGTGCTGTTGGTGTTGCAAGCACTCCAGAGCCTTCTTCCCATTGGGACTATTGCAGTCCAGACGGACAACATGTCGGTAGTCTGGTATATCAACAAATGAGGGGGAACCAGGTCCTATCCACTTTGCCGAGAGGCCATGAGAGTGTGGGAATGGGCGATCTCCACCATCCGCTTTCTCATAGCGATGCACATTCCGGGATGGTTCAGTATCGTTGTGGACAAACTGAGTCGCACGATTCTATCGCCGTACGAGTGGTCTCTGAGTCCCGAAGTAGCGAAACAAATATTCTCCAAATAGGGTCAACCTTGTTGCGATCTTTTCGCTTCTCCCTCAAACACGAAGTGCAACGACTACTTTGCTCTAATTCCCCCACCTGGGGAATCCCCTCGAGACGCTCTGGTACATGCTTGGCCGCCCGGTCTCCTCTATGCTTACCCTCCTCTTCCTCTAATGCTGAAGTTCTTACAGAAAGCCAGACGGCTGGGGAGCAGAATAATCCTCATTGCCCCATTCTGGCCTCGTCAGGCTTGGTTCCCTTATCTACGGTCTCATCTAGTGAATCCTCCCTGGATTCTAGATCCCATTCCGGATCTGATCTCGCACCCGTTAGACCTCCCGACCCCGAATCTGGACGATCTCAAGCTCACGGCTTGGTTGCTCCAGTTCCACTCCTAGCTAGGACTCCCGGTATCTCTTTCCCGGTCAAAGCTATCTTAGTGGCAGCCCACAAGCCGTCTACTAGAAGGCTTTATGATAGCAAATGGAAACGGTTTTCTATTTGGGCGGAGCAACAAAACTTAGACCCCTTTACGGCTCCGTTGCCTGCGGTGTTAGACTTTTTGTCAGGAATTTTTGACCAAGGAGCCAGCTCTTCCATGGTCAGAGTTCAGCTGGCAACAATTTCGCATTATCACATGGGGAGTGACCTAGGCCCTTTGATTTCAACCAGATTGTGTAAGGCCTTTTTGAAGGGTACCTTCCTACTAAGACCCCCCGTGAAGGATGTAGTCCCTCCTTGGGATTTAGCGCTTGTGCTCCAGGCTTTGACAGCTCCTCCCTTTGAGCCTGCAGCTTCAGTGGATCTTAAACTATTATCCTGGAAAACAGCATTTCTCGTCGCTATCACTTCGGCCAGAAGGGTTTCTGAGCTACAAGCCCTTTCCGCCAAGCCACCGTATTTGACCTTTCACAAAGATAGAGTATCCCAAAGGACCAATCCCTCTTTTCTTCCTAAGATTGCTTCCGAGTCAAATATCAATCAAACTATTAATTTACCTGTCTTTTTTCCCAATTACCAAAACAAAGGCGAATACAAGTTGCACTCGTTGGATGTTCATAGACAACTACATTTCTATTTACACAGAACAGCTGGTCATAGGCAATCAGACCAGCTATTTATTTCCTTTGCTAAATCTAATTTTGGAAAATCATTTTCAAAAGTCACACTGTCCAGGTGGATTTCACAGTGTATTCTACTAGTATAGGAAAGTTCCGGCCGGCCCACACCCCAGGGAGTTCACGCCCATTCTACTAGATCAATTTCCACATCTGCTGCATTTCGTTCTAGAGTTTCATTGGATGGAATTTGTTCGGCAGCCACTTGGGCTTCATCTCATACCTTTATAAATCATTATAAGTTGGACCTGGTCTCCAGAGGGAGAACATCCTTTGGCTCTGCAGTGCTCCGGAACATCCTTCCATGAGGACCTCCCAAGATTTAGGTAGCTGGGGACTCTGTCCCATAGGTTGATGCCCAAATGAAGTTAACTACTTCAGATTAAGAAGTTATGTACTCACCATAACGTTCCATCTGAGTAGGTAAACTTCATTTGTCAGCAACCGTCCCCCCCTCCTTTCCCCTGACCGTCGGATGTTTATATTACTGTTTTGTCATCTGATTGTATCGAGGTCAGACCATAGGCTGGCTAGTTGGTGCAGGTCTTGCATTAGGCAAACTCGATCTGAGGTCAGGTAGGGTTGGCAGGGGGTTATGGGTAAGGGGAGGAGCATGGAGCTCGGATTTCTGCTGTTGGAAACTGCCGGCTCGGATCCGATATGGATCCGAAGACCCATAGGTTGCTGCCAAATGAAGTTTACCTACTCAGATGGAACGTTATGTTGAGTACATAACTTCTTATTTCTGCCCACCACCTAATTCTCATATCTCTATTTTGCCTACTGCTACATTCCATTATCTATACAGGACTGTCTGAATAAAGAGATGAAAAGTCAGCAAGCAAAGGAGAGTAGTAGTGCTGAAATTGAATTCATCCTCAAGTCTTGGTGAGTAGCTTCACGAGGTGGACCCTGTTTTCACAAATCTCACCAAGGCGACAGTGATATATAGACTATTTATGTAGCATATATCTTGGACAGAAGTAGGTCAAAAACTAAAAAAGATAGCTGGGTGTACAAGACCCAGGATAAAAGTGCCCAATCCTGGTAGGCGCACTGGTGCCAGGACTGGAAAAGATGACTGTGTAGAATCCTTAAAATACAGAAACATTCCTACAATGGGGCCAGGCCTGGGGCAAGATGGCTGTTTGTTGTAGAAGAAAGTAGCAGTGCACAAAAATCACAAAAACTGATGGGCCAAAGAAGAGCCATAAAGATGATAAAGTGGACTATTGAGGATAAGAAATCGTTTTTACTATTATGCAAAAAAGCCCAGAATCTCCAGACTAGATATATATATATATATATATATACACACACACACACACACACACACACACACACACACACACACACACACACATACAAAATTAAGAGAAATTAGAGGAAAGAAAAAACTTCCGCAAGAAAAACTGTCAGAAGCTTGAAATTAAAATTTGTGTTCATTAATACAACATATTTGTGAGAAGCCGTATATAGGTCAAGAAATATTGATCTGCTTGGAGAAAGCATCTGAGGAACTGCGAAAATAAAAACAAAACCAGGAGGTATTTGAAAAGTATAAAAAAAAATATGGACGTGGGAAAGAGAGATTTGATATGGAATATTTATTGATTTGATAGGAATATTTATGCAAAGGAGAAAGCCAAATTAATCAATGTAAAGAAGGCAGCCCCAAAGATATTTGAAGAATATGGAAAATTTCAGAATAAAAAAAAACACAAAGATGGAACGTAGAAAAGATCAGTGAAGTAGAAGTTAAAAAAAAAAAGTTGAAGTTGTGGAGTGCCTGCGAAGTGAAGGATTTGATGTAGAAGGTCTAACATGGGTTACATCACAGCAGGATGGAGCAAGTCCCCAAAGCAGGGAGAAACAGGAAGATCAGGAAACATATGAAGAAATATGGACACGGGAAAGAAAAAAAGATTTAATATGTTGTAATAGTTATGCAAAGGAAAAAGCAAAACTAACTAATACAAAAAGAGCAGCACCAAAGATATTTGAAAAGAAATGCAAAGGAATCTGGACATGCAAAACTTGACAATACAAAAAATAAGACAGAGGAAAAGTAGAAAAGGAGATTAGTAATGGAGAAGTTAAAGAAAAATTGAGGTAATGGAGTACCTGCAAAGTGAAGGATTTAGGGTAGAAAATCTAATTTAGAAAGCAACACAACAGGATAGAGTAATGGATATGTAGATTAAGGAGAAACCAGTAGAACAGGAAGGAATTGGTCAGGTGCCATATGAAGATAATTTGGAGCCTTCCACAGGAAACCAGCATAAACATTCACTTGAAGCTAGACAGCAAGGGAAGGAACAGGAAACTGTGATGCAGTCAATGTTGAGTGGTAAGCCAGTGAGTTCCCTTATGATAGAGCAATGGATGGCTCAGGATGAAATTGATGACTGTCACAGGAAGATGCTATAGAACCTTCTATAGAATGTCTGCAAGAATTGGAAAACAAGGGATGTGCCGCAGTTTGGAAGAAAATGAGCTAAGGGAAGAATTGCTTGATTTAGTAGACGTGGGCAGATGTATCAAGGTCAGTGAAAGGGACTGCAGAAGGTTAATAAAACTCAGTCAGAAGTCTGATCAAACAAATGAACACAGTAATTAGGACTGTTCATAAAGATCCATGTGATATAACCGAAGTAAACAGGATACATTACTGTACAGCTAAATTAATAACTGATAAAGTTCTACAAGAACACAGGGTAGTGAGGGGAAAGGAAGGGGAGAAATTTAATATCATCATGGAAATATCGAACAGAAAAAATTATAAAGCAATTAAGACAGGTCACTGTTGGAAGTCTATAGAAGGGAAAACAAATCAACAAAAACACTAAGAAAGATAGATGTGATAAAAGCAATGCACAATATTAGAACCGACCAGGATCTATTATGCACCATCGCAAATAAACTAAAAATTTCAGCACAAGCTGGAAAAACTTAGAAGATATGAAGATAGTAAAGGAAAAGTGCAGAATAAGCAGTTTATCGAGGACCCAAAAAGGTTTTATAGAGAACTGGGAAATAAGGTAAAAGGAATTGAAAGACCACCAAAAAAGAGCTAGATGCATTTTGGAGAAGTATCTATGAAGATCCATCCTGTGGAACAGAAAGATGGTAAATGGATAGAAAAAGTAAAAGAAATAAGTTAAAAGATACAGGATATGAAATGGGTTAAAATAGCCAGAAATTGAAACAAAGTTAAGAAAATTCTCTAATTGGAAAAACCCCAGGCCCAGATGCAGTACCTAACTTTTGGTTAAAAGTATTAACATCTTTGCGCGAAGATTTAGCCATGAGTAAGAACTATTTATATGCGCACCCAGAACAGACAACCTGGCTAACTGGAATAACAGTACTTCTACTTAAGAGTGAACCTGCAAGCTACCCTAAAAATTATAGACCAATAGCTTGCCTTCCGACAGTGTCTAAACTATACACAGGAACTGATGGAGACTGAGTTTAGTCATTCAGAAGAAAACTTAATTATGGCAGCAGAACAAAAGGGCAATAAAAGAAAGTCTTATGGAACAAAAGATCCATTTGTTAAGTAAAGTAGTGGAGAACTGTAAAAAGGGGAAGAATCTATGGCATGGATTGACTACAATAAAGCGTTTGATAGTATCCCTTATAGAAAACTTAATTATGGCAGCAGAACAAAAGGGCAATAAAAGAAAGTCTTATGGAACAAAAGATCCATTTGTTAAGTAAAGTAGTGGAGAACTGTAAAAAGGGGAAGAATCTATGGCATGGATTGACTACAATAAAGCGTTTGATAGTATCCCTTATTCATGGATAAGAGTGCTTAAAAATGTACAAGACACACCCCACATTGATAGATTACATTACAGTGACCATGAAACAGTGGCAGACCACTTTGCAATTAAGCCATGATAAAGGGCAGATCATTATCCCAGGGATAAAACTTCAAAGGGGGATATTCCAGGGTGACTCTGTCACCATTGTTTGCCTTTTAATCCATTAAGCTTTTTACTCAACAGCTTAGGCCATGGTTATAATTTGCTCCTAGAAAACAGTGTAAAGACTTCTCATCTTCGTTGCCGATGATTTAAAACTGTATAGCTCATCAGATGAGGAACTGAAAGCACAACTGCAAGTTGTCTATTCTTTTTTAGATACAAGAATGTCATTTGGTCTTATAAATTTGCAAAAGTAATCTTTAAAGCAGGAAAACTGCAATGCCAGAAAAACATCCAGTTTGGGACAAGAATGTGATATAAAAGAACTTGAGCAAGGAGTGTATAAATATTTGGAAATTGATGAAGGATCAACAATAAAACACGAACAAATGCAAATAAAACTTGGTAAGGAATACTTCAGAAGACTTGATCTTGAAAACAGCACTGACATCTAGGAACAAATTTGAGTGACTGACTGGCCCCAACATGTGTTGGATAGATTAGATAGGAAAACAAGGATGCTTCATGCTCAACAAATGATTTATAAAAATCAGTGCATACCAAAATTCTGTATTCCGTGTTCTGAAGGAGGGATGTGTTTCTTTGAAATTGATGTATATGTATAGATCTGCAATCGTGGGACTCCACACACACACACACACACACACACACACACACACACACACACACACACACACACACACAAACACACAAAACACACACCTTTTTTTTTTTCAAAACAGGTTTATTGTTTTAACATATAAGAGAAATATCATAACAATTTTATACAAGTAATTAAAAATAGGTATTATTATAATATTCAACAAAACAACTAAAGTATTTACAAAGACATCCACTACAATCAGATCAATTAATTAAACTAAAATACCATGCTATTGAAATTAGAATTTTTTTAACAAATTTTGTAAATTATCCCATACAATATAATAAGATGTTTTTCTATTTGTTCTTGTCCTAATTGTGTTTATTTCCATATGGCACACTATATTCATAACATTTTTAAATTTATTGAACGAAGGAGGTGTATCTGAAATCCAATTTCTAGTTATTATTTTCCTAGCCACTGCTAGAATAGACCATAACAAGGGAAGCTTAACCTTTTTAACACTTTGAGGTACAGGTGTGTTGAATAATATAAGAGATTTAGAAATAATAAAGAAGATATAACCAAGAATATTAACTGCAAGGAACCACCATGAAAAAAATAAAATAGAATTTAATGAAAACGAGCGCTTTCACGCACACTCAGGTGCGCTTCATCAGGTTACACTTAAGCAATGAAAACCATTCACTTATATACAAAGGCAAGCTTCAATTAAACAATCAAATAACATAGTAATTGGGCAATTAAAACTACAATGGTTTCAAAATTTAAAAGGGCAATAGTTTCTTAGTTGCTCCAACATCAGAACTCATGCATATGAATACATTATAAATAAAATTATCCAATTTTCCATCAATAAAAATGATTAATATATAAAAATAAAAATGTATCATAAATCATACACATGTTTCATTATTAAAGCCACTCTAAATATTATCCGCTAGTTTAAAAAACAATTCAATCAAGCAGTATATGTTGCAAACTAAAAAATGATATCAAATTAAAACCTTCCATCTCATAGTATTTATTGTTATTCAAAAGCCTTCATATAATGTATACTTTTAATAACAAGAACCCAAAATTAATGTTTATAGGTCCGACTAAAAATAGTCGTTATACTAATGCTGCACCTTATGCTTGATGGTAACATAGTGAATCCATCATAGGACGGACAGTGTCCCACCAATAGGAAATCAAGCCAAAAAGTTCCATTGTATATATAGATATTACCTAATGCCTAATATCAGCAAGTTAGTCGTATATACAATATGAACAATTATCAGCTAGATCAAGGCATAAGAAACAAAAATATTAGAAATATGTAAGTGCATAAACATAATGTGAAGGCACATATAAAAAATATATGAATACATCCATTATCTAAATATCTATTCATATTCAAGCAGTAAATTCTACAATTAATTAGTTCCAAACTGACTAAAAGTGTGTGTTAATCTCGCGATTATATGGGTAAATACAAAACCGTGTAAGATTGAAATGTAGCCGAAGCTCCTAAGTTGGTAATCAAGTCATAAATTATACTGCACATATTTATTGTAAAGCAGGAGTAGGAGGGAATAGACAAGATGAAGCCTGAATCAAATGCATGAAAGCCAAAAGACAAGGCTAATATATGATATAGATAGGGGCTTACTATAATGAAGGTGAACATTCCTTAAGTAAGCTTTCTCCATCTGTCTAAAACTCTGCAAATAATCAGTATCCAGGTTGACTAAAGGAATAAACAAACCATTCTATAGTGACCCTAAAAGAACAGGACGAATGCTGACAGTTGAATTAAGTCCTGGTTCAATATGGGCCTTTAGATTTAGAAATAATGAAATTATCTGTAAAAAGAGCCTGCAAAAATTCATTAATTGACTTCCAGTATTCTTTCAATTTTATACAGTCATAAAACATATGAGCCCAGTCAGCATTAATTTCTACATTACATCTCTTACATAAATTATCTTTATTATTTATTTTATTCATCATCAAAGGTGTATAAAAAGATCTATGTAAAAATTTCCATGTATAAAGTCTCCAGACAATGGAAGACGTAGTTCTATAAGCAGATTCCAATATATATTGTTTATCTTGTTGATTTGGTGGGTCCCCATTAATAGAAGTGAAATAATTCCAGTATGAATCTACACTGTAAAAAGTTTCTTGTCTGATAATTTTATGTATGTATGAAAGTTTACCTTTATCAGAAACTTTATGTTGTAAATTTAATATCAAGTAATCAATCAGTGTTGGAATAGATTCTTTAACAGTTATAGACATTAGATCTATTTTATTAATGAGATGTTGTCTAAAGGTCTGAACCTCTAACCAGCAAGTTTCTCTTAGATCAAATTCTTGTTTTAAGAAATCTAGATTTTTAACTTTATTATCAGATATCAACTGATACCAGTACTTTAGATCATTATCTATAGCTAAATGAGTTCCTTCAGAAGTAGATGACAAAAGCATACCCTGAATATACATTATAGGAATACAATAAAATTCCATTCCCTATACTTAGGGTGCATGAATATAAAGTTACGATAGCTAATAATAATATTTAATGGGTAACAAACCATATGTTTAGGTGTAATAGGTGAAGTACAAAATTCCTTTAGTAACCATAACATGGAGTTATTTACAATCATATTTTTATGTGTTAAGGAGATTTTCATGAAGTGCATACTAATTAGCTCCCAATAATCTTTCCATTTTGACATATGACTGATCTATTAATAAAGTAATAACTTTTACAATAGAAGAGATAGTATATAAATTAAAGTCTGGAAAAGAAATACCCCTTGAGACCAGCTATTAGTATGTTTCTTTAATGCAATCCTAGGTCTATTAGGTGCCCATAGGAAATTTAACATTAGTGTATTCAGTTTCTTGATAATTATTTTTGTAGGTGGAAGTATTATTGATTGTATTAAGTATAAAATCTTGGGGAATATTATCATTTTAATAATTGTAAGTCTCTCCTCCATAGTAAAAACATATTATTCCAGGTATTAAAACGATTTTGTATATTAAGAAAACAGGTATTATAATTATTATATATAATAGATTTAATATCTTTAGATAGTATTATACCTAAATAAGTTATCTGACCTGAATTGGGTACATATTTAGTAAAATCACTAATGAGAATATTTTTCGTGTATATATAGGTAGTATTTTAGTTTTTCTTCATTGAATATTAAACCAGAAATACTTTTAAAATTCATCATTTTATCAAATAGAGACTGCATAGAAGAATTAGATCCTGCTGATGTAATTAGAACATCATCTGCAAAAGTTGAATTTTGGATGTTGTATTTTCATCTATTTCAAAACCCTCTGTCAGTACTGTTTCTGATCAAATTAGCCCAAGGCTCCATTACTAAAGTGAATAATAGTGGAGAAAGTGGACATCCTTGTTTTGTACCTTTAAGAATGGGTATTTTTGTGAAACATATGTTCCTACCTTAATATAAGCCAACGTTCCTTTGTATAAATGCTCAATTAGATTTACAAATGCATCTGAGAAGTTTGTGCACTTCATTAAGGTAAACAGATAGTCCCAACTTACTGAATCAAATGCTGAACTTATATCAAGACTAATAAGTGTTAAATCTTTCTTTTTCCTATTTGCAAAATCTATTAATGTTAAAGTTCTTCTTATATTATCAAAAGTATTTCTATTTACAATGAAGCCTGTCTGATCTATATCTATAATGCCGGGAATGATTGTCTTCAATCTATCAGCAAAAATACTCATAAACATTTTATAATCAACATTAAGTAATGAGATGGGCCGATATGAAGAACATCTAGTTGGATCTTTATTAGGTTTTAAAATTGGCGAAATAAATGTATATTGCCAAGATGGGGGGGTTATTAACTCAGTTTGGGCCAAAATAAAAACCTTATGTATTAATGAATATGTACTTTTAGAAAGGATTTTATATATCTCTGGTATAATACCATCATTACCCGGTGCTTTGTTTGATTTAAGCTTATTTATTTGTGTAATAACTTCTGTAGATGAAATACTCTTGTCCAATAGTTTAATCTGTTGTTTATTAAGCTTTTTATTCATGTTTGTGGTTATAAACTCCTTTATTTTATCTTTAGGTTCCATGCTAATGTTATTATGGTTAATTTTGTGAAAGTTATTTCTAAATTCATCTAATATTTCTGGTATACTAGAAACATTCTTCTTTTTTCTTAGAGAAAAGATTTCTTTGATATGGTTTTGTTTATTCAACCTTTTTGATTTATTTTTAAGTCTATGTAAGTATTTGGGGCTTATTGAATAAGACAAAAACTTGTATTTCTCTAAAGTTATTTTAACTTTATGAGTTAAAATTTCTTTGTATTTCTCATTTAGTTTGTTTATTTCTTCAATAACTTTCTTGTCCATAATATTTTCTTTATTATTATGTTTATAAGAGTCTAATTTACTTTGAATATCTAACAATTCCTTATCCCAAGATTTCCTTTAATTATTATATCATCTGATACTTTGTCCATATAGATATGATTTTAAGGCATCCCAAACATAAACAATGGAGACTTCAGGAGTATTATTTATGTCTAAAAAATGTTTTACTTCTGAAAGTATATATTCTTTATAGTCTTTTCGTTAAGTTAAGTATACTGGTATCCTTTTGATCTGAATATTATGAGTATTTTTATCATTAATTCAAAAACAATTGAATTATGATCAGATATAGGACATGAAATGATTTTGGAATTAATTAAATCTGTTACCATCTGGTTAGAAATAAAGACCCTATCTATTTTTGAATAAGTTTTGTATCTGTTAGAAAAAAAGGTGTATGGTAATGATTTTGAATCTATCTGATTATTAATATCATTCAAATGATAAGAATTAGCAAAATCATTTAAATGTTTTGCATTAGATGTAATTCTTCTTTTCCCTATAGTGGTAGTATCACTTTCATGTAGTATACAATTAAAGTCACCAGCTAAAATAATATCTCCTATAGAGAATGATATGATCTTATTAAGATGATGTTTCACTGTATTAATACCAATTCCAGGTATCCAATATACATTAATTAAAGTGCAAGTCTTCCCATTAATTTGTATTATAACCATACAAAGTATTCCTTTGTCATCCTGATAAGACTTAATGGTTTTAGGAATGGGCATACTTTTATTCCATAAAATAGCTGAGTGTGCTCTGAACTAACCAATACTGTATATTTGTTTGTGGCTAGTTTATCAATATCTTTTTTCAAGAGATGGGTTTATTGCAGGAAGACTAAGTTGGCCTTATGTAAATTAATGTATCTTATTAGGCTTGCCCTTTTACATGAATTATTCAATCCATTAATGTTTAAAGAAATTCCTTTTAAAGATGTCATTTGGCATTTTTAAAACTTAAGAATCTTATTATCAAAATAACAAATAACAAGATAAGTAATGTTACATCTCCTCCTTTAGGTGTACCTTTAAATATAGCTGTATTTATTGAATCTCTTATGGGATTTTGTATAGGATTCAATTTTGTTTGTAGTGACAATGAATGTACAAAATATATTGTGGATGTCAAAACTATATACAAATAACAATGAACAAGTGAAAATAATGTAAGGATTAAACCTTGCATCCAGCCTGAGTTATAAACTCCAACTTAGAGTAGTATTTACCACTCAAGTTAACCCCTACCCTAAGCAGCAGTACCTCAGCTACCACCTTATCAATTTAATACTAGTTATATTTAACTGAGGTTAACAGTTTTCAATTCAATTATCTAGCAAGACAAGACTACACATTTGGTAAAACAGCATCATATAAACTAAAATAAACCTTTTTTTAAAAAACTGTTCATACTACTATATACATCTATGTAATATAAAACACTTGTATTCAAATAGCATTCAAATAATCTTGATGTTAGAAATCAAGAGGAGAGAAAATAAGTTCTAACATTCATTTAAATCAAAAACTTTGGCTAATATGATTCAGACATTACATATATTAAGATGCATCTATTTTCTGTCATGTAAATGCAATTAACAGCTTCCAAAAAAACCTTGAATTGCTTGTATATGAGCATTTACTCAAACTCATTATTGTCAGTAGAATAAAATATTGTATTCATAGAAATTGTTATAAATCATACTGCATAGTTATGCAGATTCTCATACATACACACACACACACATATATATATATATATATATATACACACACACACACACACACACACACATATACACACACACACACACACACATATATATATATATATATATATATATATATATACATACACACACACACACACACACACATACATATATATATATATATATATATATATACACATGCACACACACACACATACACACACACACACACACACACACACACACACACACATATATATATATATATATATATATATATATATATATATATCTGATCTCACTGAGTTGTGTCCTTGCTGAGCACTATCCTACTTGCTGTCCCTACAATAAATCTGTCTGCTTTATACAAAATAATGCACAGCAAACACATTTTAGTAACCAGATTTTACAACCATGCTATACTACTGCTTTAAAATATATCACATGACAATTTCTTCCAGAATAGTTATAAAATTATTTATGCTTGTCAATCAGATTAATTAAATGAGTTATAGTAATGTATATGTTTCGAACATAAGTTTTTAACACAGATTATTAAGCTGCTGTTAAGTAGATTTTCAAAAACACTTGAATAAATGTTTCATTTTCTATGCCTTCTAAAATAAGACATTTACTTACTACAAGAAACTGTATCATTTAAACTCATTATAACTGACATATTTTATGAATTATAACATAGATATTTAAGTAATTATATAAAATAACTCACATTTAGATGTTAAAGAGTTCATTTTCCTTCACATAGTCACATTTGTATCATTTCTATTTCCTGGTAGAGTGTTATTCCTGAATCTGTGATGTGTCAGTGTGATATCTAGGTCAAAAGTTAGACTAACTGCTTTCAGCTTCTCTGTGAGAATTCTGAGAGTTGAAGCTTTTGAAGTAGCTCATGGACACTGTGCATGAGACAGCCCACATCCCAGATTGTCTCTCTCAACATTTTGGCGGGAAACTTATTAAAAACTAGTGACAAACATTCATTTAGCAGTGTAAATGCATCTAAACATGACAAAACCTTCACAATGTATTTTACAGGTTATTACAGCCTCTATGTAAGTGAAATTAAGCCCAAAATTATTAATAAGTAATAAAACTCAATATTTTTGTCCCAACTCAATTTTTATGCAAATCTTATTATTTACTGTGTCTATATGATCAAAAGCATTTCTATATATTAATAAAGAAAAGAAAAAGAGAGTAGAAAATAAAAGGGTGTAAGGCAGAAATAAAAAAATGCAAGAGAAAGCTATAAGAAGTATATACAATGGAATATTACTTACTGTTTATATTAATAGAGTTAAAAATAAAACATATTATTTACTATTTAGTTCTGGTTATTATTAGTTAAAGCATGACCGATTATTTACAAACAAGCATAAGCAGTATAATCAAGAAAGTATAATTAGGAATAGCATTTGAAGAACATATAAACTTTTTACAAGGAATAAATATGTTATTATTCTATTAATCATATTTTCATTACTCTTCTCTCCCTGCCCTCCCCCACCCTTTACCCACTACATAATATAAATAGAATGTCATTGTTTAAAGAAAGAAAAGAAGAAAAGGAGAAGAAAAAAAAAGATAAAGAAAAAAAATGTATCAAATTACTGACCTTACTTCTCCTTTTCAGAAAGAGAAACAGGTTGAATCATAGCTTGCCATTAAATCTTCAGATATTTTGACTGGTTATGAAACAAAACATTTCTTTGCACACAGAGAATAACTTTGATTAAATCTTTTTCAAAATATTTGTGGCTTCTTGGAAATGCAGGAACTATATTAAAAAAGATTAATAATGAAATAAAATGATGAGAGAAAAAAACATAGAACAAATCATTTGTTTTTTAGTCTCTTCTTCTTCTCTGAAGTCTTCCACGAAGTTTCATTTGCCAGTCTCTTTAATGAAGGACTAGCCCATTCCATTTCCTCTATTTTATCCAAAATCTTATTTTTTTTGATAAACAGTAAAGCAGAGTCTAAGTCATTGAAAATTTTAGGACCATCAGGAAGGAAGATTTTAAGCTTGGCAGGAAACAGAAGGTATGTTTTAAACTGTGCTTTTTTAAGCTCCCTTATTAGTGGCAGAAAAACTTTTCTTTTAGCTATTACCATGGAAGAATAGTCATTGTCAAAACGCACAGTTGTCTCATTAATCTTAACAGGAGCTTTAGCCCAAGCAAATTTAAGAACCATCTCTTTATCAAAAGATGATAGAAATCTAACTATAACTGATCTAGGATATTTTTTGTTAGAGTTAGTATTAGCTATAGATCTATGTGCTCTTCGATACCAAAAGAGAATGCTTCTGGTAAGTCTAAAGTTTTAGGGAGCCATGTTGTTAAAAAGAAGTAATATTGTTACCTTCAATATTTTCTGGCAGTCCAAAAATCCTAATGTTATTGCCTAGATCTATTTTCCAGGTCATCCAGCTTTGTTTGTAAATGTGTATTTTGTTTCAGCAGAAACTCAATGTTGATTTCCTCTTCTTGGATTCTATTTCCATGTCATTCACAGCTTCTTCTATGCCTGTCATCTGGATCTTCTGTTATTGCAGGTCTATATGTAACAAGTCTATTTGTTTTGTAGTTTTTTCTATGAAGGTGTCTATTTTAGTATCCATTTTATCCATCTTAGCAGTAAGTTGCTTGATTATAATTATCAGAGACTGAAGTTCTTTCTTGATGCTGGAGTCTTGAGAATTTGTCTTACTGGAACTCATTTCAGACTGATAAACTGACAGAAAAATTTCCAAAGTGATTTCTGACAGGAATATTGTTAAGATTTCCTTTCTTTTTTAGATATAGTTCAAGAACTATACAAAACAAA
This sequence comes from Protopterus annectens, assembly GCF_019279795.1. Taxonomy (NCBI): domain Eukaryota; kingdom Metazoa; phylum Chordata; order Ceratodontiformes; family Protopteridae; genus Protopterus; species Protopterus annectens. The sequence continues at coordinate 1,813,423,738 of NC_056732.1, forward strand.
CATATTTAGAAAGAAAATTACTTCAAAAATTAATTTTTTAAGTAATTAATTCCTGTCAGTGTAATGAAATTGGTGGAGCTGAAGAAATCTGCTGCTATCCTGTGTTCATCCTTCAAACACACACCTTCTGACCTTACAAGACCCAAACGTAGTGAAAGTTTTGAAACATGAGGAGAATAAATGTAAGATGACTTTTCTGCTTAATCTAGCAGAACCGTGTTGGTATCAAGTAAGAATGGAAATCAAACCAGAAGTAGATTAAAATCGGGCAGCAACTGAATATGCCAAAAAACAAAAAAGAATGCAAGGTGAAGGATCAGATGAGAAGGCAAGAAATGGGGGGGGGGGCATAAGTATAGTTGCAAGTATAGAAAACCTCTGGAAGAACCTAATGTTGATCAGGAATGAACACAGGAATGGTTAAAGAGAGGCGAATTCAAACCAAGAGATGAAAGGTTAATATTGGCAGCCGAAAACAGTGGGCTGTATACACGTTGGTTTATAAAGTCCATTGAATATGTGGGAAAAACAGACAAATGTAGGTTTTGTGAAACCGTATTGGAAACACACCTCGTTGCTAGTTGCAACATACTAATGGCAGAAGGACTGTATACTGAAAGCATAATGTGGCAAGACTGTTTAACTGGGAATTGTGCAAACATTATGGTGTTGAGGTGGCTGAAAAACGCTGGAAACATGAGGCACAAAGCATCATAGAAAATCAAGTCTATATCACGTCGGATCATCCATTACCAACAGTTCAAAAGATAGATGCTAGAAAACCTGATGTAGTGGTCCAAGAAAAGACAAGAGTAGCATTGATCATCGAAATTGCCACACCCAGTGACTACACTGTCTTGCATACAGAGAGACAGTCATAAAATATCAGGATCTACAGGCAGAAACAAGAGCAATGTGGAAGAAGGATACCCAGACAGTTCCAATAGTAATAGGAGCAGTGGGTCTTATAAAAAAGAATTTGCAATCATATTTGGATATAATGCCAATACATGCAACTCCATACGAACTGCAGCAAGAGTCATTACTGGGCACATTGCAGTTGCTGTGAAGAGCACTATTGGCTGACATCAAAGACTGAAACAATACTAATTTCATGAACTTTAATCGCACTTTGACGTAGGAATGGGGTCAATTCCTGTTACGTATTAGAAATCCAAAAGACTTGGAGAAATCAGGACAGTCTCCTGTTGCACTATGGCTAATCCTGTTGAATCTGTCTGCAGTTGTGACTTTATTACAGTTAATATTCTGTGTACATACAAAAATTTTCCACCACTGTCCTATTATGTGTATTTTCTTGAATGTATAACAAGTATTATGCCTCATATGTATTGCACTGTATTCTCAGCTTGATGTAACTGAACATACTACTTTGTATATATATTTGTAATTTGCATGTTTGAAATTTGTTGGAGCTTTTCTCCCCGGGCCTCCACTGAAAACGAGCTCTTCTTGGCCCAGTGGCCTTCCCCGGTCATCGAACAGAAATAAGTTACGTAACTTAAGGTAGTCATATCTTCTTCTTCTTCTTCTCCTTTCGGCTTTTCCCGGTTAGGGGTCGCCACAGCAGATCATCTGTCCGCACACAGGATTGGCAGTGAAGTTTTACAGTGTCGAGTTGCCAGCCCGGCGCCCAACCTTCCATAGAAGGCACACACACACTCACACCTAGGGCCAATTTAGAGTGTCCAGTCCACCTACTGCATGTCTTTGGGATGTGGGAGGAAACCGGAGCACCCGGAGAAAACCCACGCGACCACAGGGAGGACATGCAAACTCCGCACAGAAGGCACCCCAGCCGAGGATCGAACCGGAGAACCTCTTGCTGTGAGGCGACAACGCTAACCGCTGCACCACCGTGGCCGCCCTAACTTAAGGTAGTCATATACTAGAGAAAATATAGTATATAATTATATTATAATTTTATTACATATATAATATATACAAGAAAAAATTAGAGATTTGAGGTACTTCAAGAATGGGAATGTTTATGTGGCCACGAACTAATGCTGAACATGATTCATCCCTCCTTTGAAAGTGAATCTCTTGCTATTGAATCTAGTAACATTCCAGTTGTGAACAGTGCTCCTATTAATTCTAGTAACAGTAATGCAGCTACCGCCATTGATAGTTCCTCTGTGTACTGCGTCCACTGCTAATCAACAGGTTGTTCTAAAAGGGTGTAGTTTTGTGGGTTCTTAAGTTTTTCCATCAAGCCCATTGCCTGTATGGACTCCTCCTTCAACACACAAGTAACTGTCTACGAGCCGAGTGTGAAAACTGAGGCTACCTTCGATAGAGCGGGGTCATTATCAGGACATAGAGGATGGCTATGAAAGACATTGAGTCATTAAGCTCTGATGGGTGGCAAGTATTGACACATTTTTCCACTGCAGCTCCTTTTCAAGCATTGAATCGGTGTCTGCCTGACGCTTTGTCAACAATCACTCCAGGATGTAGAAAACTAATCTGGCGTAGATTTTGCCATATATGTAGAACACACGTTCCCACTTTTTATACTGTAAAAGTGCTTTAAGATGCGTAGTTTGCCTGTATATATAGCTGGAACAAAGGTAAAATATGTATGAACTACCTAACATTTGCATGTCAAAAAGGCACAGCACTGAGAATCGAAGCACAGTATTAGCTCTGTCAGAATGTATAAAAAATGCTTGAAATATTTAGGTAGGTGGTCTTATTTGGGCAGGTTAGCCTACTTGTGCCCCCACACCCCATGCTAATTATATACCAACTCAGATTCTACTACAGTGGAGAGGGGGCAAATCCCCTCACATTCGATCAGCTAATTTTTATCAGTTGTCCAGACTTTTTTCTAGTTTTACAAGTTTTAATACATTATTTTGAATGTATCCTTTAGTCATACCTGTTGAGAAAGGGGGGTGTATTAAGAGAAGCTAGTGGCTTTGTGAATGTTCCTTTTTATTTAGTCGGGGTGTTTGCTGTTTAGTTTGATTAGCTTGTCTTTAGATTGCAGTATCCAAAAGTAGCTAGTATGCATTGCTGAATTTCAGTTTTTAAGGTCAAAGTAGTGCTGCCCATTGCTGGTGGGGGGGCAAGTAAATTCTCAGTTACCTTTATTCAGGTACTGGGGAAAAAGCAAATAGTGTAGTGTCACTTGTGTGTGGGTTGGTGGAGATGTAGATTATTCCAGCTTCCTAAGGGTGGGTGGATTCAAATATTTCCTCAGCTTGCCTGTATTTCTGGCTGTATTCCCATATTAATTACTTGTGTGTCAGGAGCCATCAGCTCCATTCTCAAAGCCTCCATTTCATTGACACTACCATTCCCGCCATATGGAACAAATGGATCCCTCATCCGTAAAAAATAGTGTCAGTCCCCCCAAGGGACCCCACCAGGAATGGACTTAAGGCACTTTGGGCTTACATTGAGGATACAATAGAAAATTCGTACCCAGATACTACAAACTTGGTATTTTGATAGCACCTCATTGATTTTAAACCCCGACTGATCTAAAATGAAAGCACTGCAAAAGTTAGAGGACTCAGTTTTCCTAAATCCAGATGAATCTGTATGCTTGCAATTCTTTAATTCTTGCCAGTTCTGTATGCTTTAGTTCTGTCTTGTTAATGTACTCACGTTATTAACATTGGGACTTTTTGCAATGTACTTTCCACACGGCAGAGTCACTGAAAACATGATGATTTTCCATACAGACTCTGAAGCTGTAATCCCTGAGCAAGGCAAAAGATCTCTGGAAGGAAACTCTTTTCAAAATCATTTAATTTAGAGGTCTTGGGTGTTTAGCACTTACCTTTACCAAACAAATGCTAATAGAGACCATCTTAATGGTTAGAGCATAACTTTATAAACTAAATTTTGAATGAACATTTTGTTTTAACTGTTCCACTTTATTGTAATGCAATTCAAAAAAGTGGAGAAATGGAATTCTTATTAGAACTCACCTCCATTCTTCCAGAAGACACCCACCATGACCTCATGGGCAGTGACAGCTCTTGAAAAAACACACACCATGTCATAGTGGGAGGCACTAGCCTAAGCTCAGCCCAAAATTTGGGGAATAAAAAGCCAAAACCTGTTAATATTAACTCTGTCTTTTAAGCAGCACTCATCTGGTGAATAAAGAATCTTTGAATTCGGAAGAACTGAACAAGAGTCATTCAAGTGCTTGAGACTAATCTACCACTATTTCTCCATGAATAGAGTTCTGCAGCTACTACCAGAGGCAAGCTACCTGACAGAGCCACCAGAGATCAAAGGCAGATGTTGAATCCATCCACCCCTTGGATGCTGGAAGTTGGACGAATTCCAGTTATTCGGTAGATACTGATAGGACAAGTTTTGGATTTTTAGTAATGTATTACTCCAATACTTAGATGTTTTTTGTTAACAGATTCATGTATTTATAAGTACTAAGAGCATGATTGTGAAATGCAAACTGCCTAGCTACAGTGGATATAAAAAGTGTACACACCCGTGTTAAAATGCCAGGTTTTTGTGATAAAAAAAAGAGACCACAATAAATAATTTCAAAACTTTTCTCACCTTTAATGTGACCTATAACCTGTACAGTTCAATTGAAAAAGAAACAAATCTGTTGGGAGGAAAAAAGATAAAAAAAAAACGTACAATAAGCTGATTTCATAAGTGCGCACACCCTTAAACTACTACTTTGTTGAAGCACCTTTTATTTTATTTATTTATTTTTATTTTACATTTGTTTACCGGGTTAGTCCGACTGGATACATATCCCTTTTCAGCAGAGACCCGGGGAGAAAAGCTCCACATTTAAAGAAAAAACAGAAAAAAAAACAGAAAAAAACAGAAAAAACAACAACACTACATAGACATCATAAGGAACAATTATAGCATACAAAGTTCAGGGATACTAGTAACTAATACACTTATTTAATTACACAAATACATGAGGGGTAAAAGCCCTGATATTAGGGTATGTTAGTAAGTGATGGGGTTAGAGCTTAGGTCACTAGGGGGAGGATATAAGGTTATTCATAGGTCAAGACTCTGGTTATTCGGAGGGGGCCATCTAGGAGGACCCACGTGAAATAGAGAAAAAGTCTAAAGGGGGCAAGAGAGATTGTAGGTGGAGATTAATTACATAAGTGTGTGTGGGTAGAAGGCAGTTTTATGATCAGTCGGGATTTTCACAGGGGCATAACCACTGGGTCTTAAGTAGCGACTTGAGACTAGTTATAAACTGGCTGAGGGAAGTTGAAAGTCTTAGGTTATTGGGAAGAGAATTCCAGAGCTTTCCGATAGAGTTGGCATAGATAGCATCCCCTCCTGAGTTATTTGATTTTGTGGTTTGTACCAGGACACTATTAGAAGATCGGAGGCAATTAAGGTTGGAGTAGGGGGTCAGGAGTTTGTTCAGAGAGGGAGTTTTATCAGGTTCCATAATTATTTTAAATGCTTGTACAAGTTGGTTGAGTTTAAGAAGGTTAGGTAGTTCTAACCAGTCCAGTTTCTTTAGGTTAAGGCAGTGATGAGTACGGTAAGGTGAGCCAGTAACAAATCTAGCGATGTGGTTATAAACAACTGAGAGTTTGTTAAGCTCATTTTTATTGAGGAAAGATAGGACAGGGGAGGCATACAGTAGGGTGGAGAGAAGATGTGACCGTGCTATAGTTAGTTTGGAATACGGAATAAGAAAGTTTTTGATTCTGTACAAGGAGCCTAGTTTCTTGGTTACCGTCTTAATAGTTTGACTAATGTGAACATCAAATTTGAGCTTGTGGTCAATAGTAACACCTAGCAGTTTGGTGTTAGTGACAGGCTTGATGATGGTGCCGTTGATGGATTGAACTTGAAAGGTCGTGTTGTTAGAATATGGTGGATAAAGCCCTATGGGGGTTCGACACGTGGGGAAGATAAGAAGTAGCTTGTTTTTTTTTGGGATTTAGGATAAGTTTCCTTTCTGAAAACCATTTTTCAACTGCTGCAAAACAGTGTTGGGTGATTTTTTGGAGATTATGGAGAGAGACATCAGAACAGATCAGAGTGGAGTCGTCTGCATATTGAATGCAGGTTGCTTGGGAGATGACTGAGTGTAGGTCATTTATGAATACAGAGAAGAGAAGGGGACCAAGTATAGAGCCTTGGGGAACTCCTATGGTATTTGGTAGCAGGTTAGATAATGTGCTTTGCCACTGGACTGCTTGTTTTCTGTCAGAAAGGTAAGCATTAAACCAACTAAGGGCCAGGTTGTCGAGGTGAAGGGATTCAAGGGTGTGGAGCATTAGTTGGTGATTGACCATGTCAAATGCTTTTGACAGGTCAAGGAAGAGAGCAGAAGTAATTAATTTGTTGTTCCGGTTATTGTTTACTGAATCAACAAAAGAAAGGAGGGCAGTAGTGGTGCTATGATGGGGGCGAAAACCATGTTGAGTTTTTGACAGAAGATTGTTAAGGGTGAGGTAGTGTAGGATTTGCTTGTGGACACACCTTTCCATAATTTTTGCTATAGGCGACAATATTGCTATTGGTCTAGAGTTAGATGTTTCAGAGAGGCACCTCCCTTGTGAAGAGGGATGACGTATGATATTTTCCAGATTGAGGGGATGGTGGCCTCAGCGATGGTTCTATTTATCAGGATTGAAATGGGATAGGCAATTACATCAGATGCTAGTTGTAGGTATTCAGCTGGGAGACGATCAGCCGATAGGGTGGATGGTTTGAGTTTCTTTAGTAGAGTTCTAATATAGGAGGTGGATATTGGTTGAAAACTAAAGGCTGGTAGGTTCTTTCCAGTAGGACTGGTTAAGGAGGTGGAAGAAGTAGGTAACTGACTGGCTAGTGCCTGAATGGTCTCAGTGAAGAAGGAGTTAAAGGAGTTAGCTATAACTACAGGATCTTTACCTATAAGTTTTTCTGGGGTAGGGGTAGTTGATTTCCCAGAATATAGGAGGTTATTGAAACCTGCCCAAAACTTCTTTGGATTATTTTGGTGCTTATCCTGGAGATGATGGAAGTAATTCTTTTTATCACGGGTAGTATATGCCTTTGTTGAGTTTCTAAGCTGCTGAAATTTGATGTGATCTAGGGGTTCTTTGGTGGTACGCCAGTTTACCCAGGCCTGGTCTCTAAGCTTAATTTTAGATTTGGTGTCATTAGTTAGCCAAGGTGCAATCCTGATTTTGGCTCTGATTGATCGGTTGGGTGCATGAGAGTCCAGTATTTTAAGGAATGTGTCATTAAAGTATATAACACTCTCATCAATGGGAAGTGTTTTTAGGATGGACCAGTTACAGGATTTAAGTTCTGTTAGAAATTGTTCAAGAACAAATTTCTTCTTGTTTCTGACTAGCTTATATATGGGAAGGTTTTTACATATCAGCTTATGTTTTATGACAAAGGTGATAAGGTGGTCACTAAGATCATTGGGGAGGGTCCCTGTAGTATAGGTAGATGTGTCTTTATTGGTGAGAATTCAATCAATAATGCTTTCTTTTTGTTGAGAATTACCTATTCTTGTGGGAGATTTTATATTTTGGGAGAAGCCATACAGGTTAATGGGGCAGGGATTTATCTGGTCAGAGTACTGGGACCAGTCAAGGTTGAAATCACCTACCACAATAGTTTCTTGAGGGTAGTTAGAGGTGAGCCAGCTTAGGGTTTGCTCCACAGTTTCTAAGTTTTTCCCTGGTGGGATGTAGACTACAATGAGGTTGATGCTCTTTTGGTTGTTTAGGCAAATTTTTAGGGCAGTTAGTTCCATATTGGTGACCTTAGGGGGTTGTGTCGGATTCGTAATGATATTCAGGGTACTTCTAAACATTACAGCTATTCCTCCCCCCTTTTTTTTATCCGATCAACCCTGAGTATATTGTATCCAGGTGGAAGAATTTCTTCGTCCTTAGTGGATGGTTTGAGCCATGTTTCCGATAGACACAAGATGTCTGGGAGATGAGTGGCTATCATGGCGTGTAGATTATGTATTTTGTTATTTATACTTCTTAGATTGAGATGGAGGATGAGGAGGGAGCTAGCAGGTCTTTGAGTTAGGATAGAGGTAACAGAGTCTGAATCAGAGGATGGGCCTGGATTGGGGTGAATATCACCATCTTTGGTAATACTTGCTTTCAGATGGTCAGAGTCGTAGAAGTTTACTTAGTATCTTCAGACCTAATTTTGTAGTAGTTATTTTAGGGTAGTGCTAGGTGAGATACACACTTTTGGGGCGGAATGTAGTAGTGGTGCAGTTTAAAGGTGAGATCTGATTCAAGGGAGGGGTTAGATGGGAGCAGGTGTGACCATTTGGGAAGTGAATACCCAACAGTGTTTGGTTTTCATAGCATAATAGATATGTAACCATTAGAAGAAGAGGTAGAGGTGGGATGATGAACTTCATTGTTATGCCAAAGAAGTAGAGAAAGGATGGTTAGTATTATGTGTGGGCCAACTAGCTGATTAGTGATTAGATGGAAATGTGGGAGGAGGTCAATTAACTGGAGGGAGGCTATGATTGGTTCAGAGATTAAGTGGGGTGGGTTTAAGGACCTAATAAATATAGATATAGTGGGGGCGAGTGGGATATGGGGGCAGGGTGGGGAGCGGAGCGAACCCGAGCGTAGCGGGGATACACCGGACAGGAGTTTACAGGGTCCTAAAGTCAGCTGCCGGTAAGTACAACACTTACTGAAGTGGAACAGTTAATTCACTGTATTCAGTATTTAAGTTTGAACACTTTAGTAGAGTTGGGTTGGGTTTTGTGTCTACTACTAGGTATAGCAAAAGCTGTATTTCAGTATAACAGTAGTAGATTATATTTATACTATTAGTTATATGTGGTTTGGACAAGGGCTGCCAGAATAAGTGGGAGAGGTACTGTTTAGTCCCTGCATGCGAGACGCTTTGCAATAGTACATAGATGTTATGAGGGTATTTTTTTTTTACCCTAATTTCTTGGGGAATTAGTTGGCTGGGAATGACGTCCGTTTAGCTTGCTTGTGCATTCGCACCAGAGTCCCTCTGCGCCTCCACCGGATGTTTAGGAGCCACGCGGTCAGTGTATAAGGGGCTGTTTAAGATAAGATGGAAAACATAGGTTAAACTAAAGGTATTGTAGTGTATTAGTTTAGGAACACCTATGTCTTATGCAGTGCAATTCAAGTATTTAGAGATAACTAGCAGAGAGGTTATTGTCAAGGTTCAGTACAAAGCAACTCAAAATATGCACATGTTAGGCAACGAAAACATTCAGTACAGTGAATCCTGGTTTGTAGCAGGTTAATGATACAGCTATAGATTTGTTGAGTTAGGTGGTACAAATCACTACAAGAAGCATAAACTCATATGTCCTTAATCAGTTCAACTACGCCTAACAGTCCCCTAGTAGCTGAAATGTACGCTTTTCGGTAATAAACACATGAGTCGCTAAGTCCAGTATTCACGTGGCAATCTTAATTTAACTACAGCATTCAGTCTTCTTGGGCAGGTGTCTATCAGCATGGCATATCTTAACTTGGCAATATTTGCCCACTCTTCCTTGCAAAAGCGCTCCAAATCTGTCAGATTGTGAGGGGATCTCTTGTCCACAGCCCTCTTCAGGTCACCGCACAGATTGTCTGTTAGATTTAGGTCTGGGCTCTGGCTGGGCCATTCCAAAACTTTAATTTTCTTCAGGTGAAGTCATTCTTTTGTTGATTTGGATGTATGCTTGGGGACATTGTCATGTTGAAAGGTAAAATTCCTCTTCATCTCCTGCTTTCTAGCAGGCACCTGTAGGTTTTGGGTATGAAGTGACTGGTATTTGGAACTGTTCATAATTCCCTCCACCTTGACTTCAGCCCCAGTTCCAGATGAAGAAAAGCAACCCCAAAGCATGATACTGCCACCACCATGCTTCACCATGGGGATGGTGTTCTTTTGGTGATGCGAAGTGTTTTTGTGCCAAACATACCTTTTGGAATTGTGGCCAAAACATTCAACCTTGGTCTCATCAGATCATAACACATGCTTTTGGGAGACTTGCTGTATTATTTTGCAAGTTTTAGCTTAGCCTGTTTTTTTTTTTTTTTTTTTTTTGTGTAAGAAAAGGCTTCCGTCTTGCAACCCTACCCCATAGTCCAGACATGTGGAGAATACAGGAGATTGTCACGTGTAGTACACAAGCAGTACTTGCCAGAAATTCTTGCAGCTCCTTCAGTGTTGCTGTAGGTCTCTTGGCAGCCTCCCTGACCAGTTTCCGTCTTATCTTTTCATCAATTTTGGAGGGCCGTCCAGTTCTTTGAAACATCACTGTTGTCCCATATTTTCTCTACTTTTTGATTGTCTTCACTGTGTTCCATGGTATATCCATTGCTCTGGAAATTTTTTTGTACCCTTCTGACTGATACCCTTCAACAATGAGATCCCTTTTATGTTTTGTAAAATCTCTGTGAGCCATGGCTTTTGCTGTAGCAGGCAACTGAGTAAATGTCAGGAAAATCCTACTGGAACAGCTGAACTTTATTTGGGGTTCATCATCTCTTGAACTTTATTTGGGGTTCATCATCTCTCTCATTGATGGTAGGTGTGTACCCAAGAAAACTGAATGTTGTAATTAAAGCAAAAGGTGCTTCAAAAGTATTTTAAGGGTGTGCATACTTAGGCAACCAGCTTATTATAAGTTTTTTATATTTTTCCCCCTAACAGATTTGTTTTTTTTAATTGAATTGTGCAGGTTATAGGTCACATTAAAGGTGGGAAAAGTTTTGAAATTTATTGTGGGGTCTCATTTTTTAATATCACAAAAACCTGGCATTTTAACGGGGGGGGTGTGCACTTTTTATATCCACTATATATAAGTCAGTGTAACCTACTCTTAGATTTATCACTTAAATGTTTGAATAAAAAGGAGTCTATTCCTAGTGTGTTTGGTATAGTTTTAAGTGTTTATTTTACTTATTTAATTTACATTTGTTTACCGGGAGAGTCCGACTGGGCATAAAACCCATTTTCAGCAGAGGCCCGGGGAGAAAAGCTCCATTGTTAGTAGACTATTATGTTAGTAGAAAGAAAATTGTTTAATACAATAAAGAAAAAGATAGTAACAGACATTCCTAACGGTAAAAAGACTAAAACAGAATAAATTGGCCAAGTGGGAGATGAGACCAATCTTGTATAGCAATGCTTCTAGAAGACAGTTCTTACAATAGTAGCAGGTAGTGACACTGTATACATTGAGAATGCAATTACGATACTTAGTCTTATATACAGGTAGCATAGCACACTGAAGACTTAAAATCTGATAGATATTAACAGAGAGAGAAAAAACAACATAAGGTAGTCATATGACTTAAATTCAGTGCTCATTACACATGCAATTCAAATTTTAAAATCAGCTAGTTCCATGGTTTGGGCTACCCAAGTCCAGGAATTGGTGAGGTGGGCTTTAATGTGATGTTTGTAGTTTTTTAAGCTAGTTATGGTTCTAATTTCAAGAGGTAAGGCATTCCACAATGTATCAATGTAGTAGGAGTATAGAGTGTCACCTGAGCTATTTTTACTCCTGGTTACTTCAATTAGAGCTTTATTATTGGATCTTAGTGGATGGTACTTATATGGGGATTGAGAGGCCTTGTAGAGCTGGTGTTTCATCAGGTTTATAGTACATTTGGTGGACAGTAGAGAGTTCTGTGAGGATGAGTTGGTGAGGTAGTTCTAACCAGCATAGTTGTCTTAGGGCCTTACGATGATGGGTTCTAGGAGGACAACTAGTGGCAAGTTTAACTATCGTATAGCAGGCATCTAGCTTGGTTAGGTCTGATTTGAAGAGGTTGATAAAGATGGGTGAGGCGTATAGTAAAGTTGACAGAAGATGAGTTCTGGCTGTGGGTATTCTGGAGTTTGTGGTTAGGTAGTTTTTGCATCTGTATAAGGTACCTATTTTCTTGTGTACTTTTTTTACTCTGGCAATGTGTAAGTCGAACTTCAGATTTTGATCAATAACACCACCGAGAAGTTGGGTGGATGATTTAGTTGAGGAAGCTTCTTTATATTCAAAAGCTTGAGCTGATACACTAATGCAGTAATGACAACGAATTCTGCAAAATCTTGTACTGGATATGACGGTAAAAACTACAGACTAATTTTTGGGTAGCGTGTACACTGCATAGTAGAACTTGTGTAGGGATTTTATAGCTGTACTTTCACAAATAAATTATGAAAGAAAATTATATAGTACACAGGGTCATCTCCGGTTGAGTCCATAATAGGTTGAAAACGATGTTTGGGATACATCCCTACATTCTGTACTGATATCCTCTGCTCAGGATGCACCACCACTAATCCCCAGGTCTTGTTTGTCCACATTCATGCACACACACATAAACTGTTTATATAACATTGCCAGATGTTTCAAGATGAAACAATAGAATGATGTTATGTGATCCTATCTCTAAATCCTGGGTGGCTCACTGGAAAACACTCCTGAGCACTGTGGAACCAAAATGCCACATCCAATTTGTAGTGGGAAATGAAATGTCACTAATGGCAAGCTTAGAATGGATTGTAGAGTGAGCTTTGACAGAGGTTGTAAGCTTTAGAAGAGGAATAAGCTTGACTAATACAGTCCTGGATCCATTTGGCAATAGTGACCTTTATGAAACCCTTCTGGCTTTCAAGATAGAAATTTCAAATCAAGCACCTTTCATGAAGGTTTTACACAATCTGTTGCTCATAAAAGTGGGTTTATAGATTCAATTGGACCTTGATGGTAGAGACTGAAGAACCTTGATTGAATAGCGATACAGGAATAGTGATGGGATCCAGACCGAGTTGAGCCCCAAATAGCAAATCTCTTCATTTTGCTAGTATACAATTCTTAGTGGGCAGACTTGTGGGGTCGGATGAAAAATATGTATGACTTCTGGTCTAAGGTATGATTCCTGACTATAGTCGGAAGAGGAGGAGCCAAGCTGTTAATTTCAAAGTGTGAAGGGACTGATGAATTAATAGGTCTGGGATCTGATCCAGGAACCATGGACCGTCCAGTGCATATTTCTGAAGATAGGGGAACCATACCTGACGAGGCCAGTAAGGGCAACTAAGATCATATCACTCTGGGAAGGGAGCTGGAGTGAGAGAGAACTTTCTGCACTTTGCTTTCAGGGGGGGGTTGAGAGAGCGCAACAACAAGGAGTTCCCATGCTGAAGAATCTGAGTTGTCATTGCATCGTTTCAGAGACCACTGTGATATGAGTTGCTATGCTTGTTCAGATACCAGACTACTGACATGTCATTTCTAAAATGTATGAAGGAGACTCTCTTCTCTTGCCATTTGCATTTGCCTTGACTGACCTGCAGGAATGCCCCCATCCCCATCTGGGAGGCGTCCGTAGTCAAAGTGGCTATAGGAGATGAGGTGACTGAGAGGGAGATCCTGAAAGGACCACTGTGTGCAATCTTGCTAGGGGACTAGAAGAACAGTGGCCAACATAGAGCCCAATAGCTGCAGGACCATCCTGGCTGGAGCTGGATCTGAGAAGCAAAGGCTCGGACTTGAGCCTGTATAGTTTGTATCCTTAGACCTGAGGAAGTGCCTAGTGATATGTGTGGCTTGTAAGTTCTGCAATAGTAGGCGCCTGGAGGTGAAACACCCTGGGGCTGTGGTGAGACCACTGATCTACCAGGTGGTAAAGGCGTAGTCAGAGATCTATGGAGCACATCAAACACCCTTTCTCTTCCAGTGGGGAGGAGGATGATTGGTGACCATTTCGAACTTGGACTTTTTTTGACTGAACATTTAGGATGCTGAGATCCAAAATGGGCCTCATTTGATATCGATGACAGCATAGCCAACTGAGAGCCAAATCCCTCTGAAATCTCTGCTACATCTTGTTGGGTAGCAGATGCCACCACCAAGGCATCTACAGTCTGCATCATCAAGATCAATGGGCTGGAGCCAAACTAATTTCTGGAATACAGAGCCTGCCTAGATTTCTTAGTAGTCTGTTCAGATAAGGCCTCTCGAAGGAGGGTTTGATAAGCCCTTTTAAGATTAATTTATTCTTCCTCTTTGGAGGACCAAGACTCCTGTAGGTGTTTGAGTGATCATCGGTGATGGACATTTTAATCAATCACACAAAATTTACCACAAATTTTACCAAAACACACTGATACACAATGATAGCTGTTAAAACAGCTTTTGGGTAAGAACAAGAATTTCCTGACAGGAAAACTTTAAGAAAAACAGCACTTAGCTCAGCCAAGTTTCGAGATCTGGGGGATTAGTGGTGGTGCATCCTGATAGAGAGAATAGCTCAGCCAATAAGAGGCTTCACTCTATAATCAGTACAGAATGTAGGCGAGATAGGATCACATAACATCAAACATATTAGCTTTGAGGGATTGCATAAATGCTTGGCAAAATTCCATACTTGTGGATTGTTGAATGCTTGTAGATATACAAGATGATGTGTCAAGACAAAGGCAGGCACGTGTAGGCTTTACAGTGCACTGCTAGGAACAGCTGGTTACTGGTTGTGATATCCTCATGGCTGAGGATCTGTTGAAATATGACAGCATTTTTACGTTGGGGAATGTGCAGACACTGCAGCATGAAACTGGGAGTGAAACGCTGGAAATGTGGTCCAAGAATTACTGAAACTGAAGTAATGAATACAAGGGACCATTCAGTAATAACAGTTAAGTAGCAACAAGAAAACTAGATATTGAAATTGAAAGATCAAAACCAACATTGTTTTTTATTCAGTTGGCTTCATCTTTTGGTTACACTGTCCTTCAAAGAGACTGCTAGTTATAAAGTACTAAAATAGAGAAGCCAAACACTAGAACAGACATGTGGATAGCAATTGTATTAATAAAGAGTTTTCAAAAATACTGATTTTACCCGAGAGGTAATTTCATATGAAGTACAAAGAGGCAGTTTTGGGTACAGTAGAGTGCTAAGAATAAACTATTGGAAACCTGAAAGATTAAAACAGTACTGATTTCATGAACTTTGATTGTAGCCCAACTTGGGGTTTCTTAAAACACCCAAATGATGAAAATCTAAAAAGTATTAGAGCAAAAATACTACCAGACTGCAGCAAAAGTGCTCCAACTACTTGTTCCTACTTTAGTAGAAAAGTAGGTGAAAAAAAAGGAAAGCCATTTTAGCAGGATCCAGTTAAAAAGTATGCACCCACTCCTTAAGCAATAACTGATGGCTGGCAGTACATCTGACAGAACAAACTAAGTACAACGACTGTTCCAAAATGTGCCCCATGGTCCCCAAAAATAAGAAATCAAGCCTGGAAAAATCATGAAAATGAGAAATGTGAACACCAGACAACAGCTTGAAACTAGGTAAAAAAAAAAATCAGAGGACTTAGAAAATGTCGAGCCACAACATTCCATACAGGTAACACTATTTAAAAAAAAAAAAAGCACAATCCTCAGTCTCCAGTGAAGCTCCTCCCTGCCAAGAAGACAAAGCATCCCTCGCAGCAATATGTTCATGATTGTTCACTGGAAGCAACTGTGCAAAGCACTTCAGGTAAGATGATGAAGAGGGTTTATGGTAGCTATGGTAGATGTAAAAGATCCCATGGCACCCATTAAAAAGAGTAAGGTTCTTTAATTAAAAACCTTTGCGTAATATTTATAATTGTAATATTTACACAATTTCTGTTTGTATAGATAATTTCAGTCCATTGCTAGATCATGTCGTTACTTTCAATACAAACTTAAAATTTTATCTTTTCAAGCACTTGCGTTTCAAACATTTTTCACTAACTCCCACTTCCCTTTCTTATACTTTGATTCCATATCACATTATGCACACACTATTTACTTTCACCTCCATCCTTTTCTGTAAAACTTTTGTTATGAATGTTATCTGTATTATTTAAGACTACAGACGTCCAATTCTGTAGTTTTTCCATATGAATTTATACCATTACATAATTCTTTATCTAACTCTCTCCTCTAACTGTTCGTTTAGAATTTCAGTAAAGCACCTTTTTGCCATAAAAGCATATCTTTACACATTTGGTACTGTCTTTGATCTGCTCCCATTGCTATCTCTGTTTAATTTCAGTGCTCTAATTCTTAAAATGATACGACTTTCTCTAATTCTGTTTCGAAAAAAAAAAAACTTTTAGCTTTCATTTTCTCCTGTTCTTTGTCTTCATATATATTCCTTCTACATAATCCACTACTATCTTTGTTACAGCTTTTTTGACTACTAGTCATTCTTTATCCTTTATTTCTCATATCTTTTAGTATCTTAAATGAGGAGTTGATTCCTCTCTTTCATGAAGAAAGTCTTTGAATACTGAATTCTTGATTAAGTCTTTAAATAATGAATTGTTGATTTTATCTTGATTCATTTCATATGTATCTTTTAGAAAAGAATGATGTGGTATATTTATCAAAACTCATAAATGGCATTTGTCTAGCTGCCATTGCATGCATCACCCATTATATCTTTATCCACCACTCTGACCAGTTCTTATAATAATCTGTCATACTTCTGATCATTCCACAATGTTCTGTTATTCATTCAGCCCATTCTTTTTCAGTTATTTTTATTCCCTTACCTGTTTTGATATGTCCTGTTCCTTTTCTCTCTCCAAATTGCCAATTCTGAGAAATGTTTTTATTACTACTGCCTTTGTAGTTTATATCCTATTTCAAGAAATCAATTTCTGTGTTGTGTTCTGTCAGAAGAAAAAATTAAAACGAGTCACATCTGCCTCAGGCGATGAATTTTCCTTTATTAGCAGCTAACCAGATTACACAGCATGTTGGCCAAGATGTCCGGTCTGGACTGATCTGATCTCCTCTGATCTGATCAACTTGTTTACTGACATCAACTTTTATACTGCAAGCAAAACAACTTTTTGTTACATTTCTGACCGTTGACAGTTGGCTATGAAAAACATATAGGAAAAACATGTTTATCACAAATTACCTCAAACCCACAGCTAGTACAGAATGTTCAAGAAGTACAAAATGTTCAATTCAACAACGGTAGCTCAAATTTTCCAGGACACACAGCCTTCCCCAGTAAAATAACTCTTACTCGGCCGTGCGTCCTTATCCCAGGCTTCACTGAGCTATAACCAAATCTCTTTATTCTGAAATGCAGAAAACAGATATCATTCAGGTTCATAAGCAATGCTGCATTTTGTTCACAGATGAAGCCCATCTTTGATAGGCATATCCCAACAAATAACATGTTCACTTTGCAAGAACAGGAAAAAGACAAATAACAGTATGTTTTTAAAACTTTTTCTCTTAACATTTCCCCCCTGAAAACACTTTTATTTGTCTTTTATTTCAGCAATATATGGTAAAACTAAGTTTTTCTTTGCATACATTACTTCATTGGCAAGACAAATTTTTAAACTTCAAAAACATTTGCAGAGAGTCACATTTCAATGTATTCACTTTCACCAGTCTGTTGCAATTGCTGGTACATCGTCTTCGTAACAGCAGTATCAACCAGTCTTTGTAGAAGACCTCTGATACAGGGTATACAGCAACAACCACATACCACCATGATAGTCACAGCGACTCCAACGGACACCAGGAAACTGCTGATGAGATGACTCCATTTTCCAAACCATGCTTGTAGAAAATCTGTAAAGGGATTATTTACCCCAGAGTTCTCTGCCAATTCTTTGGATAACATCTCCAAACCTTTCAAAGCTCGAGTGATACTTCCATCAGGCGCAGTGTTGTTTGGAATATATGTACAACAGAAAGTCCCAAACATCTTGCAATCTCCTCCTTCTTTGGCCAGGAGCATATCCAATGCAATTCGATTCTGCCATGGTGGCCTCCAGTTGTTCAGCAATTCCTTTCAATGCATCTTTGGTATAGTTCACAAAACGCTGCTGGTTATAGTAAATGTAGTTGATCCAGTCCACATTCTTATTAGGTTGAATCCAGACAAAGATGGATGTAAAACCAGCTGCTATTTGGTTTCTTATTTATTTTTATTTATTTATTTATTTGTTTAAGTTTGTTGACCGGGAGTGTCCGACTGGACGTGGGTCCATTTTTAGCGGAGGCCCGGGGAGAAAAGCTCCTCAGTAAAATAAACAGACAGTAGTTACATTGGATTACATAGCAATTAACAATTTAACATAGAAATTACTTACAACATATTGCTTTGTATTCATCAGGTACGCCTCTTGGTACGCCAATGCTATCGATGTAGACACCGTTATCGAATGATTGCTTCGGTGCCTCTCTTTTTCTCCTACTCAACCACTTTGGCTTTATTTCAAGTTTTCTTACGAAATTGCTTGCTGGAACTGGGAAAATGTAGACTGGCAGAATTAACTTTACAAGTGCACAAGTTCCCTTCCAGGGAATCGTAAGCCTTGATCTGAGTGTGTTGTCTCCACATAACCACCATACGTCTGCTAAACTATGAGTTTGGTTCTCCAGAAATGGATTCCCATTGCCATTCACAGTAACATTGCAATAGTTTTGTGCCATATTGCCATAATTTTTCCCTGTGCCATCTCTGGAAATGCACATATACGAACCTGGATAGGAAATCACTGCAGGCGGTTTCTCAACTTTGCTTATGACCGGAAAACGCTAAGTTTCATCTTTGCATTTATCTTCAGTTTTGTTGAAGAATAATTTCAACAGACACATTAGGTTGCCTTCATCTTGCATCAATGGGACTGTCGCTAATTGCTGTTTACCTTCAGCACAAGAAATACAGTTCTCACGATGTGCTTCTCGGGTACTATATCTAACCCAAGATAACCATTCATTATGGTGTACGAATCCTGTCTCGAGAAACAATTGTTCTTCTTTTGTGAAGGCAAAATCTGCTTTATTTGTAGCATTCTTAAGGCTTTGTATTTTAAGTTGGAGGGTCCCCAAAGGATCAGTTCTAGTTGGAAGAGACACTCCGATTCCATAAACTCCTGAATCACTTTCTTGTGGTGACACAATGGCTATAGTAACTACTCCGGTACCTTGGAAATGCACAATTTTTATTCTTTGTTGCCTGCTTTTATCTTTCTCTGGTATCACTGCACCACTTGTTTCCCATCCATTCACATCTGTTGACCACCAAACACTTGACCAGGACGTACAGTCTCTATTGCACAAGTATTTTGCACGAGTCAAGAAATTATTATTGTTCCATTTAGAACAGTCCAAAATTCCTTCACATAGTTTCACCTTAAACACAGTAGTAACACCTGTTTGCGCTTGCAGCACCACCATTCCTTTTTCTCTTGCAACTATTCCTTCTCGTATGGACATTTTTACTTTCGCCACCAAAATCATCATCATGTGACAGTTCAAGTACCATTTGAACATGGCCATCCTCCCTAAGGGCTACCTTGCGCCGTTGGTTTCTTCACTGGGTTTGAGACGAACTAACCCCTATTGGGCTAATCCCCCTTTGTAGCCAGACTTTGCGCTCAGAGGTCCGGTGGAGTTTGACCAATATCAATGGCAGAAGGAAGAGCCTTGAGTTTTTTACAGTGGGTAATATGAATCCATGAAGTCCTCTCAGCGATCTTTACAGCTGTAGGTGTCGAGATAAGTACTTGGTATGGGCCTTCCCACCTGGGGGATGACCAATTCTTTCTCTTCACAATTCGGACCCTCACCCAGTCCCTGGGTGCCACACTTAACAAGGTTTCATTTCTGGAATCTGCAAAGGAGTCATTGGTTACAAGAGATTTGACATTTAGCAGCTTCTTCATATAATCTGCTAGATCCTCACCCCCCTCACGTTCCGCTGGCAACAGTCTTTGCCACTGCGGGACGTAATATGGTCTCCCAAACAAAAGTTCAAATGGTGTAAGTCCTTTGTAGGAAGGTGAGATTCACATGTACAGGAATGCCAACGGAAGGCACTCAGTCCATGACCTATGTGTTTCTACCATTAGTTTGCGGAGCTTACTCTTCAAGACACCGTTGTGTCTTTCCACCAGTCCAGCTGATTGGGGATGGTAAGCACAATGATTTTTGAGATCAATTTGAAACACTTGACCCAATTTCTGAACAATCTGGTTAACAAAATGAGAGCCATTATCACTGTAAATGTGTCTTGGTAGGCCAAATCAGGGAATTATTTCTGTAGTCAAAAGCTTTGCTACTGTTTGTGCATTCAGATGCTTCACTGGAAAAGCTTCTACCCATTTAGAAAAAGCATCAATAATAACCAAACAGAACCTTTTTCCCTCTGAGGGTGTCAATTCAATAAAGTCCATACAGAGTGTGTGGAATGGATATGGAGGGGTAGGGAATGCCTGCTGAGACTTTTTAACTCCCCCCTGAGCATGATACTTTGCACATAATAAACAAGATAAACAGAATTGCTTTGCATAAGTTGAAAACCCTTTACACCAAAACACCTTAGACACTATTTGAATCATCGTCTATACTCCTACATGGGCAGGTCCATGGCTAACCAATGCCGCATACCTAAAAAGGTTTGAGGGTAATACCATTTTGCCATCTGATGCCCTATACAACCCACTCTGTTGAGTGATACCATATTTTACCCAACGACTTTTTCCTTCTGTGTCGTCAATGTTTGCATTACTTTTAGTGTCTCTAAGTCTAAGAGGTGTCTGGGCTCCAAATCATTATCATGTAAAAGCAGATCATTTTCTTGAGCTGCCTTTTTTGCAGCCGTATCAGCAAGGGCATTTCCCCTGGAGACAGGATCTTTTCTGTTGGTATGTGCGGAACATTTACATATCGCTATCTGAAGTGGTAATTGCACTGCATCTAACAATTGTAAAATTAAATCTCTGTGATTTATTGGTTTGCCTGTCGCAGTAACCATTCCCCTATTCTTCCATAGTTGAGCGAAAACATGTACAGTGGAGAAAGCATGACTATCTGTATAAATTGTCACTTTTTTACCCTCCCCCAAGGTACAAGCTCGAGTCAAAGCCACCAACTCAGCTGCCTGTGCAGAATAAATGTTTGACAGTCCTTTTGCCTCCAAAACTTCAGTTTCTGTGGTGACAGCATACCCTACTAGTGTTTTTCCTACAGTGTCTTTCTTTGCTGATCCGTCTACAAACAAAACGAGATCAGAATCTATCAACGGAATATCCGTTAAATCTGGTCGGGGAAGTACTTTGTCATGAATGCTCTCTAAACAAACGCGTGGAGTACCTTCTTCTGGAGTCGGCAAAAGTGTCGCCGGATTAAGAGTAGTACATCTTTCTATGGTCATATGAAGCTGTGTCAGCAGCACTGTCATACACGACAAATGTCGACTAGGAGATAAAAAGGTTATCTTATCTTCCAAAAGTATAGTAGCTACTGAATGTGGAACCCGCAATTGTAATGGGTGAAACAAAACTAATGATGCTGAGGCTTGTACTGCCATGGCGGCCGCCACCACAGCTTGAACACAATGCGGCAATGCCCTTGCAACAGGATCTAATCTGGAGGAGTAGAAAGCTATCGGCCTCTGTTTATCCCCATGTACTTGTACCAGAACCGAAGTCATTTATCCTCCCTTGCAATCAACCATTTGTACAAACGGCTTAGAATAGTTCGGAAAACCCAAAACAGAGGATCCTGCTATCAATTGCTTAATTCTAATAAAGTCCTGTATTGCCTTATTTGTCCACTGTATATTATTCTTAGCCACCATGGGAGTATCATAGATCAGTGCGGTCAATGGCCCTACTTCCTCAGCATAGTTAGGGATCCAACTTCTACAAAAATTAGTCACACCTAAAAAGGAAATCATCTCCCGCTTAGTCGTAGGCATAGGTGCCTCAAGAATTGCTTGTTTTCTTTTGTTCTCCAATTGTCTACCTGCCTGAGAAATTAAATAACCCAAGTACTTTACTTGTGCTTTCCACAATTGTAACTTTTCTTTATTTACCTTATGTCCTTGCTCAGCTAAAAAACTAGAAGGGCAAGGGTAGCCTTTCTGCAACTTTCCTGCGTGGGTGAGGCCAACAAAATATCATCTACATACAACAGAACCTGGCTTCCCTCTGGGGGAACAAACTGAGCTAAATTCGCAGCCATTTCTTGTGCGAATATTGTAAGACTCTCACAATAGCCCTGTGGCAATCTGGTGTTGGTGTATCTTTTACCTTGATAAGTGAATGCAAACCAAAATCTACTCTCCTTATGTAGTGGTATGGAGAAAAAGGCATTGCTTATATCTATGACAGAAAAATATCTGTGCTGAGGTAGTAAATCATTAAGTAATGTATAGGGGTCAGGGACCACCGGTGCTCTTGGGATCACAGCCAAATTAACTGCTTGTAAATCCTGAACCAACCTCCATGACCCATCCGGTTTCTTTACAGGAAACAACGGAGTATTGCAGGGCGAATCTGGGCATTCATCAAGAATTCCTACCTGTGTTAGCTGCTCAGTGACTGGCTTAATTCCTTCCTCTGCTTGTTTACTTAGCGGGTATTGGTGCTTACGAGGTCTAAAACCTGACTTTGGAGTTATACACTTCACCTGCTGTTTTCATCAATCCTACATCCCCTTTACCTTTTGACCATAAATCTACAGGTAATGCACTTAACTCACTATCTTCCTCTTGAGTTAGGAGGATTTGTCATGCCATTTCTGTTTTGTCATCCCTGAGGTGCACACTTGGTTGTGCCCAAGTCACCCAATTTAATCTTTGTACCTGGATCTGTTGATCCTTCAACTGACTTTCGGACATTGTGTCCCAATTTGTTACCTTTTTCGCCAAATCTACCCAATGTGTCCCCACCGCTTTAGTAATTGAAATATGTGGGCTATAACCTGAGCGATATAAAGAACTCATTTCCTTAGTCAAAGTACAGGTCACTACTGTATTACCTTGCTTATCCCAAAACATATCATTCAGAATTATCCTTGCACATTTGTGCCTAAAGAATTCTTTTTCAAATTCTTTATCCGGACCAGGGGCCTGTCTGTAGTACATAGTACAATGTAAGTGCGCCGCAACCTGCGGTGACCCGCTCCTAGATTCACTTAAAGCTAGGTTGATCAAATCTGTATCAACCCTCCCCAGCTCGTTTGAAATCAAGTCCTGGCTATACCAGTAAAACAAGTCTTGTACTCCTTGTACCACCAAGCCATCCGCTAACCTTTTCGCCTCAATGCCTTTAGGTGTGGGAATTGCCGCTATTCCAAACAAATGCATCAAACCTCTTCCCAGCAAATTAACTGGACAAACTTTTGATATAATTACCCTACACCTAACAGTTTGGTTTGTTTGCGGATCTGTGAACAATAGAGGATGAGGCAGTGGTTCCTTATAGATTTTCCCGTTTGCCGCTTTCACAAGGACAAACTCGTCTGTTTCGCAGTTCGGGGGTAGAACTGCTGGACCCAAAAGTGTACGCGATGCACCTGAATCACATAAAAACTCCTCTTTCTGTCTCTCAACCAAAAACTCTGTCATGGGTTTTTGATCCAGATGCATAGCAATACCCAAATGTGCCAGGTTTATGACTTCACAGTCACAATCCCGCCCTTCCTTAATTTCCTGGGTGTCCTGACATTCATCGCAGAGAGTGTCTGCCTCATCATCATCACAGTCATTCTCGCTTTCTTCTTCTCTACAATAATCACAATAATGAATTTGGCGCCTTCCTTTACTATCATATAGTCAAGCGGAGCCCTTGTTCGTAAGCTGTGGGGGATGTTGCCACTCTTCGCAGTCGGCAGCAAAGTGCCCACGTCTACCGCATTTAAAACATTCTCCACGTTTTAACCTCCCTCATATTCCTCTGAATGTCCACCCTGTTTATCGACGTGTCCCATTTCGGGCCCCCACGCCTCTTTACGCCACCATGGCGCCTTGCCCCCTTTGGTCCTGTACCAAAAATATACCACCATCATCCCCTACTGCTAACACTTGTACTTTTCTTTTTCTTTTTTAAATTGAAATGTCGCTCAGCATGCCGTGCATATTGAAACAAAGGTTGCAGTCTACATGTTCTGTGATCAACCATATGCTTAGTTATAAAACTATTTATCGGAGCCTTACAACCTTTAAGAAAAGCGTTTTTCAATTGCTGTTCGTACGGACTATCAGTAGTCTGATCCTGCGGAATCATCATTCCACAATGGTTATTGAACACTTCTGTCAATCTTACAGTATAGTGATCCACAGATTTATCATCATTTTGGATGCACTGATTTATTACTGTCCAATCTGCTCTTGGACGCCACTTATCAGAAATTCTCAACAGATCAGTGACTCGCATGTCTAACACCCCAGAATTATGCTTTAATATAGTGCCATCATCTGCCTTACATGTCCAAGTACCACAAACTAAGTGCCAATCTGGACCCAGGATTTGTCGCACTACTTGTTCTACTTCTAAACCATTTAGATGATAACTTAAACGCATACCAACTATGTCCTCAGAAAACTTGTGAAAATTAACCTTGTGATGAGGAATACCATCCATAGCTCGTTTTATATCCTCTCTAGCCCAGGGACGATAAACTAAAATAGTTGGCTCTTGTCCAACATCCCCTGCTTGTGGGTTTGCAACTTGTATTAAGGGAAGGGCTTTTGAGTGGTCAAAAAGTTTAATGGCCCAACGTCCTTGCCCTGCTGGTCCTGACCTTAACTGCATAGGTTGGTCTACCTGTTGCAAAGCAACCTTGGGTACTATGGGAATTTGCGGGTAAATTGGAGGGGTCACAACATTTCCTTGAGCAGCCAATAACCCACCCTGCTGTACAGATCCCACATCTTCAGACTGATATTGAGGAGGTTCCGCCGGTACAGCAGCAGCAATTTTCCCATACTGTGGGGAAGTTGCCTGCCTTTGTACCGCACAAACTGTATGCTCATCCTCCTTATCTAAAAATAAAGCTACTTTTCCACTTGGCACCAGTGATCCCTTTTGATTTATTTTTTCTTTTTTCTGTCACTTTTTTTCTTTTATAGCTCGTTTATTTGCCTCTTCTAACCATCTTTGTGCTTGGGGAAATCCCAATATTCTTTGTTTTTTAGTTTAGTTCCCGCATCTCTTTTCAAATCTCTAACCAATTTTTCACAGGCATTCTTATTCAGTGTACCATCAAAATTATATCTCGACTTCCACTTTTTCAAAAATTTAACATTATTTTTGTTTAAACCTTTCATATACTTGGCATCAACATTTAAACAGGCATCACTCTCACACTTGCAGCAACTCGAACCCATGTTTCCCCTAGATTTCTTATTTTACCCCCCCCCCCCTTTTTTTTCCCTGAGGTATTTGGGAATGTATCAAAATTACTTTACAGGGCTTATTATAAAATGGGACTATCTTAACGGGTGACCCTAACAAAATAGTCTTAACAAGTAATCCTACCCATCCTTAACTAAAAATAAAACCTTGTCGACAAGATTAAATTAAAAGAAATTTATTTTTCATCCTACCTGAACCAGATGAGACTCTTTTCAACGACAAATCCGTCGGAGGGCTTTCAGTCGAGGGAATCTTAAGTGAGAAACCCTCACCTGCACAGGTTTTTCGGTCTCTCTGTCGGTCTGATCCATATCTTCGTAGAGGTTTCCGGTCCGAAGGACCAAAATGTCAGAAGAAAAAATTCAAAAGAGTCACATCTGCTTCAGGCGATGAATTTTCCTTTATTAGCAGCTAACCAGATTACACAGCATGTTGGCCAAGATGTCCGGTCTGGACTGATGTGATCTCCTCTGATCTGATCAACTTGTTTACTGACATCAACTTTTATGCTGCAAGCAAAACAGCGTTTTGTTACATTTTTGACCGTCGACAGTTGGCTATGAAAAACATATAGGAAAAACATGTTTATCACAAATTACCTCAAACCCACAGCTAGTACAGAATGTTCAAGAAGTACAAAATGTTCAGTTCAACAACGGTAGCTCAAATTTTCCAGGACACACAGCATGCCCCAGTAAATTAACTCTTACTCGGCCATGCGTCCTTATCCCAGGCTTCACTGAGCTATAACCAAATCTCTTTATTCTGAAATGCAGAAAACAGATATCATTCAGGTTCATAAGCAATGCTGCATTTTGTTCACAGATGAGGCCCATCTTTGATAGGCATATCCCAACAAATAACATGTTCACTTTGCAAGAACAGGAAAAAGACAAATAACAGTATGTTTTTAAAACTTTTTCTCTTAACATGTTCTCAAGTGCATGTATTTTTCCAAATATTTAATTTACAATACTTAAGTTATGGTCAATATTTTTCTCATACTGGCTTTTCTTTCCTTAAATTTTTTTAATTTTATTTTACATTTGTTAACCGGGAAAGTCTAACTTGGAACAAGCCAATTTCAGCGGAGGCCTGGGGAGAAACGCTTCATACGCATGTCTTTGTAACATACGTAAATTACAACTAAATCTTACAGTTGTGATGTCCATATTTATAACAATGTATTGCAATATTTTTTAAACATTTTCTTTAGTTACATAAACCAAATGTAACAATTTGATATACTTTTCCTTCCATGTATTTTCTAGAACTACAATCCTTCATTACAAGTAATATCTAATATCAGACAAAAAATGTGGTTGAAAGTGCCAAAAAATGAACCAATAACCAAACCAAAAAGATACTGGAAGGATAAACATGATCCAAAGCGGTTTCTTTATTGTTGGCATTACACAGTTAACGCACAAGAAAATCACTAATGCTTAAACTTAATCCATGCGTTTTTGTCTAAAACTTCAGCAGTTCCGAGCATACCAACCAGCAATTCACCTTTTATAGTCCCCAATCAGTGAGCCAATCACAACTTAATTGAATAAATTAACTAAAAGTACAGATAAAACATTCTACAAATATCATGAATAGAATGAGGATACAAATCTTAAAAACATTCTAAAGATTTTGGTATATTTATAAAAAATAAATGAATGAATAAAAGGTATTTCACTGCAGTACAACAATATTTAAAAGGTTGTTCAACAGCACCATCTACTGGACATAAAAAAATGCCATAAAAGATTGTAAGTTTAGCTGACCTAAGTTTCAATACAGGCATCAGGGAAACAGTGTCATTCAAACCAGGATGCTTATTGGCTTTTAATACCAACTGCCAATAAAGTTCCCTGTATTCCAATAGAGTATCGCAGGGGGCCACCTCTTGGGTCTATGGACAAATGTTTCTATCACAAAAAAAGCAAAAATCAACTCCTTCACATGTTTGTGTGTTTGAACAAGGCATTATTTATATTTTCCTTTGTCATACCTATGCTCATACATCCTCAACTTTAATTTATTTTCAGTCTTACCAATGTAGTAAGCTTCACATTTATCACATAGGGCTAAATAAATAATACCACCTGTGTTACAATTGGCAACACCCATTTTTTGATATACCTGTCTCTGCATGTAAAATGCACCATATCCCCCACCTTTACATATTGACACTGAGCACAACAACTACACTTGTATGTGCCTCTCATCCCCAAGTTTGCAGTGCCAACATGAGATGTTCCATTTTCCAAGATGTTTTTAATGTTACAACCATTTTTATATCTACATTTAAAGGGTTTTTTTTGCAAAATTCACATGGATATGTTAAACTTCTTCCATTCATTTTTTATAATGTTTCTAACAAGCCCCACCTCTTAGTCATATGTGATAACCAGGACACTGTTGTAATCATTGTCAATAGTACCATCATTCCGGTAGTTCTGGCCAATATGGATGATATCTTTCCCAAATATAGGAGCAAACCTGGTGTTCCTTGCCTCAGAAACGTCTGTAATTATCTCGGACAATGAATGTATGTTTCTTATGAACCTATTTAAGGCTATGGGATGTCCTGAAAATCTCTTGTCAGTCATCATCATCAAAGGTCATTCTACTTAAACAAACTGACCTTTTACAACTCCCCCTTTCTGATAAAAATGGATGTGCACTGGTATAATATAAATACACATTTGAGAAAGTCTCCTTTCTGTGCATCCTAAATTTGAAAGTACCATTATTCTTGTTTATAATATCTAAGTATTTCATCTCATCCCTACTTATTTCATAAGTAAACTTTAAACTAGTGGTGCTGGATAAATAAACTCTAAGAATTTGTTTTCTGAATCCACCCAAAAAAGACATATGTCATCTAAAAATCATGCATAGAATTTCTAAGAATCTAAACTCTTTACCAAAAACAAACTTATCCCAGTGAGAAAGTATGATGTTAGCTAAGTAGCCGCACAATTTACCCCCAACGCTACACTTCTGTTGTCGAAAAAAATCACCCTCAAAGAAAATAAAATTATTTTTCAAGACCAAATACATTAAAATCAAATGTGTACGAAAATCATTAATAGATTTCATTGGTTTGAGAAGGTTTTGTGACAGCATTCTAGACCCATGTCATGTGATATTGAGATAAATCATAACGTCAACTGAGATAAAAATTTAATTGTCAGAATATAAACTAGTATTGATATTCTTTAAAAGGTCCCATTTAATTTTTTTAAGACATTAGCTCCCGTCATAGATAATTTTTTTAGTTTAGAGTCAATGTACTTGGTCAAGGGGGGCAGTAACAGAGCCATCTGCTAAAACTATTGGTCTGAGAGGGAGGTCCGTTACATCCTTGTGGACTTTGGGAATGCCATATATAGAGGGAATCTTGGGCTTCTCCACATTGTGTCTATAAGTCCTATGAGTAAATCATTTAAACCAGGGCTGTCCAACCTTAGGTAATCCGAGGGCCGCATTTAAAAAATATATCGGAGGGCCCTCATGCACAATAATAAATACAGTACATATATTGAAATTACTCGGGGAGTCCTACCGTTAGGTTTAGCAACCACTTTGACAATTTCATAAGAAGAAGTCATGGTGCATATAAAACTTTTTTGAAACAGTAGACAAGATGCAGTAATTTTGAAAGAACAAATATCTTTCCATTAAGGGCCAGTTTTCTAGCTGTAGCAAATAAAACCGCTGGCATTTACTCCTCTTAACTCAGCAGTGTCAGTGTCTCCTTCTGCATGATGACTCTTCTTGGCAGCCTCTGTGCAGCCTTAAGTTAGTTCTTCACAGGTCTGAACCACTGGAAATTGGTAGATAGCAATGCACAAAACATTTGTCCTTTTTAGAAACAATGTCTCTTCTGGAGTGCTTATCACACCTCTGTTTAAAGTTATGACCAAATCCTGTTTACATTTGTGGCCAGCATACTTCTCAACATCTTCATTTTAATGAGAGCTCTGTGGTAGCTCAGCTTCGTTTACTAAAGTAGCTATGTCAGTGTCGATACTTGTAGTTGCCAATCGCAGTAAATTTGAAAGAGAATGTCAGTGAACATCTGTGCCTTGATTTAATGAATTTCATAGTTGAGAAAGTGCTTTCACAAAGATGTGTGCTCCTGAGCATCGAGCACATCTTGAGTCCCAACTTTCTCAATTTTGGGTATCCCTCTATTGGTAGTAATTAAAAAAAATCTTCTCCTTTTTCACTTCTGTTTGTATAAAAAGGATCTGACTGTAAATCACAGAATTCCAGTTGAAGGTCAGATATTACATTTTCAATGGTGACAGTCAAGGGCTGACTAAAAATGAAATATCTTCATGTTCCTTAAAATCACCAAATCAATTCTCAAAATCCTCAATAATCATATCAGTATGCTGTACATGAGCTGAAAATGATATTTCCTCAAAATTCTTCATTTCTTCAAAATGTTCTTTGCAATTTGGGGAAAAAGTAAAAATATTATTAGCCAATGTTGATTTAAAACGTTTCAATTTATTTTTAAAACCATTCAAATGACCATATAAGTTAGTAATATTCTGTTTGCCCTGCAGTTTTAAGTTTAACTCATTCAAATGGTTGGTCATATCTGTTATAAACGCAAGATCTGATAAAAATATGGGATCTTGCATTTGATTTTCAAGTTCTGTTGTGTCAGACTTCACATAATTTTTAAGAAATATGGGTATTTCTTTCCGAATGGCAAAAAAGCGTTCCAGACATTTTCCAGCACTCAGCCAGCGAATATCAGAATGAAGGAGAAAATCCCCATATGCAGCATCCATTTCACTCAAGAAATAGCAAAACTTACGATGACTCAGAGATCTATTACCTCCTCGTATAATATTAGTTATGTTTACAGCTACTTTCATGGCATTGGCTTGATGTACAAATTTTCCACGGAGTGCTTCTTGGTGAATTATGCAATGAATTATTGAGCAGGTAGTATTGTTTTGTTTCAATAGCCCACAAAAGCCACTTCCTGTCCCTGTCATAGCTTTGACCCCATGTGTTACAATGCAGGAACATTTATCAAATCCTCAATACTTCATAACAGACTTTTGAACTGTTTTAAAAATGTCAGTACCTTTAGTAGTCCCATGTAAATATACAAGACTAAGGAGTTCTTCATTAATATTAAAGTCCTCTTGAATAGTTCGAACAAAAATTAACAGTTGACTTACATCTGCTTGATCAGTGCTTTCATCCAGACACAATGAAAAGTACTCATATTTTCCTATTAAATCGCATAGCTTTTTTGCAACATATTGATCCATGAGTTGTACACGTCTTGCGACGGTCTGTTGAGATAATGCCACTGTTTCAAACTTCTCAGTTAATTTCGGCTCATTAAATTGTTTTGCCATTTCAAGTTGCACATTTCTTCACCATCACACCATCACTAAAAGGCATTTTTGCTTTTGCTAACTCCAGTGATACTTTGTATGAAGCAGCAAGGCTAGAACTTTGTTCAGTGCTAAGTTTTGCAAAAAAACTGGTTTGCTGCATCAATTTCCTCTTATATTCTGCAATAATGGTGCGTCTTGATTCACCACTATACATAGCAAATGTTTTACTGTGTAATGTACTGTAGTGTCGTTTAACATTATACTCTTTAGGCACTGACAAAACTTGCATGAAAACAAGACATTGAATTTTATTCCTGTTGTATGTAATCAAATAGTTTGATTCCCATCGGCTTTGATACACTCACTTTTCATCTTCAATTTTTCTTTTCTTGTTAGGCATTTTTCTTTGAGGATAAGTAGCAGTAAACACAACCTCAGTATGCTGAACAAGCCAACAACACTAATTGCACAGAAATGTGACCCAAGATTCACCTTGGAGGCCTGGAACAAAAAACAGTGTACGAAACTTCCTAGAAAAAACCTTTCATGCACTGGACATCTTTCTTCAGTCTCTAATCTAACTCTAATACAGTGAGAATGGAAAGTAATGCTGTCTTAAATTCAACAATGTTCAGATACTGACACTGACAATAAAATAATAATAAGGCAAACTCCAATTACAAGTACAAACGTTTCAACTTTAAGAAGAAGCATAATCGGATCTTCCTGCCTTAATGCACAACCCCTTATAGCAGAGCTAGGTCAGATAAGTTGTTAGGATAGTAACACACAGTAAAATACTCCAAACTTTAAACTTTCCTGAGGAGGAAAGTAATAGAACATCAGTAAATGCCAAAAATCATGGAGCTGTCCTTCTCAACTTTAAGTAAACTTCCTGCCTTTTAATTTAGTTTTTTTATCAGTCTTCCCTAATGTAACATATGGGAGAAATTATCTACCACCATACTTCTCTCTACAGCCATTATTATTCCTTTGTTGGTATATATATATATATATATATATATATATATATATATATATATATATATATATATATATATATACATATACATACACATTAAAACAATTATTGACTGGCCTTTCAGCTCTTTAATTATAAAGTATCTTAGCAGTCCTTCTTCCTGAACCACTGTATTCTACCACAGCAAAATGTATGCATATCAGGCAAGCACTCAAACAAGTTGGTGTACAAAATTATTGCTTCAATGTCAACTTTATTCTCTGTCTAACAGCCCTCCTAGTTACAAATTGCCCCCATTTGCCTAGTTGTAAAAAGTCTGTGCCTGAGTTGGTGATTGCCTTCTCCTTTCTTCATGTGCCCAACAAGCTCAAACACAGCCCCTTTTATCACCATTCTATCACCTCATCACTGAATAGCATCATGTTTTTGCTGCTCCAGCCAAGGCTTTCCTTCTTGCTGTCCCACTGTGACGCATTTCGTTCACCTTCTCTTCAATGCCAGTGCCTTACTGTCCAGTTTATTCTTTTTCTTTTCAGATTTTCTTAGTCATAGCAGACAATTTTTTTTTAAGTTTGCATGTGATTCTGGTCTACCCCCCTTCCCAGTGCCATGACTTGGGAATCTAGCCTCACTGGAGGAAAGGTGGTGAATTATACTTAATAAATAATGACCGTAATTAGGACTTAAAGACTTCTTTTCCTTCAGGAAATGTATATTAATTCACACTCTTGTTATTCTATTAATGTCTTTAGTTAATATAGAATTATAAGTAATATTTTTAAAAAAGTGTCCCTGAATGCCCCTATCTTTTTCTGGATTTCTCCATGATTCTGCTTACATTTGTCCCTGACTGGTTGAGAATTATGTCAACAGAGCAAACGTTTGCATTGCAACAAGTGTGCACATGGTTTTCTTTTACACTCTGCAACAGGCACAACATTATTACTCAAATAACACTGCCAAATACATTTTGGACTGGGATTGGATTTGACACTTATACACAGTGCTTTACAAATTTACATACAGTACTGTTAAAATAAAAAAAAACATTCTAAACTGCGTATTATCCTAACCAAATATTTTGTACTAGTTAGGTTAAAAGCCAGTATTCTATATCCATCTACTCTGGCTTTTTGTTTTGATATCTTTACTGTTAATTAGTAAACTTTCATCGTGCCTCCTTTTTCTTTTCCTATTTAACTTGTAGATTTTTTTCTTCACTCTGCCTATCGGGTTTTGTTTTACTAATGTCCAGCTTACATCTACATCACTTATTTCTAAACATTCTTTTTCCTATTTTTTGTCTAAAATTGTCATTACTTGGTACTGAGTCTTACCTTTTCTGTTTCTTCCTTCTGTTGTACTAATTTTTTTACATTTCTAGAACCATTTCCTTTCTCATTTTTGCTTTGTTCATAGTCAATGTATAAATGCCCCACATTGTTCTTATTTTTCTTTTGGCTGTTCCCATTAGGGGTCGCCACAGCAGATCATCTGTTTCCATTTCTTCCTGTCCTCTGCATCTTGCTCTGTTACACCAACCGACCTGCATGTCCTCTCACCACATCCATAAACCTTATTTAGGCCTTCCTCTTTTCCTTTTACCTGGCAGCTTCATCCTTAGCATCTTTTTCCCAATATACCCAGCATCCCTCCTCAATGCAATCTCGCCTCTCTGGCTTCAGTGAGGGCTGACCCTCTAATATACTTATTCCTAAACCTGTCTACCCTTGTCACACCCAGTGCAAATCTTAACATCTTTAGCTCTGCCACATCCAGCTCTGACTCCTGCTTTTTTGTCAATGCCACTGTCTCCAACATATAACATAGCTGGTCTCACTACCCTCTTGTAGACCTTCCCTTTCACTCTTACTGGTACTCATCTGTCACAAATCACTCCTGACACTCTTCTCCACCCACTCCACCCTGCCTGTACTCTCTTCTTCACCTCTCTTCCACACACGCTATTACTCTGAACTGTTGATTTCAAGAATTTAAACTCACCCACCTTCGCCAACTCAACTCCCTGCATCCTCACCATTTCTCTATCCTCCCTCTCATTCACGCACACATATTCTGTCTTAGTCCTGCTGACCTTCATTCCTCTCCTGTATAGAGCATATCTCCACCTCTCCAGGGTCTCCTCAACCTGTTCCCTACTCTCACTACATATTAGTGTCATCTGCAGACATCATAGTCCACGGGGACTCGTGTCTGATCTCGTCTGTCAACCTGTCCATCACTACTGCAAATAAACATGGGCTTGGAGCTGATCCTTGATGCAATCCCACCTCCACCTTAAACGCATCTGTCACTCCCACTGCAGATCTCACCGCTGTCACACTACCCTTGTACATATCCTGTACCACTCTTACATACTTCTCTGCCACTCCCGACTTCCTCACAAGATACCACAACTCCTCTCTAGGCACCCTGTCATATGTTTTCTCTAAGTCCACAAAGACACAGTGCAGCTCCTCCTGACCTTCTCTGTACTTCTCCCTCAATACTCTGAGCAAACATTGCATCTGTAGTGCTCTTTCCTGGCATGAAACCATACTGCCGATCACCAATCCCCTCCCTTCTAACCTAGCTTCCACTACTCTTTCCCATAATTTCATGCTGTGACTAATCAATTTTATCCCTCTGTAGTTACTACAGCTCTGCACATCACCCTTATTCTTAAAAATCGGTACCAAAACACTTTTTCTCCACTCCTCAGGCATCCTCTCACTTTCCAAGATTTCATTAAACAATCTGGTTAAAAATTCCACTGCCATTTCTCCTAAACACCTCCAGGCTTCCACAGGTATGTCATCTGCGCCAGCAGCCTTTCCATTCTTCTTCCTCTTTATAGCTATCCTTACTTCCTCCTTGCTAATCTGTTACACTTCCTGATTCACTATCCCCACATCATCCAACCTACTCTCTGTCATTCTCTTCATTCATCAGCCCCTCAAAGTACTCTTTCCATCTGTTCAACACACTCTCCTCGCTTGTGAGTATGTTTCCCTCATTATACTTTATCACCCTTACCTGCTGCACATCTTTCCTAGCTCTGTCCCTATGTCTAGCTACTCGGTACAGGTCCTTTTCTCCATCCTTAGTGTCCAGCCTTTCATACAGCTCTCCATATGCCTTATCCTTAGCCTTTGCCACCTCTCTTTGCCATGCACCTCATCTCCTTGTACTTCTGTCTACTTTCTTCATCTCTCTCTGACAATCCCACTTCTTCGCCAACCTCTTTCTCTGTATACTATCCTGTACTTCCTCATTCCACCACCAGGTCTTTTTTCCTCCTTCCTCTGTCCAGATGTCACACCAAGCACCTTTCTTGCAGTCTCCCTTACTAGCTCTGCTGTAGTTACCCAGTTATTCGGTAACTCTTCACTACCACCCAGTGACTGCCTTAACTCTTCCCTGAACTCCACCTCACAATCACCCTTTTTTAATTTCCACCATTTGATCCTTGGTGCTGCCCTCACACTCCTCCTTCTCCTCTTGATCACCAACATTATTGTACAGACCACCATTGTGTGCTGCCTAACTACACTTTTCCCTGTCACCACTTTACAGTCTCCAATCTCCTTCAAACGTGCCGTCCTGCATAGGATATAATCCACCTATGTGCATCTCCCTCTACTCTTGTATGTCACCCTATGCTCCTCCCTCTTGTTAAAATACGTATTCACCACAGCCATGTCCATCCTTTTTGAAAAATCCACTACCATCTGTCCTTCTGCATTCCTTTCCTTAACACCATACCTACCCATCACTTCCTCATCCCCTCTGTTCCCTTTACCAGCATGCTCATTGAAATCTGCTCCGATCGCCACTCTCTCACCCTTGGGTACAGTCATCACCACTTCATCCAACTCACTCCAAAATTTTTCTTTTTCATTCATCGAACACCCAACTTGCGGAGCATATGCACTAACAACATTCATCATTACACCATCAATTTCCAGCTTCATAAACATCACTCTCTCAGACACTTTTCACCTCCAAAATACTCTTGGCATGCTGTTCCTTCAGGATAACCCCTACCCTATTTCTCCTCCCATCCACACCATGATAGAACAATTTGAACCCACCTCCAATACACCTGGCCTTAATTCCTTTCCACCTGGTCTCTTGCACACACAATATGTCAACCTTCCATCTGTCCATCATATCAGCTAGCTCTCTCCTTATACCAGTCATACTACCAACATTGAAAGTTCCTACCCTCATTATCACACTCCTAACCTTTATACTCTTTTTTTTTATTTTTTATTTATTTCCTTCCTTCAGGCATGCCTTCCCCTTCTCCTCCTTCGGCCAGCAGTAGCCTAATTTCCACCTGCACCCTGTTGGCCAACCGTACTGGTGGCGGTCGTTGTTAACCCAGGCTTCGACTGATCCAGTATGTAAATCTGTATTGTTTTCCACACATCTCATTTGGCCAATGTTTTACGCTGGATGCCCTTCCTGACGCAACCCTCCCCATTTATCCGGGCTTGGGACCGGCACGAAGAAATGCACTAGCTTGTGCATCCCCAGTGGCTGAGTTATAAATGCCTCACATTGTTAATTTGTAGTATTTATAAATGCCCCACATTGTTAATTTGTAGTATTTTAGCACATTTTTAGCATTATGTCCAATTTCTACAGTAAACATTACTTTTATTGCGAGTTTCTGTTAAGTGATCAAACTAGCCACAATAAAAAGGTTTAGGCTGACCCCAAAACTTTCTTTTCCCCCTTCAACATTTCTAATTGGAAAATTACAATATTGTACATACTCCCATTTTAAAACATTGCAGTTCCATCCCCAGTCCATAGTCCTCTATCATATACTTTAGTAATGTCCAACACTATTTACACATTTTCCTTAAATGACTAACAGCGTCTTTTTACATATACCGTATAGATGTGTTTTTTCATTTAAGTCATCTTACCTTATTTGCCTTTGTGCCAGAAGATAAAATGAATTTGTCCCATGCCTTGTTTTTATCAGTTTATTTTTATTATAAATCCTCACTGTGTAATTTTCTTGACTTCCAAATAATTTTCCACTTTTTTTTCAGATCTCCTTCATGGCATCCACATACATTGTTGATCACCCCTCCCTTTTTATTTTCTGTACTTCTATGTTATATTTTGTCTAAAATGCCCACCACAGTAATTCTCTCCCACTTTTTGCACCTCACTTGCTGAAAGCAGGTCTTTTAAATCATCTTGCAACTCTCCAGACTGTAGTGTTGTAATGACACATCCTCCTTTCATTCCCTTATCCTCCGTGAGCAGCTGTATTTGAAATAAATCCTTTGAATCCTTGAAAAGCTCAACTCTTTCCTTTCTCTGTCCCCTGCCATTTCAGTCGCATTTAAATCAGAAGGCTGATTTCTTCCTCTGCTTGCTGTTGCATTGCGCCACTTCATCTAACATTTTAGAAGGCTCAGCTGCCTTCTCCACAGTTGTTAACTTATAAACTGTGGGTTCTGAAGGCTTAAATATTGTCTTTTCCTCCTTTATCCTCCACTACATCCACTTTGTCTGGAAAAAGCTCAACTGCTCGTCAGTCAGTTCACCGCTGCTATCACCCAAAGGTTCGAGCATTCTTTCTCAGTTCTGTGGGTCGCTACTGCACCTGGAATGGAAGTGGGAAGTGTACTAACAAAACCAAGACTCCTGCTCAACAAATTAAGAGTAGGGAAAGTTCTCTGATGCCATGGCTAAATTTCACAGTGGTATAAATATCACCTGTGGTCTCCCCTCTAAAAAGTCTTCTAGTCTAGTAGGGCTAATCTGGTCAAGGGATAAACAAAGGAAATAGTTCAAGATGAGTAACTCAGTGGTGCAACAGGTGCAGAAAGTTTGGGGTTCTATTCCCTTACCAAGTTTATTACTGTGTTCCATGCAGCATAAGAGGGTGTTGCAGTCTTGAGTGTACCGTACTTCAGATGATATGTTAAGCAGAGGCCCCACCTGTTTGAAATGGTGGCAGCTCAGGTGGATGTAAAATATCTGTGGTACCTATTAAAATGAGTAGGGGTATTTCATATATAAATTCTTTTTATGAGATGTACAAATTACCTTACCTACAATATATATGCTGTTTAAATTTTTTGCAGAAAGAAACTGACATTAAATGTCTTTACATTGACCACCGCTCTAACTTTCACAACCAGAATGTTATTTTAATTTAGCTAAATCCTATTTTTCATTAAACACCTTTTCCTTCACTCTGACTCGACTTCAACCATATAATACAAAACATTTTCCTATCCTTTCAATATAATTTTTACTTTGGCTTTTATCCTGTTTGATCATATCTGTATGTATCTTGCATCTATAAATCCTAAATATTTTAAATATATGATCTTCCATAATACTTTAATTTTTTACATTCCAGAAAAACATGCTCACTAGTTTCAAACTCATTACAGTTACAAACAAGTTTTATCTTTACTTTTATAAGACATGTTTGCTTTCACTGGAAGCTTTTGTGCACGCTAAGAAGTCTTGACGCTCCAGTATATCCTTCAATCTTCCTATTCTTGAACTGTTATCCTTTTATCTTTTGCACATTCCTTTCCATGGAGAGACACTTTTTTTACATATATAATTTTTGCTTGTATTTTCCATCTCAGTTATTCCCTTCCACAATTTTTTTTATCTTGAAAATTCATTGCCATAGTTTTTATAAAATTCATAAAATTCATCCCTTCTAATTTATACTTATTAAATATTTGTGTAAATCATTTTTTAAACATTTTATTCTTATGTAAATATAAAGATGCTATGCACACTATTGAATTTATGAGTCCTAAATCACCACCTTTTTTTTTCACTTGTAAAACGAAAAGTGGGTTTAATCTAGATCCCCAAGTAAAGAAAAATATACACTTCTTTCTCAAATATTAACTGAATAGTGAATACACTTGCTAAATATGCAGTTCTTGCAAATAATACCAAATATATTTTTAAAAGATCTAAATGTTTTCTGAAACAAGTCCTTTTCATTGCTTCTAATTTTCTTCTCTAAATAAATTCCATATGTTTTCCAAAGTTCATTCCTAGTACATCTATAGTTGACATATTAAACACCCCCCATTCTACCTTCAAAGCCTAACCCTTTTCTCTTGACAGAAAATCCTGTCCCTTGTAAATATTCATGTAAATGCTTACCACTTCACTCATTCGTTTACTATTTTTTGACAGGAATATTCTCTGCATATGCCAACATAATTTCTATATCCTTTCATTATATATAACTCTTATCTCTAATGTTTCTAACATGAGTAGAAGTCATGTTCATTACTAACAAAAATATACTGCTTAATGGTCATCTCTGCCTAATGTCCTTTTTATCCAAATTTCTTCACTAAACCAACCATTTGCTAAAACCTTAACTATATTTAATTTATATGTTGTACCAGACATTTCTTATCTGTTTACTTGTATTATAAACATCAAATACTTTCCATAAAATATTATGCTGAATAGAATCTGTTGCTTTACTTGCATCACAAACCATAATTTTTGGTTGAACCTTTGTGTATAAAACATCCAATTCTCTACTTAGTAATGGTGGTTTAATTTTCCTTTATACCATATATGTTTGTTTATGAAAATTTTGCAAGAAATGAAACTGGTTTTATACTGGCCTCCAACCTCTGTATGTCAAATTTGTCACCTTTTATTTCCATTTAACTTTGATTATTCCACTACACAATTCTTTTTATTGAAATTCTTTACCTAACCATTTGTTCAAGATCTCTGCAAAACATTTTTTTGCATTAGTCATGTTTTTCTACATCCCATATTCTATTCCATTTGGACCTGCTGGAGATTCCAAATTCACCAATCTTAATACATTTTCTAATTCCTCCACCATAATTTCCTTTTCTGATGCCCTCTTTTTATTTGAGTATTTATTGTTCTTTTAATATTAGTTTGTATTCTGTCCTTTAAAAGATACTATAGTTTGATTTACTATAATTTCATCTTACATTTTATGTATACCTAATATATCCATTTCTCTGTTTTCTTTAATAACCTTCCTCAAATATGGAGCAGTCTTTTTCCCCTTGCAGGAAATATTTTTGCATGTACAGTAAATGTTCTGTTTTTTATTAAAATTGTATCCAACTTTAATCAATAAGCTTTCCTCACTTTTTCTAAACAAGTGTCCTTGATTAACTTTTTGTATTTTCTTTTCTCCTCAAATATTTTTTATTTTCAATTAAAATAACATTTACATAATATTTTTAAATATAATTTTAAACAACTATATACAATATTTACAATAGTCTGACTTTCAGTTATATACACTGTATGTTATTAAATATAGAATTAACAGATCAGTTACCAGAGATACAATATTGATTATTGCAGTGTGTCCAACAAAGATATAACTTTCTTCCAAGGATTATTTACCAGTGGCCTGGGATAGATTTGTAGTTCTTTGATTTTTATTTCCATCGATGCAGTTGTCTTCAGTAAAGTGCAGAATTCTTCCAAGGTCGGAGTGCATTTGAATTTCACCTTCTGGTTACGCATTTCCTAGATATAGCAAGTATTGTCCATAACAAATGCATATTTGTCTTATTCAGGTAGGGACCTTCATTTACATTTAGTATAATCAATACTTTAGTTCAAGTAAAGGATTCATTAAATAAAGCTTGTAAAAATGATTGATTCCATTCCAATATGATTTAATTTTATTACATTCATAAAAAATATGAATCCAGTCTGCTTTATTTGACTTTTCACACCTCCAGCAAAAAACATTTGTAGTAGTACTGATCTTTTTAATTCTATCTGATGTTAAAAATGCTCTATGTAAGTATTTCCAGTTAAATATTTTCCAGTACTGTGTTAGAGGTGTAATTAACTGATAGTAAGATGTTAGTTTTAATTTCTTCTGTTAACTGCAATGACTGACCTTTTGTTAAGAACTGCTAGTGTGATGGTTTGGGAATTGTTTTATATGTTAACTCTTTATATAGATTTGAAATGGAATTTTTCTTTTCACAACTATTATATTTAAATTCATACAGAAAACTTATTAGATTTGGAATATCTTTAAATGCTGAATTATTAATTAGCCTGCATAAATCTTGAGTGTACATTAGAATGGTTTGTAAGGTTAACCAGTCTTGTGTTGGAATATTGTAAGTAGTTTTTATCATATGTATATCTAAAACATTTAATTTATTTACACATTTAAACCAGCATAAGAATCCATTTTGTTCCCAGGAGGTTATTGTTTCCCTATATATTTTGTGAGGAAAGTTCTTAGTGTTGGTAAATAGAGTTAAAATGTCAAACCAAAGTTTTAGATCTATGTTTGCATTGATAAGTTTCCTAAAGGAATTGATGTAAGGATTAATCAGTGTTGTTTTAGAAGGTTTTGTTATATTATGTTGTATACTTATGCATAGAATGTAGCGAGGGTTTGTTTGATTTGTCTACTATTACATTTTTTTAACAGATTAAATTCATTTGTTAATATAGCCGTTTTTAATTCTTTCCAGTTGGCAAAATAATTTATGTTTATCCAGTCTATTGTAGTTTTAAGCACAGATGCTTTTATATATTTCTGGGAAGTTCAATCCCCCTTGTTTCCAGGGTCTAATGTGATGAGTTACAGCTACTCTACTCTTTTTGGGATACCATAGAAATTTTATTAAACATGAGTTTATTTCTTTAAGAATGCATCTTTCAGGAATTAACTGTATTGCTAATGCTACATATAGTATTTTTGGCAATAAGACCATTTTTATTAATTACAATCTGTCTTCAAAAGTTAATATAATTTTGTTCCACTTTTCTATATATATTTTATTGCTTCAGTAATGTTTTTATAATTTATTAATATTTCGTTTATATTTTTGCATAGCACTACTAAATTAAAGTTCTTGTTTTCCTATGATGGATTTATGTGTAACTTGTAGTTCTTTTTTCTTATTTAAAAATAGAAATTTTGATTTTGATCTATTAAAGTGTAGACATGACATCTTATAAAATTTCTCCATTATTTCTTTTAGCTCTCTTTATGACTCTCTGGAGTTTGATAGGGTTAATAAAATATCAGCAAAAAGCATTATTTTAGATATGTACTGGTCATAGACTTCTATTCCTTTTATTCTTGGATTATTGCGTATTACTTCTGCAAGTATTTCTATAGCCAAAACAAATAAAATAGGAGAAAGGGGACATCCTTGTTTAGTACCTTTCGTTATATGGATAGACTCTGAGGTGAAAGGACCTAATTTAATCTAGGCTAAGTTATTAGTATATATGTTTTTTAGTAATAAGATGAAGGGAGGAGGAAATTTAGATAGATGTTCCCAGTTGAGGGAATCAAAGGCTTCTATGTCTACTCTGATTACAAGTGTTTCTCTATCTTCTTTATTCACATAATGTATACGAGTAAGTATCATTTTAATATTATCATGTGTGTGCCTGTTATATAAAAATCCAGTTTGATCATTATTAATTGTCTTTGAAAGTGGGATTTTCATTCTGTTAGCTAGGATTGACATGAATATTTTGTAATCATTATTCAGTAATGACATAGGCCTGTATGAGGTGCAAAGCTCTGATGGTTTATTATCTTTTAGAATTGGTGTTATGAGAATATTTCCACAAGGGTGGTATTTTGCTTCTGACTGGACTTCTAGCAAAGTTTTATGAAAAAGGGAGATTACTGTTAAAGGGAAGAGTTTGTAAATTTCCATAATTATACTATCTATCTGTGGAGCTTTGTTAGATTTACTTTATTTTATCTTGTCAACAATTTCTTTGTAGGATATATGTTTTTGTAGGTCTAGTTTTAAGTTTTTGGGATTTTTTTTTATATTGATAAGGTTTGTATCTAAGTTTATTTGGTTGGTATCTAAATCTTCTTTTTTGAAGTGTTCCATATAATGGAACCAAAATGCTTCAAGGATGTCTAATATATCTGATACTCTTTTCCCTTTCTTTTCATGATATATACTACCAATGTTATTTGCTTTAGCTTGTATTTTAATTCTTGTAGATAAGTTATGTAGATATCTGGGGGAGGTGGCTAATGAGTTTATTTTTAATTTTTCCAAGGCTAGACAAGTTTTATGTGTTAAAATTTTATTATTTTTTATTTAATTCCTCTAATTCTTTTTTGACTTCTGGACAATTCTGATTTTTTTTTTTAGATTTTGCTGTGAAGAGTCTGGTTTGCAAGTCTAATGATTCAGTTTCCCACTCTCTAACTTTGTTTTTGTGCCAGCTTAGGGTCTTACCAAATAAATACACTTTTAATGAGTCCCAAACCATGACTCTACTGATTTCTGTTGTATTATTAATTTCAAGAAATAATTGTAGTTCTGACAACATCCAGGGTCTGAATTCTTTAATTTTCGTGATATATGTTGGAATTCTAGTTGAGAAGATTAAAGGTTT
Source organism: Protopterus annectens (assembly GCF_019279795.1). Lineage (NCBI taxonomy): Eukaryota > Metazoa > Chordata > Ceratodontiformes > Protopteridae > Protopterus > Protopterus annectens. The sequence continues at coordinate 1,813,466,715 of NC_056732.1, forward strand.
AAACTCTGTTTGGAGCTTCATTATCAGAGAGCCATGATCTGAGAAGGGGCATGAAGGAGCATTATTGAGAAGTTGAGGATTTTTGTTTGTAAATCTTGAACTACGAATAATTTGTTTATTCTGGTTTGTGTTCCAAATCTATGGTCTTTATGGGAAAATAATAAGGATTTATCATCGTTTTACTTTAAGGTGTCTATTAAATTAAATAAATCAATCCATCGTTTTAAGGATTTTAAAATAGTTGCTATGCGAAAGGACTTGAAGCTTCTAAGGTACAATAAAAGTCTACTCCCAGTATAAGATTTCCTTTATAATTGTTGGAAATACAATCTAGGTGTTTTTTAACCGTTCCTCCTCCATTTCCTGGAAACCAATATAAATGAACTAAGGTCCATATTCTGTTATTAAATTTAATTATAACAAATGCTAATAGACCTTCTTTGTCTTCATATGTATAAATAACTTTTGGAGTGATTATGTTTTTTTCCAGTGAATTGATACTCCTTTTGTCTTTGGATTGAGCCAAGACTGTATAGTCCTTAGGGTTCCAAATAGGTTCATAGGTTCATAGGTTTATACTAGGCTATCTGCCCTAAGGCATTTATAAGCCTAGCCCAAATTATTGTGGCTTACGCCACCCCTTATATGAAAAAATACTGTGCCCATTAGTTTGTTGTGCCTCTGTCCAGCAGTGACCCAGAGATGATTCCCGGGGTAAACCTACGATCTCCCATCCACAGGTCTAGATTTCTCTTGAACAGAGTCAGCGAGGTGCTCTGCCTCACATGGACCGATTTTATTCCACAGCATAGGGAGTCTCTGAGTGATAAATCTATCCCTCCAGCACGTCCTATTTATATCCGTGCTAAGGTTTAAGTCGCTTGCTCTAGTGGTTTTGGTGGATTTGGATTTTTGAGGTGGAGCATGTCCATTAATTCGGTTGGACATGGCCTTGTATGTCAGGCACATGTCACCTCTGAGCAGTATGTCGACTGAATAGAGCTGGAGTTTCTTCAATCTGGCAGCATATGACAGATTTTGGAGTCCCTTTATCCTTTATATAAAGTCCCTTTACCCTTTATATAAAGCTGTCATTAGTCTTAAAATGGGTTTCCTGGAGAAATACTACTTGTGCCTTATTTAGTTTTAAATATTTTAGTAAGTTTGATCTTTTATTTGCATTATTTAAGCCATTAGCATTTAATGATAAGAATGTTAAGTCCATTTCAAGATATTGTTGGAAGAAACTTTTTGCTTCTTTTTTTATTTTGATTATAGTAGTTATACCATATTCTCTGATAAAACTGAATGTTATTTTTGTGTGTGTAAACTTGGGAGTGTAATTTAATGTTCTTTCTTCTTTAAATAAAAGTAGAGTAAAATTCTGGTCAGGCTTTAAAAAATCACTTCTGTAAAACAATTCTAAAGTATCAAATACAAGTAAATATGAATTTCCCATTAAACATGGAATGAAAGTAATTCCTATTCCAATAGATCTATTGGAGTATCACTCATACCTTTAACCAACAATATCAACTCAGCTCCATATGTTAAATTATTATATGGAGAATTTTCTTAAGAGATATGAAATTCTGTATTCTGTTATTGTTCTATAGTATTTCATATATCAGGAAGGAATGTTAGTAATGTAAACAATTATGTTGACGTAGAAAATATCCAATATTTAGTTACCCTTAAGAGATCCCAAACATGTCAGATATGTCATTTTGGATAAATTAAATGCAATAGAGGAGAATACACTAAATATGCCAACAACAAATAGATTATTACTAAAATAATTTGACTAAAAGGACTCTGCAGGAGACAATGAGTGATTTACCAAAGAAATATGAATTTACTGTAGGTGTACTGTCTTCCTTTACTTTCCCACTGTCAACTCACCAACCTCAACTTACACTTATGAAAAGACATGGCTTATCAGTGGTATTCCTGACTCTGACTAGAGGCACCCTACATTCTAGTGTGCAGTGCTTTTACATATTTATACATTTACAAAGCAGAGTATAAGAATGAACTATGATCACCCTGACAATTCCCATCCTGCATAGGGCACCTCCTGCTTCCAGAATGGATAATCACATCAGGTCTAGAATAAATGTGAAAGTACCTATATGGTAATCCAGATTTACCTTAGGTAAGTATTAATCAAATAGTATTTAGAGCATCTTAGAGAGTTATTGGGGCAGTTAGAATACTCTTAAGCCTCTCCTCCCTTGACCAAAAACAGAGATTTCCCTTCCCTTTCTTTCCCTTGTTTTAAATCAGTACTAATAAAAGAAATTCAGCAAACATAGGTAAACAGAAATAACGTTCAGTCACCCGTCTTGTACATGACTCGCAATCCATTAAACAAGTCATTGACTAACATCACTTTAGTAAACATTATAAAGACAAATTAGAAATAATTTCCTAGCGCTTTAAATTTTTTGATAAAGCAAAAAGTTAACAATAAGCTATTTTAAATAAAAGTATAAAGCATTTAACATTTTTCTTGTGTGTATACATTTCTACTTATATTATAGGGTCAGTAGCTGTCTTTAAAATCTGTACAATACTTCATTTCTTCAAATCATTCCTTTTTCAATTCAGGTTTTGTTTTGTCAAAATGGCAACAATATTTCAAGGGCACAATTAATATTTATACAGATGTTTCAAATAAATAACTTGTCAGTTGCCAATTGAGTTAGTTTAGAATGTATAGCTAGTGTAAATATAGCATGTTGCAAAAATATGTATTTTTTCGTGTGCTCTAGAGACTGTCATATGCAAGTGACATATATAATGTAGCATATATAGAGCAGATAGCTTATGGATTCAGGTTGTTAAAGTAAGTTATGCTTATTAATCAGGAAGTTTCATTTAAATTCAGAGTAATTTGGGGACATTTCAGTTGAGTTTCCAGGAATGTGTAGTCCAATGTGAGTAATTGAGTCCACTTTTCCTCATAAACATATGTCACAATTCATTAAACAAAGCAGAGTCTAACATCTGTCAAATAATCATTATAAAGACAAAGAATAGTAATTTCCTAGCTCTTCAAACTTTCTGATATTGCATAATGGTGACAAGAAGCTATTTTAACTGGAAGACTAAAACATTTCAATACTTCCTTGTAAATATATACTTTTACTTTTACTGTAGTGTCAAGAACTGTCTTTGAAATCCTATGCATTACTTCTTTCAAGTCATTAATTTTACAGTTCAGATTATATTTTGTCAGAATGTCAATAGCATTTCAAGGGCACATTTAATATTTAAACTGATGTTTTAAATGAATAGCTATCAGTTGCCAAGTGAGTTTGTACAGAGTGTGAGGTAACTGCAAAGATAACATGTTGCAAAAAATAATATGTATCTTTTCATGTACTCTAGAGACTGTCAATTTCAAGTAACATGTAAAATGTAACTTTTACAGGGCAGACAGCTTGTGAAATCAGCATGTTAAGAAAAAACAAAAAATAGTGAATGCAAACTGAAGCAATGAAACCAAATTTAATGAGCGCTTTCGGAAAAGGCAATTTTTAGTTTTATAGTTGTGTACAGTTTTTCTTAGTTGCATACAGTTTTATAACTTCCTTACAAGTCTGTATAAGTTTTGTATGTTTGGATTAGTACAATAGTCTGACGAAACTCTAATAATTATTTATTATAAGTGGTTTATCAGACACTTTTAATGCATTTTTCTCTTTTAATGAATTAATTACATGATTGCTTAAATTAATCAATTAAGATGATGTCCTATTATAAAAGCACGTGAAAGTCTATTATTTTAATTATCTGATGAAGGAGAAGCATTGCCTTTTCCATTAAATTTGGTTTCATTGCTTCAGTTTGCATTCGCTATTTTTTGTTTTTTCTTGGTTTGTGATCGTTTTTTGGTTTAGTGAAATCAGCATGTTAAACTTGAGTAATACTTTTAATACTTAAGTATTATCGCAACCACATTCCGAACAGAAACGGCTCATTTCCAAGGCATTCTCCTTCAGGAATGTGCCACATAGGTCGCCGAGTTTGTGAAAATAAGTTGACAAATAAAAGTTGAAAAATTACTTGTGAAGCAGTCAGTGCCTGTCATATGTTTCAAGTGCCCGCAAGTTTGCATTTACTGTAGTAATTGCTATTTAGAGAATGCATGCCGAAGCAAAACATGTTGTTATGCTCACTTTGTAAGTGAACTACTATCATCTTTACAAATCATCCTTTTATTTTAACTGCGCATATATACCTGAAACTCCTTGAGCCAAGCCATCCCAAAGTGAGAAATAACTTGCTTTTTCCAGACAAGTAAACTACGGCCCACCTGTCATACAGATCAAGTCTACGGGATTTTGCATGTAATCATTGGTCTTCAGAGAATGCCTGCCGAAACAAAACACGTTCTGTTCACCTTGTAAGTGAGCTAGTTTAATATTTCCACATCATCTAAGTGCGCCTATATAAGTGCAACTCCTTGAGCCAAGCCACCCCATTTCAGGGACTGCCCCTTAGCTTTTTTTTTGGGGGGGGTGGACGAATGCGTACAGCATAACCCTTTGGACCATGGGGCCACACATGGAAATGCCCCCGGCAAGGGAGCCAGCAGGATTTTTTGCAGGGGGGTGCAAACCCAGAGCCTCACCCCCTCTATCCATGTAGCCCCACCCCCTCCACCCACATAGCCCCACCCCCACACAGCCATTACAGGGTTCCATTACTTGGCTATTTCTCTCCAGTTGCCATAAACACTGTTCAGAATTCTCAGTGTGCATACTGTCTTATGCTTTACTTCTACAATGATTACAGGTATCTAGATTTCATTAGGAATCCATGACATACCCCATGTAAATTGCAACTAACTCAAGGGAACTTTCAGCTGGCAGCCCTGTTGAATTCTGATCAAGAAGGCTTGGCTGTTCAGTTCTCTATACTGGAATAATTTCTCATTCATTGCTAATAATCATTTTATTTACTTGGGTACTAACAGAGTTTTACTTTTTAACCTACCATAAAGACAAGATATTTGTTTTACCTCAAAATACTTCCCCTTGTTTTATTTATTTATTTGTAAGTGACTTAGAAACAACTACTGGGGAATAGTGTTCATTAGCTCAGTATTTTTCATGTAGGACACTAAACTGAGTCTCATGAACCTGTTCAGATTATACAGATTTAAACAGATTAGTTTATAACACTAGTGTTCTTTGGCTTCCAAGATTAGCTCTCAGTAACACAAGTTGCTGTTTAAATAAAAGCTGGCATTCTGTGCTCTGAATGCACGACACGTTATAGCTGTATTTAACTTAAACTGTGTGCATTCACTAAATTATGTACATCTTTTAATTAATGCTTAACCAAGCATTTCTTCATAATCCCAACATTGGCATAGGTGCAAATCATCACTTCATCTTTTTATAGATAATTCCAATAGCCCTAATATATGCACATTATTAATTATTTTTTCAAGATTAGTTTACTGAGTGGGCAAGGGAAATTCTGGGTGTTTTCTGATTTTGTGTGGTTGACCCTTAGTTATATGAAACTGGGTCTGCATTATCACTGATGTGAACAACTTCATTATATGCTTAACTAAAAGCTTTAGACCTTTTTTCTTGACGCAGCCATTACAGTATCCTTCCTGTTACTGCGATAAGCAAGAGTAGTCATGCATAAGAAGTGTACATATGTATACATATGATTATGCACAATTATAATATATACAGACTGTATTAATTATAATATAAAATAATTTAATTATATCCCTTCTATAATATAGCACCATGTGTTAGACTGTGTTTTAAATTTATAGTTTTGAATGTTTTTCCAGCAAGCAATGAAACAAAACATATGAGCCAATAATGACAAACTGCCCAATTCAAAACATTTCAACCATAAAAGGCCACTTAAACTTTTGTCATTACAATCCATCAATGTCAGTCAGTATGCACAATCTCTGCAGAAGTAAAAGTCATCTGAATAATTCCACATTATAGAGATCTGAAACTAATGAAGAGGTTGTTGCTAGAAAACAACTTTATACGTCAGCATTTCATCAACAAATTCAGTGCCTGCTGCCCTTGAAGAATACATTGCCTATGTTACATTAAAAATGGTAAGCTGGTATATTTGCAATACAGAATGTGTGGTAAGCTGATAAACAAGTTCATAGTTATTAGGCATCTCATCCAAAGGAGGACATAGCCAGGACTGCAGCACTCCACCCCCTTAAAATACAAATCTACATGCTGTGGGAGTAGAACCTATAGCCCTCTGCATCAAGATGCAAGTATGCTACCTGCTGTACTACTAACACTGCTTTAAAATTCTATACCACAATAATGATGCCATTTGCTAAACAAAACAGTTGCACATTTTAAGCAGACTTAGCATGAGCAGCAGTAAACTTCTCTTCCCTTGAAGCTTACAATTCCTTGAAAATACACTCGAAAATAAATTCCACCTGCTAACTCTAAATAGGGCATTTCACTTGCTCTCACACACCTCAACCTCTGCATGAAATCTGGACAAAGCCCAACATAAATACGGACAGATTATAAATATTGCTGTCATGAACTTAGAACATTGTTAAGAATAATAGGATTTATGTTAGTATGCATTTTATATGATGGACAGAAGGAAGGTTGGTATATTGTGTGTGCAAGAGACCAGATGGAAGGGGAGTAAGGCTAGGTGTATCGGAGGTGGGTTCAAATTGTTTTATAATGGTGTGGATGGGAGGAGAAATGCCGTAGGAGTTATCCTGAAGGAACAGTATGCTAAGAGTGTTTTGGAGTTGAAAAGAGTGTCGGATAGAGTGATGTTTATGAATCTGGAAATTGATGGTGTAATGATGAATGTTGTTAGTGCATATGCTCCACAAGTTGGCTGTGCGATGGATGAGAAAGAAAAATTTTGGAGTGAGTTGGATGAAGTGGTGATGACTGTACCCAAGGGTGAGAGAGTGGTGATTGGAGCAGATTTCAGTGGACATGTTGGTGAAGGGAACAGAGGAGTGGATGACGAAGTGATGGGTTGGTATGGTGTTAAACAAAGGAATGCAGAAGGTCAGATGGTATTGGATTTTGCGAAAAGGATGGACATAGCTGTGGTGAATACGTATTTTAATAAGAGGGAGGAGCATGGGGTGACATACAACAGTGGAGAAAGATGCACACAGGTGGATTATATCTTATGTAGGAGGGCCAGTTTGAAGGAGATTGGAGACTGTAAAGTGGTGACCGGGGAAAGTGTAGTTAGGCAGCATAGGATGGTGGTTTGTAGGATGACGTTGGTGATCAAGAAGAGAAGGAGTGTGAGGGCAGCACCAAGAATCAAATGGTAGAAATTGAAAAAGGGTAATTGTGAGGTGGAGTTCAGGGATGAATTAAGACAGGCACTGGGTGGCAGTGAAGAGTTACCAAATAGTTGGGTAACTACAGCAGAGCTAGTAAGGGAGATGGCTAGAAAGGTGCTTGGTATGACATCTGAACAGAAGGATGATAAGGAGACATAGTGGTGGAATGAAGAAGTACAGGAGAGTACACAGAGAAAGAGGTTTGCAAAGAAGAAGTGGGATTGTCAGACAGATGAAGAAAGTAGACAGGAGTATAAGGAGATGAGGTGCATGGCAAAGAGAGAGGTGGCGAAGGCTAAGGATAAGACGTATGAAGAGTTGTATGAGAGGTTGGACACTAAGGAGAGAGAAAAGGACCTTTACCGATTGGCTAGACAGAGGGACAGAGCTAGGAAAGATGTGCAGCAGGTAAAGGTGATAAAGGATAATGAGGGAAACATACTCACAAGTGAGGAGAGTGTGTTGAGGAGATGGAAAGAGTACTTTGAGGGGTTGATGAATGAAGAGAATGAGAGGGAGAGAAGGTTGGATGATGTGGGGATAGTGAATCATGAAGTACAATGGATTAGCAAGGAGGAAGTAAGGATAGCTATGTAGAGGATGAAGAATGGAAAGGCTGTTGGTCCAGATGACATACCTGTGGATGCATGGAGGTGTTTAGGTGAAGTGGCAGTGGAGTTAACTAGATTGTTTAATGAAATCTTGGAAAGTGAGAGGATGCCTGAGGAATGGAGAAAGTGTTTTGGTACCGATTTTTAAGAATAAGGGTGATCTGCAGATCTGTAGTAACTACAGAGGGATTAAATTGATCAGTCACAGCATGAAGTTATGGGAAAGAGTAGTGGAAGCTAGGTTAAGAAGGAACATGATGATTAGTGATCAGCAGTATGGTTTCATGTTGGGGGGAAAAGCATTACAGATGTGATGTTTGCTCTGAGAGTGTTGATGGAGAAGTACAGAGAATGTCAGAAGAAGTTGCCTTGTGTTTTTGTAGACTTAGAGAAAGCATATGACAGGGTGCCTAGATAGGAGTTGTATTGTATGAGGAAGTCAGGAGTGTCAGAGAAGTATGTAAGAGTGGTACAGGATATGTACGAGGGTAGTGTGACAGCGGTGAGAGTGACAGATGCGTTTAAGGTGGAGGTGGGGTTACATCAAGGATCAGCTCTGAGCCTTTTCTTATTTGCAATGGTGATGGACAGGTTGACAGACGAGATCAGACAGGAGTCCCCGTGGACTATGATGTTTGCAGATGATATTGTGATCTGTAGTGAGAGTAGGGAACAGGTGGAGGAGACCCTGCAGAGATGGAGATATGCTCTAGAGAGAAGAGGAATGAAGGTCAGCAGGACTAAGACAGAATATATGTGTGTGAATGATAGGGAGGATAGAGGAATGGTGAGGATGCAAGGAGTAGAGGTGATGAAGGTGGATGAGTATAAATACTTCGGATCAATAGTTCAGAGTAATGGTGAGTGTGGAAGAGAGGTGAAGAAGGGAGTACAGTCAGGATGGAGTGAGTGGAGAAGAGTGTCAGGAGTGATTTGTGACAGACGAGTACCAGTAAGAGTGAAAGGGAAGGTCTACAAGAGGGTAGTGAGACCAACTATGTTTTATGGGTTGGAGACAGTGGCACTGACAAAAAGGCAGGAGTTTGAGCTGGATGTGGCAGAGTTAAAGATGTTAAGATTTGCACTGGGTGTGACGAGGGTGGACAGGATTAGGAATAAGTATATTAGATGGTCAGTCCAGGTTGGAAGGTTTGGAGACAAAGCCAGAGAGGCAAGATTACGTTGGTTTGGACATGTGCTGAGGAGGGATGCTGAGTATATTGGGAAAAAGATGCCAAGGATGAAGCTACCAGGTAACAGGAAAAGAGGAGGGCCTAAGATAAGGTTTATAGATGCGGTGAGAGAGGACATGCAGGTGATTGGTGTGACAGAGCAATATGCAGAGACAGGAAGAAATGGAAACAGATGATCCGCTGTGGCGACCGAAAGAAGATGATGAGGATGATGTTTGTATGCATTTTTCTGTAGGATATGACATCTAAAACTCAAATGTCTGTCATTATTTAGCAACTTCAATCCTTTTTAGGAAGAATATGGGGCAAAAAATCTGGACATTCTGCAAAAACCTGGACAGCTGAGGGGTATGCTACCTCCTTCTTATAGGTTCATAGGTTCATACTAGGCTATCTGCCCAAGGGCATTTATAAGCCTAGTCCATAGTTATGTGGCTTTCGCCACCCCTTTAGTTTGAATAAAAACTATGCCTATCATTTTTCTGTGCCTCTGTCAAGCAGTGACACTGAAGTAATCCCTGGGGTATATCTGCGATCTCCCATCCATTGGTCAAGATTCCTCTTGAACAAGGCCAGCGAGGTGCTCTGCCTCACATGTACCGGGATTTTGTTCCACAGCATAGGGAGTCTCTGGGTGATGAATCTGTCCCTCCAGCACGTTCTATTTATAACCGTGTCAAGGTTTAAGTCTCCCGCCCTTGTGGTTCTGAGGGATCTAGATTTTTTGAGGTGAAGCATATTCATCAAATCTGGGTTTGAGATGGCCTTATATGTCAGGCACAGGTCACCTCTGAGCAAGCGGTATGAGACTGAATAGAGCTGGAGTTCTTTCAGTCGGGCAGCATAAGACATATTTTTGAGACCCTTTATCCTTTTGGTGAGGAACTTTTGGGGCCTTTCAAGCTGCAGCAGGTGTCTGGTCAGATACATTCCGAACGGGCATTGTACTCAATCATAGGTCTAATGAGTGATGAGTACAGGGGACGATGACCTCCCTTGATCTAGATGTGAATCCCTTCATGATCAGGTGGGCGATATAGAAGGTTTTCCTAACTACTTTAGCAACATGAGTGTCAAACGAAAGGCTACTGTCAACTTGGGTCCCCAGATCCCTGATGACTTTTCTGTGCTCAGTGGATTGCCACCTATATGGTAGCTAGGGTAACCTTGTTTTTCCGAAGGGTATGACTATGCATTTTTGGCGTTTAACTTCAGGCCATGGCTCTGGCACCAGTTATCCGCTTCTGTGAGGCCCTTCTGGAGGATATCTGTGTCAGATGTGTTTTCGACTATGGCGCCCAGTTTGCAGTCATCTGCAAACTTTGTCAGCCATAACCCTCCTGTGTTTGCTTGTACTTCAGAAAAGTAGATGCCGAACAAGAGTGGACCCAGGACTGAGCCCTGTGGGACACCACTTGTGACAGGCTTTGAGTCTGACATGGCTCCAGCAACTCTGACCCTGTGGGTTCTGTCACTTAGCCAGTTTGCAACCCATCTTGTGATGTATGGGTTTACATTCAAGCTGATGAGTTTTTCGATGATACCTGAGTGGGGTATTGTGTCGAAGGCCTTTGCCAGGTCGAGGTAGGCTGTATGGACTGCCTTTCCCTCATCAATGGCCTTGGTGACTGTCTCGAAAAAGTCAACCAAGTTTAAGAGGCAGGATCTGCCTTTGACAAAGCCAAACTGGGTTGGATCCAAAGTCTGCAAGTTCCCTATGTCTTTATTTATGAGTTCCATTATGATCCTCTCCATGGCTTTGCAGATAAGGCTTGTCAAGCTAATGGGGCGGTAATTTCCAGGGTCTGTGGAGGCACCGCCCTTATGAAGTGGGACCACAGTCGCCGGCGCCACTCCTTGGGTACGTATCCTGAGGTGAGGCTAAGATTAAACAGCTGTCCTAACTGTGGGTTTAATTCCTCGTTGAGTTCATGAAGCACACAGCCGGGGACACCATCCGGTCCCATGGATGCTGTGTTTTTGCTTTAGTGAGGGCAGTTCACAGCGGGGCATTGGAGGTTTTTGGGGGCTACAATCCTCTGGAATAGATATCTCTCCTTTGGGGAGGGGGAGAAGTTTGCACTGAACCTGTCAGCCAGTATGTTAGCAATGTGTGTAGGTTCAGTAATTTTCACATCATTTTGAACTAATTCTGAGCATATCTGGGAGTTTCCTCCTAGGTTTCTAACATAGCTAAAGAAGGCCTTATGATTGTCTTTAGAGTCCTTGGCGATTTTTCTCTCAAAGTTTGCCTTGGATGATTTTATGAGAGCTCTTAGTTTTTTACTTATAATGATCAAAGGTGTCTTACCTTTCAAGGATTTTGCTCTATCTTGTAGTAGCTTCCTCCTTTTGTTGTAGAGCTTGTTTATGGCTGGGGTCCACCAGACTGGACGCTTGCCTTTGGTACAGAGAGTCTTAGTTTTGTTTGGGATTGCCTGATCCATGCAGTCCTGTAGGTGCTGGTAGAAGGCATTTGTAAGTGATTCAGCGGTTTGAGTAATGTTTACCACTGGCTCAGGGGCCTTAAAGGAGACCACACTAGTTTTTAGAAGTGTGAAATCGGCTTTTGAGAAGTTTTTCACTGTGGTCTTTTTTGTTTCAGGTGGGGGCGGATGAGGACCTCCAGCGAGATTAGTTTATGATCTGATCTCACCAGTGAGGGGTATACTTCGGTGTTGAACATTTTGATCCCATGTTCGTGATGATGAGATCAAGTATGTTTTCTCCTCTTGTGGGGATGGTGACTAGTTGTTCCATGGCATTTGAGTTTATGAACTCCAGGAATCTTTGGGTTAGAGTGTTCGGGCTTGAGTAGTGTTCCCAGTCTATATTAGGGTAGTTGAAGTCACCTAGTATGATGGTGTTTGGAGATACATTTATCCCTCCAATGTTTTCAGGAAGGCCATGTGAGGTTCCTGAGTTTGAGAGGGTGGCCTGTAACATGCTACAAATTGCAGAGCAGTCTTGCCTATGGTTAATTGCACCTGGATGGTCTCCGATGCATCGTGGCGTTGCCACCAACCTTGAGGTGTGGGTGTCCTTGATGAATATGGACACCCTCCTTTCTTGGTGTTGTCTGGATTTTGGGGCCGAACGCATGATATGAGGTGAAACCTGTTAGTGCTGGGGTGCTCTCAGGAGCCTTGAACCAGGTTTCTGTCACAGCACAGACATCGATGTTCTCCATATTGAGAAGGGCCTTGAGTGCGTGCATCTTGAGAGTGAGACTTCTGGCATTGAGCAGCATTACCCTTATTTTTGGTGTTCTAGGGTGGTAGGTTTAGAATTTGAGCCTTGCCTAAAAAAGGCACTATGGGGTGGCAAGAGCCTTTGCCAATATCCGGAAGCCCAGGGTGACAGGTGCAAGCCGTCCCTTGTGAAGCAGCGTGGCTTGTCCAGCATGTCATCCCAGGCAGACAGACATGGATCCCCTTTGAATGACACCAGAATTTAAGCCAATTATTAAAGCTGATCATCTTATCACTGTATTGTGGCATCATTCTAGGTGAAGGTAGGATACTGCTCAAGGTCAGGGTCATACCTGCCTGGGCTACATAATCAGAGAGCTCCTCGATGTCCCTTTTCATGTAGTCCAAGGAGGTCCTCAGGTCGTTGACACCAGCGTGGACAATGACTGAGTCGTACTTGTACCTGCTGTTGAGAGACCTGAGTGCTTGCGTTATGTGGCAGATTCTAGCGCCCGACAGGCAGCTTACTGTGACCTTCTCCTTACTCAGTCTGGTGAGCGGGACGTCAGTGTGTCTGACTATGGAATCACCAATGACAAGTGTCTGGCATTTTGTTTGGCCTTAAGGGCTGTGACTGTTTGACACTCTGACTGTGTGGTCCATGTGTTGCATGTGTAGGGTCGTGAGGTGGTAGTTGTTTGGGTGTCTGCTTTGGTGGCCTCTGCTGTTTTGGTAAATTTTTGATCAGAGCCTCTGAGTATGTCTTTGTGTGAGTATGTGTATGATTTGAAGTTGTGATGGTACCATGTGTGACTGGGTATGTATTGTGTGTGGTTACCTTCTCCTCCTCTCTGGTCTTGCCAGTCCTATGTTGAGAGAGCTCAGCCTCCAGTTTGGCCGTATAGTTGCATCTCTCACATGTATTTGTGTTTTGTGGGAGGAGGAGAGGATTGTCTGTGTACATGAGGCAATTGTAACATTGCCTCAATATTCCCAGGTTCACCAGTTGAGCTGGAGAGGACACTAGCAACTGATCCCTCGACATACTAGAAGTAGTAGATAAAGAGACTTTCAAAGGACTCCGGGGGAAGTGGGTTTTAGGCTGGTGGGGTACTATCTATAATAAGAGTGCTTTATCAAGGTGCAAGTACTGTAGGAGTAAGTGCTAGGCTTTACAGATAGAGAATAGTCTACTTGGGAATCAAGTAGAGATGAACTTTTCAGTTATAGGATATGCTGGTTAGATCAGCAGTACAGCTCAAGGAAGGTAGTTCTAAGGGAAAATTTGAAGAGTGGAATTTAGATGGCCCGAATAGTTAACCTTGTTTAACCGCCGCTGCTCTTGTGTGCAACAGTGGCAACTCATGTAACGCTAAGTTTACCGTGTTTTATAGCAGGGGGCTGAAGGGAGCTAGGAATTGGCCCAAAACGACCAATGGACTACTAGTTTCTGGCTGAAACTTCACCAAATCGGACAGAAAGGCCGCTCAGTGCTTCCCACTCCCACTGGTAAGCAAAGAAACTTCCCTCCTTCCTAATAAGGCAATGGATCAGTAACAGGAACTAAAAACAAAGCCCAGGGATCAGCAACCCTGAAACTGGACTACTCTAGTTCAGTAAGGCAGGAAAACAAGAGAATTTTGTTTTATTACAGAGATAAGGAAAAAACAGACAGTAAATGCTATAAATGCTGTAAATCGGCTAGCGACTTTAGTGTGTAGCCTACAGAAACAATTTGCAACAATTAGTAACTTAAAGTGCAATAAACAGTGTAAAATGCAGAAATCACTTAAAGTAGCAGTAAAACAGGCGAAATGCAGTCGCTAGCTTAATAATAGTGGGAAAGCCACAAAAAATACTTATATCTGGTAGAAAGTCACTCTTTTAGCTCTCTGCTGCTTGGATCACTCTGCAGGCCACCACGAGGATCTGTGCAGAGTTGGTACAAGCTGGAAATCACTTGTTTAGCGTGTTTTATAGCAGGGGGCTGAAAGGAGCTAGAATTGGCCCAAACGACCAATGGACTACTAGTTTCTGGCTGAAACTTCACCAAATCGGACAGAAAGGCTGCACAGTGCTTCCCACTCCCACTGGTAAGCAAAGAAACTTCCCTCCTTCCTAATAAGGCAATGGATCAGTAACAGGAACTAAAAACAAAGCCCAGGGATAGGCAACTCTGAAACTGGACTACTCTAGTTCAGTAAGGTGGGAAAACAAGAGATTTTTTTTTTTTTGTTTTTTTACAGAGACAAGGAAAAAACAGACAGTAAATGCTATAAATGCTTTTAAGCTAGCACACTTGAGTGTGTTAGCCTACAGGTAAAATTAAGCAACAAATAACTTTTTAAGAGTGCAAAACAGTTAATCAACACAAACAGTTTAAATAGAATGCAGAGCTGTATAAACAGGCTAAGATGCAGTCGCTAAGCAGTAAATATTCAAAAGCCAGAAAAATACTTAAATCAGTTATAGCAAATACAGTTATAACAAATGCTCTGAAATATACTGTATATTTCCAATATGTTTGAGAAGGACAGTCAGAACACAAGAAGGTTCAGGCGAAAAAGAAAAAAAGTTTTGTTTTACTTTTTGAAAAGGGAAAAAGGAGGAACAGAAGGCCTTATCAAATGTTCTCTCTGTATTAAGAAGAATGAGCTAATGACACTAGATTGGGAGGTGTGTCACAGTAGGGGCGGGCAACTGCAAAGCCACCAAGTATAAGAGCAAGGCGCCAACAGGGAGGGAGGGTGGGACAAAATAAAAGCACTACAGAGTCAAATGAAAGTTTTTAAACAGATAAGGATTTGTGAAGATTCTGAATAGACAAAGTGCTTTATATATATTAAATTATAAAAACAGTAATCTGTAAAAATAATCAAACAGAAGATATTTGTTTCTTATCCAAAAAAGACCTGCTGCCTGACACAACTATCTACTTGGTTCATGGGGAAGACATAATCAAAGTAAAAAATGAACAGCAATCAAGAAACAAGCTCAAGATAAATTGCTTAACAGATTACTGCACAGGTTATGGACCACACATGATAGATTAGTATTCTGTTTAGTTTACGGGTAAGCCTGCAAAGATGACTGCAAGTCTCCAACAAATGTAATGAAATTCTGAAAATATTGTAATCCTGTCCTTTTATTACAAATACTGTCATATGCATTTCAATACCCAAGGCTTATACATTATCTAGTTATGTAAATATTCTTGGCATGGCAACAACGAAAAGGCTTTCACTGCTGGTAATTCTTTAACAGTATGCTTATTAAAGCTTACTTGCATCTTACAATCTCCGACAAGCTTACCTGATGGTCATTAAATCATTGCTACTTAAACAGAGCAACAGGGCACTGTGACAGCATGCATTTCCTGAATAATAAGAAGCATAAATCAACAGTATAAAAATATGATAGAAAACCAGAACATTCTGCAAAATGAAGGACAGATGAAAAGCCACAGTCGTACTTGTGGTCTACCTTGGATGGGGGAATACTCTGCACGCTTACACTGCATAACTGCTCCTTGCCTCCCTTGGACACATCCAGAGCTACTACAATGGGGAGTGGGGTGTAACAAGTATGTCACAATTTGAAATGTCTCTGGCTGACAGTGATGGCTCTGACACTCATACCTTTCAACTTCAGAGCAAGAAATCTGGACAAAGCCATACATAGAACTAGAAGTGGGACACAGGCCCAAAAATAAGGACAATTTTTAAATATTGCTCTTATTAACTTAGATAATAGAACAGTAGTAGGTCTTGCATTAGTATGAATTTTCTGAAGGGTATGAAATCTGAAACTCAAATGTCTGCCATTATTTTCTAACTTCAATCTTTAATGACTTTCCACTAATTTGCCAGAAAACCACAATTTTATGAAAAACAGACCAAAAATGTGATGCAAAAATATAAAGTTGCCACACAATACAGCTGGAAACCTGTCAAAAAAGGGACACCTTTTTAATATTAACACTGTTAACTTGAGCAGCTAACTCATAGCAAGATGTTGTCCCGTTCGATTCTCAGCTAGAGCGTCTTCTGTGTGGAGGCATACTTGAATGGGGCGTGCCTTTGTTGAAGGTTGTACATCAGGGCTGGTAACCCTGTATGTAAAAATCCACTACCAATCATTAGCGGACCGGAGTTCCGCTGTGGCGACCCCTAACCGGGAAAAGCCGAAAGACACAAACAAACAAACTTGAGCAGCTAACAAAATAAGAGTATCTACATGCATTTCTGAAATAAAAGTAATAACTCTGATCATTATAGTTATATATAATTGTAAACCCTCCACGTTTTCTTCCAAAATTACCATTTTGAGGAGGGATTATTAGGAGAGAGCAACATTTTGAGCCAAAATTGGGGACAATGGAGAGGTTTGGATATTCTGAATTCTGCAAAGCGATTTGCACATACCTCTCAACCTCTTAATGCAGGAAATCTGGACAAGGCGAAATATATTTGAGGAACATACAAACACTACTGAAAATTGCTCTTGTATAAACTTAAGACAGTTGATAGAATAACAGGTCTTGCATTAGCATGCATTTTTCTGAAGGTTATGACGTCTGAAACTCAATATCTGTCATTTAGTGACTTCATTCCTAAATGATTTGCAAGAAACCCACACATTGTATGAGGAACAAACCAAAAATAAGAAGCAAATATCTATTCATTCTGCAAAAATATGGACAACTGAGAGGTATAGTTCAACCGGGGCTGTCTGAGTTTGCTACCCTTCCCACCCTCACAAAAACATGGTCGAATGGAGCCTCCCCCTGCAGCCATTCCAATGTCCCATTCCTTGGTTATTTTGCCCCATTTAACATAAACACTGTAATGTGCATACTGCTTTACTTCTGCTATTATTTAGATTTCATTTGAAAGTTTTATTTTGCATTTTACAGCACAAACCCTAATAGATATCTGTTAAACAAAGCAATGTAGTCTCACAATGAAAATAGACTTAGCATTAAAACTTCTCTGCCCTTGAAACTCACATGCATTGAAACAGCATTGAAGCCCACATTCAAAGAAAATATATTTTGCCAGTGGCAGATTAACTCTGGGCTGTTTTCAAAATCATAGGCCCCTTGAACATGAAACATACACATGCTCTTTGATACACCTTCCTGACTGTATTACATTATATTCCTTGTACAATACAGTACAGTTGTTAGAGGGCATTTTAAATTTATTGTTTTGAACATTTTTCTAGTAAACAATGAAACAAAATGCATACACCAATGACAAAACTGCCCAATTCAGAACATTTTCATCATAAAAAGTCTACTCAACCTTTTATAGTCCACCAGTATCAATAAATATGCACAATCTCTGAAGTAGTAAAACACACATTAAAGAAATCTGTAACTAATAAAGAGGCTGCTGCTAGCAAACACTTTGTCATTGTGTCATCTACAATAAAGTGCCTGTTGCCCTTGAAGAATAAATTGCCTATGTTGCATGCATTAAAAACAATGATAAGCTAGTAATACCGCAATAGGGAATGGATAGCAAACTGATAACATGTTCATAGTTACTAGGTATCTGCCAGAAAGGACTGCAGCATCCACCCCCTTTACAACACAGTACAGTATCAGCAATTAATCTACCTACTGTGGGAGTAGAACCCACAGTCTTCAGCATCAAAAGCAAGTACACTACCTGTTGTGCTATTAACAATGCAAGCAGACTAAGCATAAGCAGCACTAAACATTTGTTCCCCTGCAGCTCTCAGCTCCTTGTAAAATCTACTCGACACTCAGCTGTATCTCTGAACTTTGCAGCACAAGAAATCTGGAAAAAGCCAAAATTTATTGGGGGGGGGGGGCAGGGGCAAAAGGCCAAAAACCAGGGACACATTTTAAACATTGCTTGTATAATGTTGGAAAATTGCTAGAATAAAATGCTGCGTTACCACCATACATTTCACTGCCACGTTTTGAACCCAGGGGACCCTATGCAAAACAGTCAGAGCAACATACCACTATGCCAAATCAGCTGTTTTGTGAAAGAGGAAGATGGAAACTTAAATGGCTACCATTTAGTGAATTCAGTTCTCACCATAGCACAGCTGTCAACCTGTTAACACAAAACACCTGAACAAAGCCAATAATGGGTGAATACAGCCCCCAAACATTCAGTGAATTCAGTTCTCACCATAGCTCTCAACCTCTTAGCAGAAAACACCCGTACAAAGCCAGTAATGGGGGAATACAGCCCCCAAACATATTCAGATCTTACCATAGCTCTCAACCTTAGCACAAAACCTGGATGAAGCCAATAATGGGGGAATACAGTCCCAAAAACAGGGACAAATTTCAAATATTCATCTTATATCCACGGTGGTGGTGCTGCGGTAGCATTGTCACCTCACAGTAAAACGCCGACCGGTTCGACTATCAGCTAGAGCGTCTTCTGCGTGGAGACATGCGTGAATGGGCATACCTTCGTTGAAGGTTGTGCGGTACGGCTGGCAACTCGGCACGTAAAAATCAACTGCCAATCATTAGCGGACCAGAGTTCCGCTGTGATGACCCCTAACCAGGAAAAGCCGAAAGACACAACATCTTACACACTTAGAAAATTGCTAGAATAAAAACTTTTGTGTTACCATGTACTTTCTGAAGAATATGAAGTCTGATATTCAAATGCGTGTCATTTTTAACATTTGTTAACCAGGAAAGTCTGACTTGGAACAAAAGCTAATTTTTAGCAGAGGCCCAGGGAGAAACACTCCAGACAGACACGTCTTTGTAAGATGGGAGGAAACAAAAACAGGGAGGGCATACACACTCCACACAGAAGGTAAGGCACCCCAGCCAAGAATCAAACCAGAGAACATGTAGCTGTCAGGCAACAATGCTACCGCTGCATCAATGCACTACTGGCTTTGCAAGGACACAAAAATACAGAAACCACAGATTTTATGAGGAACAGAACAAGTATGAGGGAAAAATCTGCAACATTTTTACAAATGGTGGTGGGTAGGGAATTCAGGCTCTTGCCACCTGGGCCCAAGATACAGGGTTCAAGCCTTATTCTCTACCCACCACCATGTAGTACCTGGGGCTACACACACACACACACACACACACACACACACACACACACACACACACACACAGTGAAGTCCTCCTCGCAGGTAAAGTAAATCCATCTGAAACCGTCCGTTTCAGTTCCCGCTCGCAAACTGTGCACCGCGCGATGATGTCAGCATCTGCGCCTGGACTTGAAAGAACGCCCAAATAACTTTTTTTTAATTTTAAATTAAAAGATTAACTAGTCAGCAGATTCCAGGGGGGTGCAAGTGCACCCCCTTGCACCTGCCTGCGGGCGCCCTTGGCCCCTTGACATCCGTTGAAGAAACATTTTAACAAAATACATTTTCACTGATCTCCTTGTAACAATTGTATTGAAATGTTTTCTAAAATACATTTGAATGTATTAGGCCCAGACAATGTACTGTTCATGATGAAACTGGCCTGTGAACACATACTTGAAATGCGGTTGCGATAATACACAAGTACCATACTTTTTAATCAAGTAGCTACATTTAAGTGCACATGTAGTTTGGGAACATTTCAGTTGTGTTTCCAGGAATATGTAATCCTATGAGGATAAATCATAAAATATTACAAATAATCCTATTATGTATTTATTTTACCTTGCTTAGGTTGTTTTTCATTTTAATAACTAAACATTACTTTTTCTTTATCTGTGAGGCTAAATGCACTTCACAGATTCACAGCGTCCTTAGAACCTGAAGCAGTTTACTGTTGCTATGGCAACGCAAATAGACTGTGAAGAAAGCTTCACTTCTCTTAACCAACAGTACATTTTTCTCTTTTTTTTTTTATATATATTTGTGAATGAATACTAAAAGGAAATAATTCAAAGGACATATGTACATGAATGGAGCATTTCAGAGTTAATCACGAACATGTCCCCAATCCCAATAAGCATAACAGTGACTATCAATCTAATAAATGTTGTAATAACAATTAAGTTCACTATTCCAATTAGTCTTCCTTAAAACTAGATTATTTTAGACTGTTATTTATCTATGTATAGAGAGTGAGTTATTAAATATATACAGACTATATTAGTATAGTAAATAGGAGAGAATTTAGAAAGGGAGACAAGATGCAGTTAAAATAATGAGAAGAGAGAGAGAAAGAAAAGAGAAAATTAAAAGAAAATACACATATACTATGTATGTTGATTTATAGTATAAATATTTTATGTGCTATATAACCCTCCTTCTGTGAAAGAAAAGAACCCTGTTTTACATACAGGAGGTAATGCGAAAACTCTCATCTGTTTTCAAAAAATAGAAAGATTCCAGTAGTTAGTTACATTTGTTTTAAAATTCCAAGCATTAAAATTGGACCTTTAAAGTAATGTCAAAACAATTCATATCATAGTAGATGCTTTGAGAGATTTGGTTGTAACAGTATCAGTCTTTTGCTTCTTCTTTTTGACATCTGTCCTGACATTTGTTTCTTTTGTTCTCTTGAGAGAAGGTGACATCCAATCCATATCTTCTGGTAAAGTAATCACATTATTAGTTTTAATAAATGAAGAGGCTTCCTCTAAGTCAATAAAAGTCATCATCTTGTTGGCATACAGTATTCTTAGCTGGATATGCAAGTTGTGCCTTGATGTTATTTTGTTTCAGAAACTTTATCACTGGCCACACTTTTTTCCTTTGTTCCATTATTCTAGATGAATAGTCGTTATCAAATCTTATCAGGCTCTATTTATATTTTAGAGGTGCCTTCCTCCAAGCAGATCTTAAAATCAGTTCCTTGTTCAAGTATGAAAGAAATTTGATAATTATTGACCTAGGAGGAGAGTTTGAGTTAGTGGCAGGTTTCCCAAGAGCTGTGTGTGCCCTCTCAATGCCAAAGGAAAGTTCTTCTTTTAAGTTTAAAGTCAGTGATCCAGCTTGATAAAAAGGAAATAATATCCTCACCTTCTGTGTTTTCAGGTAATCCGAAAAATCCTGATGTTATTTCTCCTCTCCCTATTTTCCAAGTCATCTACTTTATTAACCAACCAAGTGTTTTGTTTAAGAAGCAGTTCTTTTTGTGTTTCCTCTTCCTTAAGTCTGCTTTCTAAGTAATTTAGAGAATCCTCTATTCCTGTTATCCTTGTCTGGTGTTGTAGCATTTCCTTGAGGGTGTCGGCCTGTTTTTGACTGCTTGTTTTTAGATTTTCTCTAGGTTCTCTTTAAAATCATCCATCTTCAAAGACAACTCCTGCAGGGTAGATGCTATCTGATGTTAAGTTGTCTTTCTCGCATTCATTCTTGCTGGTTGGGTTCGGAGCCGACCTTCGGCTCCGACTCGGCCATTTTCTAAAGCTCGAGAGCTACTTACTGGCTCGAGGCCTCCCTATATCCCACAGTGCCTGGCGCTAGACCCCCAGATCTCGTTTGCCGCTTCAGCTACGAGGTTGTGCTTTACTGGCTCAGGTCGTATTCATCTTTTGTAATATTAGTAGTTAAACTTTTAGTGTATATTTTTCAAGTTTTTTTGTTAAGTCAGAGTAGTACTGTAGATTAGTCTTAGTTTTCCCTGTGTTTTTCTATCCTTAGGAAACTTGTTTTTACTTAGAGAGTTTTCCCCCTCCCCCCATCTCCTTAAGTAGGCCTTTTAAGTTAGAGGCTATCCCCTTCCCTTTTGAATTGTTCCAGTAGGAAGTAGTGTTTATCCTTTATAGTCCAAGTCATAGTCTCTTAGTTTTTGTTAGTATTGTTTCCTTTAAATTTTTTGTGTGAAGGTGTGGGACTAGTGTGTGTGTGTGTGTGTGTGTGTGTGTGTGTGTTTTTTTTTTTGCACTAGTCTAACATTTATCCATCGGTATTCCTTTTTTCTTTAACATGTCAAAGGATACCAAGGTATCAGGGTTCAAGAAGTGTGACTCGTGCTGTCAGAAAATGTCTGACAGACAGTCACACTTCTTGTGTTTATTGTTTGGGTGCCCTACACCTGCAGGACTCTTGCTCGGTATGTCATGCCTTTAGTCCGAGAGTCCTCCAGGAGCGTAGGAACAAGTTAATTCTCAGGAGGTTACTAAAACCCGAGGGTCTCTGGTGAAGTCTCAGCCAGCAAAAACCCCTAAGCCCTCCAAGCTGTTGGCTCCCAGTATGGAGCCATCGCCAGGTGGAGCGTCTGCTTCAAGTATCTAAATCTCTCTCAGCTCCGACCTTGGTGTCGGAGCCATTAGGGAGCCGTAAGCGATCCAGGTCGCCATCCATAGAGTCGATTCGCTCAGCTCTGGGATCGCCTTTGCTACAGTCTGAAAGGAGCCATCGGTCCCACTCTTCTCGGTCCTCGAGGCTATCAGATTATGACTTGGAGAGAGTGGTTAGTAGACTCCTCAAATCTCAGGCCCTGGCTAAAATGTTAACTAGCCCTCATCAGGCTGTGGCTGTTCCTGTTTTGAAGTAGTTCCTCCTCCGACTCCTCCTGTCAGTTCGGAGCCAGAGCTTGTTGGGGCTCGGATCCTGGAAACGGCGCCAATGCTTCCCCTTTCAGCTCCGTCGGCTCCGATTTCTTCAGTTTTTCCGTCCTTGGAGGGATCTGGGCGCCGAGACCCCCTTGTCGGCTCCGAGGGGGTGAGTGGCATCGGACCCTTGTCCGACCCCGTTCTCCCTCTCGGAGCCTCGGCGCAGGTAAGCTCGGCTCCTACATCGGCCTCGGAGCCATTCCTTTCGGTGCACCGAGACCCCCTTGTCGGCTCCGAGGGGGTGAGTGGCATCGGACCCTTGTCCGACCCCGTTCTCCCTCTCGGAGCCTCGGCGCAGGTAAGCTCGGCTCCTACATCAGCCTCGGAGCCATTCCTTTCGGTGCCGGAGAGGCTTCCTGTCTCTTCGGAGCGGGGGCCCTCTTCTCTGCCGGACAGGGGCGCCTTCGAGGTCATGAGGAGCATGCTGACTTCTGAGTCTGCACCTCGATCAGCCCCTTCAGCTCCTCCCCCCAGGGTGCCTGCTTCGGTCTCTGCCCCTCCTCCAGACCGCAAGCGAGGGGATCAAACGCTCCAGGTCACTCCACTGGGTGTATCTTCCTCTTCCGAGGCCTCCCCTGAGATTTCAGAGGAGCCCCTTCGAAAGAGGAAATGTAAGAGGAAACAAGAGGAAATGTAAGAGGAAACATGTTGACTCTCCAGAGTTTGTCACGTCAGATACTGACTTGGAGGATTCGGAAGGGTCCCCAAGATCCCCCTCTGAAGATGTTTCTTTCTCAGACATCCTTGAGATCCTTAAGCAGAGGGGGAACTGGTCTGCCCTTAACCCTTCTGGGGATGAGTCGGTATACTTGGATGCGTTTGGTTCTCCCCCCTCCACCTCCTGGGTGTCTCCGCCTTTCGATCCATTAATAGAAGTGGTGGCTCGGAAGGCGTGGTCAGCTCCGGACACACTGGAACCAACCCCCTGCAGGCCCACTAAGTTTATTACGGCCCCTCAAGATTAACAGTTTTGACAGAGTGTCCCCGTTGATGCCATGGTGGTAGCTGCCACGAAAAAGGAGTTGGCTGACACTTCTGTACCTGTCCATCCCCCTAATAAAGAGTCTAGGACAATGGATAGATACGCGAAGCGGATGATGTTATGTGATCCTATCTCGCCTACATTCTGACTGATGGGTTCGGAGCCGATCCCTCGGCTCCGACTCGGCACGCTTATGCCAAAGAGCGAAGTCTCTAATTGGCTGAGCTTACTATATCCCAGGATGCACCACTACCAGTCCCCCAGATCTCGTTTGCCGCTAACCTGCGAAGACGTGGTCTCGAGCTGGCTGGGCTGAGTAGTTATTTAACTAACTTTTCTGTCAGTTTTTTTGCTGTTTTTGCCTCAAAAGCTGTTTTAACGGCTATTCTTCTCATTGTTGTGTGATTGGTTGGATTGTTGAAGACCTTTGTTGTGTGATTGGGTTGAGTTTGGTAGGCCCCCTTCATCTAGGGCCTTCCCGGTGTCAACCCTCCTATAACTTACCTATAGAGCAAAAGGCTTTAAATATCTTTGTAGCTCTGTTTGTTCTTTCAAGGTTTTGAAAGTTACCTGTCATTGGCGCTTTTTAGCCATAACTGTTAGCCATATACTTAAGGGGTTTAGTCAGTAAGTCAGTAAATTGTGTTTTCCTGTCAGATTACTGAAATTCTCTTCATAATGTCTCAGAACCCTAGGCCTTCGGGCTTTAAAAAATGTACGAAATGTAGTTTCAAAATGTCCATCACGGACGATCACTCGCTCTGTGTGTATTGTTTAGGTGCAAAACACTTACAGGAGTCATGCAGCGTATGTCACGCTTTTTCCTCAAGGGTCCTCCAGGAGAGGAAAAATAAATTGATTCTTAAGGGGTTAATTAAACCTTCCTTTGAAGAAGCCTTGGCATCCTCTCCTTCCCCTAAAGAAAGGGCCGGTTCCGACCAGTCCGTCGGATCCGACCGCTAAGAGACATAGGGAAGCCTCTCGTTCGGCTGCAAGGACTTAGGAGCCGAGGTCGGAACGGTCTGGCTCGATGCCACCAGTATCGACTCCTCTGGCTTCGGAGCAGATGGCTGGGGCATCGAGAGGCGGGTCACCTTCGCCGGCTCCACTGGTCTCGGAGCCGACAAGGGTCGCCGCTCAGACACTTCCTCCTCGGGCGAAGTCCACCTCGCACCGATGGAATCTGGTGTGTGTATTCCTTCGCCGATACTCATCGAGTCACCTCGAGCCGGTCCCCTAGTCCTTTGGGGCCGTTGGAGGCGGTCTCGAACCCGTTCTGTTTCCTCTCGGTCTTGAGGATGTCAGATTCTGATATAGACAGGGTGCTCCAAAGACTGTTCCAGTCCCCAGTCTTCCAAAATTTGTTTGGTTCCGACCCAGTTGGCTTGAACCGATGACCCTGGCCCACCCCATTGCCATTCCTCCTCCGACTGCTTGGCTCCGTGGAGCAGGTGCTGTTGGAGCCGGTGGAGATCTTAGGGTCGGCTCCGACCCTTACTCCAACCCGGCCTTTGGGTCCGAGTTTGGTACGGACTTCTTCGGCTGGACCCGGGGTGATGTTTCGGGACCTATGCTTTCGGTTCCGAGCCTCCCCTCGGTGCTTCGCTGCGGGACTTCCGTCGGCTATCACGGCTCGGGGACCGGACACTCCCAGGATTCTGGGGTCCGGCTTTCAGAGCCATGAGGAGTGCCTTGGCCAAGTCCTCTTCGGCCATCTCTCCGGCTTTACCAGCACCTTCCCTGGGCGTGGAGACTGGGTCTTTGGCAGTTACCCTGTCCGTAGCCAGCGGAGCCCCGGGGCCTGAGGTTACCCCCATTGGGGTTCCCCTCCTCCTGAGGGTTCTTCGAGTTGTCTTGAGGAACCCCAAGGAAGAGATCGTGCAAGAGGAAGCACGTGGACTCCCCGAGTCTATTACATCAGACACTGATCTGGATGATGCAGAGGGTCCCCGAAGTCGCCTCGGATGATGTCTCATTTGCAGACATCTTAGAGATCCTCAAACAACGAGGCGGCTGGATATCCAAACCCCCCTCTGCTGACGAGTCAGTGCTCCTCAAGGCCTTTGGGGCTCAGCCCTCCGCCTCCTGGGTGTCTCCGCCCTTCGACGAGCTTCTGGATTTAGTTTGTCGAAGGGCGTGGGAACATCCAGATACCGTGGAACCAGTCCCTTCTCGTCCAAATAAATTTTTGTCGGCTCCCCCCGAGAAGGAGTTCCTCACTAAAGGCGTGGCTGTAGATGCCATGGTGGTGGCATCTGCTACACAACAGGACGTGGCAGAGGCTTCAACGTCCATCCATCCTCCTAATAAGGAGTCTAGGAGTATGGACAGGTACGGGAAGCTCACCCTGACTTCAGCGGCCTTTACTTTAAGGTCTCTGAATTATTTGGCACATTTTACCAGGCTTCAGAGGGATCTGGTCAAGGAGTTGTCAGATTCCCTCTCGGGTAACCTACCTGAGCAGCTAGCCCAGTCGGTTAGCTCTCAGTTGGCTATCCTTACGTCAATTTCTAACTCGTCCATGAGGCTCATTTCCTCTGCGGCCGAAGGGGCGGGTAGAGCGGCAGGCACAGGCGTGGCTCTACGTAGACAAGCCTGGCTCCGCTTGTGTCAGTTTGCGGAGGCCTTCAAGTCTTCCTTCGCCGACGCTCCCTTTGATGGGTCCTCATTGTTTGGACCCAAGGTTAAAGACACCCTTACCGCTGTGAGCAAGTGGGAAAAACTTTATCTGCCGAGGTGCCCGTTATTCCACTCCCTTTCGGCCTTACCCCAAGGCTAAAGGAGGGGGAAAATGTGGTTCCGCAAATCTCGCAAGTTTTTCTCCCAACAGCAGGAAGATTCCCCGTCCAGAGGCAGAGGACGGGGAAATTTTTCAGGGAGACGCCGTCCCAGAGGCGGCAGAGGGCCCCGCAATTCTGGAGACCGCGAGTCCTTTCGTGGCTCTTCAGCCTCCCACACGTCATGAGGGATTGCCCGGCTGTGCTGCTCGAGCCAGTCGGGTGTCGTTGCCAAGCACCTAAAAGCCTGGGAGTCAATCACTCAGGACAGATGGGTGCTTCGGATCATTGCCGGAGGTTACACCATCCCATTCACATACTCGCCCCCACCGTCCAAAAGAATCCCGGACCCACCACCCAGTCAAAGGGAAATGGCAGCCGCAGAAGCTTTAGAGCTGCTAGAAAAGGAGTCATCCAACCGGTCCCCACAGACCAGATCGGATCAGGAAATTACTCCAGGTTCTTTTAGTGCCAAAAGACAGGGACCTGAGACCAATATTGGATCTCAGCAGACTGAACCAATCCGTCACGAAATCCAAATTCGAATGGTCACGTTACAATCCATTCTCCCATTGTTGGAGAAGGATGTTTGGATGTGCTCCATAGACCTCAAGGACGCCTATTATCATATACCGATACATCAGGCGTCCAGAAGGTATCTGCGCTTCAGCCTGGGAGACAGTCATTACCAATTTTGCGCTCTGCCCTTTGGTCTCACCACAGCCCCCAGGGTGTTCACCAAGTGTTTGGCAGTAGTGACGGCTCACCTGAGAAGTCTTGGATTCCAAGTGTTTCCCTATCTGGACGACTGGCTCCTGACTGCCACCACCAGGCATCTACTAATGGACAACCTCAAAGCCACCATCTCCTGGGTATTACCCTGGGATTACATTCAATTGGTCAAAGTCTGTCTTGCTGCCCTCTCAACGCATAAGGTTCATAGGAGCAGAGATAGACTCAAGATTGATGCTGCTTTCTTCCTGCCGAAAGGATCCAAACTTTACAGGGCCAAGTTCAAGCTCTGATCTCGAGATCCAAAGCCCCAGCCAGGATGGTTCTACAAGTTTTAGGCTCAATGTCTGCCACGGTTCTTTTAGTTCCTCTGGCAAGATTGCACATGAGGATTCTTCAGTGGCTATTGTCAACTCAATGGTCCTTTCAGGATCTTCCCCTCAATCATCACATCATGATTACGGAAATATGCAAACGGGACCTTCTCTGGTGGCTTCAGACATCCAATCTGAATCAAGGAAGCCCCTTTGTTATTCCCTCTCCAGTGGTTACCCTGACGACAGATGCCTCCCAGATAGGGTGGGGGGGGGCATTGTCTGGGCAGGCTAGTTCAGGGCTCCTGGCTTCCAGACGAAGCTCTTCTCCACATCAACGTGTTGGAGATGAGGGCTGTACTTCTATCCCTACAGGCCTTACACAAGTTTCTTCCTCAGGGCATCATCGCCATCCACACA
Source organism: Protopterus annectens (assembly GCF_019279795.1). Classification (NCBI taxonomy): domain Eukaryota; kingdom Metazoa; phylum Chordata; order Ceratodontiformes; family Protopteridae; genus Protopterus; species Protopterus annectens. The sequence continues at coordinate 1,813,494,812 of NC_056732.1, forward strand.
GACAACATGTCGGTGGTCTGGTATCTGAACAAACAAGGAGGGACCAGATCGTACCCCTTTGCAGAGAGGCCATGAGAGTGTGGGAATGGGCTGTAGCTACCAACCGCTTCTTGGTAGCGACCCACATCCCGGGAAGGTCAAAGTATTGGCAGACAAATTGAGCAGGACAATTCTCTCTCCTCACGAGTGGTCTCTAAACCAAACAGTAGCAGCTCAGGTTTTCAGGAGATGGGGACGCGTGCTGCGACCTATTTGCAACTCCACTAAACACCAAGTGCCAAAGGTTCTTCTCCTTGATCCCACATCAGGGAGTACCAGCTATGGATGCTCTAGCACAACCTTGGCCAACAGGGCTACTTTATGCCTTTCCTCCGATTCCACTTCTCCAAAGTCATTCAAAAGCTTCTCAATTGGGGTCCAATGATACTGATTGCCCCATACTGGCCTCGTCAGGTATGGTTTCCTTACCTGAAGAAGCATGTGGACGATCCGTGGACTTTAGACCTAATTCGGACCTGCTAACTCATCAGTCGGGACATCAGCATCAGTCCCTTCGATCTTTGAAATTGACAGCTTGGCTCCTCCACTTCCGACTTTAGTCAGAAGTCACACACTAGACCCGGAAGTTGTTCACATTTTATCTTCGGCCCACAAACCCACCACTAACAAATTGTACCTCAGTAAGTGGAAGAGGTTTGCTATCTGGGCTCAACTCAAGGGCTTAGACCCTATCACTGCTCCTATCCCAGAGGTTTTGAAATTCTTAACATCCCTGTTTAATCAAGGATCTTCTGTCTCTACTATTAAAGTTCAACTAGCGGCTATCTCTAAATTCCACGAATCCATGGATCCTCCATTGATGAGCAGCAGACTATGCAAAACTTTCATTAAAGGTGCGGGCCTTTAAGACCCCAATATTTCATCCTGCGCCTCCGTGGGATCTTGATTTGGTGCTTGGCATTAACATCTTCCCCTTTCGAACCAGCTGCTACATGTGAGTTAAAATATCTGTCATGGAAAACTGCCTTCTTAGTTGCAATTACTTCTGCAAGAAGAGTTTCAGAGCTTCAAGCCCTGTCTATTAAGCCACCGTACTTGATTTTCCACAAGGATAGAGTATCACTTAGGCCTAATCCATCCTTTGTCCCAAAGGTCTGTTCTAGTTTCTGTCTCCAACAATCTCTAGAGCTACCAGTTTTCTTCCCAAAATTCTCCAATGAAGCAGAATACACTCCATAAATTGGATGTTCACAGGCAATTACGCTTCTATTTAGACAGGACTCAGCAAATTCGTAAGTCAGACCAGTTGTTTGTGTCCTTCTCAGATAATAAATTGGGTCAAACCATCACAAAAGCTACTATCTCCAAATGGATCAGAGATTGCATAACTCAGGCTTATTCTTCTTCGAATAAGCAACTTACAACATCTATCAAAGCTCATTCTACCAGAGCTATGGCTACTTCTATAGCTTTTCATTCCAAGCTCGCTATATCGGAAATTTGTGCTGCGGCTACTTGGTCCAGTCCGCACACTTTCATTTCCCACTACAAATTGGATGTGGCATCTAAAGGACGAGCATCATTTGGTTCCACGGTACTCAGGAGTGTTTTCCAGTGAGCCACCCAGGATTCAGGTGCTAGGGACGCTGTCCCATCAGTCAGAATGTAGGCGATAGGATCACATAACATCTTTTAGTTATGTACTCACCATAACTTCAGATGTTTGGGATCCATCTCGCCTACATTCCTAAACCCACCCTCCTTCCCCCTGCCTTGGAGATCAGAAGAGATTGAACGGTTTTGAGTTTTACTGTTTATCTTGTTTCATCTGACGATGTTATATAAGCAGGGCGTGCATGTGTGCATGTATGCGGACAAACTAGATCTGGGGGACTGGTAGTGGTGCATCCTGGGATATAGTAAGCTCAGCCAATTAGAGACTTCGCTCTTTGGCATAAGCGTGCGAGTCGGAGCCGAGGATCGGCTCGAACCCATCAGTCAGAATGTAGGCGAGATGGATCCCAAACATCTGAAGTTATGGTGAGTACATAACTAAAAGATCTGAAGTAGGATATTCATTTGTCTGCAACCTGTGGGTTATGGATCCGATATCGGATCCGAACCGGCATGGTTATCCAGCTATGGATCCAAGCTCTCAGCTCCTCCCCTCACCCATAATGCCCTGCTCTACCCTCATGACCTCAGATCTCGTTTGCCGCGCTGGTGACTGGATTTGGGTTCTTTGCTCTCAGCTAAGTGGTGATTTATTACCTGTTAAAACAGAAAGTTTTAAGTTTTTTGTGTAATTCTGTGTGAAAGTTTAGGTTTCCCTCCTTAATAGTTTTATTTTGAGTTAAATTAAGTAATTTTTTTCCCTCCTCGCTGTTGCGTAGAGTGTGTGTGTGGGCCTGTGTGTCTTTTTCTTTTAAGTTACTTTTAGTAGCTTGTAGATTATGGCTGATCAGCCTAAATCTATCTTTTCAAAATGCTCGAGTGTGGCCATAAGCTCTCACCGCTGATGGCCACACTCGGTGTGTTAGTGTCTGGGGTTGAACACCTCACATCTGGCTGTTCCATATGTGCAGGGTTCAACCCCAGGGCACTGAGGAGCGGAGGTCCAAGCTTGTCTTGGCGGGTCTTTACCGCCAGACTCGGCTCCGCCTCCGCCTCCTTCGGGACTACTGTGGCTACAGTTGTTCCCCTGTGGCACCCCTCCTGCTCCTGGGACTCAACCTCCCGCTTCTGGAGAGGAGAGGATGCTGAAAGGACCGGAGGGAGAAGCACCACGGGCGGGCCGAGACCTCTGTTTCGGCCCGCCAGCCAAGCGGCTTCTCCCCGGCTCCGATGTCGTTCGGTCTCCTCCTTCTCGGGCTCCGGTCCCTGTGTGCTTTTCACCGGGTCCTGAGGAGGAGGAGACCCGATCTCCGCCGAGGCTATCGAGGAGGCACTCCAGGCCTACCTCGGTAGCCTCGCCGAGATCTACACATAGCCTTTCTGATGCTGATCTGGACCGGATGATGAGAAGGTTCATCCAGGCCCAGATGCAGATGGGAGTGCTCTTGCCTCCCCTCCGGGGAGCTCAACACCCTTTTAAGCCTATTGCTCCTTCTCCGACCCGCTATCCGGGTTCGGAGCAGCTGGAGCCGAGCAGCTTCGAGCCGGGGTGGGTCGGCCGATAGTACTTGGTACCGGATCCGACCCTGCCCTCGAGTGCGTCGGACCCGACCTCTCGGAGCCTGGATCCGAGCTTCGGATCCGGGGGGATCAGTGCTCCTTCGGCACCGTCTGTGTCGGAGCGCACTGTCCCCTCTGATCCGAGTGCTTCAGCGCCGGCTCCGTCCACTCTTGAGATCCGAGGGGGAGCCGATTGTCGGATCCATTGGACGAGGTCGGCTCCCCTTCGGCTTTTGATGTAGTGGAGAGGGCTCTGTTGAGGGTCTCCGGACCCCGGCACTTGTTCGGCTCCGTCCCGCTCTCCTCTGCACTGGGCCAGGCTTCCACCATCCGGCCCCTGGGACAGCCCGCTTCTGTGCCCCAAGTTGCTCCTATGGAGCAAATTGCTGCTGCGAGGACTCCTCTGACAGCCCCCAGAGGAGGTCCCTCAAGCATACGTGCAAAAGGAGGCACATTGACTCCCGAGTCTCTCACAGAAGACACGGACTTGGAGGAAGGGAAGGCTCCCCACGGTCACCCTCGAGGATGTCTCCTTTGGAGACATCATGGAAATGCTCCATAAGGGGGTGGTCTGCCCCAAGTCTTCCTCGGACGAGTCCGTGTTCTTGGAGGCATTTGAACGGGCCCATCTACCTCTTGGGTGTCCCCTGCCGACCCCTGGTGGACCTTATTACCACCAGGGCGTGGAAGGAACCGGACACCGTGGAGCCAATTCCCAAAAGACCGGATAGGATCCTTAGTCCCCATCCGACCGGACCCATTGGAGTAAGGCCTCCGTAGATGCCATGTTGACGGGCGGCCACAAAGAGGGAACTGGCTCAGGAGAGTCCCTCAGTCCACCCACCGAGCAAGGAGTCTCGATGATGGACCGCTTGGGGAAGCGGATGTTCAGTTCGCGACCTTCTCGGTAAGGGCTGAACTATTTGGCACATGTTATTCGGATGCAGCGAGATCTTATTAAGAATACGCTGCATCCCCTGAGTCCATTTCGGAGGAGGACAGAGTTCTGCACTCCACCCGTATGGCCACTCTTAGGTCAGTTACAAATACTTCTATGCGGCTACTCTCCCATGCAACGGAGGGCCGCTAGAGCTGCGGGGACAGGACTGGTCACTAGACGCCAGGCCTGGCTCCGTCTGCGATTTTTCTGAGCCCTTCAAAGCGCGTTTGCGAACGCCCCTTTGATGGTTCTGCTCTGTTTGGCAAGACCGTCGCAGACGTTGACCCAGAGCGAAAAGGACGGGGAGATGCTGTCTGCCCAGGGAATCCGCTTCTCTGCACCCCAGAGGCCCTATTCTAGGAGGCAAAACCGTCAGAAGAAGATGTGGTTCGGAAGTCGCAGCAGTCCCAGCCTGCTCCGGACAACCAGTCCTTCCGTGGCAGAGGAGGACAGGGAGGACGCCGCCCTAGAGGCAGAGGGGCTCCCAGAAACTTCGGGTCCAGAGAACCTTTCTCTGAACGGCCCGCAGCAACCCTGAGGGTTGCCCGACTGCTCTACTCTGGAGGCAGTCGGGGACGTTCGGGGCACCTAGCGGCATGGGAGTCCATAACATCGGACCGCTGGGTTCTCCAAATCATATCCAGGGATATCGCATTCCTTTCCTTCACCTTCCAAAGTTGAAGTCCTCCCAGACGTCCCACCCGGTCAACGGGAGGCCGCTGGCAGAAATTGGCCATCTGCTAAAGAAAAGAGCCATCCAGCCCGTTCCCCAGACCAGATCGGATCAGGGTTCTACTCCAGATTCTTTTAGTGCCAAAAAGACGGGGAACTAAGACCAATCCTAGACCTCTCTCTCTTGAATCTGGCAGTCCCCAAAGAAAAATTCGAATGGTCACTCTGCAATCTATTCTCCCCTTCTGGGAGAAAATCACTGGATGTGCTCGATAGACCTCAAGGACGCGTACTACCACATCCTGATGGACAGGCGCCCAGGAGGTTTCTCCGCTTCGGCTGGGAGCCAGTCACTACCAGTTCGGGTCCTTCCCTTTGGTCTCACCACAGCCCCAGGGTGTTCACCAAAGTATTAGCAGTGGTAGCGGCCCACCTGAGGCTTCAGGGGTGCAGGTCTTTCCCTACCTGGACGACTGGCTTCTTACCCCCAACAAGGCATCTACTTCTATTGGCGAGACTCCTTTCTCCATCTTGCTCCCTTTCTGGGCATCACAATAAATACAAAAGTCCAACCTGGCCCACACAGCTCTTAGATTTTATAGGGGCCAGGCTAGACACAAGGAGTTTACGAGCCTTCCTCACTGCGGACAGAGTTCTAAATCTGCAGCTCCAGGTGCGGGCCATTCTCCGTTCAAGTTCTGTTCCAGCGGAGTTGGTCCTGAGGGCTCTAGGGTCCATGGCATCGGCTATAGCACTTCTTCCTCTTGCCAGGCTCAATATGCGCATTCTACAGTGGACGCTCTTAGTACAGTGGTCATACCTTGCTCTCCCCATGCATCATCCCATAGCGATCAGCAAGGCTTGCAAGCGGTCCCTCTTGTGGTGGCTCCACTCCCGGATCTCCACAAAGGCCGCCTTTTGTGCTTCTCCCTCGCCACGGTGACCACGGACGCCTCCCGCCTCGGGTGGGGGCACTTTGGGCCGGACCGTCCAAGGCACGTGGAACGATTCAGAGACCTTACTGCATATCAATGTTCTAGAGATGAGAGCAGTGCTCTTAGCGTTGCTAGCACTTCAGGACTTTCTTCCCTTGGGAACAATTGCGATTCAATCGGACAACATGTCTGTTGTCTGGTACATCAACAAACAAGGGGAACAAGGTCTTACCCTCTTTGTCGAGAGGCCATGAGAGTTTGGGAATGGGCAATCTCCACCAATCGCTTTCTAATAGCAACGCACATTCCGGTCGGTCCAACATCCTAGCGGACAAGCTCAGTCGCACCATTCTGACCCCTTACGAGTGGTCTCTCAATTGTCAAGTAGCGGAGCATATTCGCACGGTGGGGAACCCTTCATGCGATCTTTTGCTTCTCCCTCAAACACCAAGTGCGACAGCTTTTTTGCTCTAATACCTCCTCCCGGAGGTACCCCAAGAGACGCTCTGGTGCTTGCTTGGCCACCCCGTCTTCTGTTTGCCTATCCTCCCTTCCCTCTGATGCTCCTAGTTCTTCAGAAAGCCTCTCGGTGGGTTGCAGAATGATTCTCATTGCTCCATTCTGGCCTCGACAGATCTGGTTCCCCTTCCTAAGGTTTCACTCGGTGAATCCTCCTTGGATTCTAGATCCCATTCGGAGCTGATATCCCAACCATCCTGCATTCCTCCTGGGAACCTGGACAACCAGAAGCTGACCGCTTGGCTGGTCCAGTTCCACTGTTGATAAGGACTCGGTATTTCTTCACCTGTAAAGGCAATTTTGGTGGCGCTCATAAACCATCCACTAGAAAGGTTTACCAAGCAAATGGAAACGCTTTCTTTGTGGGCGGCAAGGCCTGAATCCCTTCACGGTTCCTCTCCCTTTAGTGCTTGACTTTCTAACCACTCTCTTTAACGATGGTGCCAGCAGTTCCACAGTCAAAGTTCAACTGGCGGCAATTTCTCACTATCACATTGGCCATGACTCTAATCCTCTTATGTCAGCCAAATTGTGTAAAATATTTCTTAAAGGTACTTTTCTTCTCAGGCCCCTATAAAACAAGCAGTTCCTCCTTGAGACCTTTCTCTGGTCCTACAGGCCTTGACCGCCTCCTTTCGAGCCAGCGGCTACGGTGGATCTCAAATTCTTGTCCTACAAGACAGCCTTTTGGTAGCCATTACATCAGCCAAGAGAGTTTCTGAACTTCAAGCATTATCAGCTAAACCTCCTTACTTGGTATTTCATCCGGACCGTGTCTCCTCAGGACCAACCCGTCCTTTCTTCCTAAAATCGCTTCTGAAGCAAACATCAATCAATCCATTAACCTCCCTGTTTTCTTCCCTAAATATGAAAACAAAGGTGAATATAAGCTACATTCACTAGATGTTCACAGGCAACTTAGATTTTATCTGAACAGGACAGCTGGTCATAGGCAATCCGACCAGCTGTTTATTTCCTTTGCAAAATTCAATTTGGGCAAGCCAATCTCTAAAGTTTCTCTGTCCCGCTGGATTTCACAGTGCATTTTATTGGCTTATCAAGCTTCAGGAAGGCCGCACCGGAGGGTGTTCATGCCCATTCAACCCGGTCAGTATCTACCTCGGCAGCCTTCAAGGCTAGGATTCCTCTAGATGATATTTGTGCAGCAGCCACGTGGGCTTCATCTCATACTTATTTCCCACTATAAGTTGGATCTTGCATCTAGGGGTAGAGCATCCTTTGGCTCCGCGGTGCTCCGGAATATCCTTCCATGATGGCCGCCCAAGATTCAGGTAGCTGGGGACTCTGTCTCACAGGTTGCAGACAATGAATATCCTACTTCAGATTTAGAAGTTATGTACTCACCATAACGTTCCATCTGAGTAGGTGTATTCATTTGTCTGCAACCATCCTGCCCTCCTATCCCCCTGGCCTATCAGTTTCCTGCATATTCTTTGTTACCCTTTTTAGGGTATTGTTGCTTTGGCAAACTCGATCTGAGGTCATGAGGGTAGAGCAGGGCATTATGGGTGAGGGGAGGAGCTGAGAGCTTGGATCCATTGCTGGAAAACCATGCCGGTTCGGATCCGATATCGGATCCATAACCCACAGGTTGCAGACAAATGAATACACCTACTCAGATGGAACGTTATGGTGAGTACATAACTTCTAATTTTCCTCAGTGACCTTCTCCATGCGGTCACTGAATTACTTGTGCCACTTCACCCGTCTTCAGAGGGATCTCCTTATGGAGCTAGGAGATACCCTGCAAGATTCATCAGCTGCGGGGGCTCAAGACAAGATAAACTCCCAGCTGGCGACTCTTAATTCTATCGTTAACTCCTCCATGCGGCTCATTTCGTATGCGGCTGATGGAGCAAGTAGAGCCGCAGGCACAGGCATGGCCTTGAGAAGACATGCCTGGATGCGGTTATGTAACTTCGCTGATCCCTTCAAGGCGTCTTTCACCAACACCCCTTTTGATGGCTTGGCTCTGTTTGGACCTCAGGTGAAAGATACATTTACCAGGTGTGAGCAGGAAGGCAATACTCTCTCTGCCGTGGGAGTCCGTTTCTCCACTCCCTCTAGACCATACCCTAAGGGTCAGAAGAGTGGAAAGATGTGGTTCCAGAAACCCCAGGGAGATGTGCCTGACACACGTGGCGAGTTTCCCTCCAGAGGCAGAGGAGGGAACAACAATAGACGCCGCCCGCGGGGCAGAAGGGGTCCGCAGAATCAGGGCAGCAGAGAATCTTTCTCTGACGAGCCCTTCCAGCACCCCTGAGAGGCTGCCCGGCAGTCCGCCTTCGGAGGCAGTCGGGGGAAGGTTGTCTCTGTACCCAGAAGCCTGGCGTCTCATCACTCGAGACAGATGGGTACAGTCTGTCATATCCGGAGGTTACAAAATCCCGTTTGTCCACACCCCCTTAAAATCAAACAACCCCATCCCAGATGTTCCACCCAGTCTAAGGGAACAGGCAGTACAAGAAATTTCAAGACTGCTAAAAAACGGGCCATCCAACAAGTCCCAGCAGATCAGCAAGGATCCGAAATTTACTCAAAGTTCTTTTTGGTACCAAAAAAGACAGGAGACTGGAGACCCATTTTGGATCTCAGCAGTCTAAACAAGTCTGTTCAAAGAACGAAGTTCCGGATGGTCACGCTTCAGTCCATTCTACCCTTTTTGGGTCTGGACAATTGGATGTGCTCCATAGAGCTTCAGGATGCGTACTACCACATCAAAATGGACAGGCATTCCAGAAGGTTTCTCCGCTTATGGCTGGGAGCCAGTCATTACCAGTTCAGAGCCCTGCCCTTTGGTCTCACCACAGCCCCCAGGGTGTTCACCAAATGTATGGCAGTGGTTACCGCTCACCTGAGACTGCAAGGATTCCAGGTGTTTCCATATCTAGATGACTGGCTCCTTACTGCTAACACCAGACATCAATTGCTGAGAGCCAGGGATTATACCATCCAAACATGCTCCAACCTAGGTATCTCAATAAATTTCGAAAAGTCTGCATTGTCGCCTTGTCAGTCTTTGACCTTTATAGGCGCAAGATTAAATATGAAAGATCTGTCCGCAAGACTTCCAGTAGACAGAGTGGCAGACATTCGTCGACATGTACAGGTATTATTAGGATGCAGAAAGATTCAGGCTAGATTTGTCCTAAAAACCTTGGGTCTCATGGCAGCAGCGATCTTATTAGTTCCCCTGGCTCGTTTTCACATGAGGATTCTCCAGTGTATGCTTTTCACCCAATGGTCCTTTCAACAACTTCCTTTGTCTCACAAAATAATAATCACACAGTCATGCAAAGACCAATTGACTTGGTGGATGGTCTCTCAATCAGTACCCCAGGGCAGACCATTTGTCCTTTCTCCTCCAGTTGCCACGGTGACCACGGATGCCTCCCTGAATGGGTGGGGGGGGGCATTTTCAGGGCAGGACTGTCCAGGGCACCTAGCAACCCCACGAGTACCACTTGCACATAAAAGTCTTGGAGATGAGGGCGGCGCTTTTAACGTTGCAAGCTCTTCAGAACTCTCTACCCACTGGGACCATTGCAATTCAGACAGATAATATGTCTGTAGTGTGGTACTTCAACAAGCAGGGCGGAACCAAGTCATATCCCTTATGTCGAGAAGCACTCAGACTATGGCAGTAGGCGATCTCCTCTCAACGGTTTCTGACAGCAACGCACATCCCTGGGAAGTCCAACGTCATAGTGGACAGGCTAAGCAGAGCTATTCTCATGCCTCACGAGTGGTCTGTCTACCGGACAGTAGTGGACAAAATCTTCCGCAAATGGGGTCAGCCTTGCTGCGACCTTTTCGCAACTCCTCTCAACAGCAAGTGCGACAGTTTCTTCACTCTCTTCCCGGACACTTCCCCAGAGACGCTCTAGTTCACGATTGGCCCCAAGGACTACTGTATGCATTCCCACCCTTTCCGCTAATTCCCAAACTAATTCAGAAAGCTACCGTGCTGGGTTGCAGGATGATCCTCATTGCCCCCCTACTGGCCTCGACAAATCTGGTTCCCATTCCTGCATCGTCACCTTCTAGAGCAGCCTTGGAATCTGGACCCTCCTGATCCATCAGTCGGGCAGGCTGCATCAATCTCTTCAGTCTCTCAACCTCACTGCTTGGTTGCTCCACTTCCAACCTTAGCCAGGCTTCCCAGTATTTCCAATTCAGTGCGTGAGATTATCCTTTCTTCGCACAAACCTACAACCAGGAAGACTTATGCTAGTAAGTGGAAACGTTTCTCTTTCTGGGCAGAGGCTAGAAATATAGATCCCTTCACGGCCCCTGTCCATAACGTTCTGGACTTTTTAGCAGAACTTTTTCAAGCAGGCTCCTCTTCGGCCACCATTAGAGTTCAATTAGCGGCAATCTCTAATTTCCATACGGGCCTGTCAGAAACCAGCATCATGTCCCATAAGCTTTGCAAAGCCTTTCTGAAAGGAACAATCTTGCTCAGGCCTCCAGTGAGAGATCCCCCGCCTCCGTGGGACTTAAATTTGATCCTAGCTTCCTTGATACTGCCTCCCTTTGAACCGGCAGCTTCCTGTGCCTTGAAATTGCTTACTTGGAAAACCCTCTTTTTGGTGGCCATTACTTCAGCGAGGAGAGTTTCTGAACTTCAAGCCCTTTGTGTTCGTCCTCCTTACCTAGTTTTCCATAAGGATAGAGTTTCACTCAGGACTAATCCTTCATTCCTTCCTAAGGTCCCCTCCGAAAATAATTTGAATCAATCCATCTATCTGCCAGTCTTTTTTCCAAATTATTCCAACAAAGCTGAACACAAATTACACCAGTTGGACGTTCATAGGCAATTACGTTTCTATTTGCATAGGACTGAGCAAATAATGAAATCAGACCAACTCTTCCTGTTCTATGTGGAGGGTAAGCAGGGTCGACCAGTATCTAGAGTAACCTTATCCAGGTGGTTGTCCTCTATTATTACCCTTGTTTATCAGTTGAGGAATAAAGAACTCCCTGCTAAACCTAAAGGCCACTCTACTAGGGCTTTAGCTACATCGGTAGCTTTTCAATCAAGACTACCTATGGAAGCCATTTGTGCAGCGGCCACATGGGCCACCCCTCATACCTTCATTTCACATTATAAATTGGATCTGGCCTCTAGGAGCAGAGCTGATTTTGGTTCCACTGTGCTCAAGAGTCTGTTACGATGAGCCACCCAGGACTAAGGTGCTAGGGACGCTGTCCCAACCAGCAAGAATGAAGGCGAGAGAGACAACTTAACATTAAGAAGTTATGTACCTACCATAACGTTCCATGTTAGTTGTCTTCTCGCCTTCTTTCTTGCGTCCCACCCTCCATCCCCCTAGCCTAGATGGACCGAGAAGAGTCCTCCTACGAGTCGTGTCATTGGCTGAGTCTTTACCGATTTATGTCCTCTACCTTTTTCTTCAGCCCTGTAGCTGAAGTCTTGCTATTGGGACAGTTGTCCTCTTGTATTATTATAGTGCTAGGTCTTCCAAACGAGATCTGGGGGTCTAGCGCCAGGCATTGTGGGATATAGGGAGGCCTCGAGCCACTAAGTAGCTCTCGAGCTTTAGAAAATGGCCGAGTCGGAGCCGAATGTCGGCTCCGAACCCAATCAGCAAGAAAGAAGGCGAGAAGAAGACAACTAACATGGAATGTTATGGTAGGTACATAACTTCTTATTGTAGTTCCTTCTTTAAGGCAGCATCCTGGTGAGAATTCCTTGAGTTGCTCATTTTAACAAGTGAATATATCTCCAAGCTTTTTGACAGGAAATTATTTGTAAAACTTCACCAAAGTTTCTAATTATGTAAATTAGAACTTTATCTATAAGATTTTGTACTTTGAAGAAAAAAAAAGAATAGTTTTTCCTGTCTTATTTAACTAGTTATATGGAGCTCTAAAATACTGCTGCTTTCAGTTAGCCATTCAGGCTCTACCCCAGTATTCTCTTTTCTCAGTTCTACCTTTTTCTTGTGTTGTATACCATTTCTTATTTGTTTAAAGCACAACTACCATTCTCGCAAGTTCTTATAAAAATCCCTTATTCCCACATTATCGTTATAAATTTGTTACAGCAGTTCTTTATCATCCCATTTTACTTTGATTATTCCTTTTCCTGTTGTATATTCAGTATTTCCTTTTAACACAGTCCAACTATCTGGTGTGAGAAACTTATCGTAATACTCGTACAATTAACAATAACCCTGCCGAAATGAAGAAATCTGAGTTTTTTCCAGAGATGTGATTGTTCATATTTTGTGATCTCTAACACTTTGAACATAATATGCTTTTTTTCTAAAATCTGGTATTTATATTTGAAATCTTCTACAATTTCTATATGTGCACATTAGAATGTCTTGTACAAAAAAAAAAAAAGATGTTTAAAAAAACATCCAAAGACATTTGTTGGGAGCATTTCTTCTTGGACCTCCACTTAAAATGGGCTCCGTCCCAGTTGGACTTCCCCATTTGACAAATGTTAAATTTGTCAATTAAACATAAATTGGTATAATTCTTAAAATCTGATCATTCCAATTTATATCAATAACTGTTGTCCTATCCATTATAACTAATGTGATGTATAATGTCTTTTTGTCTGATTGCATAAACTTTCTGAGCAAGCTTGTTTCCCTAAATTCCAAATTCCTTTCCCCACCAAACTTCAAGTTGTAATCTTTCTCTAAGTGCGGTATTTTCCAGTATTAACTTTCTGCTTTTTACACCATTTGAGAGCACCTTTTCTTAAATTGTTTATACTATTAACATTTGCAGATAAGATTTTACACAAGTGTCTTTATAATACTTATCCTTTCCCTTTTTATTTAATATGCCGTAAATTTTTTTGCTTCCTCTCTCGAACTTTGTCCAATGACATTTTTGGTTTAAATTCTGTTTCATATCTTCATTCTCACTAGGTCCTGTCTCCTCTTCCTCTCCTTTTTTATATTAAATTCTTCAAGTCTCAATTTTTTGTAATTCTGTTTTTCTTTCTAAAATGTTTCGTCATTTTGTGAATCTTTGTTTCTTTATCTGTAAAGTTTCTCTTGACTGTCTTCCTTGAGTATGTCCCCTGCCTGTACTTCCATTTCACTTTCTTACATTTGTAGCATTTCAGTTCAGTTTCTCATGCCCTATCTTTCATAGAAAGATACTCAGTTAATGATCCTAGGACTCTTACAAGCCTAGCCAAATTCTGCCTTTGTTTCCAGGATAAGCACCTCTTGCCCTTGTCCAAGAGAAAGATGGGTGGAACGCACAGGGTGACTATATTGTTTCCCATCCAGTCATCCCGATTGTGCTTGTAGAGGGCCAAAGAAGTGCTCTGCTTGACATGAACTGGGAGTCTGTTCCATAGTTGTGGTAATGTCTGGGAGACATCTGTCCCTCCAGCAGGTTCTGTTAATGTCACATACCAGGTTAAGGTCTTTAGAGCAAGTAATCCATGAGCCATCCATCTTACAGATATGCACATTTCCAATAAAGCAAAGTTTTATATTGCCTTGTATACTAGGCAGAGATTGCTTCTGAGTAGTCTGTCTGAAAGAGTGAGTGACACTGGTTTCAGGTGATCCACAGAGGACAGTTGCTGAAGACCTTGAACTCTCCTTGTGAAACTTTTGTGGTGTCTCCATTTGCTGCAGGTGCTTCAAAAATACCAAAAGGGACATTGTACTCAATTATTGGTATGAGGGAAGAGTACAGGGAGGTTATAACTTTTTTCTGGAGGCATTGCCCTTGTTTATGACCAATATAGAGTACCCTTACCACTGGATACATGATGTTCAATGGTAAGGTTCCTATCACGTTGTGTGTCCAGGTCTCTTGCCACTGAGTGTGTGTTTCTACTGATGTGATAGTTATCAGGAACATTGTTCTGACTGAAAGGGATGATAGTGCATTTTTTTGCATTGAGTTTAAGACTGTGACTATGGCACCAATAAGCACCTCTTGTAGGATGTTGACTTCATTTGGGGATTCTACAACCACTCTCAGTTTGCAGTCATCACAAACTGTCAGCCGCAAACCTTTAATTTTTGCTTGTACTGTAGAGACAGATTCCAAATAGTAGAGGTCCCGTGACTGATCCCTATGGAACCCCACTGGTGACTGGTCTGCTGTGGGAGGTGAATTTGCTGTTTTCTGTATGGGTTCTGTGAATCAGCCAGTTAGTGACCCACTTAACTTTATAAGGGTTGATACCTAGCTGGGTGAGTTTGTCAATGTCTGGGTGGGGAATAGTGTTAAAAGCCTTGGCCAAATCCGAGTAGGCTGTCTGCATGGTTTTTCCCTTGTCCAGTACTCTGACTCTCTTAAGTCCACCAGGTTTAGCAGGCATGATCTCCCTCTGACAAATCCAAACTGAGTGGGGTGAAGTGTTTGGAGATTACCTATATCTTTAAGGTCCATGATGATTCACTCCATGACTTTGCAGATGAGGCTAGTCAGGCTAATAGGTCTGTAGTTCCCTGGTTCACTGGAAGCATCTCCTTTGTGCAAGGAAATAACAGTGGCAGTTTTTCATTCAGCTGAGATGAAGCTGGTGCATAGACTGACTTGAGAGTACCCAGTGGTGGTGCCAGTTCTTGTTTTTGCCCATGTAGGGTGCAGCCTGGGATGTTATCAGGTCCCACAGATGCTGTGTTTTTGGCCTTGGGGTATTTGACTCTCTCTAGTAGGAGACAGGTGGAAGCAGTGTAATGTGGTAATGTGTGGTGGGGACAGGAGTAAAGTTTTCACATAATTTGTTGGCTAACAGGTTTGCTATGGCCACAGGCAGTGTGTGTGTGTGGTATCATTAACTCCCATTTTGGTGTAAATCTGGGTCTTGCAGTTTAGGGTACAGATCTAACTGAAGAATGCCTTATGGTTGTCCTTGGTTGAGGCCACCAATTTGGATTCATAGCTTGCTTTGGAGGAATTCACAAGAAGTCTTATTTGTTGTTTAAGCTGAGGAGTGGGTTTCCAGTTTAGGATACATACCCTCTTACTTTGAGACAGCAATTTCAGCTTCTTGGAATTAATCAATTCCAATGCCCTGGACCAGCTCATTCTGACCCCCTCTAGAGGAAGGAACATCCTTGACCTGGTTATTACTAACATGGGGGACTGTTGCTCTACACCAGTAGTCAATCCCTCCCTGGTTAGATCCGACAGTAAACTAATCACCATGGGATTCCACATCTCACCCACTCCCCCGCAAAGGTAACCACCTTGAAAAACTTCTCCAAAGCTGGCTTTGGACTCCTAAAACCAGAGGTGGCTAATTTCACGGCACCCATGCCAGTGGAAAATAGTTGCATGAGTGATGAATCCTACACCAGTCAGTGCACTGTACGAACATGTACATAAATGCATGGAACTAGCCATACCCAACAGAACCAAGCTGCTCTCCTCCAAAAAGGAAGCATTTCTGGAGGCCCCCAGCCATTAATAAACTCTACAACAGAAGCAAGAAACTGTTGCAGAAAAAAGTGAAGTCCCAAGACTGGAAAAACTCCCTTATTAGCCTCAACAAAAAAGTGGAGATCCCTCATCAAATCCTTTAAAGCCAGCTATGAAGGCAGAATTGCAACAGACACTAAAAATAATCACAAAGCCATTTATAGTTCTATCAAGAACCTCCAAGGCAATACCCAGATTTGCTCTGAGTTGCTGCACAATGAAACCCCTTATACTGAGGCAACAGATATTGCCAACATACTGGCCGACAGATTCAGTGCCAACTTTACCCCCCCACCAAAGGAACAGTCACAATACCGGATGAATGTCAGGCACCCAGCATTACTGCAGCACAGGTTTAAGCTGCATTGTCCAAGGCCAAGAATACAGCTTCCGTCTGACCCTATAATATCCCTGGCTGTGTTCTACATGAACTACAAAGTGTACTTGCACTACATCTGTGCCCTGTTCAGTCACAGCCTCATCTCAGGCTTTGTCCCTACCGAATGGTGCCCTGCTACAGTCATCCCACTCCATAAAGGGGGAGTGACTACAGACCCTAGGAATTATTGCCCCATTATCTTGACGAGTCTGATATGTAAAGCTGTGACGAGCATCATCATGGACCTGATTAACAGAGAAGTAGGAAATCTCCAAACTCTGAACCCCATGCAGTTTGGCTTTGTGAAAGGGAGATTATGCCTGCTCAACCTGGTTGATTTCGAGTCAAGTCACCAGGGTTGTGGATGAAGGTAAGGCTGTGCATACAGCCTACGTCGATCTGGCCAAGGCCTTTGAAAACATTCCTTACTCAGGAATTATTGATAAACTCACCAAACTAGGCATCAGCTCCCTACATCACTAGGTGGGTTGCAGATTGGCTCACAGAACAGTGTGAAAGTAGCCAACCAGTCACGAGTAGAATCACACAGGGATTGGTCCTGGGTCCTCTTCTGTTCATCATCTTCTACTCAGAAGTCCAGGCCAACACAAAGGGACTCTGGCTGACCACGTTTGCAAACTGCAAGCTGGGAGCCATTATTAACTCCGCATGTGATGCAGATATCCTACAGAAAGGCCTTGATGAGACATGACTGGTGTCGAAAGCATGTCCTTAAGTTTAACGCCAAAAATGTGTAGTCATCCCCTTTGGTAAAAACTCAGTTCCCACATCGATGGGAGCCCACTGAACACTGAAGGTGTTGTAAGAGATCTGGGGATGCAGGTTGACAGTAACGTCTCCTTTGACGACCACATTGCCACTGTGGTCAGAAAGTCCAATGTGGCCATCTCATTAACAAGGGTTTTCCATCCAGGAAGAAAGAGGTCATCGTCTCTCTGTACTCTTCCCTCATTAGACCAATCATTGAGTATAATGCCCCATTTGACATGTACCTCACTAGACACCAATAGCTGGAGAGGCCACAGAAGTACCTCAAGAATAGGATCCTAGGCATTCAACATATGTTCTATATGGACAGAATCAAAACTCCAGCTATTCTCTATCATATTGCCTACTTAGAGGCGATCTGTGCTTGACCTACAAAGCCATGTCTGACACAGCTCTGTTAGAAATGCTACATCTAAAGAAATCCCAGTCCCGCCGCACCGCACGCTCGAGACCTCATCCTCATTACCACAATCAACAGAGCATGCTGTAGGGACAGGTTCCTCACCCAGAGACTGCCCATGCTCTGGCAAAGACTTCCCATACATGTCAAGCAGAGCACCGTGCTGTCCCGCTTTAAGAGAAATCTTGAGTAAATGGGTAATAGAAATTTCACCCCGGGGATCACTCCAGTGGCTCTACTTGATAGAGGCACTTTGAACTAACATCAGGCAGCAGGATGCAAGGGCACTTGTATGGGCTAGGCTTGTAAAGGCTCCAGTACACTCCTATAAACCTATGAACTATCTGAGGGGGGAGGTGCAGTGAAGCTATTTATACCATTCCTTAGATATCATCTGCTTTGGAGTTTTTTTAGTTTAGTTGCTGCTGGGGGGTGGGGGTCCGGTGTGATAGTTTTGGACGGATTTGTGGTGAGATCTGACACGGAAAGACCTCAGTCTGGGTACTACAGCAGTCTCCCATATTGGTAAGCACCAGATCCAAGATGTTGGCACCTCTAGTTGTGTCCACCAGCTTGTCCAGGGTGTTGGAGTTAATGAACTTGAGGAACCTTTGGGCAAATGAGTTGGAGCACAAGTAATTTTCCCAGTCAGCTAATGGATCTACTGGAATCCAAGATACATCTGAACACTATGGTTCTGGGGTTTTAATTAAATTATCCAAGTAGACAGAGTGGGTGTCTTGATTCATTTAGAGTGCCCTGTACCTAGCAATGACTTGAATAGGTGTCCTACCAACAGTAAATTGCATCTGAAGTGTCTTCAGGGAATCGTACTGTTTAACCAATCTGGAGTTGTATTTATTTATGAATATTGATGTACTGCCTCCTTTAGTTTTCACGCGTTACGTTGGTATTCTGAACATGTGGTAGGAGGTGTAAGCCAGTATGGCTGGGGTGCTCTCCACAGCCTTGAACTAGGTCTCCATGACTGCGCAGATGTCAGAGTCTTCCAAGGTAGGAGTGTTTCCAGTGAATGCAGTTTTATGCTAAGACAGCATTTAGCAGCATAACCTTGAGGTTGTGTTTTGATGACATTTTTACGTCGGAATTTGTCCTAATTATATTGCCTAAAAAGGCCCTATGGGATGACAAAAGGCTTTGCCAGTAGCTGAATTCCCAGGGGTGAGAGATGAAGGCCATCTCAGGTAAAGCATCAAGGTCTGTCTATCATGTTATCCAGGCTGACAGAAATTGGATGCCTTTAGGTTCTGTGTCATTCTAAGTAAATTATTGAAGTCAATTTATTTTTAGTTTTTATTGTGGTATCATCCTAGGTGAGGGTAATATGCTGCTTAAGGCTAGGGATATACCTGCCTGTTACACATACTCGGAGCTCAATCATGTTTCCATGTAGTCTGAGGTACACCTTAAGTCATTCACACCAAACTGTACTATGACTGAATCATAAGTGTAATGGGTGCCTGCGTGATCTGATAAATCCTGGCAGCAGAAAGACAGTTGACCATGACTTTCTCCTTGTTTAGCCTGGTGAAAGGGACATCTGTCTCTCACTATAGTCTCGAATGATTACATTTTTGAGTGGATATGCATTGCCTTATCGGCTTTGATTGTGAGACATGTGTGCTTGTGTTATTGTGTGTTTTGATGTTTGGTTTAATATGCATGTTTTCAAGGTCTTTGTGTAGGTAGACTGAGTACCTCCACATATGTTGGTCTGTGTATGCTGTGTGTCATGAGTAGAAGTTGTGGTGAGTGGACTGACAACCCGCTCTGTATGTAATTCCAGATGCATGATGTAGGTGCTTCTCACAAAAGGTACAGGAATGGTTTAGAAGTGGGGGTTGTCTATGTACATGAGGCAGTTGCTACACTACCTCAGTAGACCCATATAAGCCAGGCTGGTAGAGGAAAAGGAGGGAAACTTGAAATTCATGGTCCTAGGTATAATCTTGGTCTGGCTGTAACAGTCGAAGAGGGAATATAGCAGTGGAAGTTTTAGGTTTAGGCGTGAAGAGCGCTGGTTAGACAAGGCTAGAGAGCAGGTGTCTCTAACCAGCAATCTCTCTGGCAGTAGTGCACGATGTGCAAACTGGTGCAAACAAGCACAGACTGGTTCAAACACAGGCTTTTTAAAGCAGGAAAACAGGAAACTGCTAAAGTTCAAATTATCCATCAAAATGCCCTAAACAGTCCTGCAAGAGTAACTCTAACTAGATTAGTCCATACTGTACCTTCTTGCCACACAGACACAGGGGGGCCTCTTTCCAGACAAAAGGACAATAATTTTACAAGCTCCAAAGGTCACAGTACTAGATTCCGCAGAAACCTGAACCTAATGTATGCTATTGTTTTCCAGGTGCAGCAAACGAGTAAAATAAACAAAACCAGCAGATGAATTGTAATAGTTGTAAGAAGAATTAATTCATTTAGTACACTATCAGTAAAATAGTTGCACTGTTTAAACAGATGTGCAGCAAATATTGTTTTGATCAGAAAATGCAGAAAACAGTTGACAGGTGCTTATTTGTAGTCTCTCAGCAAATATTTGGGAAACAGTAAATCAAGGTCAGAAGGCCTAAATCACTGCAGATGCAGTAAGCAAACACAAGCACTAACCAGTTCACAAGATTTTTAAAGCAGGAAACTTTTCTGTTTTTAATGAAATGATCTTTTTTTTTTTTTTTTTTACAGAAAGGAACATGTTTTAGGTTGCCCCAATATTTTACCATACTTTTATCGTCTACATTTATAACGGTTGGGATAAGCAAAAAGCTTTGTTTCAAATATCAAAATATGACAGTCCCATGCCCCAGTCCAAAATCTTCTATTTTTATATAGCTTTGAAATATCTAATACATTTTCGTATACATTCAATAAATGTCCTTACAGAGTCTACTTCAGTTCTAAATTGTATGTGAACTTAAATCTCGCTAAAATGCGTTAAATATGAATAAATTCTAAGGTGCACAGTTTGTCTCAAATTTTTCCATTTCATATCATAGCTGTCTAGTTCACCAACTTTTCAATTTGAGCAGTAAAAGGTCGTTTTGCACTGTTTCTCTTCCTTATTCCTTTTCTGTTTCAGCCATCTCTGTGTACGTTTCTGCTGAACATCGTTCTTCAGTATTTTCTCCATTAAATCCCCAAGAAACCACTATACCATTCTCTGGTTCAGTATTGTTCAATACATCCTTAAGAAAATCATCCCCCAACCCTCTTGAGTGGAGCGTTGTAACAACACATTGTTCAAACTTTAATGAGATTTTCCTAAAAAGTCATCTCGGAATCCTTCAGACCCCCACACCTGTAAATTCTCCATTAATGGAGCTGTTTGAGAAAGCTTGATCCACCACCTCATTCTCCTTGAAGCTTCCATCTCCTCACACAGGCTTGCTTGCCTGTACCTAGTCATTTTACACTTCTGTCATATGAACCACAATTAAGTCCTCTTCTAGAGGAATCTCTTCTTTCTGCAGTACTATCCTCACTGAACAAAAAGCACTATTTCCTCTCCCTGCTTCTCCCAGTTGCCTCCATGCTCAGACTAGAAGCACCAAGTGTTACTGGAAATGTGTCCCGATACACACAAGGAATAGCAGAAGTTTCCCATTGCCCTGGCTGATTTTCTGCTAGTAGTATAAAGACACTTCTGGTCTCCCCTGAAGGTGCTACTAGGGTAGGGGAGCTAACGTGGTCAATAAAATAGCCTAGTTTCCAGTCTATAGTCACTTTTATTGAAATCACGTGGTGCACGAGACTTCACTTGCATGGTTGAAATGTTTACCATTTAGTAAATATGGCAACATATAAGTCCATTCTGTGTCAAATTGTCATCGAGCAGCTTGAAAATGTTCTCACCTGTTGCACTTTCACTGCATACCGGCACGAACAGAAGTGATGTAACTATCAAGCCATTTGAATGTGCATGTCACTTTTATTCAAATCACGCGGTGCACAAGACTTCACTTGCACGGTTGAAATGTTTACCATTTAGTAAATATGGCAACAAATAGTGATAAAATCTATAAAAAGTGTAAGAAATGGATGCAGAAATATAAAGATGAGTATGGTAAAATCTTTAATTTCATTACAAAGTCGTCTAAAAGTGACGAGCACGCTTTTTGCACCATATGCTCTATTGACATATCTATTGGCCACGGCGGTCAAAATGATATCAAGCAGCACACTGCAACCATCAAGCACATGACATCGGCGAAATTAAGAGGCGAAACCAAGTCAATTACTGCATATTACGGAAATGATGACCTCCAGGTGATAAGAGCAGAGGCTCTACTGGCTTCAACAATAGTAGAGCACAATTTGCCGGTATCCTTTGCTAACCATTTTGGACCATTATTGAGGCGAATGTGTCCTGATTCTAAAATCGCCTAGAAATTTAACTGTGCTCGTACCAAGGCGACAAGTCTGATGAACTTCATGGCAGATGACAGTGCAGATGCAGTAGTTAAGATGATTATGTCTTCTTCTTTCAGCATAGCGACTGATGGTAGTAATGACTATGGAGCCAACAAGTTATTTCCAGTTGTTGTAAGACATGCACATTCAAATGGCTTGATAGTTACATCACTTCTGTCCATGCCGATTTGCAGTGAAAGTGCAACAGGTGAGAACATTTTCAAGCTGCTCGATGACAATTTGACACAGAACGGCCTGTTGTGGACCAACTGTTTGTCACTGGGTTCCGATAATGCTGCAGTAATGTCTGGAAAACAGCATGGTGTTATTGCTTATGTTAACAAAAAACATCCATCAGTGTATTTCAGTGGATGCCCATGCCATCTTCTGCTCATAGCAGCAGAGAAAGCTTCAAAGGAACTTCTGGTTTCAGCTGATGAACTCATCATTGACATTTATTACTTTCTAGACAAGAGCAGTAAGCGACAGCAAGAATTGCAAAAGTTTCAGGCTTTATGTAATGTTGAAGTAAGAAAGATCCTGAAGTATGTCAGCACTCATTGGCTGTCATTGGGATTGTGTCTTAGACGCATACTTGAGCAGTGGGAGCCACTTACAGAATACTTCAAGTCCCAGGTCAAGGCACCTACAGTCACAAGTTCAGTGAAATGCAAGGCAGTCACAGACACTGCAAAAACTCCTGAAAATATATCTGCCAAAAAACGATGTACAGTCATCAGTAGCAGTCCTGGCAAAGCTGGTCAGAGTGTCACTGCAAAGATGGTTAGTAAAGAAAAACAGCATGATTCTGGAGTACCGACAAAACAGGTGGACCATAAAGAACTGCAAAAACCTGCTAAGACAGTATCAACACCTTCAACGAAACTGCAGTCTCCTGTTGCTGTGATGAAGTTTTCTGATTGCACAACATCAAAACAAGAAAACAGTACTAGTAGTACTACTGGAAGCCATACAGCCAGTGAAGGTAGACCACAACGTATAAGGCGACTTCTGATATCACCACAGACGAAGCTGTATTGCTTGTTCCTTGACAACGTGTTACCAGATTTCGACAATGCCAATGTGAAACTACAGGAACAGAACCCATTAATTCATAAACTGAGAAGAATACTGCTGTCTCTTTTCGAATCATTAGCAGTTCGTTTCATCAAGCCATCAGCAATAGTTGAAGCAACATGTATATCTGGTCTGGCATTTAGTGATCGGTCCATCCAGAAGGACAATGAAGACTTGGTTTGTGGTGATCACTGATTGCTAAACAAGGTTTGTTGGATGACAGAGACAAACTTGCCTTCTACAAAAGTGTAAGACGTTTCATGGAGACTGCAAGCAAATATATTGTCGACAAGATGCCACTTCAGGATCCTCTTCTGAAACATGCTGAAGTGGTGGACATTGAACTAAGAACATCAGACAGCTTGAGGTTTGCTTCTCTGCTGTCCTTTGTAAAGCGATTTCCATGTCTGCTTCCTGAAGGTGGCAAACAACTTGATAAGTTACAACAACAGTTTTTGCTGTATCAGTGTGACAGATCATTGCCAGACATTGTTCAGAAAGCTGAGAGAGCAGATGTGCAGTGGCATCTTATGGGCCGGCTACAAGATACTCAGAACAAGCCAAAATACGATCTCCTTTCAGATGTGATGAAAGGGATTCTGGTGATACCACATAGCAATGCTGACTCTGAAAGAATCTTCCGTCAGGTCCGTCGAAACCAAACTGATTTCAGGCCTAACATGGCGCCAAGACTTGCAGTCGATACTGATTGCCAAGACTAACAAATACCATGAAGACCAACACTGTTATTCAACACCTTTCACTGACAAGTTTTTGCGACAGGCAAAACAGGCAACACTTAAATCACTGGAAGGAGCCTTAAGTACTACTGTTTCATCAGATGGCAAACAGTAACGTTAAGACAGTGCACAACATGTCAGAGAAAGAAAATGAATGTATATAGTTATCAGTGACATTGACTCATTATTAGTGACTTTGTTGTCAGCTGTAAATATGTTTATGCTGTTTATAATGATAAAGTTTGATTGCTGCAAACATCAACATATCACATTTTGTTCTTCCAGTTTTCAAGGGTAAGCAATAAACATAACAAATAATTGCAGTTGTACATGATAGGGGCAGTATGGAATGGCCGACAGTGCACTTTTTAACATAGATTTGTGTATCTCGTAGCTATTTTACCGACTATTTGCATCCCTTAAAACTGTCATAAATCCTCCCTTATCCTCCCGTATTTTGGAGGCCGGACTCCCTTTTTTCACAGTTTCCAGGTTGGCATCACTGTATGAGACATTCCCTGCCTGAAAAGGGGAACCCACCTGCCATAAGGGTTACAGCAGAATCTCTCCCATCTGCTGGAGGAGGAAAGAAGCAAAGTGGGGAGAGGTTCGAAAAAGAGCCCATAAGGTAAGCAGAAGCTCAACACCAGAGTGGATATGAAGAGCAAAAATAATTTAAAAAGAAAATGCCAGAATGAAATGGAGCAGTGGTATCTGAGATGCTGAGAACCGTAGTGCTCACAGCAAAAATAGGAAACCTGGCCAGGACGTACACATCGCCAGACACTCTGCTTCTTACAGTCTTCCCATCTTCAGATTCTTTTAAACTTACCAGTTTAAAATTACAGGCAGTAGATGGGTATCTGTTCCATTTTTAACTGTCATCCTCAACAAATACAGCAGCACATGGTTGGCTGTGATTCTAGAATTTTCTTATCCTGCAGGAGTACATATCCCCGTAAGGTGTCCTCTGTATTCAGGACTTTGAAGAGTAGGATCTTGCTGTAGTGATCTGTCTCATGAAGGGTTAAAATTTCTAGTATTTGTGTCATTCAGCAGGACATTGCTGCTGTACTCTGATGCTGCTCTGTAAATGCTGATACAGGTCTTTATTCAGCAGGGTAGTGCTGCTGAGGTCTGACATTGCCCTCTTCTCTGATTCCCGATAACGTTTGGTTGTTGATTGTGATCCACAGTCTCTTCCAGAATATTCTCAAAGTACTCAACAGAATGTCTGTCTAGGAGATTCAATTGTATTACACACATTCTCCACTTGGTTGTCATTGGTGATGAGGATAGTGTTATGGAAAGAGCTGCATGGTTTAGCAGTAGTTGTCTAATAGTCGCTTGTTGCACACAGCATTCTCTTTATTTGCCTTTCCCTTTTCTTCAGATCATCACTTCTGGGCTTCGACTTTGGCTTCCATATGCCGAAATATTTCAGTCACACTTGGTAAATGCTGGTGATATGGACTCTTCTGGAGTTCTGTCTCTAGTTGCATGATTTCTATCTCATTTAGCATTTTCTTCTGTGCTTCATGGTTTTCGACGGTGCAGCTGTGATCGGTCAGGTTGTAATGCATGACTTCCGTTTGGTCATTGGTGCTGATATGTAGACACTCCTGAATACTCCATGTATTCAGCAGAACTTCTTTCCCTAGTACATGCATCTGTATTGCACATAACATAGGTTCATAGGTTGGTACTAGGATATCAGCCCTAGGGCCTATACAAGACTAGCCATAACAATTCCCTGGCTATTTCTCCTCACACTGTTTACTTCCCTGGACCCCTGTCTAGCAGGGTGACTGACGTGATCCCTGGGGTGAATTTCCTTTCTCCCGTCCAATTGTCAAGGTTCCTTTTGAAGAGGGCCAAAGAGGCACTCTTCTTGACATGTATGGGCAATCTATTCCAGAGTCTGGGGAGTCTCTGGGTCAGGAACCTATCCCTCCAGCATGTTTTGTTTATTGTGATGACAAGGTTTAGATCCCTGGAGTATGTGGCTCTGAGGGATTGGGATTTCTTTAAGTGTAGCATGTCCAACAGCTCTGGGTTTGACATGGCCTTGTATGTTAAGCAGAGATCGCCTCTGAGTAGACGATATGCAACAGAGTATAGCTGGAGTTTTTTAAGGCAGTCAGCGTAGGGCATCTGCTTTAGGCCTGTGATTCTTTTAGTGAGGTATTTCTGCGGCCTTTCCAGTTTTTGCAGATGTCTTGAGAGGTACATACCAAACGGGGCGTTGTATTCTATAATGGGTCTAATGAGGGATGAGTACAGTGGGACAATGACGTCTTTTTTTCTGGATGAAAAGCCCTTAATGATGAGGTGTGCCACATAGATAGATTTCCTGCTGTTGTGGCGATGTGGTTATTGAAGGTGAGACCACTGTCCACTTGTGTCCCTAAGTCTCTTATCACACTTTCGATGTTTAGTGTACTGCCACCTGTATGGTAATTCATGGATACATGTTTTTTTCCAAAGGGGATAACTATACATTTCTTGGCATTGAGCTTGAGCCCATGGCTCTGGCACCAAGCATCTGTTTCTGTAAGGCCCTTTTGTAGAGTATCCACATCATTTGGGGATTCAATAATGGCTCCCAGTTTGCAGTCATCTGCTAACTTTGTTATCCAGAGTCCCTTAGTGTAGGTCTGTACTTCAGAGAAATAGATGCCAAACAAGAGCGTTCCCAGGACTGAACCCTGAGGTACTCTACTTGTCACTTGTCTGGAGCTGGATTTGGAGTTGGCTACTTTTACAGTGTGGGTTCTATCGGTAAGCCAGTTAGCAACCCATTGGGTGACGTAGGGATTAATGCCCAGCTTAGTAAGTTTATGTATGATTCCAGAGTGGGGGATGGTGTTAAAGGCCTTGCAAGGTCTAGATAGGCTGTGTGGACCACCTTACCCTTTTCCATGGCTCTGGGGACTGATTCGAAGAAGTCAGTCAGGTTCCGGAGACGAGATTGGCCCTTCACAAACCCAAACTGGGTGGGGTCCAGTGTTTGAAGGTTGCCAATGTCTTTGTTTATAAGTTCCATGATAATACGCTCCATGCCCTTGCAGATAAGGCTTGTCAGACTGATGGGACGGTAGTTTCCGGGATCCAAGGTGGATCCCCCCTTGTGGAGTGGGATAACTGTAGCTCTGCGCCACTCAGTGGGCATGAAACCTGAGGTGAGGCTATGATTAAACATGACACTTGGGTGAGGTGCCAATTCATATTGTAGCTCTCTCCACTTTGTCGACCCCGGTGATGGTCATTCATAATTCTTGTGCTACTGCTGTTTTACAGGTATTCATGCATGTGCAGGGTTTCCATAAACACTTCCTATAGGCCACAGTGTTTTGAGTTTGGGACACTTGGAATTTAGCTATGCCATTGCGTAATAGGAGGTAGTTGGCCTTGGAAAAGTTCTTAGTTTCTGGGGTTGCCAGGAGTGTGGTCTTAATTATTTCAGTGGTGATAGCTTTATGATTCAGTCTGACCCATAATGGTGTGTGGGGGGTGCAGCATTCCTTATTTGTGACTGACAGATGCTGGATATGTGCACCCTTAGGTGTGCAGACTAACTGTTCCAAGGTTTTTGCATTGACAAAATCCAGGAATCTTTGAGCCTGCATGTCAGTGGTTGTGTTTGTATCTCACTTTATGGTAGGATAGTTCAAATCCACCATGAATATGGTGTTGGGTTGAATGCTGAGGCCCTCCAGTATATCCCTGTACATGATATGGTTATGGGTCACAGATGGGGACCTATAGCTAGCAATGATCGTTGACTGTTCCATGTCAGTGTCATATTGATTAACCAGTCCTGAGTTGTACTTTTTATATAGATTAATATACCTCCATCTCTTGTCCTTATGCAGTAGCTGGTCTGACTGTGTGGAAGGCATCATAGCCTTGTGCTGCTGGGGTGCCTTCTGCAACTTTATATCTCAGTAATTGCGCAGATGGCAACATTCTGAAGGGTGAGATGCCCTTCCATGGAATACAGCTTCTCATTGAGACAGGGAGCATTGAGCTATATCACCTTTAGTTTATCTTAAACCTCACAAAATAGTAAATTCTAGTTATCATGTCGGCATAGTCTAAAAAGGCGGTATAGGATTGGATAATATTTTGGCCAGTATCTGAAAGCCTAGTTGGGGACAGGTGAAGACCATCACTGGCAAAGCAGTATGGTCTGTCCTCTCAACCTGAGAAGTATTGGACCCCTTAGAATGAGACCAGTAACAAAGCCAATTGCTAAAGTCCGTTATCTTCTGTTTATATTGTGGTATCCTTGGGGAAGGTAGAATGCTGCTCACTCAGTTCTAGGATCATACCTGCCTGGGACACCATTTGAAAGCTCTAACATCTCTATTCATATAGTCCGGGGAGGTATGACTTGGATCGTTAATACCCACATGGGCTGTGACAGTCTTACTGGTACTTGTGGTTCAGTGTCCTGTGTGTGACCTCTTGGATCCTTGATCCCAAAGACAACTGACCATGACGGTCTCCTTGCTTCAAAGTATAAAGTGGAAAATCACTGTGTTGCACAATAATCTCCAGTGACCAATATGTATTGTGTTGTGTGGTTTTTCTTAAGGGCTTGGAGGTTGATATATTGTCAGATGTGGTTGTGTCCTGGGGAGTGTTGTCTTTGTAGAGTGGATGGTGGCTGAGGACGGCATCTAGGAGCCTTTGAGGTTTCATGTGAGTCTGTGTGCTCCATAGTATGTGTAGTGTTAATGGCAACCTGTTTGGTGATGGTGTATGTGTTAGACCTTTGCCTCCTAAATTCCATTTGGGGCATACTGTTTGCTTACAAATAAGATGATTGTTACACATCAGAGGTGCTTTTGTTTTTAAATTCAGTTTTATCACTGACATCTACAGAAGAAAAATCAGTGTCCACATTCTGGCAGTGATTCCCAGTCAGAAGAGCAGAGTGTGGAGGAGAGTAGTTTTAAGCTGAAGATTGAAAGCAGGTATAGGCAAATGGAAGGGGATAGTGGGGTGCTAAATGAAAGACCACCTGTGGTTGTTCCTGTAGTTGTCCAGAACAGGCACCTCAGGGGTGGTTAGCAGGGCATATGAAATGTAAAGTTAAAGTACTCAGAACAGGTTAAAGACTGGGAAATGAAAATGGAAACCAAATATCGAAAGAAAGAAACTGAGGATATTCTGCTCCCATTTGTGCAGAATAATCTAGAAGGCTTAGGAGTTTTACATGGGAATGTTTGCATAGGCATTTTCAAAGCCTAAGTAGACAGTAATTCCACAGGCCAACAGCAGTTGTAGGTGTGGTGGGAAAGGTTAAGGTACATGGGAACATCATTTTTGAGAATGTTGCTAGCTGGTAGGCTTTAAAAGTTTCTTGTGGTGTGCTTTGTCAGAAATGTTGAGAGCAAATTATTGTAAAAAAGAAAAGATTCTTTTGAGCTGAGATGTTGAAACTGAGTAAGGAAGGTCCTTGTTGGCTGCCCAAAAAAGCAATTGCTAGAAAATAGAAGTTATAAATCTAAACCAGCAAGAACAATAAAAGACTCGTATGCAGGTCCTTGTGTCCTCAGCAAAACTACAGCAAAGTATCCAAAAACAACAGGACACAAGATAGGCTCCAGCTTATATAGCTTTAATCAGGCACAAGCGCTTTCACAGCTGCTACTTCAGGTGTATTCACATGTTTGGCCAGGGCATTACTTCTGCTTTGTTTGCCTATGTGATAAATGTGTTCTCTAACCCTCTCCTTGAGTGTATGGTCTGTTTTCCCAATATAAAATTTCTTGTATACTACACAGTGAGCGAGATGCACTATATGCTGTGTATCACATGTAGCTTGTACTTCAAATTTATATAGCTGGTCCTGATCTGGATGTAAAAATTCATTGCTTATATTTATATACCCACAGTATGAACATTTGCCACATGGCTTAGTCCCCATACCACCCATAGGTGTTTTCTCTTTTCTCTTCATACCCACTGGTAGGTCTGACTTTGCAGATGTTATAGTTGATATAAAGATGTTTACAAGTAGTTTGATGTTAAAAATGCAGTTTAATGGCACAGAGACTACACATATGCAAGGTAGTCATGTTTGTAAAAAAACCTAGCACATTTATACCCGTAGTTAACCCATTAATTAGCTAATGCTTTTGAAAAAAATGTGCATGGAGGATGTAAATCGAATGATTAATAGGCATAAACATTACAAGGGGCAAAAGTCTTATAATCTAACAAAATCAGAGCATGAAGCTTTACTGGATTTACAGAAGAATGTCACAATAGTAATCAGGCCTGCCGATAAGGGAGGGCCTATAGTCATTGTGGATAAAATTCACTATGTCTCACATGCTGAAGGAAGATGTTTTTTATGAGAAACTGCCCCCTGTTAAGGTTAAGCTGTTCATAGAAAAAGTGCGTAAGCAATTAAAAGATAATGTTTTTGAATGGCATGATAGATAAGTCTGTTATATTATTTTATGGTTACCTCACCTACTACACCTATTATTCAAGGTTTGCCTAAACTACACAAGAGCATTACTGACCCAGCCATGAGGCCTATAGTGTCCGGTAGATACTGGTGTACTGAACCGGCATCCATTTTCATTGAAAAATGTTTGAGACCACTTCTAAATAGAGAGCACATGTTAAGAGACGGAACAGTTTTTGAGGGATTTCTACACTTTCAATAATTACAACTATTGAAGGTGTTCTCATGGTAACACTTGATGTGGTCTCTGTTATACCCAGTATGATTGGGTTGGATAGTTTAACCAGGTTTATGGAAGTGTATTCTGATTTCTCTGAAAGTAAAATTATACTAGTGAGGAATTTACTAAGCATTGTCTTAGAAAATAATGTTTTTCTGTTTGGTGATTTATACTGGAAGCGTAATGGCGTAGCTATGGACATGTCCTGTGCCAATAGCTGCGCCAACGCTGTCATGGTTGTATGGGAACATGAGTTTTTGAGTGGCCCATATCAGAACAAAGTTTTGTTCTTTCTTAGATTTGTAAATGACCTTTTTATTTTATGGGCAGGTACAGAAGAGGAGTTCTTGGAATTTCATATGTACTTGAATGCAACCACCACTTTTCTAAGGTTTACGTCTGTCTCATATGAGAGAATAAACTTTTTGGATGTTCAAGTAAATATTGAAAAAGGGGGCATACATGCATGCTTGTACAGAAAGGAATGTTATGTTAACCATCTTTTAAGCAGAGGAGGTATGCACCCTACCTATGTGTTTGATAATGTCATTAGGAGTCATGTTTTTAGAGCGTCTACGTTGGGGATGTAGATTTCCATCAACAATTGAACATTACGAGGAATGATTTACTGGCCAGAGGCTATGGGGAGAGAGATGTACAGAAGCAAATACAAGAAGTAGTTTGTGACATACTAAGGCTAGACATTATTTGGATAGATGGTCTAAGGAAAGAGACAGTCTAAGGAAAGAGACCAGTGGTGATAAGCCCAAGTTACAAGTGCCATTAAGCTTCTCTAGTGATGTTGGGTCTTATATGAACATTATACGTAAACACTGGGGGATATTGACCACTGACAAGGCGGTCAGAAAATGGATAGAGAATGAACCTAAATTTTTGTTCAGAAATCAAAAGTCTTTGAAGAGACTATGTGCACCCAGAGAAGAGAAAACTATGGGTGGTATGGGGACTTAGCCTTTTGGCTAATGTTCATACTGTGGGTATATAGATATAAGCAATGAATTTTTACATCCAGATCAGGACCAGGTATATAAATTAAACAGACTGTACGCTCAAGAGGGTTAGAGAAGGTTTAGTATTAAAATTTCTAAACAAACTCTGTCGACTGTACTATTGTCTAACACGGAAATTCGAAAACGGTAATATCGATGACAAAAAAACAACCTAGGAGCGGTTTTAACATGGGTCGAGATAGTTGTTCAGTGTTATTCCGAATTACAAGCAGCTCCCCTATCTCGACCCATGTTAAAACCTGTTCATCCAAAGTAGGTTAATTATTAAAATAAGTGGAAAATGACATCAAATGCATTTGGCTTACCAGTGTCCATTACCATGGAGGTTTCTTTTGGAGTAAAGTACCTGCCTGCTTTTATGGCACTAGTCATGCCAAAAACTCAAGCTTCTTAAAGCATGTCTGTACCATACCCCTCGCCATTTGAACTGGAGGTATTTCACGTTTGTGAAGCCTAGGGCTGACAGTTGAGTTAGAAAGGTCATACAGAAATAAAAATCAATGTTAACATTTTCCTGAAAGGAAAAATAAATAAAATAAAAATGAAAAAACAATCCATTTGAACTGTGCTTAAAAAGCATTGGATAATTGATTTACAGGTAATTGAAACTGTTGATGATGCCTTTGCCTTTTGCCCTTTGGCATTCATCAGACTGAAGATCTAACTTGCATGGTATACGGAGTTGAGTTGGATATGAGCCTGCATGCTCTTTTTCTATGGGCTCACAGCTTCATTGCTGTTGACATGAGACAGACGTTTTTCCTTAAAAATCCAGACAGTTTAAAACACCTGAATTTTGGTTCCAGTTTGGAGAAACGGTGTTAGGAGTTTGTGATCCATTTCAAATCTCAGTAACCTTTTTTTTTTTTACATAGAAAGATTAGGGGTTATCAAACATTGCAGCAACAAAGCAGGAAATGAGCACAAAGAAAACACGTAGCAAGCAAAACAGTGATGCAAAAACAGCAAAACAATAAATGCACTGGATAAACAAAATGCTGAACAAAGTAGAAACTTTAAGCAGAGCTAAAAAGTGAAAAGTGGAGAAATCAAGTTATGTTAACAAAAGGAGAAACATCGTACAGATCATCCTTGTAAGCCACAAGCAGTAGTTAAATGCACCAAGGGTATCAGGCAAAATAACCTGCTTAAGAAAAGAAATGCACAGTGGGCTGTCCATATGCCCCATGGTATTCAAGAAAAGGAAATCTCTTTGCCTAAAGAAGCAGGACATAGAAAAAGGCTGCATCTAAGAAAAAGCAGTTTCTCAGCTTTCAGTGGAAAAAGATGAGAACTGATGCTGTCTAGCAGTAAATGCCCTAAAAGGAACATTCCTTCAGCCAAAGACAAGGTCCTCAGTTTCCACAGCTAGTTTATGAAGAAAGCTGGGCTTGCACTGTAGTATGCTTTTAGGCATTAACTGGGAGCCTACAATGAGAGCCACCAAAGTCAAATTTCAGAAAACTACAACTTGGACTCTTCACAAGGCCATGCCTGTATTAACAGTCCTGTCAACAAATCTTAAAAAAAAGGCCATAAACTGTATGTTTAAAAGGAAATTCGTGAACAGAGATTCACCAAGAAAAAAGTGAAAAAGATTGCTCACCTTCAGACACTATCAAGTCCTATTCCTGATAGCACCACTCAGCTGCTGCCAAGAAAGGGGGGAGAATTTGCATGGACCTACTCAGGAAGTGGGATGTGACAAAAGCAAAAGGGACAGTAACAGCACTACAGGATGTAGCAAGTTAAAGCCCACATATCGGAGGTATTCTAAATAGCCTGCGGAATCTGGTTCTAAGAGGAACTGCAAAAACACCAAGCTAAGCAAAGAGGATTCCCTGGAATGAATAAAAATAAACATGGTTACATATGAACAAAAGGGTAACAGTAATTAAACTTTCTGGTGAATGGATTAAAACATCGTCCAGAAACCAAGCTTTCTGGCCCCCTTTGAAAAAAACACGTCCCAGAAAGGCACGTGAGAGCCCCAAAAGGTAAAAAAAAAAGAATTTTTACACCATGGAATGAGGAAGAAATCCATCCAAGATCAGTGTTGACCGAATTCCACACAGTTGTCTGCTGGCGGCTTGGGTTTTAATTTTGACGTCAGCTGCATAGTAGTACAAATAGAGGAGAAGACTTCACCATGCTTGGTGAAGATGGTGAGGTCATTTGTGCAAGCCCAAAATTTTGAAGGGTGCATGCCTTGAAGGACTAATGGACATTGGACATGAGTAGAATAAAGCACCTGACAGACCACAGCATGGACAGTCAAGGTGAAGAGAGCTACTGAGTGAGCAACTTTGAATGCCATTTTGCCTGAAAACTGTATCACCCACCCAACAGTTAACAGGAACAAAAAGTATACCAATAATTAGTAGTAATGAAATTAAGAGAAATGGAACCAAAGCCATAAGCCTGTAAACTGGCAGCCAGTTTGTTCATTAGAAATGTCAAAGGCTTTGAGATGTCGCACAACAAAACACTTCCCAGGTGATATCTTGAAAGCCAATGCCTTTAAATACACCTCCTGGACAGGATGTTGAGGAATTAGTCGAACTGTAAATGTTATGTAGTCAAATCTCGCCTACATTCTTACCCGTGGGTTCGGAGCCGAATGTTTGCTTCGACTCTGCCAAACTTTTTTTAGCTCGAAGTCTTTTTATTTGCTGGACTAAGATGGTATCCCATGCTGCACTGCTTTCTATTCCCAGATCTCGTTTGCCGCTCGTGTTGCTCGGACATGGTCTTGCTCTTGGCTGTGGCTAAGTACCCTTTTTTAAATATATCAGAGAAATTTTTTTGCAAAAAAGCTATTTTAATAGGTATTGTGTGTTCTTGTCTTGTGGAAAAGTTGTGTTTTTGATCGTTTTTTCTGTGGTATCCCACTAGCTGTTTCCAACGGACTAGGCCAGTTTTCAGTTGTCCCCTTGCTTTCCTTGTGTCATAAAAGTTTACCAGGACTAAAAAACGTTTAAATTAGAGGTATTAGTCCTTCCCCTCTTGTTTGTGTCTAAGGATCATTTACCTTGGAGATCTTGTGATACTGCCTTGTGACTGTTTGACCGTTGGTCCATTTATTCAGTGGTTAATTCTTGTTGGTTAACTATCTCCAAGGATACTAAGGAGCACAAGTTCTCGAGCTTCAAGAAATGCTCTAGATGCAGTTATAAAATGTCCATTACCGATGGACACACTGTCTGTGTGTATTGTCTGGGAGTGATTCATCTCCAGGAGTCGTGCAGCTTCTGTCATGCCTTTAGTGCGCGAGTTCTTCAGGAAAGGAAGAATAAATTGATTTTGATGGGACTTCTGAAACCCTCCTTCGAGGAGGTCTGGAGAGTGCTTCCAGCTCTAAGGCAAGAGATCTCCGGCTCCATCAGTCTCCTCGGAGCCACTGGAGAAAATAGCAAAGTCTGCTTCGACAGCCTCGGCTCCATTGTCCTCGGGGCCGCAGGAAGTGTCAGTTGTTATGGAACCTGCTTCGGCTACAATCTTCTTGGAACCTGTTCGGAGCCTATCGCCTAGCATTAGGCCAGTATCCCCTCTTCGCAGGTCCCCTTCAGAAAGGAGGTCTCAATCTCCTTCTTTATCCTCCAAATCTTCCAGGACCTTATCTGAGGTGGACATCGATAGAGTGGTGCAGAAACTCCTTCAGTCACCGGTTCTGACAAAATTATTCTCGGCTCTGACCCAGTCGGCTCTGGAGTCGGTCCCTCAACCTGCTTCGATACTTCCTCCTCCGAGCACATCTCAGCTTTTGGAGCCGGAGTTCTCAGGTCCGTGTGATGTCCCTAGGTCAGTTCCGACAGCTCCTCCTGGCTTATCGGTGCCAACGTCAGCTTCGACCACGTCGGCGTCATCCATGGGGTTCAGGACTCAGGATTCTTCGTTCGGACCCGAGGGAGAGGCTTCTGGACACCTCTCGGCTCCTTGTCTCCATCTCGATGCTTTGGTGCTGGGAAGTTTTACTCCTGTCGTGGCTTTGGAGGCTGGTCATTCTTTGAACTCGGGAGGACCAGCCTTCGAGGCCATGCAGAGCACGCTGGCCAGGTCATCAGCGGCATCATGCGGGTCGGTCATTCTGTCCCCTACTACTCCGGTGCAGGTCTCTGATCGCCATCTATCTGTACACAGCGGAGCCCCAAGGCTTCAGGCTACCCTCATGTGTGGTCCCCACATTTCTGAGTCCCCCTCAGAGTTTTTTCCGGAGGAGCCACCCAGAAAGAAGACGTGCAAGAGGAAGTACATAGATTCCCAGGTGAGTCTCTCACATCAGAGACTGACCTCGAGGAATCAGAGGGGTCCCCTAAGTCATCCTTTGAAGATGTTTTCTTCTCTGATATCCTAGAGATTTTGAAACAATGAGGTGACTGGCCATCCAAAGCCCCCTCCGAGGAGGAGTCGGCCTTCCTGAAGGCCTTTGGTGCTCAGCCCTCCGCCTCCTGGGTATCTCCACCCTTCGACGAGCTTCTGGATTTGGTTTGTCGAAGCGTGTGGGAAACTCCTGGCTCTGTGGAACCAGTCCCCAGGAGACCCAATAAATTTTTGTCTGCTCCTCCTGATAAGGAATGTCTGTCCAAGGGAGTCCTTGTGGATGCCATGGTGGTGGCAGCTGCCACTCAGAAGGAATTAGCCGAGACTTCTTTCACCGTCCATCCCCCTAACAAGGAGTCTAGGACCATGGACCAGTACAGGAATCGTACTTTTTCGTCAGTGACCTTTAGCTTACAGTCACTGAATTATTTATCACACTTTACACGGCTCCAGAGAGATCTCCTCACAGATGTCTACCTGCAATTCCATTGCAAACTCCTCCATGAGGCTAATGTCCTAGGCAGCTGAAAGAGCGAGTAGGGCAGCAAGTTCTGGGGTTGCTGTTAGGAGGCAGGCCTGGATGCGCCTTTGTCATTTCATGGAGGCCTTCAAGTCTTCATTCACAGACGCACCTTTTGACGGTTCCTCTTTGTTCGGAACCAAGGTGAAAGACACTCTCACTAGGTGTGAGCAGGAGGGAAAAATCCTAAGGCCCAGAGGGGTGGCAAAATGTGGTTTAAGAAATTACAGAGGTTTTTCTCCCGGTGCCCAAGGTGAGCCCCCCTCTAGAGGCAGGGGAGAGGGGGTGGCTATTCAGGGAGACGCCACCCTAGGGGCAGAGGAGGCCCCCCGCAACTCGTGAGACCGCGATTTCTTTCATGGTTCTCACTACTGCCACCCCTGATGGGAGGCCTGACTGTAGGTTTCCGGAGCCAGTCGGGGGTCGAATCTCATTATACCCGGCAGCCTGGCAAGACATCATCCAAGACCAATGGGTTCTACGAATAATTACCAGAGGATATGTCATCCCCTTCTCGTCAAATTCCCCTCCAGTCAAGAAAATCCCGGATATTGAACCCAGTCAAAGGGATTACGCAGCTTCAGAAGTTTCAAAGCTGCTAGGAAAAGGAGCCATCGAACATGCCCCCTCAGACCAGATCGGATCAGGGACTTTTTTTGGTGCCGAAAAGGACAGGGGACCTGAGGCCCATATTGGATTTCAGTCAATTGAACACCCATGTGCAAATGTCCAAGTTCCTAATGGTCACATTGCAGTCTATTCTCCCATTGTTGGGAAAAGAAGTGTGGATGTGCTCCCTCAACCTCAAGGATGCTTACTACCACATAAAGATGGACAGGGTATCCAGAAGTCACGTATGCTTCCGGCTGTTTGCCAGTCATTTTCAGTTTAGAGCCCTGCCCTTTGGTCTCACCACAGCCCCCAGGGTGTTTACCAAATGCATGGCAGTGGTGACTACTCACTTGTGACATCAGGGATTCCAAGTGTTTCCGTATCTGGATGACTGGCCCCTTACTGCCACCACCAGGCATCTACTACTTCAGACTAGGGACGCTACTATCAACCTATGTCAGCAGTTGGACATCACATTGAACTGGGAAAAATCTGCCTTGTTGCCTCACAGCGTGTCACTTTTATAGGCGCCTAACTAAACACCGTCCTCATGCAAGCGTTTCTACCACAGGAAAGAATCAGATTCCTGCAACAACAAGTTCACGCCCTGCTCCCTCTGAGAAGAGCGAAGGCAAGATGGGTCCTCCAACTGTTGGGACAATGGCTGCTATGATTGTTAGTCCCTCTCGCAAGGTTACATATTAGACTCCTTCATTGGCTACTCTGCCCAGTGGTCTCTTCAACGTCTTCCACTTTCTTACCCTGTTCTACTCACAGACAGGTGCAAACAGGATTTCATTTGGTGGCTTCGCACCGACAACCTGAATGCTGAAAAGCCTTTTGTTCCTGCACTCCTGGTTGCCACGGTGACCACGGATGCCTCCCAGATGGGGTGGGGGGGCATTATCTAGGCAGGGCAGTCCAAGGCACATGGCAATTGCACAAGAGATGAGAGCTGTGCTACTAGCGTTGCAAGCGCTTCAGAGTTTTCTTCCTCTCGGTTCTATTGCAGTCCACCCAGACAATATGTCAGTGGTGAGTATCTGAACAAGCAGGGAGGATCTGAACAAGCAGGGAGGAACCAAGTCTTATCCCCTTTGCAGAGAGGCCATGCAAGTGTGGCAGTGGGCAGTGTCTTCACAACATTTTCTGGTGGCAACGCACATTCCGTGGAAGTCCAGTGTGATTGCAGACAGGCTAAGCAGAGCTGTTCTGATGCCTTACGAGTGGTCCCTGAACTGTCAAGTTGCGGAACAGATCTTCCGCAGGTGGGGTCAGCCTTGCTGCAATCTTTTTGCCAGCCCCCTCAATGCCAAATGCAGCAGCTACTTCATGTTGATCCCCCCTCAGGGGGAATCCCCCAGGGATGCTGCAGTCCACGATTGGCCCTCTGGTCTACTATATGCATTCCCTCCGGTCCCCTTGCTGTCAAAGGTTATTCAGAAAGTGTAATCCTTGGGAAGCAAAATGATTCTGATTGCCCCACGCTGGCCTCGTCAAATTTGTTTCCCCTTTCTCCATCCCTATCTCATGGGCGCTCCTTGGATTGTGGACCCACAACCAGACTTACTGACACACGTCAGGGCAGCTCCATCCCTCTCTTCGAACCCTCCGGTTGACAGCCTGGCTAATTCACTTCTATCATTAGTTAGGCTTCATCATTTTTCGCCGGAGGTGGTTCATATTTTATCTTCCTCTCATAAGCCCACGACCTGGAAGATTTATTACAGCAGATGGAAGAGGTTTTCAATCTGGGCACATGCCAAAAAGATTGACCCTTACACAGTTCCAATTTCATCTGTATTGGAGTTGTTGTCTATGCTGTTTAACCAGGGTTCAGCGACCACAACCATTATAGTCCAGTTGGCGGTGATTTTTACCTTTCATGTCGCAGACGAGCCTTTCCTGATGACACATAGATTCTGTAAGGCTTTCCTGAAGGGCACTTTGTTACTTTGTCCTCCGGTATCAGAACCTGTTATGCTTTGGGACTTAAACTTTGTTCTACAGGGTCCTACTTCACCCCCCTTTGAGTCTGCAGCCACTTGCGATTTAAAATTCTTACCTTGGAAGACTGTCTTTTTAGTAGCCATCACGTCAGCCAGAAGCGTTTCGGAGCTTCAAGCTTTATCAATCAAATCCCCTTATTTGATTTTTCATAAGGACAGGGTTTCTCTGAGACCAAACCCCTCTTTTCCTCCCAAAGTGGCGGCAGTCAGTAACCTTAACCAATCTATTGAATTGCCAGTGTTTTTTCCCCAGTTCTCAAACAAGGCAGAATTCAAATTTCATCAATTGGATGTGCACAGACAATTACGTTTTAATTTGCACAGAGCGAAAGACTTCAGAAAATGTGATCAGTTGTTTGTTTTGTTTTCGGGAAACAGAATTGGGTCTCCTGTTTCCAAAGTCACGTTGTCCAGGTGGATTTCCAGTTGTATTTCTGTCATTTATTCCTCAGGAGGTAAAGATTTACCGTTCCGGGTGAAGGCTCACTCTACTCTGTTTGTATCTACATAGGTTGGTAATGGGCTATCTGCCCGA
Organism: Protopterus annectens; assembly: GCF_019279795.1. Lineage (NCBI taxonomy): Eukaryota > Metazoa > Chordata > Ceratodontiformes > Protopteridae > Protopterus > Protopterus annectens. The sequence continues at coordinate 1,813,534,067 of NC_056732.1, forward strand.
AGGCATATTAGCCCAGCCACGTTGTACGGTATTCACCGCCCCTTTATCAGTTCCCTAGACCCTTGTACTAGCAGCTAGTACCCTTGGCCCCTATCTAGTAGTGCTGTTGGTGTGATCCCTGGTTTGAACATCTACAGCTTTTCAGGCCAGATTGTCTTTGGATGATATTTCTGCTGCGGCCACTTGGGCATCTCCTCACACCTTTGTTACTCATTACAAGTTAGATGTGGTATCTAGGGGCAGGTCTTCCTTTGGTTCCACAGTGCTCAGGAGTATTTTCCACTGAGCCTCCCAGGATTTAGGTGCTGGGGATGCTGTCCCATGGGTAAGAATGTAGGTGAGATTGGACTACATAACATCAAGAAGTTATGTACTCACCATAGCAATCGATGTATGTAGTCCTTCTCGCCTCACATTCTTCATGCCTAGGAGAGAGACAGAGTGATTCTGGATCACCAGTAGTAGGATCCTGGACCCATGCAATCATGCCCCTTGTGTTGGGGGTCTGTCAATCACTTACAGAGAAATCACCCATGTCAGTATATCAGTCATTAAGAACAGGCTGTTTGGGCAGGGCAGCATCATTTTCAGCAGGGGAATGAGAAGGACCTAAACAACGCAGCAATGTGGGTGAGAGCAGTAGACCAGAGCGGAATGTGTAAGGAATCTGAAGGTAATTAAACAATAGTGGCAGGGAAAGCAGTGTGGACTAAAGGAGCAGTAGAAGACCTGAGCAACAGAAATATCCTCAGTCAGTGTCCTGCTGGAAAGTAATTGAAAATGGCCAACACAATAGAAAGCCCAAGTAGGACATTGCTTTGTTGTGTGCTTCCTGTCCCCACACTTGGGATAGTATTTTTCCAGACACCAGATGATGCTGCCCAATGTATCTCATAACCCAATGATGTCTAGAAACAGTGTAAACACCAGGCAAGTGTTGAACAGTGCCATCAGAGATCTTGAAAGGGGGAAGGAGGGGGGTAAGTAAGAATGTGAGTCGAGATGGACTACATACATCGAATGTTATGGTGAGTACATAACTTCTTGATGTTATCCCAGCACCTACATCCTGGGAGGCTCAGTGGAAAATACTCCCATGCCCTCAGTGGAAAAGCCTCCCATGCCCTGTTCAATGCTGTTATCTGCCTACTTTAGAATAGAAAACACAAAGTCCTGAAAAGTATTCATAAAGATGAACCTCTCTCAGATGTATCGAGCAAAAATGAACGATCAACATTTTCTGCAGTTGTAGAGTCTCTTGTACAAGATTTCTAAGGAGCTTCCAGGTTGAGTATGAAAGCTTTGCAAGAAGGTCAGAGCAACAAGTGCAGACTCTAAATATCGATGTAGGGTTCCACACCCTAATGTATTAATGCACACGTTAGATTCTTTAATGCCCAAAGGTAGGAGAAACCTTTTTTCCAAAGGTGGTATGATCTACCAGCTCCAACTGCTGTCACTTGTTCTAAGAAAGTAAAGTTTGTAAAATAGAAGTGAAAGCTGACAAAACCTTTAGAAACCAGCCTTTATCTGTATCAGCATAAGCTGATGAGGAGTTGAAGGATCCAGCTGTGAAAGAGCCACCCCGTCTCCCACTTTCATTCCTGAAGCAGTGACAGTAGTTGAAACAAGGAGAGGTATAATGCCTAGTTCTAGATCGACATTTGCAGTGATGGAGGTTTTATTGCTTTGGTGTGTGCTTCCTGTCTCCACACTTTGGACAGCATTTTTCCAATAGGACACCAAATGGTGCTGCCCAGTGTATCTGATAACCCCAGTGATGTCTAGAAACAGTGTAAACAGCATGAAAGTGTTGTAACAGTGCCATCACAGATCTTTAAAGCCACATTATCCTCCTGTGCCCTGTTCTAGATTCATTATCTGCATGCTTCAAAATATAAAGCACTGAAAGATCTGAAAACTATTCATAAAGATGAACCCCTTCCACATGTATTGAGCAAAAATGAACTGTCAGCATTTTCAATTGTATAGTCTTATACAAGATTACAATGGAGCTTCCAGCTTGAGCATGAAAGCTTTGTAAGAAGGTCAGAGCAACAGTTACAGACTTGAAATGAACATCAGTGGTGGGCTTTACACCCTAATGTGTTAGTGCACATGTTAGATTCTTGAATGCCCAAAAGTAGTAGAAACAATTTTCCAAAGGTGGTGTGATCTGCCGGCTCCAGCTGCTGTCAGTTGTACCGAGGGGTTAAAGTTTGTAAAATAGAAGTAAAAGCTGACAACCATTACAGACCCGCCTTTCCCTGTATCAGCATGAGCTGATGAGGGAGTTGAAAGATCCATGTGCAAAAGCCACCCCATCTCCCACTTTTACTCCTGAAGCAGTAACAGAAGTAGAAACAAGGTGAGGCATAATGGTTACTTGTAGAGCGACATTTGCGGTGTTGAAGGTTTTATGCAAAGCAAGAACAGACTTCACAACTTCAGAATTTAAGATCTCATGTTAATCAGTTGCAGGTAATGACACAACTTCCATTTGCAAAACACTAAATGCGGTAGATACCATGTTTATATCAGTAGGTTCCAGCACATCTCCCCACTGCAAAATATTTCTCATTTGTATGTCATCCAGAATTCTGGCAAGCAGCTGAAAATCATTTGGGTGCATTGTATTAGGTTCAGAAATAAGGGAATATACAGTAGAATCCTTGAGGCTGAGCATTGTGAAAAGTAAGTCTGGGCTGAGCTGTAGCTGTGTTATGCCATCCTTTGGGGTTTGGTTGCTTATTTTCAACATGACTGAGTTTTCCAAGGAAGAGCAAAGGAAATGGTGTGGTGCATCAAAGATGGTGCCTCGCTGTAAACAGGGGATGGGATTCATCCTCTCCAACTATTAAAGTAATATGGTGTAGCTGGGGATGGAAGGAGGAAGAAGCAAAGTGGGCTGCCAGTGGGGTGTAGCACTGGCCAATCAGCCAGCACATGCACAGACCAACATGCAACACTGCTTAATAGAGAGAGTGTTAAACTTCTACTAGTTCTGGTTTCTACGGACCTACAGCCAGGCCAAATTCTGTTCTTATCAGAATTTTTTTTTAGAAAAGCTATGAATGTCTGTTATGCAGTAGCCATTAACTGATTTTTCCTGGTGTGGTTCACATGCTGAATTGTCCAGTTATAACACTATAAAAACAATAAGGATGGAAGCAAAGTTATAAAAAACATAACCAACCTCTCTAGGCATGTTGCCTCTATTTCATTCTTTGTATGCAGTAAGGTACGTAACCTCATCAAACAATGTTTGCTCCAAAAAGTAAAGTTTTGCCAGTCTGAAGCTGTGACGTGTGCAGAAACCCTGCTTTAACCTGTGCACTGCTCAGCTATAAAACAAGGCTGCTACCTGAGCTACGACAGGTAGGTAGTGATTCACCTTAAAAGTACCTAATATTGGGATCTAATGGTAGACTTGGGTAGCTGAGATATCCAGCTGTGACTGCAGACTAGGTAAACTCTGGCAAAGCAGGTTGGTTTCAAAATGCATTTTGTAGTACTAAGTTAGAGCCCTTGCAGTACCTTGCCCATAAATTAACTCTGTGGCCATTGCTTCAGATGCTACTTTCACTCCTTTCCAGTATTAACTGTTAGGGCGATTGCAAGGGTGAAATGTGAAAATAGGAGATTGTAGTTGAGATCTTTTAAGGCAAGTAGGGAGAGGAATGGGAGAAAATATAAATAGGTGAATTGAGTCATAAGGGGTTCCATAGCAGCTTAAAGAAAATACTATACCAATAATCATGAAACACAAGATGTAGAAAAAAGCAGCAAGTCTGTAGAGACTCACCAGTCAAACTCACAAATGTGTATTCAAATTCAGAAAAGCAGCTACAGAATCTTGTAGAGATAAGTGCTTTTGTTTATTCCATAACAAACCTTATCAGGTAATGGAGAAATAAATTGACTTTGAATGCACCACTTGTTACATCACAATGATCAGGAAATCGTAACTAGGAAATTTAAAGTATATTTAAGGGGACATGACACTTTGTGTAACACAGTACTTTAATACATTTATGTAAATGACTACACAGCTAAAAATCTGAATACAGTGCACAAATATGAAACACATGAATTATGATGCATCTAAAACAATGATTGTACACGTAAAATTCATGTACAGTTTTAAAAAAAACATTGTACAGAAAAATGCACATTGTACTACAAATATTTCTTGTACTTTTATAGTTACCTCTGTAAAGCTTTCAGCTTTAATAGACAGTTGATAGACGATTGTTCATTGAGGCCTGGCCATATACTGGCTTTCAGGTTTAGTTGCCAGTATTAGTCTTACTTGGGGGCAGTTGCCAAGAGCCTCCCTGTATTTTTTTTCTGTAGTTCTATTACCATGAATTTAAAACTAAGTTATTCCTTAAGATGTTTTGGGAGGGCAGTTTTATCATTTCTATTTCTGATATATATTTTTTGTTATGTCTTTCATCTTTTCCCGGTTAGTGGTCGCCACAGCGGAACTCCACTAGTGATTGGCAGTAGATTTTTACTTGCCGAGTTGCTGGTCCTGACGCACAACCTTCAATGAAGGTACGCCCATTCATGCATGTCTCCACACAGAAGACGCTCTAGCTGAGAATCGAACAGGACGTCTTACTGTTAGGTGACAATGATACCGCAGCTCCACCACCGCAGTACACTATTTCTGATATATTGGTGCTCATAAATACGATCCCTGAATCTACGTTCCATCTTCCCAATTTAGAAACAAGGACATTCCTGATATAACGCAGCGTATGCCATCTTTGTTTCTGAGTTATATGCCCCACTTATGTGGAAAGTGTCCTTTATTTTAAAAGTCTCCCACACCAAAATGTCTGCAATAAGAACATCTGCCACATTTGTTAATTTTTGTGCGTCTGTATCTTTTTAATCTCTGTTGGAAAGTTCAACTGTTTTTTTTTTTTTTTTAATTAAGTTGTCTTTCGTCTGTTTCCATTAAAGGTTGCCTCAGGTGATCATCTGTTTCGATGTCTTTTTGTCCTCTGCATCTTGCTGTTTCACACTGACCGCTTGCGTGTTCTCTTACCATATCCATGAACCTTATCTTGGGCTTTCCTCTTTTCCTCTTACCTGGCAGCTACATCCTTAGCATCCTCTTGCAAATATACTCAGTATCACTTCTCAGCAGATGTCCTAACCAATGCATTCTTGCCTCTCTTGCGTTGTCTCCAAGCTGTCCAACCTGAGCTGATCCTTTAACATTATCATTCCTAATCCTGTCTGTCCTCATCACACCCATTGCTAATCTTAACATGCTTAACTGTCATCTCCAGTTCTGACTCCAGTGTCTTCTCAGTGCCACGTTTTCTATCCCATATAACATAGCTGGGTCACTACCACCTTGTAGACTTTCCCTTTCACTTACTGGTACCATTCTGTCACAAATCACTCCTGAAACTCTTCTCCACCCTGCCTCCACTACCTCTCTTCCACACTTAAAATTACTTTGAACTGTTGATCTCGAGTATTTAAACTTATCTTCTCCAACTCTATTCCCTGCATCCTCACCATTCCTCTGTCCTCCCTCTCATTCACATACATTCTTTGTGCTGCTCACCTTCATTCCTGTTCGCTCTAGATCGTATCTCCACCTCTCCAGGGGCTGCTCAACATGTCTCCTACTCTCACTACATACGACAATATCATCGCAAACAGACAACGGGGACTGCAGTCTGATCTTGTGTGTCAGACTGTTCATCACCATTGCAAAGAAGAAAGGCCTGAGAGCTGATCCTTGATGTAATCCCATCTCCACCGTGACTCCTACTGCAGACATCACCACTGCCATTTTACATATCTGTATCATTGTTATCCATCTCTGCCTCTCAGACTTCCTTGTACAATACTACAGCTCCTTCCTCTGCACCCCCGTAAGAGCTCTCTCAAAGTCCACAAAGAGATGATACAACTCCTTGTGGCCTTCTGTATACTTTTCTTTAACACCGTCAGAGCCGACATCACATCTGTAGTGCCTTTTCCAGGCATGAAACTGTACTGCCGCTTACTGATTACCTTCCTTCTTAACCTAGCTTACACTACTCTTTCCTATAACTTCATGCTGTGGCTGATCAAGTTTATCCCTCTGTAGTTCCTACAGCTCAACATATCACCTTTATTCTTAAATCTGTACCAGTACACTTCTGCACTGTGTAGGCATCATGTCCCTTTACAAGATTTTGTCAAACAATCTGATTTAAAAACTCCACTGCTATCTTTCCTAAATACTTTCATGCTTCCACAGGATGTCATCTGGACCAACAGTCTTTTCATTCTTCATCCTCTTCATTGCTGTCCTTACTTCCTCCTTACTAATCCATTGCCATTTCTGATTCACTGTCCACACATCAACCAACTTTTTTTCTCATTTGTTACCCCTCAAAGTAGTCTATATGTGCTCCTGACACACTCCTCACTTAAATCTGTTTCCGTCATTGTCCCTTCACCCTAACCTGGTGCACATGTTTCTCCTCTCAATTCTGCTGTCTAGCCAATCGGTACAGGTCCTTTTTTCCTTCCTTACAGTCCAGCCTTCCATACAACTCTCCATATGCCTTATCCTTAGTCTTCTCCACCACTCGTCAGCATATGCCTCATTTCCTCGTACTCCTTCCTATTTCAGCTCTTGACAATCACACGTTTTTCTTTGCCAGAGTTTTCCTCTGTATAATCTCCTGTACTTCCTCATTCCGCCACAAGATCTTGTATTTCTTCTGTCCAAATGTCACACCAAGTACCTTTTTAGTCTACCTTAACATTTGTGCTGTAGTTTCCCAGCTATCTGACAACTCTTCACTGCCAACCATTGCCTGCTTCAACTCTTCCGTGGACTCCACCTTGTAGTTACCATTTTTCAACGTCCACCATTTGATCCTTGGTACTGCTCTCACTCACCACCTCCTATTGATCAACAGCGTCATCTTAAGACTACCATCCTATGCTGCTTTTGCTTTCTCCTGTCACTACTTTAGTCTCCAATCTCCTTCAGACTAGCCATCCTGCATAGGATATAATCCTCCTGTGTGCATCTTCCTCCACTCATGCAAGTCCCCCTGTGCTACTCCCCTCTTTACTATGGACAGGGAAGATTTGCTGGGATTCATGGGATTATGTAGTACTTCCAGGATAAGAGGTTATTGTACTAATTGCCATGGAGTCTTTTTAGGTTTTGCCATTCATGCTCCAGTTTTCTCAATTTACAGTGCCCAGGGACTGGAGCAACTTTAGTTTATGCTTGCACCTTAGGGCACCTATAAGGTTTCACTGTCCATATGGGAAATGGGCAACAAGTCAGGGAAGAATTTGACATTTCCCATCCATTGTCCCAAATTATGATTGCGTTTGAATACCCTTGGAGGAACAATTCTGCTTCACATGAGTGGGGAGTCTGTTGCAGAGAATGCACAGTCTCTTGAGACTTTTGCCCCTCCAAAATGTTTCATTTGTTTGTTTTGCAGATATGTAGCAGCAGTTAATGACTTGTAGGTTAATCATAGCTCGCTCCCTCAGTAGTGTCTGTAGAAGACAAAGTGCTTGGACCGGGTTTTGAAGTAGTCTGCATAGATATTTAAATCCCTGTATTGTTTTAGTGCACAACTTCTGTGTCCATTCTAGCAGTTGTAAATACCTGGTAAGATGCAATCTGTAGGGTGCAATGACTTATTGGTCTGAGGGCAGAGTGTACTGGGATTGTGATCATCCTAGATGTCGCTGCCTTGTCCTTAGTGTCGTGTAGAAGAATTTGCTTATCACAATGATCACATGATTAAAACTTTAAAATGACTCTTACCACTTGGCCTATTTTTAGGGGAGTGTTATTAATGCTGTAGTTTGCAGCGGTGGTCTTCTTTCCCAAGGATATTCTTTGCATTGGGTTTTAAGTCATTGATGTAGCACCAGTATCAGGCCCTCCTGGAGGATATCTGCATGTTTTGTTTGGGGGGGGGGGGGGTCAGTGATCGTACATAGCTAAAGTCCCTCTACAGTTGCATTGATTTCAGAGATGGATATTCCAAACTGGAGAGGTCCCATTACTGAACTGTGTAGGACACCACTAGTATTAGTCCTGTTTGGTAGAGATGAATTCATGCACCCTAACTTCATTTCTTACCCATGAGCAATTTTATTCCCCATTCGGTGACATGGAGACTTGTAACTAAATTTGAGTATTTGTACAATACTTGAGTAAACTATTGTCAGGTGGTAACTTTGCCAAGTTGAAGTAGGTAGTATGCCGTTTTTCCCCTCATCCATAGCTCTAGTGACATGAACACAGGTTTAGTAGGCGTATCCTACCCTTGACAAAACTGACCTGTGATTGGGGTGTTCTCTGGTTTATTTCTCGGCTGGAGAGCTTCTCCGCAGAGTCCGCATGTCCTACCTGCGGTTGCTTAAACTTTAAAGACATGCAGGTAGGTGCCTGTGTGTGTGTGTGTGTGTGTGTATGTGTGTGTGTGTGTGTGTGTATGTGTACTGTCTGCAAAGGTTTGGTACTGGGCTGGCAACTCAACACCGTAAAAATCCATGCCAGTCAAGGCCGGACTGGTGATCTGCTGTTATAACTCCTAACCGGGAACAGCCATAAGAGTTTTTATCTTAGACAGCTGATGTTTGTTCATTAAGGTCCGGCCATGTACTGCATTCAAGTTGAGCTGCCGGTATTACTTGTTTTCAAGTAACAGTTACCAAGAGCTTCCCCGTATTGTATTTTCTGTACTTGTTTTGTTACCATGAATTTAAAACTATGACAAAGTTATTCCTTTAGTTTTTGGAGGGCACCTTTATTATTATTTCTTATGTCTCATTGATACTCATAAATACAATCCCTGAATCTACATTTCTTCTTCCCAATGTAGAAACAAGGACAGTCCTGGTATAAGGCAGCGGATACCACCTTTGATGTTTGAATTATATGCTCCATTTATGTGGAAAGTGTCCTTTAAGTCTCCCACACCAGAATATCTACAATAACATCTGCCACATTTGACAGTTTTCATGCATCTGTACCTTTTAAATCTCTTTTCGAAAGTTCAACTGTTTTTTTTTTTTTTTTTGTTAAATTAAGTTGTCTTTTTCGGCTGCTTCCAATAGGAGTTGCCACAGCGGATCTGTTTTGATGACTCCCTGTCCTCTGCATCTTGCTCTTTCACACCAACTACCTACATGTCCTCTCACCGTATCCATTAACCTTATCTTATGCTTTCCTCTTTTCCTCTTGCTTGACATCTTCATCTTTAGCATCCTCCTACAAATATACCCAGTGTCACTCCTCAGCAAATATACCCAGTATCACTCCTCCGCAAATATTCAAACCAATGCAATCTTGCTTCTCTGGTCTTGTCTCCAAACCGTCCAACCTGAGCTGATCTTCTAATATTCTCATTCCTAGTCCTTTCACCGTTGTCACACCCAGTGTTAATCTAACTCTGTCATCTCCAGCTCTGACTCCTGTGTCTGTCAGTGCCACCATCTCCAACCCGTATAACATAGCTGGCCCATTACCACCTTGTAGACCTTCCTTTTCACTTACTGGTACCAGTCTGTCACACATGACTTCTGACACTCTTCTCCACCCTGCCTCCACTACCTCTGTTCCACACTTAACATTACTCTGAACTGTTGATCCGAAGTATTTAAACTCATCTTCAACTCTATTCACTGCATCCTCACCATTCCTCTGTCCTCCCTTTCATTCACACACATTCCTGGTGGTACTTTCATTACTCTTCACTCTAGAGCATATCTCCACCTCTCCAGGGTCTCCTCAGCCTGTCCCCTACTGTTTCTGCAGACAATATCGTCCACAGACATAGTCCACTGGCAGTCCAGTCTGATCTCTTCTATTCAAATTTTCCATCACCTTTGCAAATAAGAAAGGATTGAGAGCTGATCCTTGATGTAATCCCATCTCCACCGTGACTCCTACTGCAGACATCACCACTGCCATTTTACATATCCTGTATCATTGTTATCCATCTCTGCCTCTCCAGACTTCCTTGTACAATACTACAGCTCCTTCCTCTGCACCCTGCCGTATGCTCTCTCAAAGTCCACAAAGAGATGATACAACTCCTTGTGGCCTTCTGTATACTTTTCTTTAACACCGTCAGAGCCGACATCACATCTGTAGTGCCTTTTCCAGGCATGAAACTGTACTGCCGCTTACTGATTACCTTCCTTCTTAACCTAGCTTACACTACTCTTTCCTATAACTTCATGCTGTGGCTGATCAAGTTTATCGGATCCGAACCGGCATGGTTTACCAGCTATGGATCCAAGCTCTCAGCTCCTCCCCTCACCCATAATGCCCTGCTCTACCCTCATGACCTCAGATCCAGTTTGCCGCGCATGGTGACCAGATTGTTTTTCCAGCTCTCCAGCTAAGTGACAGTTTTCTGTATTTAAATTGTAAAATTTAAGTCTTTTTTTGATATTTTGTGTGAAAGTGTAGGTTTTCCCTTGTATATATTTACTTTTTAGAGTTAATCTAAAATTTTATATCCTCTCCTAGCGTAGTGTGTGTTGGGCCTGTGAGTGTTTTGTTTCTGTTTAAGTTCTTTCCTTAGTTAGTAACTTTAATTTTAAGCTTGGGATGTCTAAGCCCAAGGCTATTTCTGCTCGAGTGCCTTGCCAAAGCTTTCCCCTGCTGATGGCCACATCTGTTATTGCCTGGTTGAACACCTCACATCGGGTATTTCCATTTGTGCAGGGTTCAACCCCAGGGCACTTAATTGTGCTCCAGTTTCCCTACGGACCTTTTCACTGCCACCATTCCTGTTCACTCTTCCGTGGTCCCACCTTGTAGTTACATTTTCAACTCCATCCTCCTTGGCTCACTCCCACTCAGCTCGTATTGATCAAGCGCATAAGGATACCATCCATGCTCTTTTGCTTTCTCCTGCACTCTTTTAGCCCAATCTCCTTAGCGACTCCGTCCTATGGTGATCCTCCTGTGGCTCTCTCCATAAGTCCTTGCTATCCCCTTTACTAGGGAGTTTGGGTCAGGATTCTAGTACTCCGGAGGGTTATTTAGTAATTGCTGACTTTAGGTTTAGTTCAGTCCATTGCAAATGGGCAGTCGGGAAGAATTTGTATTTCATCCATTGTCCCAATTATGATTGCTTTGATACCCTTGGAGAACAATTGGGCTTCACATGAGGGGGAGTCTGTTGCAGGAATCCAGTCTCTTGAGACTTTTGCCCTTCAAATCTTTGATTTGTTTTTTTGCAGATATGTAGGGGCAGTTAATGACTGAGGAATCATAGTCGCTCCTTCAGTAGTGTCTGTAGAAGACAAATGCTTGGAGGGTTTTGAAGTAGTCTGCATAGATATTTAATCCCTGTATTGTTTTAGTGCACAACTTCTGTGTCCATACAGAGTTGTAGACCTGGTAAGATGATCTGGTCATGACTTTTAGTCCGTGTTTTACTGGGATTGTGTCATCCTAGATTATCCTTGTGTCAATGTGGTAGAAGATTTGCTTACAATGATCACTGATAAAACTTGAAAATGACCTACCATTGGCCTATTTTAGTGTTGTAATGCTGTAGTTTGCTTATCATGGTCTTTCCCAAGGATTTTGCATGGGTTTAAGTCATTGATGTAGCACCAGTATCATCTGGAGGATATCTGCATGTTTTGTTTCTCAGTGATGTCTTATAGTCATACAGTTGCATTGATTTCAGAGATGGATATTCCAAACCGGAGAGGTCCCATTACTGAACCGTGTAGGACACCACTAGTAGGTCCTGTTTGGTAGAGATGAATTCATGCACCCTAACTTCATTTCTACCCATGAGCAATTTTATTCCCATTCGTGACATGGAGACTTGTAACTAAATTTGAGTATTTGTACAATACTTGAGTAAACTATTGTCAGGGAAACTTTACAAGTTGAAGTAGGTATGCCGTTTCTTTTCCCCATCCATAGCTCTATAGTGACATGAACACAGGTTTAGTATGACCACCACAAAACTGGACCTGTGATAGGTCTAGTTTCACGCTTTTCCAGGGCTTTGCATACACTGTCAAATTTAAGATCTGTCATTCCCTTGGAATGTTGATTCTTTATTCCCCTTTGTGTGGAGGGGTGGCCATTGTAGTCCTGAATTACCTAGGGACGGAAACTACCTGGTTGATGTGGTTGACTCGAGATTCTAGTGGACCTGAGGTAGTTCCAAGCTCTTTAGAAGGCATTCTGGGATATTGCTAACGCAAGGAAGAACAGGACCAGCTCTGAGATCTAGAGACACATTATTCAGAAGAACAAAGTTAAGTCCAGAGATTGAAACATCATACACTCAGTAGCAAACTTATTTTGGTTTAGAATATCCAAAGTTTTCCGGCTCCTCAGTGTGTTGCATATGAAACTACTATTCACATATATTTAAACTAAAATCCTCATGACACGGCCCACTCAAGAGGGCAACAGTTAACTGCATATTCATATTTAAAGACATGGCGAAACAACAAATGTTAAAACTTTGAATTTGCTGTAATATTAAAACAGTTTTTTCTAAAAGTATAAAAGTATATGAAAAAATATAGCATTTTATTAAGAAGATCATAATAGTCCAGTTACAATAGTTAAACAGGATTTCTCTGTTTAGTATAGGTTTCAAGCTCACTGCTGCATTAATACCAAGTAGACAGTCTGCTTGCAGTCGCAGTATCCATTCATGCTCAAATCTCTAGTCTGTTCAAATCACTGCCTCTTCCTAGCACAATGCTTAAGCCTAAGCTTAAATTCATGATCTGAAGTAGGAGATTCGGGCATTATACCCAACCTGTGGGTTACAGGATCCGGGATATCGGATCCGAACCGTATAGGTTTACCACCTATGCATCCAACCTCTCAGCTCCTCCGCTCACCCATAATGCCCTGCTCACCCTTTCATGACCTCGTAGATCTGGTTGCCGCCAGCATGGTGACCAGATTGTTTTTCCAGCTCTCCAGCTAAGTGACAGTTTTCTGTATTGCTCGTAAATTGTAAAATTTAAGTCTTTTTTGATATTTTTGTTATTGAAAGTGGCAGGGTTTGCCTATATGTTTACTTTTTAGTGAAGTTAATCTAAAATTTTTATATCCCTCCCTGCGTAGTGTGTATGTTGGGCCTGTAGTGTTTTTGTTTCCTGTTTGATTACTTTTCCTTGGTTGTAACTTTAATTTTAAGCTTGGGATGTCTGAGCAGCCCAAGGCTATTTTCTTCAAAATGCTCGAGGTGTGGCCATAGCTTTCCCCAGCTGATAGCCACACTTTCGGTGTGTTAAATGCCTGGGGTTGAGCACCTCCCACATCTGGATGTTTCCATTTGTGCAGGGAGTTCAACCCAGGAGGGCTTGTCTTGAAGGAGCCAGAGAGGTCCAAGCTTGTTTTATGGGCCTTTTGTCGCCCGGACTCAGCTCGACTCCTCCGGCTCCTCGGGAGTAACCCGTACTAACAGTTATTCCTCCCGACGCCCCCTCCTCCTCCTGCAGGACTCAACCTCCCTTCAGGTACCGGAGGAGAGGGATTCTTGAGAAAAGGAGAGGAGGGAGAAGCGCCACAGGCGGCGGGGCGAGACCTCTGTTTCGGGCCCGCCAGCCAAGCGAGCTTCTCCCCTGGCTCCATTATCAGCTGGATCTCCTCCTTCTCCCGGCTCCACGTGCCAGTGTGCTTTTCACGCGGGTCCTGAGGAGGAGGAGACCCGGATCTCGGTAGAGGCTACTCGCGAGGCATTCCAAAGGCCTACACGCCGGTGGCCTGCGCCGAGATCAACGTGACAGCCTATCGGATGCTGATCTGGACCGGATGATGAGAAGGTTCATCCAGGCCCAAGATGCAGATGGGAGTGCTCTTGCCTCCCCTGCTGGGGGGGACCTCGACCCCTTTTCAAGCCGCATTGCTCCTTCTCCTGACCCGCTACCCGGGTTCGAGCAGTTGGAGCTTCGAGCAGCCGGGCGGTGGGTCGGATCCGATGATGCCATTGCCCGGATCGGCCTGCTGCCCTCGAGTGCATCGGGATCCGACCTCTCGGGAAACCTGGATCGAGCCTGCGGATCGGGGGATCGAGTCTCCTTCGAGCGACCCGTCTGTGTCGGGCGCGACTGTCCCTTAGCAGGATCCAGCCAAGGCCGCCCGGCATCCGATCCTCGCCGGATTCAGGGGAGTTCCGACATGCGATCGCTGGTCAGAGGTCGACTCCCTTCGGCATTTGATGTAGTGGAGAGGGCCCTGGTGAGGGTCTCCGGACCCCGGCAATTGTTCCCGGCTCCGTCCACGTGTTCCACTCTGCACTGGGTCAGGGCACCACCATCCGGCCCTGGGACAGCCCGGCTTCTGTGCCCAAAGCTGTTCCATTGGAACAAGTTGCTGCTTGCAGGAGTCCTCTGACCAGCCCCGAGGATGTTCTGCAAGCATAATGCGTGCAAAAGGAGGCACATTGACTCTGCCAAAGATACTCTCAATGGAAGACCTGCAGTTTGGAGAAAGGGGAAGGCTCCCCACGGTCACCCGAGGATGTCTCATTTGGAGACATCATGGAAATACTCCATTATAAGAAGTGGGTGCACTTTGATATTCCTCGGACAGTCCGTGTTCTTGGAAAATTTGAAGCGGGCCGTCTACCTCTTGGAGTGTCCCCTCCTGCCGACCCCTGGTGGGCCTCGTACCACCAGGCGTGGAAGGAACGGACACGATGGAGCCAATCCTAAGGGCCAGACCGATCCTCAGCCCACCCGTCTGGCCGTGCCCATTGGAGTAAAGGGGCCTCCGGTGAATGGCGGCCACCAAGAGGGAACTGGCTCAGGAGAGTCCCTCTGTCCATCCCGAGCAAGGAGTCACCGGATGATGGACGCTTAGAGCGGAGATGTTTAGTTCAAACCTTCCACCAGGTGAGCTGAACTACCACCCTGGCCCCTACGTTATTAGGATGCAGCGGGGATCTTATTAAGAATCGCTGCATGCCAGAATCCATGTCGGAGGAGGACAAAGTGATGCACTCCACCCGCGCCAGCCCACTCTTCAAGATCAGTTACAATACCTCTATGCGTACTCAGCATACATGGAAGGAGCCGCTAGAGCCGCAGGGGCAGGTCTAGTCACTAGACGCCAGGCCTGGCTCCGTCATTGCGATTTCTCAGAGCCCTTCAAAGCGTCCTGCGACCCCTTTGATGGTTCTGCCCTCTTTGGCAAAACCGTTCGCGACACTTTGACCCAGAGCGAGAAGGACGGGAAGACGCTGTCTGCCGTCGGAATCCGCTTCTCTGCACCCCAGAGGCCCTATTCTAGGAACCAAAAGGGTCAGAAGAAGATGTGGTTCCGGAAGTCGCAGCAATCCCAGCCTGCTCCGGACAACCAGTCCTTCCGTGGCAGAGGAGGACAGGGAGGACGCCGCCCTAGAGGCAGAGGGGCTCCCAGGAACTTCGGGTCCAGAGAACCTTTCTCTGAACGGCCCGCGCAGCAGCCCTGAGGGGTTGCCCGGCTGCTCCACTCTGGAGGCAGTCGGGGGACGTTTTTCGGAGCACCTAGCGGCATGGGAGTCCATAACATCAGACCGCTGGGTTCTCCAGATCATATCCAGAGGATACCGTATCCCATTTTGTCACACACCAAAATTGAAGTCCCTTCCGGACGTCCCACCCGGTCAAAGGGAGGCCGCTTTGGCAGAAATTGGCCATCTGCTAAAGAAAAGAGCCATCCAGCCCGTCCCCCCAGACCAGATCGGATCAGGGTTCTACTCCAGGTTCTTTTTAGTGCCAAAAAAGACGGGGGATCTAAGACCAATTTTAGACCTTTCTCTCTTGAACCTGGCAGTTCCCAAGGAGAAGTTCCGAATGGTCACTCTGCAGTCTATTCTCCCCCTTCTGGGAGAAAATCACTGGATGTGCTCCATAGACCTCAAGGATGCGTACTACCACATTCTGATGGACAGACGCTCCAGGAGGTTTCTCCGCTTCCGGCTAGGAGCCAGTCACTACCAATTCCGGGTCCTTCCCTTTGGTCTCACCACAGCCCCCAGGGTGTTCACCAAAGTACTAGCAGTGGTAGCGGCCCACCTGAGGCTTCAGGGGGTGCAGGTCTTTCCCTACCTAGACGACTGGCTCCTTACCGCCCCAACAAGGCATCTACTACTATTGGCGCGAGACTCCTTTCTCCATCTTGCTCCCAGTCTGGGCATAACTATAAATACAAAAAAATCCAACCTAGCACCCTCACAGTTAATAGATTTTATAGGGGCCAGGTTAGACACAAGGAGTTTAAAAGCCTTCCTCACTGCGGACAGAGTTCAAAATCTGCAGCTCCAGGTGCGGGCCATTCTCCACAAAGTTCCGGGAGTTGGTCCTGAGGGCTCTGGCAGGGTAGCACTTTTCTCTAGCTCACATCCCCAGGATCAAGGGTCTTCCGATGTATGGATCCGCTTGCAAGGCCCGGTGGCTTTCCCCGACTCTGAACTGTTGACCGGTATTAACTCTTTATCTCTTACTTCTCCGCAGAGTCCGCATGTCCTACCTGCGGTTGCTTAAACTTTAAAGACATGCAGGTAGGTGCCTTAGTGTGTGTGTGTGTGTGTGTGTGTGTGTGTGTGTGTGTGTGTGTGTGTGTGCTGTCTGCAAAGGTTTGGCACTGGGCTGGCAACTCAACACCGTAAAAATCCATGCCAGTCGAGACTGGACTGGTGATCTGATGTTATAACTCCTAACCGGGAACAGCCGTTAAGACTTTTTATCTTAGACAGCTGATGTTTGTTCAGTAAGGTCCGGTCATGTACTGGCATTCAAGTTGAGCTGCCGGTATTACTTGTTTTCATGTAACACTTACCAAGAGCTCTCTCAAAGTCCACAAAGAGATGATACAACTCCTTGTGGCCTTCTGCATACTTTTTCTTCAACACCGTCAGAGCCGACATCACATCTGTAGTGCCTTTTCCAGGCATGAAACTGTACTGCTGCTTACTGATTACCTTTCTTCTTAACCTAGCTTGCACTACTCTTTCCTATAACTTCATGTTGTGGCTGATCATGTTTATCCCTCTGTAGTTCCTACAGCTCAGCATATCACCTTTATTTTTAAATTTGTACCAATACACTTCTCCACTCTGTAGGCATTGTGTCCCTTTACAAGATTTTGTCAATCTGGTTTAAAAACTCCACTGCTATCTTTCCTAAATACTTTCATGCTTCCACAGTATGTCATCTGGACCAACAGTCTTTTCATTCTTCATCCTTTTCATAGCTGTCTTTCCTTCCTCCTTACTAATCCATTGCCATTTCTGATTCACTGTCCACACATCAACCAACTTTTTTTCTCATTTGTCACCCCTCAAAGTACTCTTTATAGCTGCTCCTGACACACTCCTCACTTGAGTACATTTCCGTCACCCTAACCTGCTGCACATTTTTCTCCTATTGATTCTGCTGTCTAGCCAATCGGTACAGGTCCTTTTCTCCTTCCTTACAGTCCAGCCTTCCATACAACTCTCCATATGCCTTATCCATAGTCTTCTTCACCACTCGTCTCCATATGCCTCATTTCCTTGTACTTCTTCCTATTTCAGCTCTTGACAATCACACGTTTTCTTTGCCAACGTTTTCCTCTGTATAATCTCCTCTACTTCTTTGTTCCACCACAAGGTCTTGTCTTTCCTCTGTCCAAATGTCACACCAACTACCTTCTTAGTCTACCTTAACATCTGTGCTGTAGTTTCCCAGTTATCTGACAACTCTTCACTGCCACTCATTGTCTTCCGTGGACTTCACCTTGTAGTTGCCATCATTTGATCCTTGGCACAGCCCTCACTCACCACCTCCTATTGATCACCAGCGTCATCTTAAGACTACCATCCTATGCTGCCTGTGCTTTCCCCGTCACCAGTTTAGTCTCCAGTCTCCCTCAGACTGGCCATCCTGCATAGGATATAATCCTTCTGTGTGCATCTTCCTCCACTCATGCAAGTCCCCCTGTGCTGCTCCCCTCTTTACTATGGACAGGGAAGATTTGCTGGGATTTATGGGATTATGTAGTACTTCCAGGATATGAGATTATTGGACTAATTGCCATGGAGCCTTTTTAGGTTTTGCCATTCATGCTCCAGTTTTCTTAATTTACAATGCCCAGGCACTGGAACAACTTCAGTTTATGCTTGCACCTTAGGGCAGCTATAAGGTTCCACTGTCCATAAGGGACATATGGGCAACAAGTCAGGGAAGAATTTGACATTTCCCATCCATTGTCCCAAATTATGATTGATTTTGAATACCCTTGGAGGAACAATTCTGCTTCACATGAGTGGGGAATCTGTAGCAGAGAATGTCCAGCCTCTTGAGACTCTTGCCCCTTCAAAATATTTCATATATTTGTTTTTCAGATGTGTAGCAGCAGAGAATGACTTGTAGGTTAATCATAGCTCGCTCCCTCAGTAGTGTCTGTAGAAGACAAAGTGCTTGGACCGGGTTTTGAAGTAGTCTGCATAGATATTTAAATCCCTGTATTGTTTTAGTGCACAACTTCTGTGTCCATTCCAGCAGTTGTAAATACCTGGTAAGATGCAATCTGTAGGGTGCAGTGACTTATTGGTCTGAGGCAGTGTGTACTGGGACTGTAATCATCCTAGATGTGGATGCCTTGTCCCTAGTGCCATGTAGAAGGATTTGCTTACCACAATGAGCATGTGATTAAAACTTAAAATAATTCTTACCACTTGGCCTGTTCTTAGGGGAGTGTTATCAGTGTTGTAGTTTGCAGCGGTGGTCTTCTTTCCAAAGGTTATTCTTTGCATTGGGTTTTAAGTCATTGATGTAGCACCAGTATCAGGCCCTCCTGGAGGATATCTGCATATTTTGTTTGGTGGGGGGGGGGGTCAGTGATCGTACATAGCTAAAGTCCCTCTACAGTTGCATTGATTTCAGAGATGTATATTCCAAACTGGAGAGGTCCCATTACTAAACTGTGTAGGACACCACTAGTATTAGTCCTGTTTGGTACAGATGAATTCATGCACCCTAACTTCATGTCTTACCCATGAGCAATTTTATTCCCCATTCGGTGACATGGAGACTTGTACCTACATTTGAGTATTTGTACAATACTTGAGTAAACTATTGTCAGGTGGTAACTTTGCCAAGTTGAAGTAGGTAGTATGCCGTTTTTCCCCTCATCCATAGCTCTAGTGACATGAACACAGGTTTAGTAGGCGTATCCTACCCTTGACAAAACTGACCTGTGATAGGTCTAGTGCTTTACGTTTTTTTCCAGGGCTTTGTATACAAGACCAGTCAAATTTGCAGATCTGTCATTCCCTTGGAATGTTGATCCTTCCTTCCCGTTTGTGTGGAGGGGTGACCATTGCAGTCCTGAATTACCTAGGGACGGAAACTACCTGGTGGCTGTGGTTGACTCAAGATTATAGTGGACCTAAGGTGCCAAGCTCTTTAGGAGGCATTCTGGGATATTGTTGGGACGTGAAGGAAGAACAGGTAGGAACAGCTCTGAGACGCTCTAGACACACACTATTCAGAAAGAACAAAGTTAAGTCCAGAGATTGGAAACACTAGGCAGCTAATTGTAAGTGGCAAACTTATTTTGGTTTAGAATATCCAAGGTTTTCAGGCCAATGCCCTTCCTCTGTGTGTTGCATATGAAACTACTATTCGCATAGATTTAAACTAAAATCTCCATGACACGGCCCACTCAAGAGGACAACAGTTAACTGCATATTCATATTTAAAGACATGAAACAAATGTTAAAACACAAGATTTGCTGTGTAAACAGTTTTTCTAAAAGTATAAAAGTATATGAAAAATATACATTTTTATTAAAGTCCATATCAGTCAGTTACAATAATTAAACAGGATTTCTCTGTTTAGTATAGGTTTCAAGCTCACTGCTGCATTAATACCAAGTAGACAGTCTGCTTGCAGTCGCAGTATCCATTCATGCTCAAATCTCTAGTCTGTTCAAGTCACTTCCTGTTCCTAGCACAATGCTTAAGCCTAAGCTTAAATTCATGGTCTCTTCCCTTTTAATGTAGGTGTCTTGCAAGTACATTCATTTTAACATTTCTGCATATTTCAGATTTATGTTCTGTTATACGATCTTTAAGTCGTCGTGTGCAGTTACCTTCATAGAGGGAAGGACACGGCAGGTAGCAATGTACACCACATTAGAAGTATAGCAGGTAACATCACATTTAAATGTATACATTATATTCGTTAATGGATATATAAACTCAACCCTATTTGATATCTTTACAACAGGAGGAGTTAGAAGAAGTAAAGGTACCTACTTTGTTTAATGTTTTGTTTCGTGTTCTTATAACAAATGCATTTTTAAGTTTCTACAGTTCCTGTAGGAAAAGTAGGGTCTGTCCCCCACCAGTTATTTCAGCTTTGGCATAGAGCCTAGTAATGTCCAATGCTTGGATATAGTTTTAATATCCTTAGTCTTTCTATTAAACCTAGTTATGTAGCGTAAGGGACCTTGTTCGCTTACATGACCCTTGTGTGTGTGTGTGTGTGGGCTCTTTCCAAAATATGGTCTTGCACTACTCTGTCTGTCATTAACCACATCAGGACCTGTCGATGCAGTGTGAAGGCTGGGGTGAAATTGGAACTGAATTGTCTATCAAATTTTCTATATCCTCCGGTTTGGTATAGGGAGTTCCATGTAGTATTTACTTAGCACACTGTTGGGTGTTTTCGTTACGGTTGCTTACATAACTGAAAAATGTCTTATGGTTATCCTTAGCCTGGGAGGCTGACTTTGCCTCAAAGTTGGCTTTGGTGGACTTAAATGATCCTCTGAGTTGCTTGTTGAGACTGAGGGAATATTTTGCTTGTTGGGCATAGTTCTTGGTTTTGGACAGTTTTTTTTTTTGTTGTACAAATTATTTATACTAGGGGTCCATCAAAGAAGCATTTTCTGATTTTGTCCTAAATATATTTCTGTTTGGTACTGCTTTCCTGCTTAATTTAACATTTGACCAGTTTAGTACCCGTAGATTAGTAGCCTATTTTCATGGGGTACCTGAGGTGGGATATACACTGCAATATTTTAAGTATTTCACTATTAAGAGTTAAGTTTTCTTAATCTAGGTAGCCTTGTTAAGCTGTAAACAATTAATTAAAAGCCATCAAGGTACTCATGTAAACAAGCAATGGGTACCAGAAGTTCAGATATAATCTATCTACCACAAACACACCTGTGTTTAGTGGGAAAAGACACAGGTCTACTTAAATCAACATCTAGAAGTTTATCACAAGTGCATAAGGGAGAAAAAAATGGACAACAGAATTTTGTGGGAGTCAGTAAGTGTCAAACATTTGCCAGTAGGTCGCTGAAGTGAAGGGTGGGGTTTGAACGAACAGCCTGTGACCATTTTCCTTTTTAGTGGAGGGATTTGCGTTTCTGTTTGCAATGAGGCAGAACCTGGGGGTGAAGCTGGTTGATGCCTCTCCAGCAGCTCTGTGTGCACATGTTTGCATGAGTGAGTGGATGTCTGTGTGTGCACACATGTGACTGACTGTTGTGGAAGGTCTGATGTACATGAATTATGCATGGTGATGTCGCATTTTCCTGCATAATTAGGATTTTCCTCCCTGTACACCTAATCTGTTCCCCAGGTGGTATTTATGAGCATCCTTTCTCTCTCGCAATCCTGCCCAAATGCAGTTGAGTGATCCCAGTAGGAGGGTTCCGTGAGACACTCCATTCCTGAAGTGGGAGACCCACCTGTTGTAAGAGATGTATCAAAATGTTGCTGTCTACAGGAGGGGTAGAGAACCAAAGGAGAGAGGTTTGCAGCAGGGTCCACAAGGTAATGGCCGAAACTCAAGACCATATGGGGACCAAAAAGAAAATCTACCCGAATGAATTGAAAGTGCAGTGGTACCAGAGACTGTGTGAACTGTAGTGCTCACAGCAAAAATAGGAAACCTGGACAGGATGTGCACACCCCCAGACTGTCTGTTTCCTACAGTCTTTCCACATTCAGATTCTTTTAAACTTACCAGTTTAAAATTACAGGCAGTAGATGGGTATCTGTTCCACTTTTAACTGTCATCCTGAAATACCGCAGCACATGGTTGACTTTGTGATCCTAGAATTTTCTTATCCTGCAGCTGTACATGTCCCTATAAGGTGTCCTCTGTGTTTAGGACTTTTGAGTGGAAGAGTTGTATCTTGCTGTAGTGATCTCTTATGAAGGTAAAAATTTCTGATATTTGTGTCCTCTTTTCAGCAGGATAGTGCCTCTGAGCTCTGACGATACCCTCTTCTCCGACTTTTCTCACTAATGTTTGGTTGTTTGTGATCCAATATATCTTCCAGAATATTCTTGAAGTACTCGAGTGCCATGTCTAGGAGGTTCATTTCTATTGCTTCATTTTCCACTTGGTTGTTGGTGATATGGAGCGTATTATGGAAAAAGCTGCTAGTTTTAGTAGTAGTCGTCTAATACTTTCGTTTGTTACACACAGCATTATCTCTCCTGTGTTTGCCCTTCCCTTTTCTGCAGATCGTTACTTCTGGGCTTCGACTTTGGCTTTCATGCACTGAAATATTTCTGCCACAATTGGTCAGCACTAGAGATATGGACCCTCTTCTGGAGTTCTGTCTAGTTGCATCATTTCTTTCACATACAACATTCTCTTCTGTGCTTCATGGTTCTCAGCAGTACAGCTGTGATCTGTCAGGTGTAATTCATTACTTACATTTGGCTGTTGCTGCTGATATGCAGACAATCCTGAATACTCCATGTATTCAGCAGGACTTCTTTCCCTAGTAGATTCATCTCTGTTTCACGTAACATTATCTCCACTTCGATCCTGGTGATATACATAGTCTTTCATAATACTTGTACTGCTGCTGTTTCTTTACAGTTAGTCATGCTTGTACAGGGTTTCCAGAAATGCTTCTATCGGCTACAGTGTTTTGAGTTTGAGATGCTTGCAATTTAGCTGTGCCATTGCTTAATAGGAAGTAGTTGGCCTTGGAAAAGTTCTTAGTTTCTGGGGTTTGCCAGGAGTTTGGGCTTAATTATTTCAACAGTCCAAAAATACCAGTGTGTGCTGAATAAATGCTTCTAGAACCAAAAAATAAATCCAACAAGCAGAAGTAAGATGAAGCAACACCAGAATATCATAAAACCAGCAATGGTTTATTCAGGAAACGGGCACAGGCAAAGCCATAGACAAAGGCATAAGCGCTTTTGCAGTATTTGCCTTTGCCTGTGTCTGTTTCCTGAATAAAGTGTTGCTGGTTTTTATGATAGCCTGGTGTTGCTTCATCTTAATTCTGCTTGTTGGATTAATTATTTCAATGGTGATAGCTTTATGATTCAGTCTGCCCAGTGATGGTGGAGTGGTTGCAGTATTCCTTATTTGTGACTAATAGATCCTGGATACTTGCTCCCCTAGTAGGTGTGCAGACTGGCTGTTCCAGGTTGTTTGCATTGACAAAATCCAGAAATCTTTGAGCCTGCAGGTCAATGTTTGTGCATGTATCTCACTTTATCTAGTATAGTTCCAATCCCCCATGACTATGGTGTTGAGTTGATTGCTGAGGCCCTTCAAGTATATCCTGGGTCACTGATGGGGACCTATAGCTAGCAATGATAGTTGAGCTATTCCATGTCAGTGTCATAGTGATTGACTAGTCCTGAGTTGTACTTTTTATATTGATTCATATATTTCTAACTCTTGTCCCTTTTGCAGTAGTTCGTCTAAATGTGTGGGTGGCAGCATAGCCTTGTGCTGCTGATTAGCCATCTGTGCCTTTAAACAATATCTCCAGTAAGTATGGATTTGTCATCATTCTCGTTTGAGGAGCCTATCCAGGGAGTAAATCCTCATTGGGACTCTGAGCATTGAGCAGCATCACCTTTAGTTTATCTTAAACCTTACAAAATGGTAAATTGTAGTTATCAGGTCAGCACAGTCTAGAAAGGCAGTATAGGAGTGGATAATATTTTGGCCAATATTTGAAAGCCTAGTTGGGGACAGGTAAAGACCATCACTGGCAATGCAGCATGGTCTGATGTCCTCTCAAGCTAAAAAGTATTGGACTCCCTTAGAATGACAGCTGTAACCAAGTCACTTGTTAAAGTCAGTTTTATTTATATTGTAATGAATGGACACACACACCCCACAAACTAATTATATACCACAAATGAAAGAAGCCATGCCCACGATCCACTCCAAAGATATTTGAGCGCTTTTGTTTCAATAAATGGAACGAAAGCGCTCAATAAAATTCTGTTTATATTGTGGTATCCTTGGGGAAGGTAGAATGCTGCTCATTGCTAGGCTCGTACCTGCCTGGGACACCATTTGAAAGTTCCTACTTTTCTTTCCATGTAGTCCAGGGAGGTATATCTTGTATCGTTAATACCCACATCGCTGTGACAGTCTTACTGGCACTTGTGGTTCTGTATCCCCTGTGTGACCTGGTGGATCCTTGATCCTAAAAGACAACTGACCATGACAGTCTCCTTGCTTAGCACATAAAGTAGAACATCACTGTGTTGCCCAATAGTGTCCAGTGTATTGTGTTGTGTGGTACTTGTATGTATATGTATTGTGTTGTGTGGTACTTTTTTCTTAAGGGCTTGGGGGTTGGTATATTGTCAGATGTAGTTGTGTCCTGGGAGTGTCATCTTTGTAGAGTGAATGGTTGCGGAGGACAGCATCTAGGAAGCTTTTGAGGTTTCATGTAAGTTTGTGTACTCCGTAGTATGTATAGTGTTATTGGCAACCTTTTTGGCAATGGTGTATGTGCTACACCTTTGCCTCTTATATTGCATCTGGGGCATATTGTTTGCTTACGAATAAGATGATTGTCTTTGGACATGATAGGTGGTTTTGTTTGTAAATCCTGTTTTATCACCGACATCTACAGAAGAAAAATCAGTCTCCACATTCTGATACTGATTTCCCGTCAGAAGTGCAGAGAATGGATGGAGTGAGTTTTTCTTAGGCTGAGGATTGAAAACAAGTATAGGTAAATGGAAGGGGGATGGTGGGGTTCTAAATGAAAGACCAGCTTTGATTGATCTTATAGTTGTCTAGAACACTGGCCTCAGAGGGGTGGTTAGCAGGGCATATAAAATGCAAAGTTAAAATAATCAGAAGTGGGTAAATACCGGGAAATTGGAAACTAAATATGGAAAGAAACAAAGGGAGAATTTTCTGTTTCTATCTGTGCAGCAAAATCTGTGAGGCTTGGGATTTTTACGTGGGAATGCTTGCATAGGAACTTTCATACCTGAGAAGGCAGTTATTCCACAGGTCCTCAGCAGTTGTAGGTGTGATGGGAAATGTTAAGGTACATGGGAACATGATTTTTGAGAATGCTGCTAGTTGGTAGGCCTTAAAAATTCCCTGCAGTCTTTGTCAGAAATGTTGAGAGCAAATCAATGTATTAAAAAAAAAAAAAAAAAAAAAAGATTCATTTGAGTGTGATATAAAACCTGAGTAAGACCCTTGTCTGCCCAAAAGAGCAGTTACTAGGAAATTGAAATTATAAATCTAAACCAGCTGTAAGATGCGCAGAATGATGTAAATTAGGTAAAGTTGTAGGTAAGATCCTTACAGTAAGAAAAATGTGAACTACATAAATATAAATGGAGTTTGTGGAAACAATATGTTCAAGCTATTCAGGAGGATAAGTGAAATTTCAGGGAATGCAAGAATTGAATAATCTATGTAATGTTAAATTTAGTAATTGCTAAAAAAAAGTACATGTATAGTGTATGCAAAGGCCAAATCATTGCAAAGATATACTTTTTGTAACTGTGTATCCTTGTCACTATAATTTAAGAAGTTGATAAAGCTGGCTAAACTTGTGTTAAATACTTTCATTGGCTCTGCCAGGGCTTTGTATTAAACACGTATTGTCAGGTCCCACTGAGGAGACATAGTTGTGGAGAGCACCTTCACTGCCTGCCGTTTAGTAGGGTGGGGGTTCTGAGATACTGAGTGATTAGTGGGTCTTTGGATAGCTATTTCTAGGGTAAAATTAACCCTGCATTGCCCTCCCAGGTGGAGAAATGGTTGCCGGTGTGTAAATAGAGTGCACAATGCAGAGAGCACTATGATGTTGACACTGCAGATGCACAGCTGTGTACATGGATAGAGAACAGTATGGGGGGGATGCAGTGCTGTGGTCAATAACAGGCTCCTATGGGAAAGTGGTAGGACAATCCAACATGCTGTCCAGAACTATGGACAATGCTTCATAAGCTGACACTTGTCACTACACTTTTTTTTCACTCAATTCGGAACCAGATTTTCAAGACTTCCACAATACAGAGACAAGATTAGGTCAACCAATAATGAACAACCCTACGCTGTATTGCAGCAAAACAGACACCTGATAGTAGTTAAAAGGCTCATTCTATATTCTGTCTTTATCTGTTTAACAGAAAAGATTAGTAACAGTTAAAGAAAAATTCTGAACTTCCTCTATAAATGAAAATGCAGTGCGTTTCTGGTCTGCATAGGAGAACCATGATCCAAAATATCCCTTCCATTGGAATTCATCTTTATGCTCAGTAAAAAACAGTTAAACGTTAATGCCAATACAGGATATGGCTTAACACCCTCATTTAATCAAAGGAGACAATCTGGAATCAGGAATACCCACTGGCCATAGCACTTTAGGTCAAAAAGAGCTCTGTCAAAATTCTCTAGACCTAAGAATAATCTTCACTAAAGATAATGTAATTTTCCTTTGGAATGATAATAGCTGTGCAGTTGTGTAACAAAATGGTTGAACTGGGCATTGCAACAACATAAGTGACAGCAGGCAAAGGCTTAACCATCCAGCAAACAGAAGCAGAGGAATTTACCTGATCTGGGGCAGTCACAACAGTAAGGTTCAGAGAGGCAGCTTGAGGGTCCAACACAGCTTCAGCAACATTTACAGCCGAAGCAACAAAAACCTTCATGTTCATCCAAAGCAGGTCAAGGAGCAGCAGACACAGCAAAAGCACCAGCAATCGCTAGAACTTGCAAGTTTAAATCTGCAGGTTCACGGCCACACCTGTCAAACATGGCACTTTGTATCTTTCAAATTCTCCAAGAGCAATTGAGAATCCATAGGACTGGCAGCAAACTTCAGAATGCTGAAAACAGCTGGAAGAATGAAAAGAACCCCTAAGGCAAATAACCTGCAGTAGTAAGCTCAGTCAGCCGCTTACAAAAAACATGAGCCCAGTTTTACAGGGTTGTTCATAATAACCTTACAATAGCAGCGTTCATTTTCAGTTGTGATTTCATGGCTATCCTGCTAATTTTAAAGTATTAAAATAGGTGGAAAAATGTTCTTTAATGGTACTGTGTGGAATTGCATAAAGGAACTTCTTATTGTCAGAGTTTGGTTTTACAGTGGGAACATTTCCATAGGTTATGCACCTTTGCCCAATAAATAGTTGAACTGTAGGTGTGGTGACAAAATGCATTTGCCTTACTGGTATCCATTACCATGAAGGTTTTTCCGGAGTCCTCCATAATTTATGGTTTTTCCATAGCGGATTGTCTGGTTGTACATTCAGTCAGGGTATTGTAATTCTAATCTAGGAGTGCCTATGGCCCTTTTGAGAATTGCACATTTTCACTGTTAATACTTGATTAAAAGTACCTGCCTACTTTTATGGCACTAGTCATGCCAAAAACTTTCAACAAACTTCTTAAAGCATGTCTGTTCCATACCCCTCTCCATTTGAAGTGGAGGTATTTTACGTTTGTGAAGCCTAGGGCTGACAGAGTTGATTTGGAAAGGTCATTCAATGCAAAAACTTATTCCTGGAAAAAAAATGAAAGAAACACTCCGTATGAACTGTGCTTAAAAAGCAGTGGATAATTGATGTATAGGTAATTGAAACTGTTGATGCCTTTTTGTCCTTTGACATTTATCAGACTGAAGATCTAACTTGCATGGAATATGGAGTTGAGTTGGATATGAGCCTGCATGCTCGTGTTTTTTTTTTTTTTAATGAGATCACATCTTCATTGGTCTAGGCATGAGACAAAGGTTTTTCCTTATAAGTCCAGACAATTGTTCAAAGCACTTGAATTTTGGCTCCACTATGGAAAATGATGTTAGAAGTTTTGGGCCCCATTTCCAATTTTCAGTTTTTTCCATAGAGCAACAAAGGAGGACATAAGCACAAAGAAAAAAACATAGCAAGCAAACAATCGTGCAAAAAGAGCAAAACAATAAAAATGCATTGGAAAAACAAAAGAATGCCACAACAAAGGATAAATTGTAGGCAGAGCTAAAAAGGGAAAAGTGGACAAAGCAAGTCATAGAACAAAAAAGGAGAAACATAGGACAGATCACCTGTGCAAGCCACAACCAGTGATGAAGTGCACCAAGGGTCTCGGGTGAAATAACCTGCTTAAGAAAATAAATATGCACAGTGGGCTGACAATGTGCCCCATGGTATTCAAGAAAGTGACATTTCTTTACCTAATGAAGCAGGATTTAGAAAAAGTAACTCCTAAAAAGTTATTTCTCAACATTTAGTGGAAAAAGATGAGAACTGATGCTGTCTATCAGCAGATGCCCCAAAAGGAACATTCCTTCATCCAAAGGCAAGGTCCTCAGTTTCCACAGGTAGTTTATGAAGAAAGCTGGGCTTGCACTATATAGTATGCTTTTGGGCATTAACTGAGAGCCTACAATGAGAGCCACCAAAATCAAATTTCAGAAAACTACAACTTGGATTCTTTACAAGGCCGTGCCTGTATTAACAGTTCTGTCAGCAGATCTTTAAAAAAAAAAAGGCCATAAACTGTGAAATATTCTGTGAGTAGAGGGACATTCCTGAGGAGAGATTTACCAAGAAAAAAGTGAAAAAGATCATTCATCTTCAAAGAATATCAAGTCCTTGTCCTTGACAGCACCACTGAACTGCTGCCAAGAAAGGTGGAAAAATTAGCATTCCCAAGGGGACTTTTACCTTTTCAGGAAGGGGAATGAGAGAGTAGAAAAAGGGACGGCAACACACACTGCAGGATGTAGCAAATTAAAGCTCCCATGCTGGGGGTATTATAAATGGCCTGAGGAATCTAGTTCAAACAGGAACTGCATAAAACATGAAACTAAGCAAAGAGTGGGGAGAAATAAACACCCCTACATATGAACAAAAGGGTAACAGTCTAATGAAACTTTTTTGTGAATAGATTAAAACATCCTCTAGAAACCAACCTTTCTTGCAGCCTTTGAAAGAACACGCCCCAGAAAGACGCGACATGAGAGATCCGAAAGGTAGAAGAATGTTTACACTATCGAATGAGGAAGAAATCTGTCCAAGATCAGTGTTGACCCAATTCTGCACACTTGTCAAGTTGGCGGTTTGGGGTTTAATTTTGACAGCAGGTAGATGGCAGTACAAACAGAGAAAAGGACTTAACCTCACTGTCTTAAGTGAGCATGGTGGTGTGTAGCCCCAAAAGTTTGAAGGGTGGATGCCTTGATGGACTAATGGGTATTGGACTTGAGTAGAATAAAGCACCTGACAGATAACAGCACGGACAGTCATGGTGAGGAGAAGTACTGAGTGGACCACTTTGAATGCTCTTTTGTATTAAAACCATTACCCACCCAACAGTTAACAGGAACAAAAAAGTATGTCTGTAATTAGAAGCAATGAAATTAACAGAAACTGAAGCAAAGCCATAAGCCTGTAAACTGGCAGCCAGGTTGTTCATGCAAAATCTCAAAACCTTTGAGATGTCAAACAAAACTGACTTCCAGGTGATATCGTGAAAGCCGATATGTTTTAAATACATCTTCTGGACAGGGTCTTCAGGAATGCCATATAAACCTTGCAATAGCAATGATTTCAAAATGTCCAACTGCGTAATTTTACGGGCAGTTGTATAATCACAGGTATGTAGGTCACCAAATGGTTAAATAAGACTTGTCACCATTTTTAAAATGAACCTGATAGCGCTAGCCAAAGAATGAGAATGAAGAAAACCATGATGAAAGACGTCATTAAGGGCACCTAGTAAAGCGAGTTTCTGTGAATTGGACATTCCTGTAGAGTGGGAATAAGTAATACCAGCAATTCTTGGGACTGATGCAGCACAAGGTAAAAACCACGCTTACTTTGGTCAAAACAAATACGTGACCCATAGCATTTTTTTGCAAATCCAAAATAGAGACAAAATATAATCAGTGGTTTCTCATTAAATTGAAGACGCAGATTGTGACCTGCCAATATAACCATCCTTATGAGCGACAACTGCGCCAGAAAAATTAACTAGATCAGTGATGTTTTTTTCTACATAATACCTTCTCCTTTGTAGGGAAGAACCGGTCTGCAGCATGTGATATTGGTTCCTTAGGAATTTTTAATATGGAAATCTTTGGTAAGGCAAGAGATACTGTGCACCTTGTACAAAGTAGAAAGACTGACGTAAGTAAAATCAGAACTCTGCTTCAAAGTGGCCTAAAATGTACTGCAGAATAATAAATATATTCCCGTAGTTTGTTTGCCAGCACTCTGTAACAGTGGCAAAAAGACCAAGTAAAGAACTATGATAGTGTCAAAAGTCTGACAAAAATGCCATCTGTGCCTTAGATGTCCAGAAGACCTTCGCCTTTAGCAGTCCTTTACCATGTAATAGAGGACTAGCTCTAGGAAAATGGAAGTGTGCTGAGAACAGTGTGGCTGGTGAAGCCATCTGTTGGACACCAGAGAACAGACAAAGAAGATGGATGAAAGTATGTGCTCATTGTCTGTGGCCCTTAGGGTCAGGGGTGCTGGTCATGACTAAATTGACAAGGTGCACTGGATGATAACAAATATCTCTACCAGCTTTTCTCTGCATACCATCAAGATAATTGTACTAATTTTTTTTTGAGACTTCAGTGACAAAAGTAAAGCTTCAAAGCTTGAAAGACTCTCTCTCACAGGTGGTGGTAGAAAATGTAAGTGATTTAAATGTCTGTACTCAGTATTGTGTTTGATCAAACAGTGTGCAGGAAGAAAATGAAGTGGATCACTTAAGATAATCATATCCTTGTGATATAAAATTATTATGCCAGTGTGTGACACAGCCTCCAAGGACCAAAAAATCTATCAGTAGAAAGACTCAAGTCCATTATATGTCAGCATATCGGTATCCAGGAGAAGGTCAAAAGAAAGTCAAATGCATAATCCATTCCCAACGCATTTCTCTGCTGTGAGCCTCACATTAATGTTTAGAATATGGAGAGGTCTACCATTGAGTAGGTGTCAAGGTGTTAATGTCTGTCTCTGCCCCATGAACATCTTAGAGCTAGGAGACACAGGAAGGGATTCTGGATCACCGGTAAGAAGATCTGGCCCCATGCCATCATGCCCCTTGTTTGTGTTGGCAGTCTGCCAATAATTTGCAGAAAAATTGCCTATGTCAATATCTAGATAATTACAAAGAGCAGGCTGATTGGGCCGGGCAGCATCATTTTCAGTAGATGAATGAGACAAGGACACAAACAAGGCAGCAGCGTTGGTGTGAGACGCAAAAGAGCAGAGCTAAATGTGGAAGAAAATCTGTATTCATAACAACAGAAGGTTAAACATCAACATGAATAGTGCAGGGAGAGCAATCTTGGACTAAAGGAGGAGAAGAAGAGAACTGAGCAACAGAAATATCCTGCAGTGTCAGTGTCTGGTTAGAAAGTAATTTTATACGGCAAACACAGTACAAACCCCAAGTAGGACATTTCTTTGCTGTGTGCTTCCTGTCCCCACACTTTGGACAGCAGTTTTGCCAGACAATCGGACACCAAATGATGCTGCCCAATGTATCTGATAACCCCAGTCATGTCTCAGAACTGTGTAAACAGCGTGCAAGTGTTGTAACAGTGCCATCACAGATCTTTAAAGCCACATGATCATCCTGTGCCCTGTT
This sequence comes from Protopterus annectens, assembly GCF_019279795.1. Taxonomy (NCBI): domain Eukaryota; kingdom Metazoa; phylum Chordata; order Ceratodontiformes; family Protopteridae; genus Protopterus; species Protopterus annectens. Next base: position 1,813,565,979 of record NC_056732.1, read on the forward strand.
CTAGATTAATTATCTGCATGCTTCAGAATAGAAAGCACTTAAAGATCTGAAAAGTATTCATAAAGATGAACACTTTTCACATGTATTGAGCAAAAGTGAACTGTCAGCATATTCTGCATTTGTATAGTCTTATACAAGATTTCTATGGAGCTTTCAGCTTGAGTATGAAAGCTTTGTAAGGAGGTTAGAGTAACAGGTGACTTGAAATGAACATCAGTGTAGGGTTTCACACCCTAATGTGTTAATGCACATGTTAGATTCTTAAATGCCCAAAAGTAGTAGAAACAATTTTCCAAAGGTGGTGCGATCTACAGGCTCCAACTGCTGTGACTTGTTCCAAGGAATTGAAGTTTGTAAAATTGAAGTGAAAACTGACAAAACCTTTAGAAACCAGCCTTTAGCTGTATCAGCATAAGCTGATGAGGGAGTTGAAGGATCCAGGTGTGAAAGAGCCAACACATCTCCCACTTTCACTCGTGAAGCAGTAACAGAAGTAGAAACAAGGTGAGGCATAATGGTTACTTGTAGATTGACGTTTCCAGTGATGGAGGTTTTATGCAAAGCAAGAACAGACATCACAACTTAAGATCATGTTCATAGGTAAGTACTAAAGTAACTGCCCTTGCCACTTATCCCTTGTGAGACTCAAACCCTGCACGTTGTGTTTGCAAGTCAAACACCTTAACCATTAGGCCACCCTCCCAATCCGTTGAAGGTAACAGCACAACTTCCATTTGAGAAACACTAAAAGCAGTAGATGCCATGTTTATATCAGTAGGTTCCAGCAGATCTCCCCACTGCAAAATATTTCTCATACAAATATCATCCAGACTTCTGTCAAGCAGCTGGAAATCATTTGGGTGCATTGTATTAGGTTCAGAAATAAGGGAATATACAGTAGAATCCTTGAGACTGACATTTGTGAAAAGTAAGTTTGGGTTGAGCTGTAGCTGTGTTATGCCACCCTTTGGGGTTTGGTTGCTTATTTAAAACATGACTGAGTTTCCAAGGAAGAGCAAAGGAAATAAAGCGTTATATCAAAGATGGTGCCTAGCTGTGAACAAGGGATGGGATTCATCCTCTTCAACTATAAAAGTAATATGGTGTGGCTGGGGATGGAGGGAGGAAGAAGCAAAGTGGGCTGCCAGTGGGGAGTAGCACTGGCCAATCAGCCAGCACATGCACAGATCAGGATGCAGCACTGCTTACTGAATAGAGAGAGTGTTAAACTTCTATTAGTTCTGGTTTCTGTGGACTTAGAGCCACAGCCATATTCTACTATTCATATTAGAATTTTTTTTTTTAAAAAGCCATGAATGTCTTTATTATGCAGTAGCCATTGAGTTATTTTTCCTGATGTGGTTCACATGCCGAATTGTCCAGTTATAACACTATAAAAACAATAAGGATGGAAGCAAACTTACAAAAAACATAACAGACCTCAGTAGGCCTGTTGCCTCTATTTCATTCTTTGTACACAGTAAGGTACGTAACCTCATCAAACAATGTTTGCTCCCAAAAGTAAAGTTTTGCCAGTCTGAAACCGTGACTTTTGCAGAAACCTTGCTTTAACTTGTGCAGTGCGCAGCTGTAAAAAATTCATGTACAGTTTTAAAAAACATTGTATAGAAAAAATGCATATTGTACTACAAATATTTCTTGTAATTTTATAGTTACCTCTCTAAAGATTTCACCTTTAATAGACAGTTGATAGACGTTTGTTCATTGAGGCCTGGCCATATACTGGCTTTCAGGTTTAGTTGCCAGTATTAGTCTTACTTGGGGGGAGGGTACAGTTGCCAAGAGCTTCCCCTTATTTTTTTTTTTCTGTACGTGTTCTATTACCATGAATTTAAAACTAAGTTATTCCTAAAGATGTTTTGAGAGGGCAGTATTATCATTACTATTTATGATATCATATTGGTGCTCATAAATGTTGTTGTGTCTTTCGGCTTTTCCCGGTTAGGGGTCACCACAGCGGAACTCCAGTCCACTAATGATTGGCAGTAGATTTTTTACATGCTGAGTTGCCAGCCCTGACACACAACCTTCAACGAAAGTGCTCCCATTCACGCATGTCTCCATGCAGAAGAAGCTCTAGCTGAGAATCGAATCAGACAGCATCTTACCGTGAGGTGAGAATGCTACCGCAGCACTACCACCACGGATATTGGCGCTTATAAATATGATCCCTGAAATCTACGTTCCATCTTCCCAATTTAAAAACAAGGACCCTCTTGGTATAAGGCAGTGTATGCCATCTTTGTTTAGAGTTATTTGCCCCACTTATGTTGAAAATGAAATTTTAAAAGTCTCCCACACCAAAATGTTTACAGTAAGGCACCTGCCACATTTGTTAATTTTTGTGCGTCTGTACCTTTCTAATATCTGTTGGAAAGTTCAACTTTTTTTTTTTTTTTGAAATGAAGTTGTCTTTTGGCTGCTTCCATTAGGGGTTGCCGCAGGTGATAATCTGTTTCGATGTCTTTTTGTCCTTTGCATCTTGCTTTTTCACACCGATTGCATGTCCTCTCACCATATCCATAAACCTTATCTTAGGCTTTCCACTTACCTGGCAGCTCCATCCTTCGCATCCTCTTGCAAATATACTCAGTATCACTTCTTAGTAGATGTCCTAACCAATGCATTCTCGCCTCTCTGGTGTTGTCTCCAAACCGTCCAACCTGAGCTGAACCTTTAATGTTATCATTCCTATTCCTGTCCATCCTCTTCATGCCCAATGCTAATCTTAACATGTTTAACTGTGTCATCTCCAGCTTTGGCTCCTGTGTCTTCAGAACATTACTGTGTCACTACCACCTTGTAGACCTTCCCTTTCAATTACTGGTACCATTCTGTCACAGTTCGCTCCTGACACTCTTCTCCACTCTGCCTACACTACCTCTCTTCCACACTTAAAATTACTCTGAACTGTTTAGCTCGAATATTTTAATTTATGTTCTCCAACTCTGTTCCCTGCATCCTCGCCATTCGTCTGTCCTCCCTCTCATTCACATACATTGTTTGTGGTGCTCACCTTCATTCCTCTTCGCTCTAGAGTGTATCTCCACCTCTTCAGGGGTTGCTCAACCTGTGCTTTCTAAGTCCACAAAGAGACAATACTACATCTCCTGGCCTTCTCTATACTTCTCCATCAACACCCACAGAGCAGACATCGTATCTGTACTACCCTTTCCTGGTGTGACACTGTACTGCAGCTCACTCATTGCCTTCTTTCTTAGCCTAGCTTACACTATACTTTCCCATAACTTCATGCTATGGCTGATCAAGTTTATCCCTGTGTAGTTACTACAGTTCTCCACATCACCCTTATTCTTAAATTGGTACTTGTACACTTATCTAGTCCTTAGGCATCCTCTCACTTTAAAAGATTTTGTCAAACAGTCTGGTTTAAAAACTCCATATAGGTTCATTGGTAGGTACTAGGCTATTGGCCCTAGGGCCTATATAAGCCTAGCCAAAAGTACCCTGGCTTTCACCACCCAAGAAAATTATTTTCCTGTGCCACTGTTGAGCAGAGCCACCGAAGTGATCCCTGGGGTGAATTTCCGATCTCCCATCCAATCATCAAGATTTTTCTTGAACAGTGCTAATGAGGAGCTTTGTTTGATATAGATAGGTAGTTTGTTCCAGAATATGGGAAGTCTCTGGGACAGGAATCTATTCCTCCACCATGTTCTGTTTATTGTGGTGATGAGGTTTAGGTCCCTAGAGCGTGTAGCTCATAGGGATTGGGATTTCTTTAAGTGGAGCATGTCTAAAAGCTCTGGGTTTGACATAGCTTTGTGTGTTAGGCAGAAATCGCCTCTGAGTAAAGCGATATGCAACAGAGTAAAGCTGCAGTGTTTTGAGACGGTCTGCATAGGGCATCTCTTTGAGGCCAGTAATCCTCTTTGTGAGGTATTTCTGTGGCCTTTCCAGTTGTAGATGTCTTGTGAGGTACAAATCAAAAGGGCATTGTACTCTATAATGGGTCTAATGAGTGACGAGTAGATGGGAACAATGACCTCTTTTTTCCTGGATGAGAAACCTTTTTTGATGAGGTGTGCCACATAGAAGGATTTCCTGATTACTATGGCGGTGATTATCAAAGGAGAGACTACTGTCCACCTGTGTCCCCAAGGTCTCTTATCACACTTTTAGTGTTAAGTAGACTACCACCTATGTGGTAGTTCATGGGTACTGAGTTTTTACCAAAAGGAATGACAATGCACTTTTTGGCATTGAGCTTGAGGCCATGGCTTTGACACCAGGGATCTGTCTCAGCAAGGCCCTTTTGTAGGATGTCCACATCTTTTGGAGTTTTGATTATGGCTCCTAGTTTGCAGTCATCTGCAAACTTCGTTAGCCAAAGACCTTCTGTGTTTACCTGTACTTTAGAGAAGTAGATACCAAACAGGAGGGGACCCAGGACTGAACCCTTTGGTACTCCACTTGTCACTGGTCTGAAGCTGAATTTGGAGTCTGCTACTTTCACAGTGTTGGTTCTGTCAGTGAGCCAGTTGGCAACCCATCTTGTGACATAGGGATTTATACCTAGTTTAGTGAGTTTATCTATAATTCCAGAGTGGGGGATGGTGTCAAAAGCCTTGGTGAGATCTAGATCGGCTGTGTGAACCACCTTACCCTCATCTATGGCTTTGGTGACTGCTTCATAGAAGTCTATCAGGTTTAGGAGACATGATCTGCCTTTTACAAACCCGAACTGGGTGGGGTCCTGAGTTTGGAGATTACCAATGTCATTGTTTATAAGTTCCATGATGATAAGCTCCATAGCCTTGCAGACCAGGCTCGTTAGGCTAATGGGGCGGTAGTTTCCGGAGGCTGCTGTGGCTCCCCCTTTGTGGAGTGGGATAACTCTCGCTGTGCGCCATTCAGTGGGCACATAGCCTGAGGTGAGGCTATGATTGAACATGGTACTTAGGTGGGGTGCCAGTTCTTTTTGTAGTTCATGTAGAACACAGCCTGGGATGTCGTCAGGTCCCATGGATGCTGTGTTCTTGGCTTTGGATAGTGCGTTTTTTACCTGTGCAGCCATGATTACAGGAACTTTGCATTCTTTTGGTACAGAGATGGGCCCTTTAGGGGATGACAGAGGGGTAAAGTTAGCACTGAACCTATCTGCCAGGATGTTGGCAATATCTGTTGGTTCTGTATATTTAGTGCCATTGTGCTGTAACTCAGAGCAGATCTGAGTTTTGCCATTGAGATTCTTGACATAGCTATAGAATGCTTTGTGGTTGTCTTTAGAGTCAGTGGCGATTTTGTTTTCATAACTAGCTTTGGAGGATTTTATGAGGGATCTCAGCTTCTTACTGAAGCTGACCAGGGAGTTTCTCCAATCATGGGATTCTACTCTTTTTTGCAACCGTTTCTTTCTTCTGTTGTAGAGTTTGTTTATGGCAGGGGACCACCAGATTGGCTTCCTTTTTTTGGAGGATAGCATCTTGGTTCTGTTAGGGATTGCACGATCCATGCACTCATGTAAGTGCTTATAAAGTGCATTTGTGTGGGATTCAGCAGTCATACCTCTGTTGGCCGTCAGCATGGGTGTCGTGAAGTTTGCCACTTCTGTCTTAAGAAACGTGAAGTTGGCTTTGGAGAATTTTTTTACTGTGGTTTCCGTAATGGGGGGTGGGGGTGGGATGTGGATGTCTAGGGTGATTAGCTTATGTTCGGATCTGACCAACGAGGAATTGACCTCTGGTGTGGAGCACCGGTTGCCCATGTTGGTAATAACCAGGTCTAGGATATTGCTGCCCCTGGTGGGGGTGTGGATACGTTGATCCATGGCATTCGAATTTATGAATTCCAAAAAACGTTGAGCACAAGAGTTGGTACATGAGTAGTTTTCAGAGTTGATGGTAGGGTAGTTGAAATCGCCCATTATTAGGGTGTTAGGTTGTACCCTAATATTTTCCAGTGTATTAAGAAATGAGGAGTGGGAATCCTGGGGCATGGTGGGGGATCTGTAGTAAGCTACAGTTTGGATTGCGGTCTTGCCCAGAGTTAGTTGCACTTGGATAATCTCGGATGCATTATGCTGAGCAACTTGCCTGGAGGTGTGGATATCCTTAATGAATATGGACACGCCTCCGCCTTTAGTGTTTCGGTCCAGGTTAGGTGGACGAAAGGTGTGGTATGAATTATAGCCTGGTAATGCAGCGGTACTCTCTGGAGCCTTGAACCAGGTCTCTGTCACTGCACAGATGTCGGATGTTCTTCATTTTAAGGAGTACCTCGAGAGTGCATTTTGAGGTTTAGACTTCTAGCATTGAGTAGCAATACCCTGAGATTCTTCTTGCCTGTACCTGTTAGGGTGGTGAATTTGTCATTTGAACCTTGCCTAAAAAAGGCACTATAGGGGTGGCTAGAGCCTTAGACAGTATCCTCAATCCCAGGGGCGACAGGTGCAGGCCATCTCTGGCAAAGCATCATGGCTTGTCGATCATGTCATCCCAGGCAGACAGATACTGGATCCCCTTAGAATGACACCAGAAGCTTAGTGTTGAAATCAATCATTTTGTCCTTGTACTGTGATTCTGGGTGATGGCAGGATGCTACTCAGGGCTAGGGTCATACCTGCCTGGGCTACAAGATCGGACAGCTCCTCCATGTCCCTTTTCATGTAGTCCAAGGAGGTACGTCTCAGGTCATTCACACCAACATGGACAATGACAGAGTCATATTTGTACTTGTTCTGGAGTGACCTGAGTGCATGCGTTATGTGGCGGATCCTGGCACCTGACAGGCAGCTGACAGTAACTATCTCCTTGTTTAGCCTGGTGAGTGGAACATCAGTGTGCCTGACTATAGAGTCACCTATGACTAGAGTGTTGGGTACGTTGTTATGCATTATGGGCTGTCGTTGAGTGGCACACTGAGTTTGTGGGCTATGTGTCATTTGGGTTGTGGTGGGGGCTGGAGGTTGCTTGGGTTTCTGCTTTGGAGGTGCCTGTTGCTTGGGCTGGTTTTTACTGAGAGCCTCCGCGAATGTATGTGTGTGTTTTGTGTTTCTATATGTGTGTTTTGGTGGTGTAGGTTTTGAGGGACTATGTGCTGAGTGTGGTGTGGTGCAAGTGTTTACCTTCTCTTTTTGACTGTCTAGTCCAGTCTTGGGTGACGAGAGCTTTGCTTCCAGTTTGGCTATATAAGTGCATCTCTCACAGGTTGTAGTGTTGGGTGGTGGGAGGAGAGGGTTGCCTGTGTACATGAGGCAATTACTGCATTGTCCCAAGATGCCCAGATTAATCAGGTACACATGAGAAAACACCGGGGACTGACCCTTAGACATGCCTGGAAAGGTGCTTATTTGTTAAGTACTAGAAACTGTTTTTCTCTAGACAGTGAGGAAAGTTGAGTGTTGTAGTAATTTGTAGCTTATTTAGTGCTTACAATAAGTTCTGAACAGGTGCTGAAACAAAAAAACTGGCTAGTTCTAAGAAAACAATTAAGCTAGAAGGCTTACCTCCAACACAGAAAGGCTTGGGCCCTAGAAGCCTACAAATAGTCCTGGACACAGCAAATCTATAACCAGGCTAGACTACCCACAGGAAAGGCAGGAAACAAGCTTAGAAAACATTTTTTTTGTTTTATTAGTGGAAAGAGAGAAAGGAGTAGCAGAAACTAAACTGATTGGCCTTCTCAAATGTTCTCCCTGTACTGGGTAGAATGAGGGAATGACACTAGACTGGGAGGAGGGTCCCAGATCAAATGTACACTAGGGGCGGGCAACTGCAAAGCCACCAGCTATAAAAACACTATGCCAACAGGGAGGGAGGGTGGGACACAGACTGCAGAAATGTTTCTCACAGCTGAAAAACAGCAGTGAGCCTTTAAATGAAAGTTTTAAACAGCTAAAGGAGCCTCTAGAAAAAAGAGTTTAACTGCAACAAGCTTCTTAGGTAACAGAAAGTTGAAACCTGACGCAGCTTTTAAGAAAGAAATCTCAAAAGAACCAATGATGTGCTTAGTCTAAGCTGTAGTCCAGGTGACTTCAGTCAGCCATTGACCTCAAACAATTCTCTCTCACTGAAATGCCTGATGGCTTTGGCTAAACCAAGATGTCCCTGAATATGTGCTCAGACACACAGCCTCCACAAACACTAGGCCCAAATACAAGCCTGAATATGGAAACGCTACAAATATCCCCACTACTTAGAACAAACTGCAGAAATGTTTCTCACAGCTGAAAAGCAGCAGTGAGCCTTTAAATGAAAGTTTTAAACAGCCAAAGGAGCCTCTAGAAAAATGAGTTTAACTGCAACAAGTTATCAGAAACAAACAACCCAACAGATGCTTAATAAAAGTGGACAATTTCCAGTTAATACCTCACACACACAGTGAAACTAGGTAGAAAAATACACAGTACACAAAGTGCTATAAATAACAAAGAAATAAAAAACAAAATAAACACATAACAGATACTTAATTTTATATATTATAGCTCCGAGTTTCCTCAGTGTCCTTCCTTCAGTCAGCTCAGTGTGAAATGGCAGAACACTCACAACTGAACTTCTTAGGTAACAGAAATTTGAAACCTGAGACAGCTTTTAAGAATTAAATCTCAAAAGAACCAATGAGGTGCTTAGTCTAAGCTGTAGTCCAGGTGACCTCAGTCAGCCAATGACCTCAAACAATTCTCTCTCACTGAAATGCCTGATGGCTTTGGCTAAACCAAGATGTCCCTGAATATGTGCTTAGACACACAGCCTCCACAAACACTAGGCCCAAATACAAGCCTGAATATGGAAATGCTACAAATATCCCTACTACCTAGAACAAAGTGCAGAAATGTTTCGGTACAGGTCCTTTTCTCCTTCCTTACTGTCCAACCTTTCATACAACTCTCCATATGCCTTATCCTTAGCCTTAGACACTTCTCTCCACAGTACGCCTCATTGCCTTGTACTCCTGTCTGCTTTCTTAATCTCTGACAATCACACTTTTTCTTTGCCAGTGTTTTCCTCTGTATAATCTCATGTACTTCCTTGTTCTGCCAGAAGGTGTGGTCTTTCCCCTGTCCAAATTTCACCAAGTACCTTCTTAGTCTCCCTTAACACCTCTGCTGTAGTTGCCCCGCTATCTGGCAACTCTTCACTGCCACCCAGTTTCTGTATTAACTTTTCTGTGAACTCCAACTTATAGTTACCTTTTTTCAGCTTTCACTATTTGATCCTTGGCACTGCCCTCACTCACCTCCTCCTGTTCTTGGTCACCAACATCATCGTACAGACCACCATCCTATACTGCGTAACTATGCTTTCCCCTGTCACCACTTTAGTCTCCAGTTTCCTTCAGACTCACCCTCCTACATAGTTTATAATCCACTTGTGTGCATCTTCCTCCTCTCATGTAAGTCATCCTGTGCTCCTCCCTCTTTAGTATGGACAGGTAAGATTTGCTGGGATTTAAGGGATTATGTTCTACTTTTATGATGGTAAGAGGTTATTGGACTAATTGCCCAGAAGCCTTTTTAACTTTTGCTATACATGCTGCTGTTTTCCCAATTTTCAGTGCCCAGGGGTTAGAACGATTTAAGTTTATGCTTGTGCTTTAGGGCATCCACTATCTTCCATTGTATCAAATTGTAATTGCGTTTGAATTCCCTTGGGGGAAGAACTTCACATGAATGGGGAGTCTGTTCCAGAGAAGGCACAATCTCTTGAGAATCTTGCTCCTCCAAAATGTTTCATTTCTGTTTTTTTTTTTTTTTTTTGCAGATATGTAACAGCGGAGAATGACCTGTAGGTTAAACGTAGCTCGCTTCCTCAGTAGTATCTGTAGGAAACAAAGTGTATGGAATGGGTTTTGAAGTAGTCTGCTTAGATGTTTAACTCCCTGTATTTTTAGTGCATAACATCTGTGGCCATTCTAGCAGTTGTAAATGCCTGGTAAGGTGCAATCTGTAGGGTGCATTGACTTATATGTTTGAGGGCATAGTACACTAAGACTATGATCATCTTAGATGTGGAGACCTTGTTCTTAGTGCCGTGTAGAAGGATTTGCTTACCGCAATCAACACATGATGATTATAACTTTAAAATACCCCTTACCACTTGGCGTACTCTTAGGGGAGTGTTATAAATATTGTAGTTTGCAGGGGTGGTAGTCTTTCCAAAGGGTATTCTTTGCATTGGGTTTTAGGTCATGGCTGTGGCATTAGTGTCAGACCCTCCTGTAGGATATCTACATATCTTTTGGAGGAGGGGTCAGCGATTGTACACTGGTAAAGGCCCTCTAAAGTGGCATTGGTTCCAGAGATGTATATTGTAAATGGGAAAGATCCCGATACTGAGCTGTGTAGGACACCAGTATTATCAGGCTTCCTTGGTAGCGGTGAATTCCTGCACTCTGACTTCGTCTTTCCCATGACCCATTTGATTCCCCATTTGGTGACATTGAGACTTGTACCTATATTTGAGTTTGTGTACAATAAATTCTCGAGTAAGGAATTGTCAGGTGGTAACTTTGCCAGGTTGAAGTAGGCAGTATGCAGATTTTCCCTCATCCATAGCTCTAGTGTCTTGAACACAGGTTTAGTAGGCAAACCCTGTCATTGACAAGACTGACCTGCAATAGGTCCAGTGTTTGAAGATTTCTTTCCAGATACAAGACAAGTCAAATTTACCAGTCAGTAGTTCCCTGGGAATGTTGATTTTCCCCCTTTGTGTGGAGGGGTGACCACTGCAGTTCTGAGTTATCTAGGGATGAAACCTGTCCAGTGGCTGTGGTTGACTAGAGATACTAGTTGGCCTGAGGTAGTTCCAAGCTTTTTAGAAACTATTCTGGGATGTTATCAGGACCTGGAAGGAAAACAGCTAGGACCAGCTCTGAGGTTTACCGTCACTCCATACACACAACATTCACAAAGAACAAAGTAAAATCTAAAGATCAGAAACACTAGGCAGCTAATAATAAGCAGGAAACTTGCTTTATTTAGAAGACACAAAGCTTTTAGGCCAGTGCCCTTCCTCAGTTTGTTACATATCAAACTACTGTTCACATACACTTAAAACTAACATCTTCTTGACCCAACCCAATCAAGAGGACAATTAACTGTGTATTCATATTTAAAGATGTAAAACGCATTTTAAAACATAACATTTCCTGTGTAAATCAAGTCTTCAGTCAAAAATTATAAGAAGTATAAAAATGTGTTTAACTTATTCATTCCGGAGCAGCTCAGAAAAAGCTGCCTGCTTAAATCCACCATAGGAACAACAGTGCAGTCTGAGCTCATTTTCAGAAAATCCATTTGTAATATCATACAGAAAACAAATGTTCATAACTCAATAACTATAAGAGCTAGACTAGAAATGTAAACGCGAAAGTTGTTCAGTAGACACTGACCTTTCTAACAGTGTAAATGTTGATAGTGCATTATCAAAGTAATTTTTAAATATTTGATAAGGAATGTTGATATTGTGCATACTTTTTACCTTTTTGGAAAAGCAAAGCACAATATCTTGGTCAATGTACCATGCAGACCCATACAATTTGAATTTAAATTGTTAGTATGAATGTCAGCTTTAAAATGATACCTTAACCATTATTGTGTGATGCTCCTTTCTTGAGATATTCTCTGAAATATGAGTAATATATTATTTCTCATAATTGATAAAGCATAATATCTCATCACCTGTAACGGACAGAGCCTACATATCAGTGTAGAAGTTGTGCATGTGAATATCAGCTTCGAAATGATACATAATTTGTGCGATCACCATGCTCCCTTGCAGTGATGTGGGCATAATAATGAGAAGTATTGGAAATGCATAATTTTCATAATTGTACAAGACTAAAACTGTGATATCTGTATATGTACAGTGCATAGACACCTATGAAAAAAATCATAATTTCCATAGCCTAAGTCCGAAACAAACTTGGATATCTGCACATGTATACAACATACAGGCACCATTCTTTTACCATGTTGGAACCAGCAATACTGTCTTCAAAATGAGGTATTACTTGGCACATTCAGATGCTCCCTTGCAAAGTTATTTATAAAAATATGGAAAAAATGAATTTCCATAACCTAAGTCCGAAACAAACTTTGATATTTGCACATATGTACAAAATACAGGCACCATTCTTCATGTTGGAACTATCAATACTGTCTTCAAAATGAGGTATTACTTGGCACACTGACATGCTCCCTTGCAAAGTTATTTACCAAAGTATGAAAAAAAAGGAAGTTATGTCTTACCATAACGTTCCATCTGTATTATTGATCCTCGTTCAGTCATTACGTGTGGGTATCGGTTCCGACCTCAGAACCGAGCCGGCCATCTTCCAAGCTCGCGTCAGCTACAAACTCTCGAGCTAAACTCTTATCCAGAATTCCCCTTCCTTGTTTCCTCAGATTGAGTTTGCAAGTCAAAGAAGGTAGAGGCTACCTCTGGTCAAATGACCAATAGAACCGGATGGTGAGATCCACTAGAAGCCACAGGAGGGGGAAGGAGGGTGGGTCGTAATGACTGAACGAGTATCAATAATACAGATGTAACGTTATGGTAAGACATAACTTCTTTATCTGCTATTGTTAATCCTCGTTCATCCGTTACGTTTGGGACAGAGTCTCCAGCTAACTCAATTTCTGGGAGGCTCTCATGGAAGGACATTCCTGAGCACCATAGAACCAAAAGATGCTCTTCCCCTGGAGGCCAAATCCAATTTGTAATGATTGATGAAGGTATGAGGAATAGCCCAAGTTGCAGCTGCACAAATGTCATGTAAAGAAGCTCTGGCATGGAAGGCAGCAGAAGTTGCCACTGACCTTGTAGAATGAGCTTTTATGGTAGTAGGTAAGGAATATTACGTTGTGTATGAATAAAGGTCATGCAGTCTTTCAACCATCTAGCCAATGTGACCTTAGTAACAGCACATCCTAATTTATGTCCAGAATAGGCCAAAACTAACTGGTCTGATATACGAGAATGCCTTGTCCTGTTCAAGTAGAAGTGAATTTGCCTGTGAATATCTAGGGTATATAGGCAATACTCTCCTTTGTTTGAATGATAGGGGAAGAAAACTGGCAATTCAATGGTTTGATTAATGGACATTTCAGAGATCACTTTTGGCAGAAAGGAAGAATTAGTTCTGAATGACGCTCTGTCTCTATGAAAAATCAAATATGGGCTCTTGTTGCATAAGGCTTGAAGTTCAGAGACACGTCTGGCACAAGTAATGGCGACCAAAAACAAGATTTTCCATGACAAGTATTTGAGGTCGCAAGAAGAGGCTGGTTCGAAAGGTGGCATTGTCAAAGCTTGTAGGACTAATGACAGGTCCCGTGGTTGTATAGGTTCTCTAAAAGGGGTTTTTAGATGATTCCCACCTTTTATGAAGGTCTTGCATAATTTGTGTGACATAAGAGAGGAGTCTTGGACACCATTATAGAAATTAGATATTGCAGCCAAATGAACTCTGATAGTAGAGGCCGATAGACCGGATTGAAATAGATTGGCTAGATACTGCAGTACTATCGACACTGGTGCTGAAAAGGGATTTACCTGCTTTTCTTTCAGCCAAAAAGTAAATCTTTTCCACTTGCTTAGATAAGTAATTTTGGTGGAAGACTTATGAGATGCAACAGGAATGTCACATACTGGCAACAAAAGATCATTCTGCCTGGCAGTCAAGGGAATTGGAGGAGCCAAGCTGTGAGCTTCAGGCTGTTCAGGTTGGGGTGAATCAGATTCTGCGGATGGAAGATCAACTCCGAGGTTGGATGGAGAATCCGTGGTTGATCTGGCAGGTGAGGCCAAAGTAAGGGGAACCAAATCTGACGAGACCAATATGGTGCCATGAGGATCACTTTGCTCTTCAACCGGCGGGCTTTCTTCAGAAACTGGGTAATGAGGGGGAGAGGTGGAAATGCATAAAGTAGACCCAAGGGCCAATCGTGGACTAGAGCGTCCCTGGGTGACTGTTCCGAGGGAGAATCAGGGCGAAGAATTTGCTGCATTTGTAGTTGATCTGGGAAGCAAAGAGGTCGCAGCAAGGGAGACCGGTTGAAGATCTTTGCCGCTATCAAGGGATTCAGGGACCATTCTTGAGGTTATAGAATGCGCCTCCTGAGTCTGTCTGCTTTCACATTGGAACTCCCGGGAATGTGCTTTGCTAGAAGAAAATGGTTGGTAGCTGACGCCCATTGCCATATCCTCATGGCCTTTCGACAGAGTGGGTAAGAGTGGTTCCACCCTGTTTGTTGGTATACCAGACCACAACCAGGTTGTCTGATTGTATCGTAATAGTCCCAGATGGCAGCAGAGGATTGAATGCTCGCAACGCCAGAAGCACCGCCCTCAGCTCTGAAACATTTATATGCAGATGGGCCTCCAATTCGGACCAAGTACCTTGGACTGTCTTTCCCTGACACCGCCCCCCCTCCCATCAGGGAGGCATCCATGGTTTCTGTAGCCTTGGGCTGTTGGCGGGAGAAGGGGCTAGACCATTGTGATGGGTTGTTGGCCATCCACCAATTTAAATCCTGTTTGCACCTGTGAGTTACCCGAATTTTGGCTGAAAGAGGATACTGAAAAGGATACCATTGGGTGAGCAGTAGCCATTGTAGAAGCCTCATGTGAAACCTGGCTAGGGGGACAATGGTGATGGAGGCTGCCATGGAACCCAACAGCTGTGGAGTTCTTTCCTTGAAAGGATTGGAATCAGTTGTTGCTTTATCCTTAGAATTCTGTGCTCTGGAATGGATGCTCTGCAATTCTTTTTTATCCAGGATGACCTTTATGAATTCTGTGGACTGAGATGGGGTGAGATTGGATTTTTGCCAGTTTATGGTTATACCTAGCCTTTCTGCAGTGAGGAAAGAGTATGCCAGGGCTTCTTCCAATAGATGTCTGGTGAGGATGGAGATGAGCCAGTCGTCTAGGTATGGAAACACCTGGAATTCTTGTAGTCGCAAGTGAGCTGTGACGACTGCCATTAACTTTGTGAACACTTTGGGGGCTGTAGAGAGTCTGAAGGGCAGTACTCTGAACTGGTAGTGACTGGCTCCCACACGGAAGCGCAGAAATCTTCTTGATGGCCTGTCCACTTTTATGTTGTAGTACGCATCTTGAAGATCTATCAAGCACATCCAATAGTCTTTCTCCAAAAGTGGGAGGATAGACTGTATTGTGACCATCCGGAATTTTTGTGAGTGGGTAAGATTGGTTCCTCCCTGTTTGTTGGTATACCAGACCACAACCAGGTTGTCTGATTGTATTGTAATAGTCCCAGATGGCAGCAGGGGATCGAATGCTTGCAACGCCAGAAGCACGCCCTCAGCTCTGGAACATTTATATGCAGATGGGCCTCCAATTCGGACCACGTACCTTGGACTTTCTGTCCCTGACACAGTATACAAACTTGTTCAGTATACTGAGATTCAAAATTTGTCTCCAGGTTTTCTTTGGCACCAAAAATAATCGAGTAGAATCTGGATCCTATCTGGTTTGGAGGGACTATTTGGATGAATCTTTTTGTTAGCAGCTTTGATATCTCTAATGCTGCTTCTTCCCTTTGACTGGGTGGAACATCAGGTAAGTTTGTTGGGATGGCAGGACAAAGATCGAAGGGAATATGATAGCCTCTGGTTATTATCCTTTGTACCCAAGAATCGGTGGTGATGGTTAGCCAGGCAGAAGAGTACAAAGAGAAACGATCCCCAACCACCTCCAGAGGAAAGCAGTTGGGCCGCTCTTCAGGAGCGCTGGTAGGATTGACCAGGAAAGGAATCCCTGGAAACCTGGTTACACGGACCCCCTCTGCCCCGAAAAAGGCGTCTTCCCTGTGAGTTTCCCCCTCTGCCTCTAGGGGAGAACTCGGTCTGTGTGTCACGGGAAGGACCCTGAGACTTTTTGTACCATATCTTCCCACTCTTCTGGTTTCTGGAGAAAGCCCGTTGAGGGGAAAAGTAACATACAGCCATGGCAGAAAGGGTCTTACTGTCCTGTTCACATCTGGCCAATGTGATTTTATTTTGGGTCCAAATAATGAAGAGGCTTCGATAGGAGCGTTGAGAAAGGAACCCATCAAGGGTTCTGCGAAATTACATAAGCACATCCATACATGTTGGGTGGATGGACAGTCTGGCTTTCTTCTTCTTCCACGTCCTTTTTAGGTGCAGCCGTTACCACCAAAGCATCTACAGGAAGACCTTTGATCCAATGAGGATCAGTAGCAGGAGGGGACAACATTTTTTCTGGCCTCCAGGGAATGGCCTCAACGCCATCAGGAGCCCTTCCACGGATGCTGCACGATGAGCCGGACCAGTTCATTGGCAGGTGGAGTAACCCAGGAGGTAGGGGGCCGGGTGCGAAAGGTCTGCAGGAACACAGACTCCACAGAGGTCAGGTTCGAGGGCTGCCAGTCACCTCTCTGGTTAAGAATTTCGAGAATATCACCAAAGTATACCTCAGAGGGTGAGCGAGGGGACTCTTCCCCATCATCAAAGTCTGTGTCTTCGGTAAGGGACTCATCTGTGGAGTCCATGTGCTTCCTCTTCCACGAGCTTTTTTGATGATCTTCCTCAGAGGGAGAAGCTGGGGAAGACAGAGGAAAAGGGGTTTCCTGTGGGAACATCCTGAGGCCCTTGCGCTCGGTGTTCGCTAGGAGCAAGTTGTGTACATTGCTGTCCAGAGGAGGACTGGGGAATTGATGGCACAGGATCGGCAGCCGATGCCAAAGCCTTCTCCATTAGCTGGAAGACTGGTCCACCTGCAGAGGGGTAAATGTCCAGGACAGGGGTCACCCCTCCCCTAAGTGGCTCAGCCTGCCGACTCGGAGTCCCTGGATGGCTGTGAAACACCAAAGTACGTACACCACAGCTAACATCCTGGGTCGTAGCAAGACTCTCCTGCCATGAAGGCAACTGCGGTTCCTTAGTGAAGTCCATAAAGGGAACCATAGAGGGGGGAAGCTGCTATCTCAAGGGGCTTCAATGGCAGACAATGAAAGAGGAGAATACGAAGGGGTCTTTGACAAAGGGTGATCACCTCCCAAGGAAGGATAGGTCCTGGATGGCGGAATACCTCTGGCCAAAACACTTGATCCACAAGACGCAACACATCGTATTCAGAGAAGCTTCTAGTGGATTTCACGGACACGGCTGAGGAGGAGTCGGGTCTATCCAAAGATGGGGCAAGCTCGGTGCACACCATGCAGGACTGTACTGAAAACAACTGAGCTGTAAGGGACTGGACTACAGGTGTCTGCACAGAGGAAATCATCGGTGCCGAAGTCATGGTCTGCACCGACGATAAGGTCGGTGCCGAAGTGGTTGTCGGCACTAATGTTGGTGCCGATAACTGAATTATCAGTGCTGAGAGGGTAGTCGGTGCCAGGTAAGTTGTTGAAGATGAAGTTGTAACGGTCTGCATCGACTGGATAGTCTGTGCCGGTGGAGAAGTCTGAACCGAGGAGCCCCTCTGTATCGATACAGTAAAGGGCACACTAGTCGGTGCCGAAATCACAAGTGGCGCCTTGGTGTTGAAGGTGTAGGCACCGAAAGCGCTGCAGCCAAAGAAGTCATATCCGAAGTGGAAAGCTTAGCCTTCCTAGGTCTTGGTTGGTGGGGGTCCCAAGCAGGGGATGAAGGAAGGAAGAGACTTGGCCTTTACATGTTCATCACTCTTTTTCTGAGGGATCTAGGAGGGGTTTAAGCCTCCGACCCAGAAATAGCCTCTGTAAAGTGGGATTTAAGTAGCCCCTTCAATAACAATTTATTTTTCTTCTCAATTAATGTCCTATTAGAGAAATTATTACAAATCCCACAGGGTGGGTCAACTGTTAAATGAGGTGCACCTTAGCAATAGACACACAGGGAATGTGCATCTGAAGTAAGTAATTTATGCCCACAATCTGAACATCTCTTAAATCCTGGACTACTTTTTTTATCTGCCATATTAGAAAAGTAGGAATCCCAGAAAAAATACCAGCAATGGTAGAAGAAATACCCGAAGGTAAGGAGGAAAGGGGTTTACCAACGATGGTAAAAAAGAAATTACCTTGCGGTAAAGAGAGGGAAGGGGATTGAAAAGACTCAAGAAAAGAGAGTCGCTAAATGCGATAAGGTAAGAGGAAACTATCTAGTAACATTTCTTTGAGAAAAGGTTGTTTTAGAGTAGTATGACAAAAATTATTGTTCTCAACTCAAGTGAAGTAGCTTGACATGACCGAATGGCAACGTGGCAAATGAAATCTGAGGTAACAGGGAGAGGGGGATTCTGGGTAAGAGTTTAGCTTGAGAGTTTGTAGCTGACGCAAGCTTGGAAGATAGCCGGATCGATTCCGAGGTTGGAACCGATACCCACACGTAAGGAATGAACGAGGATTAACAATATCAGCTTCATAATTTCCATAACCTGAGTCCTAACAAAACTGATATATGTACATGTGTACACCATTCAGAAGCAGTTGTTTTAGCATGTAGATACACATGATTGTAAATGTACAAATTCTTGGTGCAGCCAGCATACTGCTGAATTGGGACTTCAGTGGCAGGCAAGGCCATCTGATCTGTCTGATAGCTGTGCTGGCTGCTTACTCAGACAGCTGATACCACTACAGTCTCATGACCTGCTTCAGTGTCAGCAGTCTGCCTTGCGTATGCCTTTTCTCTTTACATGTGTCCATTCAGCAATGGACCCAAGGGATCAAATTCTGTATTACTAAGCCCTTCCTGTCGTCTAAACTCTACACATGCCTGATAAAAGCAGAATAAAAAAAGAAGTATTGCAGGATGGTTACTGACATATTAGATTGTACTTGAAACACTCTTATGAAACAGTTGTTCTTTCTCTGCATCTTCACCAGCTACTTACCACAGTTATTTGCCAAACTCATAAAAATATATTGTACACAACACATTTCATAATGAGTTTTACTTACCATTTTTTTTTTATTATTATTTATTTATTTATTTAACATTTGTTGACCGGCAAAGTCCGGCTAGGTTCCACAGATCCTGTTTTCAGTGGAGGCCCGGGGAGAAACACTCCAGAAGCATGTTTTTAGAATGTGGGAGGAAACCGGAGTACCAGGAGGAAACCCACGCGAACGCAGGGAGAACATGCAAACTCCACACAGAAGGCATCCCAGCCGAGAATCTAACCGGAGAACCTCTTGCTGTGAGGCGACAGCATTAACCGCTGCAGCACTGCGCCGCCTTTACTGGTCCCTACTTGGTTATGAGTGTTTTCCATTCTTCTCACAAGCTGCATATTACCAATCCTGCATAGCTTTCCTCACGTCATTGTGGAGGTCAATCAAGATCAATGCAATTCCCTCCTCAGTTAGGTGAGCGCCATCCCTTCTGAACAGGTGAACATCATCTGCAGTGATGCTGTCATGACAGATTGTAGATCCACCGACCCTGTGCATCAGGCCATGCATGAACCCATTCTGTAAACGTCTGGCCTTGTGCGCTGCCTGTTGACTGTTTGCTGTTTTCAATATCTGTCAAGGAATTATGTCAGACCACACAAAATGATAACGTGGCCACCACGACTGCAGGTGTTGAAAAATTGCTCTGATTTGAAACTGTAGCCTTCCGAGTGGTTGACTGATAACATCATTCCCTCCAGTGTGCAGCACAAGGATGTCATGCTCAGGGTAGATTGAACACTTCTCTTCCAACAACTGCAGTACTCCGCTCCAATGCATACATCTTCTTGCAATCCAGTATACCTTCACACTGGATGTGGGGAAGCTCAAGTTGTTTTGGTTTTCAGTTATGGAGGCATGGCTGGCAGCCCAGTGAATGCAGGAATGGCCACATACTCACACTCTCACTTGTCGTTCTCCTGCTCATGAAGCCATGTCAGTGTCAAAAGGTGGACCAACCTGCACAGGAAAAAAAATGCAAACAGATTACTACTGATGTTTGACAGATCTGTTGGAAGAGTATATATATATATATATATATATATATATATATATATATATATATCTATATGGGTTCATTTTATAACATCGAAATACTGAAATGTCAAATTTCAGTATCTCGAAGCTCTAAAGTCGACTGTTACAAATAGCAAACTTTCATAATCGCGAATTTAATATATCTCGAATATATGTCGAATTCGCGGTTATGAAGTTACACTACGTAATGTCCGGTTTGTGTTTTGGTGGTGCGCGGTGCCGTGTGTGGATGTAGGTGTTATGTCAGGTAAGTGAGTGTTTTGTAAGGGTTTTGAGTGGGAGTTAGATTGTGTGTGAGGGATTGGAGAATGTGCATGTGTGAGTGAGCTTTTGTGTTGTGTTTGTGCGATCTCGGAGTTAGTATATATAAGTAGGGGGGTGTGGGGGGCGCAGTTGTGCATGTGTGTTGTTTTTTTGTTTATGTTGTGATGTGGGTGTTGTGTTGTATGTTTAGTCTAGTGTGTGTGGTGTTTTCGGTTATGTGGTTTCGCGGTTTTTGTTTGTCGGTGTTTTGTGGATTTGGTTTTATAGTCTCGAGATACTGAAATTAGAAGTTATGTCCTTACCATAACGTTCCATGTGGAGTGTTCATCTCGCCTTTGTTCTTACACCTGGGTTCGGAGCCGATCCTTGGCTCCGTGTCGGCCGCTTGCAAGCTCTGCATCGAGAAGAAGCTCGAGACTAACCTAACTCTCACAATCCCCCTCTGCCTTTACCTCAGATCTAGTTTGCAAGCAAACCAGGAGTCAGAGAGAGAGCATATTCATGCAAAAAACAAACATACTGTAGAAGCACTTATCCATATATATATACAAGATATACATATATATACAACCACTGCAAAGCAGAAGCCAAATAATCCAGACCAGGCACCAAACTGCACGTTCTTCCTGAGGGTGGGAGGGTGGGAATGTAAGAACAAAGGCAAGATGAACACTCCACATGGAACGTTATGGTAAGGACATAACTTCTAAATGTGAGAGTGTTCGATCTCGCCGTTTGTTCTTACACCTGGGTAGCGTCCCTAGCTCCATGTTCCTGAGGAACTCACGGGAGAACGTTCTTGAGCACAGTGGAACCAAAGGTTGCCCTGTCCCTAGAAACCCTGTCTACCTTGTAATGAGAAATGAACGATGTGGTTTAGACCAAGTGGCAGCTGCACAAATAGTGTCTAATGGTAGGCGAGCTGCATGAGCCAGGGATGTAGAAACTGATCTTGTAGAGTGCCCCTTGGGTTTGCCAGGTAAAGTTTGTTCTGAAGAATCATAAACAAATATAATGCAATCAGTTAGCCATTTGGAAAGGGTTCGTTTAGTAACTGCTACACCTTTCCTGCTATCAGCGAAAGCTACAAAAAGTTGATCAGATTTCCTGTGATCCTTTGTTCTATCCAAGTAAAATCTAAGTTGTCTATGAACATCCAACTTGTGTAACATATACTCCAACTTATTGGAGTGATTTTTGAAAAAGGTAGGCAGTTCAATGGATTGATTAATGTTATTAATAGAGCAGACTTTGGGGAGAAAGGATGGATTAGTGCGAAGAGATACTCTATCAGAATGAAAGATCAGATAAGGGTGTTTAATGGAAAGAGCCTGAAGCTCAGACACTCGCCTAGCGGATGTAATGGCTACCAAAAAGAGGGTCTTCCACGACAAATACTTCAATGAACAAGAGGAGGCTGGCTCAAATGGAGGTAGCATCAACTTAGATAATAAGAGATTTAGATTCCAAGGAGATGTAGGAGTTCTAAATGGTGGTCTAATATGGAAAGATCCTTTCAAAAAGGCCTTACAAAGTCTGTGAGCACAGGTGCCCCACATTCTTCCACATGAAAGTTGGAAATGGCAGCCAATTGCACCCTTAAAGTGGCTGGAGAAGCTCCTTGGTGAAACAATTCTGTCACAAACTCCAAGATCTTGTTTAAAGGAGCTATAACAGGGTCCAAATGCTGTGTATTTGCCCAGAACACAAAACGCTTCCATTTACTAGTGTAGGTCTTTGTAGTGGAAGCTTTATGAGAAGCTATTAGTATATTCTGAACTGCAGGTGAGAGAAGATCAGACCTGGCTAAGTAGGGAAGCGGAGCAGCCAAGCTGCTAGGTGGAGTGACAAGAGCGAGGGGTGGGGAGCCCCTGACGAGTGTGTCAGTAGATCTGGTTCCGGGTCCAGCATCCAGGGTCCCCAAATGCGATGTGACAGAAGAAAGGGGAACCAAATTTGACGAGGCCAGAATGGGGCAATGAGGATTATCGTCCTTTGCAAGTTGTTGGCTTTCTGCAGAAACTTTGCAATCAGGGGAAAGGGAGGAAAAGCGTACAGGAGACCCGGGGGCCAATCGTGAACCAGCGCGTCCCTGGGGACTTCCCCTGGCTGGGGTAATAGGGCAAAGTAGCTCCTGCATTTGGCGTTCATTGGAGACGCAAAAAGATCGCAGGAAGGCTGGCCCCACTTGCGAAAAATCTCCTCGCAACTGACTGTTTGAGGGACCACTCGTGAGGCAACAGGATTGCTCTGCTCAGCCTGTCGGCTATGACGTTGGATGACCCCAGGATATGCATTGCTATCAGAAAACGACTTGTGGACTCCGCCCAGTGCCAGATTCTCATGGCCTCTCTGCATAGTTGATGAGACTTGGTTCCCCCTTGCTTGTTTATGTACCAGACTACGGACATGTTGTCCGTCTGTACTGCAATAGTCCCTAGAGGAAGAAGGGGAGCAAAGTGTTGCAACGCTAGAAACACTGCCCTCAACTCTAGAACATTGATGTGCAGATTGTACTCTAACTCGGTCCATTCGCCTTGGACTGTCTGTCCCTGAAAGATGCCCCCCCCACCCTATCAGGGAAGCGTCCGTGGTCACCGTAGCTGTCGGCGTGGGTAGCACAAATGGTCTTCCGCTGGAAAGGTTGCAAGTTTGAAGCCACCAGGCTAGGTGTGATTTGCATGTGTTCGTGATCAGAATTTTGTGTGTCAGAGGAAGTTGTTGGAACGACCATTGTGCAAACAGTAGCCATTGCAGAACTCTCATGTGCAGTCTTCCCAATGGTATCGCAATGAGGGAAGCTGCCATGAGACCCAAAACCTTCAGAACCAGTTTTGCTGGGGATTTCCTGGATGACAGAAGAAGAGTTATGTGGCTTTGTAGTGAGGCTATCCTTTCTGGGGGAAGTCTTGGAATTAAATGATGCGCATCCAATTCTGCTCCTATGAATAAGATATGCTGTGATGGCTGTAGTGAAGATTTTTCGAAATTTACGGAAATTCCGAGGTGAATACAAAGCTGTAGTTTGTAATCCCTGGCCTGTATCAGTTGATGCTGGGTGGTGGCAGACAGGAGCCAGTCGTCCAGATACGGAAACACCTGGAATCCCAGGCGTCTCAGGTGAGACGCCACCACTGCCATGCATTTGGTGAAAACCCTGGGGGCTGAGGTCAGACCAAAGGGCAGGGCTCGAAACTGAAAGTGGCTGGCTCCCAGCCGGAAGCGCAAGTGATCCCTGGACGCCCTGGCCATTTTGATGTGGTAGTACGCGTCCTTTAGATCTATTGAGCACATCCAGTCGTCCTTCTGTAAAAATGGAAGGATCGATTGAAGCGTGACCATTCAGAACTTTTCTTTCTTGACAAAGGTATTGAGGTTGCTTAGGTCCAGAATCGTCCTCCAGTCCCCTGTCTTCTTTGGAACTAAAAAGAACCTTGAGTAAGTTCCGAATCCTCTTTGATCCGCTGGGACTGGTTGGATGACTCTTTTTTCTAGCAGCTTTGAAATTTCTATAGCTGCAGGATCTCGCAGATGGGGCGGCACATCTGGGAGTCTTTTCATTGGAATGGGGGGCAGTAGGAAGGGTATTCTGTAGCCTCTGGTAACAACGCTTTTTACCCATTTGTCTGATGTAAGATTTTGCCAGGCCTGAGGGTATAAAGCTAAGCGACCCCCGACTGCCTCCAGAGCAGGACAGTCGGGCCTCCTCTCAGGAGTGCTGGAAAGGTTTTCCAGGGGGTGTATCCCTGTCACCTTGGTTTTGCAGACCCCCTCTGCTGCCGGGGCGGCGTCTTCCACCTCTGCCCCCTCCTCTGCCTCTAGAGGGGGCATCACCCTGTGTGCCTGGGAAAGATCCTTGGGGTTTTTGAAACCACATTTTTCCACCGCGTTGCCCTTTGGGGTACGATCTGGATGGGGTGGAAAAACGGACTCCGACAGCAGACAGAGTCTTTCCCTCCTGTTCACACCGGGTAAGGGTCTCCTTTACTTTGGGGCCAAAGAGAGTGGCACCGTCAAATGGGGCGTTAGTAAAGGAAGACTTGAAGGCTTCGCAATGAACATAAGCGCATCCAGGATTGTCTACGAAGAGCAATCACTGAAGCTGCTGCCCTACTCGATCCTTCGGCTGCGTATGAGATCAGCCTCATGGATGAGTTTACAATGGATGTAAGGGTATTGAGATGTGCTGTAACTTTCTCTGAAACAGCAGCATCTGTAGTACCCTGGAGGGTATCTCCCAACTCTTTGATTAGATCCCTCTGTAGTCATGTGAAGTGGGTCAAATAGTTCAGGGATCGCATAGAAAAAGCCGCTGAACTAAAAATGCGCTTCCCGTACCTGTCCATAGTCCTAGAATCTTTGTTAGGGGGATGGACAGATGAGGAAGTTTCCATCTCCTTTTTCGTGGCCGCTGCCACCACCATAGCATCCACTGGAACTCCCTTTGTTAGAAAAGCCTTTTCTTGGGGTGCAGTAATATACTTATTAGGCTTTCTAGGGACTGGCTCCACCGTGTCAGGAGTCTCCCACGCCCTTTGAGCAATCAGCTCCATTAACTCATCGAAGGGCGGAGTGACCCAGGAGGAGGAAGGGCGAGCACCAAATGCCTTCAGCAGCACTGACTCATCCTCAGAAGGGGGGAGGGATTGCCAATCACCTCTCTGCTTCAGGATCTCCAAGATGTCAGAAAAGGAGACATCTTCTGAGGGTGACTTTGGGGACCCTTCTGACTCATCCAATGTCCGATGTCAAAGACTCTTGTGGAGAATCTAAGTGTCTCCTCTTACACAATCTTTTCCTAGGGACTTCTTCGGGGGGAGCATCCGAAGAAGCCTCCGAGGAAGAGGGGGCACCCTCCAGGGGTGGCTGAGACACAGGTGCTCGACGCTTAGATGTAGTCGTGGGTGCAGAGGAAGATAACGGTCCTTTATGGGGAGGAGAAGCTGTTTCTGCTGATGTGGTTGTCTGGGTAGACAACACCTTCCTCATGAGATCAAAGGCCCCCGGATCCCGAGTCGAGGTATCTCCCGGTTCCGAAGAAATGGGAAGAATCCCCGAAACAGGCACCGAAGGTATCGACCCCGAGGACGGAACCGAGTCGATCCGAGCCGAGGCCCCGAGAGGGAGTGTCGGAACCGAAACATCGGTCCGACTCTCGGTCCCGGAACCAAGGATGGATCTTCGGCTCCGAGACTCCGGTACCGGATCCGACGGAGTCGAGGTGAACGGAGCCGACCGAGAAAAGGACGGTTCTGGCACCGAGGGCTCCACAATCAGGAGATCAGCTTCTTCCGGCTCCGAAGACTGGACAGGTCTCGGAGGAGGAGCAGATGGAGATAGGGGAAGGCCTTCGAGTCTCGACACCAACTGAGAGGAGACCGAGATGAGTCTGGATAAGGCCGTATTCTCCATTAACTTCTGCACCACGCGGTCTACATCGGTGTCGGAGAGGGGTCTGGAAGAACGTGTCGAAGGAATCGAAGACGGAGCCGACCTCAACAGTGTCGGGGGAGGGAGCTCCGTCACCGGTTCCAAGACTCGAGGCTCAGAAACTGATAACAGTTGAACACTCGGTCCCAAAGTCTGTGGAACCGGTGATCGAACCTTAACTGAAGAGCTCGGAGCCGATGACCTGGGCTCCGACGTCTTCGATTCTTTCGAGGATTTGGATGCCTGGTCTGAAGCATCCAGAGCCTCTTGAAAGGTAGGTTTTAACAAACCCCTATCCATGAGTTTCCTGCTCCTATCTGTCATGACCCTCCCACTGAAAGAATGACAAATAGAACAGTCTTCTTGCAGGTGGAGAGGGCCAAGACAGTAGACGCAGGAACTATGATTGTCAGTAACTGACATCTTTTGGCCACACTGGCAACGCTTGAACCCAGACTTAGCCTTTTCAGACATCTTAAAAAGCTAATATAGGTATAGCAAACAATAACAGTAAAAATGTCAAATCCAGTAGCAGTGTCTATCCGGTAGTCAAATCCTGAAGGGAGGGATAGGCCCGAGGAAACTCTAACAAAGTTAAATTAACTTTAACTGGAACCGAGAAAAACCTCGAGACAATATCACTCACACACACAGTCAAAATACAAAGATTTAGAAAAATTCCAACTTCAAAAAATACAAGAAACAAGTTTAAATCTTAGCTTTAGGTGCTCGAGCTCGATCAAGTGATGCGAACGCTGCAGCGGCAAACTAGATCTGAGGTAAAGGCAGAGGGGGATTGTGGGAGTTAGGTTAGTCTCGAGCTTCTTCTCGATGCAGAGCTTGCAAGCGGCCGACACGGAGCCGAGGATCGGCTCCGAACCCAGGTGTAAGAACAAACGGCGAGATCGAACACTCTCACATTTAGATATTTCAGCATTTCGAGGTTATAAAGTGAATCCATATAGATATATATATATATATATATATATATATATATATATATATATATATATATATATATATATATATATATATGTGTGTGTGTGTGTATATCATAATGCATTATCTGGTTAGACCATCCAAATCTTCACTCATATCCACAGGGGCATTATTCTTTTCATAAGGTACATAAGTTGTGATGACGCTGCAGAGGTACATACCTACCAACCGTGAAAACACAAAATTACACACAATGACTGACAAGGGGGCACAGAAAGGGCACATGTAAATGAAAAAAGCAGAGTAAGGACCGCCACTCCACTAATATGCCAAGGACAGGCATGAGGCTTCAGGTTGCGGGTGTCTTAAGTGTCCCATACTGGCTGCCCACTCAGACTGCTGGTAGCAGCAATGACTCCTGATTGCATGCAGTGCCAGAACTCTGCCTTACCTCTGCCTTTTCCATTTATATGTGTCCTTTTGGCAATGGCCATAAGGACTGAAAGGGGGAAGCTAATGTTAACCCTCTTGCCCTGACCTACATACATTTACTACACCTGAAGGGAGGGAGACTGATTGGAGAGCTACAGCAAGACAGCATGTGAAAAGACCAAGAGTGACCCAGGCTTTGTCTTTTTGCATGTGTCCTTTCCAGGAGGGAAACATTGCATCACAGTGGCAGTCCCGAGGCCATGCTTACCTAGAACAGCAGCACTATGGGACTGAGCTGAAGAGTCTCCAAGTTCCCAATTGCAATCCAGGTGGATCATAAGATCCATGGTGGCTGCCGGGTATGCCCCCCGTGATGCATCCTCCAACACAACAGCAGTTGGCACAAAAGTCTGAAGAGGAACCTTCCTGGCCTTGGTGAATAAGGGCTTGATCATTAACTTACAAGGGGGAACAAAGAGGGCACATGTAAATGCAAAAAGCAGAGTAAGGCACTCTGCTTTATCTCTGCCTGTTCCTTTTACATGTGTCCTATAGACAATAGCCATAAGGAGTCAAAGGAGGGAGAGTGAAAGGGTACATCACAAAAAAGCCATCAAAGTGGCACCCTTGAAACCATATTTCTAAGGGATATGAAATGTAAAATTGAAATATCCATTATTTAGCAATTTCTGCCCCTTTTATGAGGAGCAAACATATGGAAAATCAGTCCCCATATGACCCTTCAATAACACTTCCTGGTAAGAACATGCACCAAATGAAGCTGGAGAGATAGGTATGTATCCCACAGACTTCTATATCTATCGAACAGGCTGCCCCTCCATGTGAAGCAGAGTTCCTCCCTAACCCAATGCAACTACAACTTGGAGAATTGGATATGAAACCGGAAATACATGCCTGGTGTAGCACTTATGTCTCTAATGGGCAGAGGTAACCTGTAAATGCTGCATCTCCCAGACCCATGCTTACACTTCACAAGGGTATCAGATCTTGTCAGATAGCTTCCCAGGACAAGGATAACACAGATGGAACATTATGGCTTTTACATAACTTATTTTTCTTATGCTGCCAATTGTCATTCTATCCTCATCCTTGTGGGCCACAGTCCTCAGCTTCCTTAGACCCTGGGTAGATCACCAAATAGATATGCAAGTACTCTAACAGGTGAAATATGCCTCACAGATATCACCCACAAAGGCAGGTTTTTAATATATTTAATAATAAACAGTAAAACAACAAAGGCAAGGGTATACTCCAAAATCCAAACTTTATAACTGTTAGCGCTTTCGGACACTGCCAATACGTGACTTTCTTCAGACAAAGAATCATGTTAAAAGAATGAAATATATATACTTACTCTCCCAATGACATCATTACACCAGTTAAAATCTTAAAGGCACACGCATACAAAATATAGAGTATGCATAATATAAATACAAGTGTAAAAAATATTACTTAAAATAATGCAATACAATAATGTTGTTTGGGAACTATCTCCCAAGAGATTTCTTTTTAAGAACACATTTAATACAGCAAAAATCATTTAAACCTGGAAAGGCAAAGGCATTACGTCTCAACTGTCCGTGAAGTTCATTTTCTTCAAGGTATATTTGCCATGGCCCACCTTGGGGTGTTCATTTAACTTGTTCAATAATAAAATAATGAAAATAGTGTCCAGGTTTAATAAGCACGTGTTTAGCTAAAGCATTACTCTCATTGTTCTTGGTAATGCTATATTGCTGTTCATACATTCGCTGTTTAAAGTGCCTCTCTGTTTTGCCAATGTAAAACCCTGGACACATTTCGTACTTTGCAACATAAACAACTCAAGAAAATATAAATACCTCACAACGGTTAGCTGCACTAAACCAAACAGTCAACAGGTAAAAAACAAGAAAAGTGCAGTTCCATGGCTGATAAAAGACGAAATTCCAAATCCAGTGAAGTCAAAAAGTTTAATGACAAAAATGGAGCGCTTTCACAATTCTAACAATTGCTTCTTCAGATCACAAAACGACCAAAAAAAACACAGGTTTAAATACTCCATCAATTAACAATAATTAGTCATGTGATATGTAAAACAGTAGTGATGTGTTCAAGAAGAGAATTATTTAAAGACAACCACAGTAAAAAACATCCTTCATAAAAAGCATATGTTTGAACAAGATGCATAAAAACTGTTAAAAATCTAAAACATTCTAAATAACCTAAAAATCTAGATATACTTATATGTATATATATATATATATATATATATATATATATATATATATATATATGTATATTATTTTTATATACACATTATGTTAACCAATGTAGTGTAAATATTATATAAAATTACTTTCTCAAACTCCTGTTCTTTAATTCTGGTTTCAGGGGAACTACATCATTTAAACCGGAGCCTTTATACGCTCTAAGTCTGAGAATCCATCTAGTTTCATTGGGTTCAGTGTTATTAATAATATCACCCAATCTCATATCAGTCCTGGTGACCTCCAATACCTGAAAGACAAATTAATGCTGATCCCCTTGCTGTGCTACATGTTTAGCAAGTGCGCTGTACTCTAATCTTTTACTAATACAATATAAATGGCCACTTATCCATTCACGGAGATGTCTGTTGGTCTTGCCAACATAAAACTTTTTACATGTCATATACTTAGCTAAATATACTAGATTTTTGGTATTGCAATCTGCTTTAACATTAAGCATGAACTTATGGCCAGTCAGGATGTATAAAGCTCGGATCTTTGTTTATACTGGTATAAAAATTAGAAGCACCACATCTCTTAGTGCATGTCAATATATAGTTCATATCTTGCCCTTCATATTTAGGGTAACATAACTGTCTTCTTAAATATTTTGTATTCCTGTAAATAAAAGAGGGCTTAGTTCCAATGATCCCAGCTGTATTTTCATTGGTTTGCAAAACATGCCAATGTTTACTAACTATTTTCTTAAAAAACATTGACTTCACTACTGTATGTTAAATTAAAACAAATTTTTTTGTCTCTAAATCTGTGGTTTGAAACATTTCTTCTCTGAGGTGAGGAAAAATAAGGTTTACCAAGATTTTTCCTCTCCTTCCTAATTACTTCACTCGTTTTTTTTTTAATCTCAGTGCTATCATAACCCCTATGTTCAAAATCTTTATTGAGTTTAACCAAGCTGTCTTCAAAATCTGTATCCTTAACTGTTAATCTTGAGGCACGTAACATTTGTCCCTTCATAACATTGGGGAATATATGTCCCGGATGCATACTATCTCTGTGCAGGAGGAAGGTACATAACATTCTTTCCTATAAACATTTGTGGAAATGCTGCCATCTTCTTTATCCAGCTGTATTTGTACATCCAAATAATGTGAAAACTCAGAAGGGTATTCAAAAGTAAACTTCAGGAAACTGATTCTTGTGTTGACATAATCAAAGAATTGTAAAAGTTCTGCCTCAGTTCCTTTCCATAAAAGGAAAAGATCATCTACAAAACGACGAAAGAATACTATATTCTTCCCTAATAGGCTTTTAATATATTGGGATTCCCATTCTGCCATTACAAGGTTGGCGTAGCTATTGGCACAAGGAGTGCCCATAGCTACGCCAGCCAATTGCAAATAATAATGGTGCTCAAAAGTAAACACATTATGTTCTAGAGTCATTTCCAGCAAAAAACATATAAGGTCAAGGTGTTGTACACTGTATTCACTATTTCTTAAAACAAATGCTTTCATCATTTCTATTCCTACTGAATTGGGAATCATGGTGAATAGAGATACAACATCCATGGTAACAAAAAAATCAAAATCACAAAACTCGGTAGAATTCAAGTACATATAAAGCTGTTCAAGAAATTGTTTACTGTCTTTTAATACCAAGTCATATTTGCCCAGTATAGGTCTCAATTGTTTTTCAATATAAATGGAAAAAGATTCCGTTAACCAGCCAGTGCCCGAAACAGTAGGTCTAGATTTAGGGGTTTTGTGGGTCCTTGTGTACTTTAGGTAACCCATGTAAATATGGAACCAGTGGTTGTGCAATAATAACATACTGAAACGTTTCCTTGGAAATGATACCCATCTGCAGCGTTTCCATAAGTGCTCTCTGCACTCTTGATTTCATTGCTTCTATTGCAACCACCTCAATTTTCTTATAGGTGTTAGAATCACTCAACATATCCCTGATGGTATCTAAGTAATAGGCTCTATTCATAATAACTATTGACCCCCCTTTTATCGGCTGGGCGAATAACTATAGTATTGTCATTTTGTAAATTACTGAGAGCCAATTTTTCATCAGTAGATAAGTTCACAAACTTGTTGCATTTTCTGTTACCAAAAAAATAATTATAAGCATCTTCTTCACACAATTTGAGAAAAAATTCAAAAGCAGGATTGGTTGCAGGTATATAAGCACTAGGCTTTTTAAAAAGACAAGTAGCATCGCTAAATTCTTGATCTTTAAAAATAACTTTCAAAGACGAATTACGTATAAACAGTCTATAATCTAATAGAATTTCAGGTAAATCAGCCATTTGGGCAGGAATGAATGACAAACCTCTATTCAGTATCTTATATTCAAGGTCCGTAAGTACTCGATCTGAAATGTTCTGTACTAAGTTGCATTGTTCATGGTTCCACATCCTTTTCAGAGTGTAATTGCTGTCTTGGAAGTGTTGCTTCATTTTTACTCCATTTCCCTTTGAAAAACTCTCGACCGACTTCGCCCTATGCCTCTTGAAAGGGAGGGGTAAACCGGAAATAAACTTGTTCATTTACCACAGAGCCCGTTTTACTTCTAACAGGCCCCATTCTCGAGCTCTATCTACAGATTGCTTTACCGGAATGGCAAGGGCCTCATCCGCAAGAGGCGTACAATACACCGAATGTGTTGGAGCACTCTGAATAGAAGGCAAAATTTCCTTCTGATGTTCCATTGTAGGTGTAGCTGTAGTAACAAGATTCTCATTCAACTCATTCACCCTAGGTGTATTACGCATCACAACTGGTTCTCTGGGCCAAGTAAAAACCCAACTGTTGCTGAAATCACGGATGTCACGCTGAAGTTTTTTCTTTTTAGTTGTTAATAAGCGCTGTTCATAAGGAGATACTCAATCAATGAGTTCACTGCAACGTACATCAGCAAAAAACATCACCAGCCTCTCTGTATAACTCACTCTGTGCTAATTGTATTTTATTAACCAAGGAATGCTCAGTGGGTATGAAAAAGTCTATCAGAAGCTGTATATATCTGAAACTGGTGTTCTAAGTTAATCTGCTGCCATTTTGCAAGCAGCTCAGCATAAGTATCACCATAGGTGGGCATATTAAATACCCGTAACCCTCTTGGTATTACCTTCAGTGATATACATGCTTCAAAATGAAGTATCTGGCACTGGAGTCTCTTCAGTTGGTAAAGATCATTCTCCATCTGCTTCATTATACTCCGAACCTTCATTTTTTCACCTTGAGTCTCATTTTCAGAAGGAACATCTGTTTGTAAATCAGTATCCAATAAAGGATTATTGTCCAAGCACATAAAATTGAGTCTCTCACCAGTAGATCTCATAGGTAATGGATTCACAGTAACATTTCCTTCAGCCATGTCCTTTTGAGGTACAAAACAGCAACAAGTCAAGAAAATATAAATACCTCACAGCTGTTAGCTGCACTAAACCAGTCACCAGGTAAAAAACAAGAAAAGTGCAGTTGCACGACTGATAAAAGACGAAATTCCAAATCCATTGATGTCCAAAAGTTTAATGAAAAAAGATGAGCGCTTTCACAATTCTAACAATTGCTTCTTCAGATCACAAAAAGACCAAAAAAACCACAGGTTTAAATACTCATCAGTTAACAATAATTAGTCATATGATATGTAAAACAGTAGTGATGTGCTCAAGAAGAGAATTATTTAAAAAGACAACCACAGTAAAAAAACATATGTATGAACAAGATGCATAAAAACTGTTAAAAATCTACAACATTCTAAATAACCTAAAAATCTAGATATACTATGTTTTTTATATACATTATGTTAACCAATGTAGTGTAAATATTATATAAAATTACTTTCTCAAACCCATGTTCTTTAATTCTGGTTTCAGGGGAACTACATCATTTAGGCCGGAGCCTTTATATGCTCTAAGTCTGAGAATCCATCTAGTTTCATTGCATTCAGTGTTATTAATAATATCACCTAATCTCATATCAGTCCTGGTGACCTCCAATACCTGAAAGACAAACTTATGCTGATCCCCTTCCTGTGCTACATGTTTAGCAAGTGCGCTGTACTCTAATCTTTTACTAATACAATATAAATGGTCTCTTATCCGTTCACGGAGATGTCTGTTAGTCTTAGGTTCATATGTTCATAGGTTCATACTAGGCTGTCTGCCTTAGGGCATTTATAAGCCTAGCCAGAGTGTGTTTGGCTTTCGCCACCCATTTTAAATTAATTTTGCTATGCCCTTTTTCGAGGTTAGTATACTGTGCCTCTGTCTAACAGTGACACAGAAGTGATACCCGGGGTAAACCTACAATCTGCCATCCACTCATCAAGATTCCTCTTGAAGAGAGTCAATGAGGGACTCTGCCTAACCTGGACTGGGATTTTATTCCAGAGTGAAGGGAGCCTCTGGGTTATGAATCTATCCCTCCAGCATGTCCTATTTATTTCAGTGTTGAGGTTCAAGTCTCTCGAGCGCGTAGCTCGATGGGATTTGGATTTTCTGAGGTGCAGCATTTCCATTTATTCCAGGTTGGACATGGCTTTATACGTCGGGCACAGATTGCCTCTGAGCAGGCGGTATGCCACTGAGTAGAGCTGGAGTTTCTTTAACCGGGCAGCATGTGGCATCTGTTTGAGCCCTTTGATCCTCTTGGTGAGGTACTTTTGGGGTCTTTCCAGTTGCTGCAGGTGCCTGGTAAGGTGCATCCCAAAAGAGGCATTGTACTCAATTATGGGCCTGATGAGGGATGAGTAAAGAGGCATGATGACCTCCCCTGATCTAGATGTGAATCCCTTCATGATTAGGTGGGCTATATAAAATGTTTTTCTAACCACTTTGGCCACGTGGTTGTCAAATGAGAGATTGCTATCAACTTGGATCCCCAGGTCCCTAATTACTTCTTCTGTACTTAATGGATTACCAACTATGTGGTAATTTGTGGGCACTTTGTTTTTGCCAAAGGGGATGACTATACACTTTTTGGCATTTAGCTTGAGGCCATGGCTCTGGCACCAGTTGTCTGTTTCTATGAGGCCCTTTTGGAGAATTCTTGTGTCAGCTGGAGAGTAGATTATGGCACCCAGTTTGCAGTCATCTGCGAACTTGGTCAGCCACAGTCCTTCCGTGTTGGCCTGTACCTCCGAGAAATATATACCGAACAAGAGAGGTCCCAGGACTGAGCCTTGTGGGACGCCACTTGTAACTGGTTTGGAGTCTGACATGGCTCCAGCAATTCTAACCATGTGGGTTCTGTCCTTGAGCCAGTTTGCAACCCATCTAGTGACATAAGGGTTTATAATTAAGCTGGTGAGCTTATCTATAATGCCCAAGTGGGGTATTGTATTGAAGGCTTTTGCGAGGTCCAGGTAGGCTGTGTGGACCACCTTCCCCTCGTCAATGGCCTTGTGACTGTTTCAAAGAAATCGACCAGGTTTAAGAGGCAGGATCTGCCCTTAACAAAGCCGAACTGGGTAGGATCCAGTGTCTGTAGGTCCCCAATATCTTTATTTATGAGGTCCATGATGATCCTTTCCATAGCTTTACAGACCAAGCTAGTCAGGCTTATGGGGCAATAGTTTCCAGGATCCGTTGAGGCACCATCTTTGTGCAGAGGGACCAGTGTTGCTGTACGCCACTCTTTGGGTACATATCCTGTAGTAAGGCTGAGATTGAACAGTAGTTTTATGTTTGGGTTTAGCTCTTCTTGGAGTTCATGTAGGATGCAGCCCGGGACACCGTCTGGTCCCATTGATGCTGTGTTTTTTGCTTTGGAGAGGGCGGCTCTTACCTGAACATCTGAGATGTCAAGGGGGCAGCACTCTGCTGGGATAAATATTTGCCCTTTTGGTGGGGAGGTGGGGGGAGAAGTTTGCGCTGAACCTGTCAGCTAGGATGTTGGCAGTGTCTGTGGGTTCGGTGTATTTTTTGTCATTTTTGATTAATTCTGAGCATATCTGGGAATTCCCACCCAGGTTCCTAACATAACTAAAGAAAGCCTTGTGATTATCCTTAGTGTCCTGTGCAATTTTTCTCTCGAAGCTGGCCTTGGACGATTTTATGAGTGCCTGTAGTTTTTTGCTAATACTGATCAGAGATACCTTCCCTTTTTGGGATTTTGCTCTAGCATGTAGTAGCTTCCTCCTTCTATTGTATAGTTTGTTTATGGCTGGGGTCCACCAGACAGTACATCTGCCTTTGGAGGATTGGGTCTTGGTTTTATTTGGGATTGCATGATCCATGCATTCCTGAAGGTGTTCATAGAATGCGTTTATAAAGGATTCTGCGGTCTGGGCCGTATTTTCCACAGGCCTGGGAGCTTTGAAGGATGCCACCTCGGTTTTGAGGAGTGTGAAATTTGCTTTAGCGAAGTTTTTCACTGTGGTGAAAGTCTTGCCAGCATAAAACTTTTTACATGTCATATACTTAGCTAAATATACTAGGTTTTTGGTATTGCAATCTGCTTTAACATTAAGCATGAACATATGCCCAGAGTCAGGATATATAAAGCTCGGATCTTCATTTATACTCGTACAAAAATTGTAAACAACGCCTTGAGTGTTGCAATTAATTTACCCTTAATTTTGTAGTTTGTCATTCAGACAAAAAAAGTTAGTCACAGAGTTAAAGTTACAAAACTTAACTCCCACATTTCCACATTCCAGCATTATGAGGGGTAGTAAATGTGTTACATTCTAATAAATTCTTTAAATTCCTACCCTTCTTAAAAAACATTCCTAACTTATCGGATAACTTTAGCCGAATTGGTTGGTGTTCACCCAAAATAAACCAAACATTATTTAAAATATCCTTCAAGTGATGAGAATCTAACGAAAATGTGGTAATAAACTTCAAAGTGTAAGGTTCGGGTTCGTTGTTAGTACATGCTGGAGGTTCAGTATCAGAATTCCCATCCCTCATGTCTGTTTGGTTCAGGTTGTTTAATATGGGTTTAAACCAACCACAGTTTCTCTTGTGTACCACTTCTCTAATAATTTCATCCACCAAAATAACGGGATATTCTTTCTTGATAAACATATCTCTTAGTGTTTCACATTCGTGCAAAAAATGGATATCCAAACTGACCATTCTCGCAGCCCTCACTATTTGTCCTTTAACAATCCCCCTTTTTACATATAATGGATGTAAACTGCTAAAGTGTAAAAACGAGTTTGAATATGCTGGTTTACTCAAGATCTTGCCTAAATAACATTTTCCCTTAATGTCCTTCCTCAAACACACATCCAAATAGGAAATTGCCTCAGTATTAAACTCTAAAGTAAAACTTAAAACAGTAGTCAAAGCTGACATAAATTCTAATAAAGTCAGAGCTGTGTCTTGTTCACCATTTAAAATAATAAAAATGTCATCCAAATAACGTGTGTACCAAATCGCTTTTTCCTTGAAGAGTGGGTATTCATACAAATTGTTCCTTTCCCACCATGCCATTACACAATTCGCAAAGCTCGCCCCACATGGGAGGTCCATGGCAACACCAGTTTTTTGGAGATAATGTTCACTGTTGAACATGAGATAGTTGTTGGTTAAAACAATGTCCAACAAATATTCGATGAAGTCTATCTCATCACTTGATGCATTTTTGTAAAGTAAAAATTCTCTAACCCATTTGATGCCCAAATCCTGAGGTATAACTGAATAAAGGTCTCTAACATCAGTGGTAAGAAAATTGTAGCTTTCATCAAACACAACTCTGTTTAGGAAGTCAGAAAATCACACTGGTATGTCATCTGGGCCAACAGCCTTTCCATTCTTCATCGTCTTCATAGCTGCCCTTACTTCCTCCTTGCTAATCTGTTTCACTTCCTGATTCACTATCCCTGCATCACCCAACCTTCTCTCTCATTCTCTTCATTCATCAGCCCATCAAAGTACTCTTTCCATCTACTCAACACACTCTCCTCGCTTGTGAGTACGTTTCCCTCTATCCCAGCTCTGTCCCTCTGTCTAGCCAATCGGTACAGGCCCTTTTCTCCCTTTTTAATGTCCAATCTCTCATACAACTCTCCATATGCCTTACCCTTAGCCTTTGTAAACT
The DNA here is from genome assembly GCF_019279795.1 of Protopterus annectens. Lineage (NCBI taxonomy): Eukaryota > Metazoa > Chordata > Ceratodontiformes > Protopteridae > Protopterus > Protopterus annectens. Next base: position 1,813,603,291 of record NC_056732.1, read on the forward strand.
GTCATATAGATAATTTCAAAGCATGGCTTCCTTTTTTATTTCTTCCACCATGTTTCCACCATGTTTCAATACTCATTGCTTAGTACTGCAAAACAGGCACCTTGTACTCTATGAAGCAGAACAGGTTTGTGTAACAGTCAAGACACCAGAGCTATTTTATATACTAGTCAATTTGTCTACAAATCCCAGCCAAAGAGTAACATTTTCACACACAAATAAAATGCTGGTAAACAGATAATCCTACCTTTTATCCATTTGAAATATTCAGTTAAACACAAAGCGCCCCGGCGCTTTAGAGTTAGATACAGGTATGGGTATTCATTTATGAAGCCTCAATGGTCTACTGGCTTCATAAATTATTTCTTGTTTAGCGCTCTGTCAGCATCGGCAGCTGTCTATTTTACCCTCTATCAGTTTATGCCAGGGGCATCCACTTCTTTCTGTATATGTGCTAGTTATGGCTGTTGGAAAGAAATTAAAAAGTATATACTGCTTGACTCGGAAAAATTGAGCCATTGACTCTTAACTCAACATTCCCATTGGCTGCTAAGAGTTTTCTGATTGGCTCCATTTCTCTCTCTCCTTGCTGAAAACAAAAAGGGGAACAGCGGAAGATGCCTTCAACTGCAGTTAGGCATGACTTTGAACTGAACTAATACAATACCGGGTTTTATATTAGTGCCAAAAACAGCAGTCAAACTCCCATTAAATGTTATGAAAGAAAAGTAAACTTAATGAAATTCATTCTCTAAACCCTTAAACCTCCAGTAAAAGATATTTCCCAGTCGTTTGCAGAGTCTAACCTTTTCCACATCTATCTATATGTCTATACATATTTTATATGGATCCACTGAAGTTAGGCTAAACTACGGTAGATATACACTTAAAACATCTCGTATTGCAAAGGTGCATTACAAAAGCAGAACGTTTTCAGCAGCAGTAGTTTCACTTTGAACTTCCAGAGTTTATGGGAGAAAGGGGTAAAAGAAGTTTTTAAACACGGGAGACAATTGAAAGCACTTGGTTGGAAGTGTTTACATTTATAAATATTGAAAGTGAGGCACTCGAGACAGAGCTGCCGTTAACTGTTCAAGGTTCTGAAATCGGAGGTGCGGGCTGGAAACTGTAACACCTCAGAACTCTATCCAACAGAACCCAGTAGTTCACAGCGAAGTGTGACTAAGGAGGCTTAAACTGCCTTTCTATGCCTCTTAATTGTGGAATGTAATTAAAAGCCAAAGTTAGACAGTACTTGAGGGACCAAAGAGGGAGAGACCTCTCGACTGCTACTGTACTTACACTTCAGATTTAATGAGAAACTCCCACCTCCTCTTCATACTCAACTAGCCAAAAAAAAAAAAAAAATCTGTCAAATGCCAGTATACTAGAACTGCAGTGCATTCACAATTCTCACACTATGTGCAACTAGCACCTTCCGAGAGCAGCCTGTTGCTGCATATTTCATCTGTTTGGGAAACTGATTGTATACTTTGTGGGCCGCAGAAAAGCTGCTGTGCCACATCATTCAGAAGACTATAAAGGGAAAAACTGTCTCCCATTAAACTGTAGCAAGCCGTTCACTACTATTTATCTATCTATTGTCACAGATCAAAGAAAGTTCTGTGGCAAAGAAAGTTAGGCTGCCACCACTTGCTTTATGGAAAACATACAGAATCTGCTTGCAGATACACAGTGCATTGCAAGCTGATTTTCTCCAAAATGTTAAATACAAACTTAATGATATTCAGCAACACACCAACAGTCAGATTCCCAAAGGATCAAACTTAATGATACTCCACAGTGAAAATGAAGTTTAGAAGGTACCTGACAAAGTTCAGGTACTTTTTCAACTTCATTTCTAACAGTGGAGCTAAAAACAGGCTGTGAATTTACTGGCGCTTGTGGAAGGCACTCGAGTGAAACAGCTTACATTTTTATACGCCTCACAGAGCGCTCGGATGTAAGCATTCAGGCGCCCTGAGAAGGTACTCTGGGTTAATGAGTTAATATCAATCATTTACAATAGTTGAACAGCATTTCTCTTAGTATAGGTTTCAAGCTCACTGCTGCATTAATACCAGTTCTGCGTATTTCAGATTTATGTTCTGTTATATGATCCATAAGTCTCCGTGTGCAGTAACTATACCGAGGGAAGGACACTAGACAGGTAGCAAGGTACGCCACATTAGAAGTACAGCAGTTAGAATCACATTTAAATGTATACTTTATTCGGTAATGGATATATAAACTCAGCACTATTTGTGATATCTATGATACATAACAAGGAAAGGTACCTACTTTGTTTAATGTTTTGTTTCTTATTCTTATAACAAAGGCGTTTTTACGTTTGCACAGTTCCTGTAGGCAAAGTAGGGTCTCTCCCCCACCAGTTGTGTCGGCTTTGGCATAGAGCCTAGTAATGTCCAATGCTTGGATATATTTTTAATATCTTTAGTCTTTCTATTAAATCTAGTTATGTAGCATAAGGGACCTTGTTCCCTTACATGATCCTAAGGGGCCCTCTTATTAAAATATGGTCTTGCACTACCCTGCCTGTCATTAACCATATCAGGACCCATCATGCAGTATTTCTAACTGTGAAGAGTGCGTTGAGGACCTTTTCTTATAGGGCATTTCCTGGAGAGTAATTGATACTGATGGAGTGAAATTGGAACTGAATTGCCCAGTAAATTTTCTATGTCCTCTAGTTTGGTATAGGGAGTTCCATGTACTATTTATTCAGCACACTGTTGGGTGTTCTGTTTAAGGATGCTTGCATAATTGAAAAGTGCCTTATGGGTATCCTTAGCCTGGGAGGCTGAGTTTGCCTCAAAGTTGGGTTTGCTGAACTTAAAATGATCCCCCGAGTTGCTTGTTTAGACTGAGGGAGTTTTTATGCCTGTTGGGCAAAGTCCTTCCCGGTTTTGGACAGAATTTATTTTGTTGTACAACCTATTTATACTAGGGGTCCACCAAAGAAGCAATTTCAGATTTTGTTGTAAATTTCTGTTTGGTAATGCTTTCCTGATGAATTTATTTATCGTTTGTTGACCAGTCTGTTTTAGGGGATACCTGAAGTGAAATGCATACTGCAATATTTTAAGCATTTCACTATGTAGAGTTAAGTGCACTTAATCTAGGTAGCCTTGTTAAGCTGTAAACAATTAACTAAAAGCCATCCAGGTACTTGTGGTGTCTTGTTTGCAATGAGGCACCTCTTGGCGGCTGAGAGAAGGCACAACCCAGAGGTAAAGCTGGTTGACGCTTCTCCAGGAAGTGTGTGCGTGTGCGCTCGGGCATGTTTGCACAAGTGCACATATGTCTGTGTGTGCACATATAAATGTTGTGGAAGACCTAGAGTACGAGTTATGCACAGTGATGCCAATGATGCCACACATGTTCTTGCATGATTACGATTTCCCACCCTGTACACCTAAAAATCCCCTCCCTAGGTTGTATGTATGACCATTCTCTCTCTTAATCCTGCCGAAATGCAGATGAGTGATCCCACAAGACGCGTGCCATGAGGCACATCCTCACTGAAGTGTGGGGATCCACCTGGCCATAAGGGATGAAGCAGAATCTTACCTGTCTGCATAAGGGGTGAGAACCAAAAGAGAGAGGTTCCCAAGAGTGCCCAGAAGGTACGGGAGAAACTCAACACTAGAAGGGATATGGGGACCAAAAAAAAATAAATGCTAGAGTGAAATGAAGGAGCAGTGGTACCAGAGATGGTGTAAAATAGTGCTCGTAGCAAAAATGGGGAAACCTGACCAGGATGCACACATCCCAGAATTGTTGCCGTCTTTCTACATTCAGACCCTTTTAAGCTTGCCAGTTGAAAATTACAGGTGATTAGATGGGTTTCCGTTCCAGTTTTGAGGTAGTATCCCTGATATATACACCAACAAATAGTTGGCTTTTCGATTTTAGAATTTTCTGTATATCCTACAGGGTTACATGTCCCTATAAGGTGTCATCTGTATTCAGGATTTCTAGTTGGAGTAGGATCTTGCTATAGTGCTCTCTTTCTCAAGGGTAAACATTTCCATTTGTGCTTTAGCGGGGCAGTGCAGCTTTACTCTTGTTGCTGTTCTCTACCTTGTGATAAAGGTCTGTCTTCAGCAGGGTGGCACTGCTGAACTCTCTAACATTCCCCTCTTCTGTAAAGATGCCTGCTAACATTTGGTTGTTGCTCATGATCTACAATCTCTTCCAGAATATTGTCCATGTACTCAACAGGAGTGCCCTGTCTGGGAGGGTCATTTCTATTAAAACATTCCCGCCTGTGCCTCACTTCTCAATGGTGGTGTTTGGGTCTCTCAAGCCGAAATGCATTACTGATGTTTGGTCATTCCTTGTGATCCTGTCTTTTTGAGAAATGCGTTACAAGTTCTCAACAGGAGTTCTCTGTCTAATAGCTTCAGTTGTATTACACACACCATTCTGTCCACTTGGTTGTCGCTGGTGATATGCAGTCTCCTCCGCCATTCTCCCCACTTGGTTGTCACTGGTGATATGCAGTCTCCTCCGTGATGTAGATGTTTTCAGCAGTAGTGCTCTGCAATAGATTAATTTCTGTTACACACAACATTCTTTCCTGATATATTTGTCCTGCCTTTTCTTCAGATTGCTACTTCTAGGCTTCCACATCTGCTTTCATATGCAGAAATATCTCAGCCACACTTGGTCGACGTTGGTGATATGGACTGTCTTCTGGATTTCTCTCTAGTAGTTTTGTTTCTATTACAACATTCTGTTCTGTGCTTCGTTTTTCTCAGTGGTGCAGCTGGAATCATAGGTTGTAATGCATTACTCATGTCTGGTCGTTGTTGCTGATGTGCAGACACTCGCAGAGTACTCCATGTATTCATCAGAACTGCCTTGGCTAGTAGGCGCATCTCTTGCACACAACATTCTCGCCACTTGGTTGACTGTAGTGATATAGTGTCCTCTGTAATGCTTTTCTGTACTGTTTCTATATAGTTTATGCTTGTACAGGGTTTCCATAAACACATCTCTATAGGTCATGGTTTTATGAGTTTGCGAGGGCTTTTTATTTATTTATGCCATTGCTTAATAGGAATTGGTTAGCCATGGAAAAGTTTTTAAAGTTTCTTGGATCTGCTGGTAGATTTGGATTAATATTTATTTCAAAGGTGATCATTTTATGATTCAGTCTGAACAGTGATGGAGAGTTGGGGGGGGTTGCAACGTTCCTTCATATTTGACTACCTGATCCGGGATATTTGCACCCCTAGTAGGTGTGTAGACAAGCTGTTCCAGGGTGTTAGCATTGACAAAATCCAGGAATCTGATCCAGCATGGTAGTGGTTGTTTATATGCAGGTTGTTTGTGTATTTCACTTTATAGTAATGTATTTCCCCGAAAATAAGACTGGGTCTTATACTTTCCTCACGCCGAAATACGCATTAGGGCTTAACAGGGGGGATGCCTTATTTACCCCCATACAACAGTTTACATTTATTCTTGTGCACAAATCGACATTCATTTGGTACTTTTCTGTTATTGGGCAACAGTTCTAGGTAACGCGTTAACAGTTGTGTGAGAATTCTACATGAACAGTGCAACAAACATTTCAACTTCAGAATATCTATACCTTGGCTTTCACAGTGCAATATTTCTTGCTTAGCAGTGCAGAAAAAATCTCAATACATGTGTATTGGAGGAGGGTAATAAAACAGGTGAATAACTGCCACTTTTTGAGTGGTGATGCTTACTTTATTCCTTACCCAAACCATAAGAGAAGAATGATGGGAAAGTCGTAAAATTTAAGTCTGGAAACTAGTGGCCTTACTTTTTAATTACCCTTTGATAATGAAACGTTACCCTAATGCAATAAAGTCAAAAAACTGTCAAGAGCTTGCTGGAAGCAGAAGCATCTATTCTGTTTCCCCTATAACAGAAAAGTTATTCAAAGACAGTCATGTCATAGTCTTCTGTAACATCGGCATAAGTCTCCAACCCCCGAATTCTGGCCTGAATTTCTTGCAACTTCATTTTGTGTAGAACCATTGGCCCCAATCTGTCATGCCCAGCAGTACAGCTTTCCTTAAATGAGCATTGCTTGTCCATGTAGCCTGCTGTTAGTGCATTGGCAACACAGTTGTCAGTGATTTTATCCCATGAATTCTTCACCCAAGTCACGACCTCTTGCAGGCTAGGCTTCACAAAGTTTCCACGCTGATTTCTCTCCATTCTATTTTCATTGTAGTTATTGAGTTCCATTTGCAAATGGTCCATGAATGGCTTTTTTTATTGCAATATTAAGAGTCTGGAAATAGGCAGTCATTCCTGCAGGAGTCATTATTTGATCTGTTCTCTGTACAAGGAAGTTCTTCACGTCTTTAGCGTGGTGAGTGCTGGCTGAATCCCAGGCTAGTAGACCTCTTTTGCCACCTCGCAAAACAAGTTGCAGCATTATATCGACCCACATCCTTATAACTACTTGCGTGCACCAGGCTTTTTCAGTTTCAAGAATGTAAATGCCTGAAACACGTTGAATTTTCTCTTTCTTGCCCTTACTAATGATTATAGGTGGGGTTTTCTTTCTATCTACACAAATTGCCAAAATACAGGTAACACTTGCACTTTCGTAACCAATGGAGGGAATGTAGATTGACGAGGCACCCTTCCTGATCAGTTGAGATTCTTGGCACTTAAACATTGCAGTTTCATCCATAGCAATCATGTTAAGAGTTGGTATTTAGATAAGTCGATGCCATCAACAAAGGACTTGAATGCAAGGGCACATTTAATAACTTAAGTATCCTCCAGCTTGAACAGTGTTGTCGATCTTAGAGACGGTTCATATCACTGAAGGAAGCCATTCAGCTAATGTTGTGGTGCTTTGAATTCTTCTGGGAATATTTCTAACTGTAGTCCCATTGCAAGGGCAAATGATTGAATATCAGTCCTGTGCACAATGAAAGCCTTTGCTCTCTTGTTAGCAATCCATTCACAGATGTCTTCCAGCTCAGGAAATAATGGTTGCTGACCTGATTCACACTTGTACTTCTTAGCATTTCCCTCGATCCCTGTTGACTGAGGTTATTGTACTCTGCTTGCCATTTTCGGACCATTTGGAGATCCAACTTTTCTTTGCAGAAAGCCATCAGATTCTTTGCCCAGCAGTCCTCCACGATTCCTTTCTTGTACTCAACGGAATAGCTCTTTCTTTTTGCACTCATTTTGTCTGCGTGGGGGAGGGGGTTAATTGAAGACTTATGAGACAGGAGTGACAGAAATGGTGTCATTTAAGAAGACACAACCACACCCATTCGTTATCAAGTGCACACATTTTTCATATATTGTCTGTACTTTGACCAATCAAAGTACACTTGCCAGTGTTTAGAAGCATCTCAAATGTCAAGTGTGAGTGAGGATTAGGGTTACAGTAAGAATCATGGAGGACTCCGGGAATCAAACTTATGATATTCTGCAAAGAGAAGAAGCTGGGTGTCCAGGTGGTCCGAAAATGGCGAGCAGGGTATTATACCTCAGTCAACAGGTGTCAGTAATTTATAATTCAATACGTCCATCGTGCGTTGTTGACTGTCTTAACTGGGGCTTATTTTTGGCGTAGAACTTGTATTATGACCACGTTGGGAAACCACGGTAGGCCTTATTCTCTGGTTAGGTCTTATTTACGGAGAAATACAGTAGGATAGTTGAAATTACAGATGAATATGGTGTTGGGTTGAATTAGGCCCACCAGCACATTCAAGTACATGGTATGGTGATCCTGGGTCACAAATGGGGACTTATAGCTAGCAGTGTTTAGCTACTGCATGTCCCAGTGTCAAATTGGTTGACCAGTTTTGAGGTGCTCTTTTTATATAGATTAATATACCTCCACCTCTTGCTCGTTCTTGTGCAGTAGCTGGTCTAAATGCTTGGGTGCCAGCATAGCCTTGTGCTGCCAGGGTGCCTTATGCAACTTTAAACCATATCTCTGTAATTGCTCAGATGTCAACATTCTCAAGGGTACAGAGCCTTTACATGGCATAAAGCTTCTCGTCGACTCCTTGGATAGAGCAGTAACACCTTTAATTTATCTTGACTAGAATTTATCTGGTTGGCATTGCTTGAAAGACATTATAGGAGTGGGTAATACATTGGCCAATACCTGAAAGCCTTGTTGCGGATGGGTGAAGACCACCACTGCAAAGCATTATGGTCTGATGTCTTCCCAAGCTGAAAAGTAATTGAACCCTTAGAATGGCACCAGTAACAAAGCCAGTTGCTGAAGTCTCATCTTTGTTTATGTTGTGATATCCTTGGTGAAGATAGAATTGTGCTCACTCAATGCTAGGCCCATTCCTGTATGGGACACCATCTGAATGCTCTAACATGTCTCTTCATATACTCCAGGAAGGTGTCTTGGATCGTTAAAATTAATGCCTACATGGGCTGTGACAGAGTCTGTGTGATAGTTGTGGTTCAGTGTCCTGTGCGTTAGCTGGTGGATCCTTGATCCTGATAGGCAGCTGACCAATACTAGTCTCCTTGCTTAGCATATAAAGTGGGGCATCAGTGTTGCATAATAGTCTCCAGTGATCAATATGTATTGTGTGGTAGTTTTTAAGGGCTTAGAGGTTGGTATATTGTCAGATGTCGATGTTCAAGTGTATTCATTGTTGCAGTCCTAACCAATGGATTTATCCGGCTCCTGGTAGCCCTCGATCGGCCAGAATACCAAAGGTAAGTAAATATGACGTCGACTGTCGTCGGTTGTTAAGGACATCAGGACGTCCAATACAAAAGGAGGAAGCCGACGTCACTTCCTTAGTCTTTATTGCTATAACAGTCTGAAGCCCCCAAAAACAAGGCTTAAACCAAAAAGCAATTTTGGCAAATACCAAATTTTGCCTGTACCTTAGGAAAGGGGGAAGGAAGGAGGGAAACCAGGACTGCAACAGTGAATACACTCGAACATCTACATTCATGGTACGTGTACACAACTGTACTATGTTCATCGTGTTTCACTGTTGCAGTCCTAACCAATGGGTTGATTACCAAAGCCCAGAGAAAAGGGAGGTGGAACCAACAGAATCAAGGATTGGAAATAATGCCCTGCAGAACAGCAGTGGCAAGCCCTGCCCTGGCTCTAGAAAACAAAGGGAAATTATAATGCTTTGTGAAAGAGTGAACTGAAGACCAAGTGGCAGCCTACAAAATGTCTTTAGTAGGGACACCCCTTTAAAAGGCTGCAGAAGTGGAAGTTGCTCTAGTTGAGTGGGTCCTAACCCCTTGAGGAGGAACCTTGTCATGAAAGGAGTAACAAAAAGTGATACAATGTGCACTCCCTTTAGAAATGGTTTGCTTAGAAATAACCTTTCCCTGGGCTCCAGGGGCAAAACTTACCAATAACTATGCTGATTTCCGAATGTCTTTAGTCCTGTCCAGGTAAAAGCTGAGCTGTCTGTGCACATCAAGAGAATGTAGGATCCTTTCATCTCTATTTCAAGGAGTAGGAAAGAAGGCAGGATGGTGTACAGACTGATTAAGAGTCAAGGCTAGAAACCACCTTAGACATATAGGAGGGGTTGGTTCTTAGAGACCCTTTCTGCATGGAAAATAAAGGTTTCCACAGCCATCAAATCTTGCAGCTCCGAAACCCTTCTTGCTGAAGTTATAGCCAAGAGGAATGCAGTCTTCCAAGAGAGAAACTTTAAATCTGCATTTGCAGCTGGCTGAAAAGGAGGAAGAGTGCGTTTCTCTTAAACAAAATTAAGGTCCCAGGCTGAAGTAGGTGCCCTTCTGGGAGGTTTTAAGTTGCAAGCACGTCTAAGAAACATTTTCAACAGGGGATGAGAGAAAATGGGCTGTTCAAAAGAACAATGAGCAGAAATGGCTGAAGCATGGATCTTGATAGAGGAAAAAGAAAGACCACCCTGAAGCAAATCAGCCAGGTATTCCAGGATCAGAGGAAGGGTAGGCTGAGAAGAAGATTGCCCTCTAGCCTGCATCCAGTGAGAGAATCTTACCCATTTGCCAGCGTAGGACTTCCTACTGCTAGGCCTCCTGGCCTCCCTCAGGTCGTAAACCACCTGCTGGAAAAGGGAAGAAGAAAAGGGAGGAATCATAAAATGAGCCATACTGCCTTCTTTTTTTGGAACTTGGAAAAGTCTGGAATAGAAACCCTGACCTACCTGCTGAACATGAACTGATTCTATTGCTCCCAGAATAAACAGAGGCAAAATTTGATTTTCTACTTCTGCCCTTTGGTTTGGAAGAGCGTCCAGGAATCCTTTGGGAGCTGAAAAGCTGTAGAAAAAAAAACTTGTGGCCTAGGGATACAGTTCTGAGCACCCATCTGTCGTCCGTGATAGTGGCCCAGACATTTGCAAAAAGGGCCAACCTTCCCCCTAAGGGACTCTGCAGGCAGGTAAGAACAGGCAGAAGTTGGATAAAGTCATTGAGTGTGTTTTGATTGAGAAGCAGGCTTAGAACTTCCAACCTTGGAAGTGGAAGCTTGCCAACTCTTCGACCTTTGAGGGGTAGCTGCCTGCCCCCTAGAAGATTTGTAACCTGTAGTCCTTGAACGGTTCTGTCTACTGGCATCAGGAAACATCCAACTCTTGGAAGGGTAATTCCTGCTAAAGCGAGGAGGTTGAACTTGCAGAAAATCCTTTAACAGTTTGCATAGACTTGGCCTTATCCTCCATCTTCTTGAGAACTTCCTCTGCTTTGCTGCCAAAAAGAATGTCCTTATGCAAAGGTACATCTAACAGCTTAGCCTTGACAGGCTCTGGAAGGGACTGTTCCCTGAGCCAAGCGTGCCTTCTAATAACAGATCCCGTAGCTGTAGCTGTTCAGGAGGCTTCTAGAATGTCAAAACCACAATGTAAAGAATGTTTATGGACAAGACTGGCAGAATTCAGCAAATCCCACATATCCTTACTCTCCGCCAAAAGAGGCACACTTGCTATCCTAGACTTAATAGCCTCCAAGGTGTGCTGCTGGTACTTCAGCATATGAAAAAGACAATTAGTAGACCTAATAGCAAGAGTGGCAGAGGTATAATCTTTTTTACCCCACCTATCTAGGTTCCTAGATTCCCTGTCAGAAGGAATAGGATTGTTGGTAACAGTGGCCTTAATTCCTATAGGGCCTTGAGAAATAACCTCAGGATCAACCAAAGATTTCCTGAAAAGAAACAGATGAGAATCAGGGACCCTATAGTACCTGTCAGGTTTCCTGGGAGAGGGAGGAGCTGAATTTGGAGTTGAGGAATTTTCCAGGAAAACATCATTAACCACTTCCAGCACTGGGGGAATAGCCAGAGGCTTATGCTGTGGTAAATCTAAAAACTCCCTAATACTTTTCTTACCTTGGGTCTAGTCCTGACTTTCCCATTTAAAATGCTCCCTGAGAGTATTCAAAGTATCATCAAAAGAAATCCTCTGGTGGAGAAGCAGAAAAGATGGACTCCTCTGCATCTGAATCCTCAAAAGGAGAAAAAGCCTGAACACTTCCTCTTCATCAGCAGAAATGCTAGAAGAATCAGAGTCAGAAAAAGACAAAGCCTCAGGAGAAACATCCCTGCTCCTTTTAGAAGGAGGAGGCTGTGAACCTCTAATAAGCGTCAAAAGATGATTAGCCATTTTAGCCATTTGGGATTGAGGGGAACGAGAAAATAATGGAGCCTGCTTTTTCACAGTCTTATGACTGCAAGATTTCCTGCAAGTCTAAAGGACTCGGGAGGCCTGGCAACGACCGAAGTCGCAGTAGAGGTAGTCTGTAAGAGCTTGCTGTTTGAACTAAGAACGTAGGCCTCAGACACCAGCATCAGCTTAGCGGTTCCGGATCCAGCTGAAGAGGAGACAGGCAAGAGGTCAAAAGGCAAAATGTAGGCCAGAGGCCTGGGGGACTCTGAAATGGTCTCATCCGAGGCCTGCGTCTGAATGTCCGCAGACTGCAGGGGCTGCAAACGTGCCTCACTGGCTACCACTTGACTGACAACCATCCTAACATCATCCAAGGACATAACCTTCTGAAACCTGTCGCGGTCCTTAGCTTTGCGTTTCTTGGGTATATCCGAAGCCTGAAGACCAGCGGACGCCATACCAACAAACTTTGGCCAAACCCCAAAATGTTTAGCTAAAAGCTTAGCCTGATGACTAATATTACGTGGATTAAAGGAGGCACAGAGATCACAGTTAGGAAGGTCGTGGTCAAGGCCTAAACAAATATTACAATGGAAATGAAAATCTGTATGGAGAATCTGCTTTCCGCAGGTAAGACAATTATTAACCTTTTCTGACATTCGTTCAGGCACGAAAAGAGGATCCCCAATGGGGTACTTAGCTGTAGTAGACTTCAACTTTGTAGTTGAAAATGGAAAAAGGTAAAATGCCGACCGGCACTTTAGCAAGAAATGCTTCTGCTTCGGGCTCCGCGGCAAGGAAGACTGAGGAAGTGATGTCTGCTGTTTCCTTTTGTATCGGACATCCTGACTTTCTTTACAACCGACAACAGGTGGCATCATATTTACTTACCTTTGGTATTCTCGCCGATCGAGGGCTACTGTGAGCCGGATAACCCATTGGTTAGGACTGCAGCAGTGAAACGCTATAAACATCCTGTTTGGCGATGGTGTATGTGTAAGACCTTTGGTTGTAAGACAGTGTAATTGCATCTCTTGCATACTGTTTGCTTAGAAATAAGATGGTTGTCCTTAAACATGAGATGGCTAGTTTTGTTTTTAAATCCTGTTATCACTGATATCTACAAAAGAAAAAGATGTCTCCACATTCTGACACCGAATCTCAATCAGAAGAGCAGAGAATGCATGAGAGATTCTTCCTTTAGCTGAAGATTAAGACAAGTATAGTGAAATGGGAAGGGATGGGGGAGTGCTAAATGAAAGACCAGTTGTGGTTGAGCTTATAGTTGTCTAAAACAGAAGCTGCAGTTAGAGGTTATTAGCAGTGTATGCAAAATGCATGATTTGCATGATTAAAAGAATCAGGAAAGGTTCAAGTCTGTGAAATGAAAATAGAAAGCAAATGTGCAAAGCAAGAAGTGGAGTATATTTAGTTCCCATTTGTGCACAAAACCCTGAGACATCAGAATTATTCCACAGGCCAACAGCAGTTGGAGGTGTGATTGGAAAGGTTAAGATACATGGGAACACAATTTTTTGAGAATGCTGCGAGTTTGTTCGCTTTAAAATTGTGCACAGTTTTCTTTGTGAGAAATGTTGAGCAAATTATTGCAAAATAAAAATGATTCCTTTGAGCTGTGATATAGAAACTGAGTGAGACCCTTTTTTGCTACCAAAAAAAGCAGTTACTTGAAAATGGAAATTATAAATCTAAACTAGCTGTAAGAAGCACTGACTCTGGATTCAGCAAGCCTTGCACGGTGTGCAGGAGCTCCAGCAGGCAATATGTCTTAGTGCGATCCAGGAATAAGGTATAGGGAAGTGCACGAGGGCTCCTGCACTAGTCCTGCACAGACTCAGCCCCTGTATGCAAATTTCCCCATTTGCAGGTGAAATCCATGGAAATGAGGTGAAATTCCCATCCAGGAAGCTGGAGACCGGACGTGCAGGACTAGTGTTATCTGCAAAAATGTATTCGGCCAGTAACAGAGTACATTTCTGCAATCTACGAAATGGCGCCATGACAGCTCCAAACAACAGGTGGATATTATGTAGAAAGCATGCCAATGGCCAAATATAAGGCCATTGGCATGGAAAACAGTTGCAAAAATAAAATCAACTTTAATTATTTTTTTCTGCCCATCTTGGCTTTTTAAGCGTAGGGCAGCGGAGCAAATGGGATCGGGCGAAAAATAAAAAAGAAGAAAAAAAAAACTTGAAATAAGCATTCTAACCAGAATCACTATTTTGCCATTATACTCAGTGGCAGGCAGAAGACAAGATGGCCAGTGCATAGTGGTTGCTAAGGGGGGATGCTCAGTGTGGGACCTGTATGCATTAGCAGGCAATCCTATACAAATGACGGGAATGATACTTAATCCCAAATCTCCCCTGCATGCTAGTCAGCACCCAACGGTGTAGAGCAGGAATAGGAGCCCTGTGGCTCGGGTTTTCCCTTAGCTTAGCAGAGCTAAGCAGCCGGGTGTGTCTGAGGCTGCCTAATACTCTTTACATTGCCTGAGTGGGTGTGCGCACCGCATACTGGGTTTTAAAGGGTAAAAAAAGTAAACCAGGAAATAGCAGTTCTGTGCACATTTGAGCATTGTGTTTGTGCGGTGCGCCCCCAGGCTTAAACATGAAGGCATTGAGAAGGGAAAACAGCAGCAAGAAGGTAATCAGGGAGAACTAACATAGCTGGCAGGTGAAATGTATGAGAATCAGCCAATAATACAGGCAGCTGCCCGACCCAGAACTCTACTATAAACTATGCAAACACCTTTCCCTCTGGTTTTTCCCACATACTCTACACCACTGGTGTGTAAAAGCGGGGGAATTTTAAAAAACAAAAACAACAGAATGATAGAGGTTGCAGTAGCTACCATGCAACATGTAGAAGAAGCTAAGGGTGGTGATGATATGAATGCTGTCGACCAACCCCAGTGAGGAGACAGAGAAGAGTGTACAGACCCAGGGTAACCTACCAGGGGGGCTACATGAGCTGGAGATAGTGGAGCACTATAGGGTGGGCAGGGACCTCCTACAGCAAATTTTTGAGCTGTGGCGGCCACGCCTGACACACAGAACTAATAGAGAGGAACCCATCCCAGTGGATACCAAGGTATGTGTAGGCCTAAGAATACTAGCTACAGGTACCTTCCAAAAGCCAACTAGGGATGTCATGAGGATCTCACAGGCATGAATAACTAGGGTACTCCAGTTCCTGGATGCCATGTCAGGATGTTTATTTCCCCAACACCCTTGAGGTGTTGACCAGCAATATGCATCTTTTCCACCAAACAGCAGAATACCCTGAGGTAGTGGGTGCTATAGACTGCATACACATTCACCACCTGGTGAGCGGGGTAGGGTCTAGGGTCTACATCAACCAAAAGGGCTTCCCCTCCATCAACTACCAGGTCGTGTGGGATGCCCAGGGCACAATAATGAATGTGTGTGCTGGCTGCCCTAGAAGCTGTCACGATTCCCACATCTGGCATCTGACACAGCTGTATCAGCGATTTGCCAATGGGGACATCCTCTACGGTCACCTAGTGAGGGATGTTGGTTACGCACTGGAGCTGTGGTTGATAACACCCATCAGAAATGCACACACACCCGAACAAGAACACCATAATGAGGCACACGCACAGACCAGAATTATAATAGAGAGTGTGTTTGTGATGCTTAAGTCTCGGTTCCTGTGCCTGGACACATCTGTTGGAGCTTTACAGTACTCACCAGCTACATGTACTAAAATTGTTATTGTATGTGTCATGCTACACATCATGATCCTGTGGAAGCAGCTGCAGCAGGAACACCATGGGGCAGAGGCACACAGTCCTCCTCCATTGTCAAGGCCTGCACAGGCACAGAGTGACTTGGAGGAGGTACAACCTGTGCGCCTTCCTCAGTAGCTAAAAGGAGTTTGCCCTGGCCTTGGCAAAGATGCAACATATAGCACATACACTGACACAGGAGGAACCCAGGCAATGACATCTCTCTCTGACTCACACATATAGTAAAAGGGATGCTAAACCTGACACTACCTGTGCTCAGCCATGTGTAGGGAGTGTACTGTGTGCACCCGACAGGCAGCCCTCCAGCACCATCCTCCATACTGCCACACCCACAAGGTAAGTCACTCTCCTTACCAATTGCCAAATGTAGTATGTGTTGTCACCTGTATTTGTGGTATGGATTTGAGCATGCAGGGGAATCGGGTGGCTGAATGGGATGCCAGCGGATAGCAGACAGATATAGTGGCAGCATGAGATCTGTAACAAATACTGGTGTCACCATAGTAGCCAGTTCTACAGATTGTGACATAACCCACTGCAGGAAACTTGCTGGGCCACATGTGTGTCCATATAACACACACGTGCCAGTCAGCGAGGTTCAAATACCCAACAACAGTTTCAGCCAGCAGGGCAGGTGTGTACAAACACAATCAACGGCTGTGCCAAGGCCTCTGAATGATGCCTATGGGTAACCTCACCCTAGGCCTACACACCGACAACATCAAGTCAGGCAGTGGGATATTAGTTCTGAAGGGTAGGAAGTCAAACTAATATGTAGGTCATTCAAACCTAAGACCTGTAGTACACTGATATGCCTCTAGTCAGCATGATAGGTTAGAAAACAGAATGACATGGAGTACCTGACATACCAGTACAGTCAAAGCAAATGTGTACAAGTGTCAGGTGTACCCCCCCCCAATCCAGTGTAACATTGTAGAAATAGTCAAGTGTACCCCCTATCCTATGTAGACATGTAGTAATAGACAGGTGTGCCCCCCCCAGTCTTATGTAGACATGCCGTAACAGTCAGGTGTGCCCCCCAATCCTTTGTAGAAATGTAACATGTATATGGACGTATAATACCAGTGGCACAGATGCCCAGAAGTGGCCAAGGTAGCAGTATAGTTTGTAGCATTTGTACAATATGCAGGTATGTGTGCTAGGTTGGTGTGTGTTTCATACTGTGTGAGAGTGGTCAGTATGTATGCATGTTGAGGTTTGACCTGGTGGCCATTGCCCACTACTGCCGATGACAGGGTCAAGTCGTCACAACTGCAGTGCCGAAGACAATTCCCACCAGTATAACACCTTCATTGAAGGTTGTGCCTCAGGCCTGGCAAGCCGGTATGTAAAAATCAACTGCCAGTCATTAGCGGACCGGAGTTCCGCTGTGGCCACCCCTAACCGGGAAGAGCCGAAAGACACAAATAATAACACATGCTAGCAGTAAGCCATACTGATAATATGTCACCATCTGAAAGATGGACATGACATGGCTGTTGGGCTAGATATACAAGCAGTGCACATGGAAAAGTACCCCAGACATAGAGTATATATGTGCAACTGTGAAATGGACACAGCCTTGGAATTGTACATACAGGTATTGACCACATTATCTGGGCCTGTAGTAGGGAATACCGGTGTCGTCTGTCCGAACACTTGCAGATCACAAAGGTGATTGGACTGATGTATTGGGAAACAGCTGATGTACCTGCACATGCCAGCATAACTGGAATGCCACATGCATATCTGTGAGTCAGATGCAAGTAGTGTCCATAGCACGCATGCTCCCAGCTCACCCAGTCACCACCAACAGGTACCTCTCTGGTCGTATCCCTGTTGTTAGGAATGGGTACAATATGACCCCATCTTTGTATGGCAATAGCGAAAGAATGCAGCATGCAGTGCAGGTGTCCCATGCAGGTGTGTTCCTAGCTGGAGGTAGCACCCTGCCAGCATCCTCACCACCTGATCAGTACTGATAAAGTATTGGTATGAACACCTAGCACACCTACTCAGTAACCCCAGGGAATATACTGTATGGTGGTCTGGGACTGTAGGACTGACAGAATGCAACGGCCTGCCACAGGTGGCCTGCATCACCACCAAATGGCCTACAGGCCTCTGCCATAGGCCTTGTCTCACACGTGCTGCCAATGCATGTCATGTCATGGACACCCAAATAACATAACACACTCCAAATAAGCCAAATGCAAGGCCATGTGGAAAAACCACAGTAACATGTCCACCATGTCCCACTGCATGAATTGTAGACCAACACCCAAACACAGCTCTGATTAGGTGATAACCTTAGGGAAAGTAACAGAGAATGCATGCATAATGTATGGCAGAGGATAGAATAATAGAGGTGGGTGGGAGCATGGGCAGCATGGAACGTGCAAGGTCTGACACAGCTGTGTGCACATACTATTTCTGGCTGCAAACACATAAATGGGTGGCTACAAACTTGCCTGTACACCACAATAGGGGTATTGTCCTGACTTATTACCCCTGCCTCTGGGTAACCTGTGTGAATCTGTACAGCTGTGAAGTGTTGCCACAGCATGATACAGCAGTACTCTCATGTCGATGGATGTACAAGTATGGGATCCTTTGTCAGCACTGTACCAAGGTGCTGAACTGGATACACAGACCCAGCAGCAAGTGTCTGCAGGTCCCCCTCCAGCATGGCATAACTTTCCATGAATATGCACATACATGCAGACAGTGTGCCTTCACCATGCTCCTCACTGGATGCCTGCAACACCTGTGGTGACATCAAATGTGACCCACAAAGGACGTATCATGCCTTATATACATGCCCTGTATGGACAGATGCCGCTGACACCAGGGAATACCTGTATCATGGTGTTAATGCAGGTGCAGGGTCAACCTGCTGTCCAGTACCTATTCCCAACACAAGAGGCCAGGACAGGCCCATCTGATAACAATCTGTGTACACAACATGGGCCAGACACCCCAGGTACAGTCCCACATGTCACTGTATATGCATGTAGGAAGTGTGCATCCCAGACAGCATCCATGTCATGGACTACAGAACGCAGACATGGCAAGCATTGAACAGCAGTAGCTACACACAATAGTTACCCAGGTGACTGGATGAATACAATACCCACCTGTCAATCCAGACACTACATCCTGAGCCACACTGCAGATCATCGTCATGTGGCCTGATGCCAGGCTATACCCTTCACCTAGCCTTGTATAGCCTTCTGGCAGAGTCAACCACTACACGCCCGTGAAGCAGTGCACACATGCATGTCAGTACTGGCACTCTGTGTCTGTGTGTTTGGTGTATGATGCTTTTGACCACATTCACACTCACTAGAACCCCCAGTGTTATACTGAACATGCTGTTTGATGTCAGACACCTTCACATACCCTTCGGCCATATAATGTCCGGATCACCCCTGTGGTGCATATATGTGCACAGTACTGTATTGTGGCAAACTAACTAGTTAGGAAGTTTATTCCTGACCCTTCCAAGTGTGTCAGTGTGTGTGAGTCCCTGAGAGAGTGTGGCTGTGTTGACGCTGACACCTGTTCATGTGGACAGGCATGTGTTCTACACCTACTGTATCGCTACCATATCACTGTTGCAGGTGTCAGTCACCATCACATACACGTTTGGACAGCTCCTCAACATGTAAGCTATGTGGCGCATGCAATAACTGCATTGACGTGTGATAGCAATAGATAGTTAGGGGTTTGATACCCTGTACTGGTAGGTGTTTGACACAAACATGCTTAGGTTTTACTCTCCCACCCCCTCCCTGACTGACTTTGTTTCTGTTTGCCTCTCTCCTTCCCTCTCTGGTGGATGTGGAGAAATACACTTTATTTGCTTAGGCAGCGTGTGTTTCGTAAGTGATGCTCATGATCAGCTTATGGCCTCTGTACGAATTGCAGCCCTCCCCTAGCTGATCGCATATGGAACAGCTGTGGTAACATTCCCATAGCCAATTGCATGGAAACACACTCCAATATCTAGGAATATCATGTTGGTGTTCGGCCTTTTCATTCACTGTGAGCAGTACCTATATCTGGTTGACAAACAGCATCACAGATGGATTGGGGATTTACATCTAACAGCATACACTGTGGCAACAGGCCAATACACAGCAAGGGGGATGTGCCTGAGATTACTACAAAATGTAAGTGTTGCTATTCTGCATTTGGAGTAATGTTGGTTTAACAGGGTGTGTGTGGGTATGGCTGGTCTACATTTTCTAATACCTGTCATGACAGTGCTGTGTTTTTGAGGATCCCCCCCATCTGTAGGGTCATTTGAAGACTGGGCAATGTGTGGTGCCTTTTGTTTCTTGTGTTACTCACAGAGCACCTATCTGAGAACTTCAGAAGCATAGTGTGAGGATTGCAGTCAGTATATGGTGACAGCCAAGAGAATTACTGACTTCATATCCCTCATAGGACGTATGTCACAACAAACCCTGTTATAACAGTAAATGTATGAGGATATCACATCAACATGCCAGTATTTGTGCCTCCAGCCACAACTCTGTCAACCTTTGTACATATGTCATGCAGTAAGAGGTGCATTGACATCATGTCTGATAAGCCAGTGAGATACCAGACTGCTACACATGTCATGTATAGTAGTGGTTACATTTGAGGATATAACCTGGGCATTCTGTGGTTGTGTGTACAGTACTTAGGCCTGTGCACTTATGGTGATTGTCAACAGTGTGTGTATTGTGAATATGTACCTTAGCCTGTGTACAGACTGTGGTAGATGTCATTTTTCTTGGTCCTGTTCTGTCTGATGTTACATGCTGCTCCAGTGTATGTTAACCTATCGGCTTACATGTTTGTAGGGCCAAACACACACATGTCCCATACCACATACAGGCATTTAACCACACTGTGTAGCAGCCCAGTATATGTGAGGTTAGTGTGTGACTGGCACATATGAGGATGGTGTTGATCAGACAGTCCATGTACTGTAATATTAAGCTCGCTTACCATATGTGGCTGTGTTGATATTGGTTGTGGTTATGCACTTTCACACAGGTGTCTCTTACTCTGTGCTGTGACATACCTGTATAGCCTGCTATATTTCAGGTACATGTGTATTCCCCCATAAGAAATGTAGGCCAGTGTTGTGGCAGTCTGCCTGTAGTTTGCACAGTGCTTTATTACATGCCTAGCAGCTTAGTATACTTACCCAGTGTGATGTTATGTCAGGATATTTGCCAGATGTACTGATGCTCGGCCACCATAAATTATTTTTGTCAGACAAAGCAATAGGATGGTGTACAGATGTATGTCAATAACTAGTGGGTAGTATGTGGCCGTGTGACCTCTGCACCAGCGGTTATTTTGTGTCATGAAAGATGGGTGTGTGTGCGCGTAACCTATGTGGGTATATGTATTCCAGTATTTACGTGATATTCCCATCTACATGGCTGTTAACATCCACATTGTCAGGTATGGCCCACATGTCTTGCACTAAGGAGTTCTTTGTATACCTCTGGACTGACCAGTGTGTGTTAGACTGTCCACATTTATTGTCCATATCTCTGTTGTAACCCACAGGATCATTACTGTGCTAGCAGTGGAACTGTACTGTGATGTCCTTAGGATGTCTGTCAGTAGCCAGTGCGCACATGTTAAAAGCAGATGTGACATCCCACACCAATAATGTCTGTGAAGTCAACCCCTATTACAGTAGCAATAGTCTACATATATACCTGCAATAAATGCCTGACATCCCCCTGCACTTAGATGGTAGGACTATTGGGGCTGAGGTATGACTCCACGCGATGTTCTGGACATATGATGAACATATATATGGATATATAATTATCCATGTATCTATATAGATATATATACACATATACATATCAACATACATAGATGGATATGTATATGTACATATATACTTATAAACACTCGGATATATACATATACACAGCAATATATGTTTACACATATACAGAGAGATGCATATGCATATATACTTATGGATATCTACATATATATTGACAGTAATGGATTTATCAAAATAGGTATGTATGCACATATAGTTACAGATATATGCATAAATAGCCATATCTGTACACAGAGCATGTGCATACATATATAGCTACATAAAACTGTATCTATGTATATGTACGTATGTGTGTGTGTGTATATGTATATATATATATATATATATATATATATATATATATATATATATATCTGCAGAAAAAAAACAAAAAAGGCTCCAGAGCACGGCTGCTAAAAACATGTAAAAATTTAATCTAAAGTGAGCGCTTTCTTAGCTCAAGGCTACTTCATCAGACAAAACTAACATCAAATGTGCAGGTTATATACCATTAGGTTGAGCAATTGATCAATTAAGCTACCATTCAACTGAAAGGCACATAACTAAATTCATTAATATAAAAAATATATATAAAATGTATATCCACAGTGTAAAATACATACATATCCTACCTAATATAATCATCTATTAGTACATATAAGGCACGCTATAAAAAATGTCAACTATAGAAAATATGTGTATTTGATATACTAAATGTAAAAAAAAAACAGTGCAAGAAACTTCTCTGTGTAGAAGAATTTCAGTCCATATATTTCTAGTTAATCACTGTATATTAATCAGATCAGACAATAGTAGTAGACGTAGCGAACGTAAACTCGTCAAGTCAAAAAGTAATAATAGAAAATATATAATTCTACAGTATTACTAAGTATTCGAAAGTAATCCAAGCAAGGCAGGCAGTCTGTTTCCAGTCGAAAATCCTTTATTAAGAACACAGACAAGCGATCCAAGTAAAACAAAAATGGAGTAATAATTTCCTCACAAGCTTTCTAAATATATATATATATACTGTCTGGTGGAAGACGAAAGCCAGACTGTCCACCCGCCTAACAAGAGTTCCAGGCCCTGGACAGGATAGGGAAGCACACCTTTGCATCACCGACCTTTACTATCAGGTCCCAGAATTATATGGCACACTTTACCAGGCTTCAAAGGGATCTGATTTCTAAGCTCACTGAAACCTTGGCTGGTGCCGTGTCTGATGAGGTCCATGACAGAGTGGCCTATCAGATGGCCACCATTGAATCAATATCTAACTCCCCTATGCGACTGATTTCTCACGCATCAGAAGGACCAGCTAGAGCGGCGGGTTCAGGTGTGGTCTTGAGATGACAAGCCTGGTTGCGCTTGTGCAATTTCGCTTAACCCTTAAAGGCTTCCTTTCTTAACGCTACCACTGAGGCCTCTTCGTTGTTTGGACCCAAAGTTAAAAGCACACTGGCCAAATGTGAACAGGACAGGAAGACCCTTTTTGCCAGAGGTGTCTGTTATTCTTACCCTCAACGAGCTTTCTCCTGAAACCAAAAGAGTGGGAAGATATGATTCAAGAAATCCCAGGGTCCTTTCCATGAGACACAGGCCAAGTTCTCCCCAGAGGCAGAAGGGGAAACTCACAGGGAAGATGCTCCTTTTGGGGCAGAGGGGGTCCGCGTAACCAGGGTTACAGGGACTCTTTCCCTGGCCAGTCCTACCAGCGCTCCTAAAGACCGGCCCAACTCCGTTCCTCTGGAGGTGGTTGGGGGCCGTTTCTCCTTGTACCCTTCTGTCTGGCTAACCATCACCACAGATTCATGGGTACAAAGTATTATAACCAGAGGTTATCATATCCTCTTCGATCTTTGTCCTGTCCCTTCAAAAAACCTTCCCGAAGTTCCACCCAGTCAAAGGGAAGAAGTGGCGCTAGAGATAGAAAAGGTGCTAAGAAAGAGTCATCCAAGTAGTTCCTCCAGACCAGATAGGATCCGGATTCTACTCAAGGCTATGTTTGGTGCCAAAGAAAACCGGGGACTGGAGACCAATTTTGGATCTCAGTGTATTGAACAAGTTTGTCAGAGTACAAAAATTCTGGATGGTCACAATACAGTCTATCCTCCCACTTTTGGAAAAAGACGATTTGATGTGCTCGATAGATCTTCAAGATGTGTACTACCACATAAAAGTGGACAGGCCATCAAGAAGATTTCTGCGCTCCCATGCAGGAGCCAGTCACTACCAGTTTAGAGTACTACCCTTTGGACTCTCTACATCCCCCCAGAGTGTTCACAAAGTGCATGGCAGTCATCACAACTCACTAGCGACTAGAAGGATTCCAGGTATTTCCATACCTAGATGACTGGATCATTTCTGCCCCCACCAGACATCTACTGGAAGAAGCCCTGGCATACTCTCTTCTCGCTGCACAAAGGCTAAGCATAACTATAAACTGGCAAAAATCCAATCTCACTCCATCTCAGTCCACAGAATTCATAGGGGTTATCTTGGATACAAAGAACTGCAGAGCTGCCATTCCAGAGCTCAGAATTCTAATGATAAAGCAACAACTGATCCCAATCCTTTCGAGGGAGAAATCCACAGCGCTCACTGTCCTACAGCTGTTGGGTTCCATGGCAGCCTCCATCACCATTGTCCCCCTGGCCAGGTTTCATATGAGGCTTCTACAATGGCTACTGCTCACCCAGTGGTATCCTTTTCAGCATCCTCTTTCAGCCAGCATTCGAGTAACCCACAGTTGCAAACAGGATTTAAATTGGTGGATGACACACAATCAGTTACAATGGTCTCATCCCTTCTCCCCCCAGCAACCTAAGGCCACAGTGACCACGGACGCCTCCCAGATGGGGTGGAGGGCTATGTCAGGGACAGCCAGTCCAAGGCACTTGGTCCGAACTGGAGGCCCAACTGCATATAAATGTTCTAAAGCTGAGGGCGGTGCTTCTGGCGTTGCAAGCATTCGATCCCCTGCTGAAGTCTGGGATGATTGCAATTCAATCAGACAACATGGTGATGGTCTGGTACATCAACAAACAAGGTGGAACCAAATCTTACCCCTTTGTCGAGAGGCCATGAGGATATGGCAATGGGTGATGGCTACCAACCATTTTCTTCTAGTAACGCACATTCCCGGGAGTTCCAACATGATAGCAGACAGACTCAGCAGGTGCATCCTACAACCTCACGAGTGGTCCCTGAATCCCTTGATAGCGTTGGAGATCTTCCACCCCTGGGACTGTAGTCATTGCAACCTCTTTGCATCCCCGACCAACTACAAGTGCAGCAACTACTTCGCCCTGATTCCCCCTCCTGGACAGTCACACAGGGATGTTATACTCCACGATTGGCCCTTTGGTCTTCTTTATGCATTCCCACCTTTTCCCCTCATTTGACAGTTTCTGACGAAAGCCCGTCGGTTGAAGAGCAAGGTGATCCTCATAGCATCATATTGGCCTCGTCAGATTTGGTTCCCCTTCCTTTGGCCTCACCTACTAGATCGACCATGGATTCTCCATCCAACCCCGGAGTTGATCTCTCACCCAAAGAACCTGTTTCATCCCAACTTGGACAGCCTGAAGCTCACAGCTTGGGTACTCCAATTCCCTTGATTGCCAGGCAGAATGATCTTCCTTTACCAGTACTTCACATTCTCATTGAATCTCATAAGTCTTCCACTAGAATTACTTATCTGAGCAAGTGGAAAAGATTTACCAGTTGGGTGAAAGAAAAACAATTAGATCCCTTCTCAGCACCAGTGTCGATATTACTAATCTGGCTGACCTTTTTCAATCGGGTCTATCGGCCTCTACCATATGAGTTCATTTGGCTGCAATATCCAATTTCCATGAGGGTGTCCAAGACTTTTCTCTTATGTCACACAAATTGTGCAAGACCTTCATAAAAGGTGTGAATCATCTGAAACCACCTTTTAAAGAACCTATGCAACCATGGGATCTATCATTAGTTTTACAAGCTCTGACAATTCCACCCTTCGAGCCAGCTTCTTCCTGCGACCTCAAATATTTGTCATGGAAAACCTTGTTTTTGTTCGCCATTACTTTTGCCAGACGTATCTCTGAACTTCAAGCTTTATGCATAAGAGTCCATACTAGATTTTTCATAGAGATAGTGTGTTTGAGAACTAATCCTTCATTTCTGCCAAAAGTGATCTCTGAAATGTCCATTAATCAAACCATTGAATTGCCAGTTTTCTTTCCCAATCATTCAAACAGAGGAGAGTATTGCCTACATACCATAGATATTCACAGGCAAATCCATTTTTACTTAAACAGGACAAGGTCCTGTCGTAAATCTGACCAGTTATTTTTGGCCTATTCTGGACCTAGATTAGGATCTGCTGTTGCTAAGGTCACATTAGCTAGATGGTTGAAAGACTGTGTGACCTTCATCTATACACAACATAATATTCCGATGCCTACTACCATGAAGGCTCATTTGACAAGGTCGGTGGCAACTTCTGCTGCCTTCCATGCCAGAGCTTCTTTGCATGACATCTGTGCAGCTGCCTCATACCTTCATCAATCATTACAAATTGGATTTGGCCTCCAGGAGAAGAGCATCTTTTGGTTCTATGGTGCTCAGGAATGTCCTTCCATGAAAGCCTCCCAGGAATAGAGGTAGCTGGGGACTCTGCCCCATGCGTAAGGAATGAACAAGGATTAACAATATAAGATAAAGAAGTTATGTCTTACCATAACGTTCCATCTGTATTGTTGATCCTCGTTCAGTCATTACGACCCTCCCTCCTGCCCCCTTCTGTGGCTTCTAGTGGATCTCACTATCCAGTTCTCTTAAGTCATTTGACCAGAGGTAGCCTCTACCTTCTTTGACTTGCAAACTCAATCTGAGGTAACAGGGAGAGGGGGATTATAGGTAAGAATTTAGCTCGATAGTTTGTAGCTGACACGAGGTTAGAAAATGGCCAACTTGGTTCCGAGGTCTGAAACCTTTACCCCATGCGTAATGACCAAACGAGGATCAACAATACAGATGGAACGTTATGGTAAGACATAGCTTCTTTTTCCTGTATATCTCGGTTTCAAAATGGTTATTAATTTTCTGTACAATTCTGATATCTAAAAAGTCAATTGTGGAAGTGGAGCTCTTCATTGTAAATTTCAAAAATTGTGTAAGATTGCCTAACTTAATAAAGAAAAAGTGAATGTGTCATCATCATCATCATGCCACAGCATAAAAAGGTCGTCCACAAAACTTCTATAAAAGCCAAATTGGCCCTGCATTTCAGTAATCACATACTGCTCTTCCCAGGCTGCCATGACACTTGTCTAGGTAACAACCACTATATATGTAGTTCCCTAAATATTGCCCACAGATAGTAAACATGGTGTGATTGCAGTGGACTACAGAGGGCATGGCACCCTGTCCCATCCCTACAATAGGCAATGCATACAGTGCTTCTTCGCTGTGTTCCCCACTGGACGCCTGCAACAACTGTAGAGTCAGCAAATGTAACGCACAAAGGACATACCCTGCCTTATACACGTCCCCTGTATGGACAGATGCCGCTGACACCAGTGAATACCTATATCATGCTGTCAGTGTAGGTGCAGGGTCAACCTGGTTTCCATTGCCAGTTCTCTCCACATGATGTCAGGAATGGCACATCTGATAACAGTCTGTCTACACAACATGCCCCAGATACCCCAGGTACACTTCCACATGTCACAGAACATACATGTGGGACGTGTGCACATCTCAGCCACCGTACATGTTATGGAATATAAAGCACATACATGACAAGCATTGTACAGCACTGGCCACCTACAGTAGTAACCCACATGAGTGGATGGTGAATACATTACCCACCTGTATGGGCCAATCCAGACACTACACCCGTGAGCCACACTGCACCCCCTTGTCATGTAGCCTGATGCCAAGGTATACCCTTTACCTAGCCTTCTACAGCCTTTTGGCACAGTCAGACACTACACACCTGTGAAGCAGTGCACCCATGCATGTTAGTACTGGCAAACCTGTGTGTGTGTTTGTGTGTTTTTGGAGTTTAATGATTTTGACACCATTCATACTCACTACACCTCCCATTGGCCTAGTGAAGCATGCCTTCTGATATCTGACACCTTGACATACCCTTTGCCCATATATCAGCCTGGTAACCTCTGTGGTACATGTGATACCTGCATATTACTTTAGTGAGGCAAATTAGTTGGGTAGGAAGTCTAATCCTGACCTTGCCAACTGTGATAATGTGCGAGAGTCCCTGAGAGAGTGTGGCCGGTGTCGTCCTTGACACCAGTTCTTGTGGACTAGCACATGTACTTACATCTACCTTATCCCTCTTTTATCACAGTTGCTGATGTCCCTCACCATGAACTATACCTTTGGACAACTCCCCAACATTTAAGCTCTGTGGCACATGCAATAACTGCATAGACATGTGATAGCAATATATAGGGAGGGGTTTGAACCCCCATACTTTTAAGTGTGTGACACAGACATGCTTAACCTTTACTCTGCTACCCCCTCACTTTCTTACTTTGTCTGTCTCTCTCACTCCCTTTCTTGTGGATGTGGAGAAGTACACCTGCTTTGCTTAGGCAGCAGCTTATGTTTTGTAAGTGATGCTCATGATCAGCTGATGGCCCCTGCAGGAATTGCAGTCCCCCAGTAGCTGATTGCATGTGGAGCAGCTGTGGTAACATTCCCATAGCCAATTGCATAGAAACACACTCCTATAACTAGGAACATCATGTGGGTGGTGGCCCTTTTCATTCAATGTGAGCAGGACTTCATGTCTGTGTTTGGCAAACAGCATCACAGATGGTAGTGGGATATACCTCTAACAACATACACTGTGGATACAGGCCAACAAACAGGAGGGGGGTGTAACAGAAATGACTACAGAATGTAAGTTTTGCTCTTCTGCATTTGGAGTAATGTTGGTTTAACAGGGTTTGTATGCATATGGCTGGTCTGCATAATTTAATACATGTCATGACAGTGTTGTGTTTGTGGAAACTCCTACCTATAGGTTATCTACAGAATGGCCACTGTTTGGAGTCTTATGTGTCTTGTGTTACTCACAGATTACCTCTCTTAGAACTGCAGAAGCATTGTCTGAGGATTGCAGTCAGTACATGGTGATAGCCATGGGTTACTGACTCCATATCCCTCATAGGACATATGTTGCAACAAACCATGTTAGAACAGTAAATGTATGAGGTTATCACAGCAACATGTCAATTTTGGCCCTGTGTTGTTCCTCTAGCCACACCTGTGTCAACCTTTGTACATATGTCATGCAGTAAGAGGTGCATATGTTCTGTACACCATTATTTTTTGACATTATACCTGATAACAAGCCAGTGAGATATCAGACTGATTTATTTCTTACGGCAGTACATGCAAGATTATTACTAACCTGCCTCCTGATGTAACCTTTGCAATCTACAGGCATGGGCTTCCCGATTCACAGCCCGCTTGTCTGCCTCTGTCAAAGACATGAGGTATATTTAGCCACACCTATCCATAATATACATAAGGTGGCAATTATTGAAGAGGTAGTAGACTGATACTTCCACACGGCTGGGACATAACCCATCCCGTTAGCCTCTTGGATCCACTGATCCAAGAGCTCCCTCTTTCTCCGTTTTAGGTCGGCATAGTGATTCCTGACCTGTTCACCAGTTCGAGGAATGCCAGTGGTAATGATGAGGTCACGGGCGAGACGGTCCAAGCTTCCACTTTATATTGGGAACCCTAGTTCTGGCTCTGCAGCAGTCTCTGGTCATGGTCTTTAACAAGGAGTCCTGCCATGACTTTGGACACCTGGATGCTCTGCGCCTGGAAGTGCGATCCTTCACCGATACCAGCCATAATGCCTAAAGGAGGAAGCTGTAATCAGTTATGAGATGTATTCCCGCCTGTGGAATTTAAATACGGCTGTTTTGAAAATGCTAAGCTATGGGCAAATATTGCTCATCAAAGGTTGGCATTGGTTAAAGGGGTATACCAATGGGCAAACTGATATAGCTGGTTACACATTGCTTACACCTAGTAAGCAGGGGTGTGCAATGCTTACCGTTCTTAATTTAAAATTTGCACACTATTTGCTGTTTGGCATTGATTTATCATTCATTACATGTTATATATATGTTTGGTATCCATGATTTATGTGTACGTACACTGTATGGGGTCCTTGTGTTTATTGGGGGATTTCAACACTTTATTACAATACCTCACATCTGGACTTAATGCAGTACTCCAGTTCACATATTTATGTAATGTAGTAGGTTATAGAACATAAAACTATATATGGATTCCTTTCAGATGTAAATTTTGATTTTCTTATAGTGAGGATCTCTTTGGAGATACCGCAATCTTATGTACTGCTGTGATGGCTTACAGGTTAACTACTGTGACTTTAGTGTACAGGGCCTGGGTTTGAGACCTGCAAGGGCTGTTTATTTTGTTGCTGGGCAGAACAGCGGCTGTTGGATACAGAGAGATAAAGGGAGTTTTAAGCAATTGTAAGTGTATTTGAGCGACAGTAAGCAATGCTAACTTCTGGTTAAATATGCTTACAGGGAGTTAGCTTCAATATTGCTTAACCTGTGTGTGCATTGCTTACCCCTGCTCAAACGGACTTAAACCCGTTTACTACTTCTTACAGGTGCTTAGTCCCGCTTACCCCACAGTAGTTTAGACAGAAATGTAACATGGCTCTTTGGAAGGTGGTGGAGTTGGACGCTGTATGGATTTATCATTCATTACACACACCTTCAATTCATATCCCTGATTCATGTGTATATATATTGTATGGGGCACTTGTGTTTATCGTTGGATTTTACAGTGACACCTCACATCTGCATTTAATGTAGGTCTCCAGTTCACAAATATATATTCTTTAGTAGGTTATACTGCAAAAAAAACAAAAAATGTTCATAAAGTGATTTGACATGGAAAATGGAATTTACTACATTGAGAATCGAATCGGGGATGACTGCTCACAAGGTGAATGTTTTGACCACTACACTATTGCAGTATTGCTTTGTTTGCATATATCTGGATTTTTATCTTCTTGTACTATTACTATTTAAGCTATAATTTGCTTAGCTAAGCAGTGGCCAAACCAGCGCACCTACGGTTAAATTTAATATAAAAAAATTTTTACTGCTATTTTTCTCTTGGAAGGGACAGGTTTCACTTGGATTCCTGCATGCATCTGCACATTTGGCAGACATCCTAGCAACCCCCCCATACCTCTCAACCTCTTAATGCACATTATTTGAATAAAGCTTGACAACATGATGTCCAACTACGGACATATTTTAATTATTGCTCTTATAAACTTGGGACCATTGCTAGAGTAACAGGATTGGTTTTAATGTATGTTTTCTGACGGATTTTGGTGTCTGACACTGGTACATATGCCATTATTTCATGGCTGTATTCCTGACATTATCCCGTGATTTCAGGGTACAACTGGGGTACAGGCCAACTGTGTGGTGAACAAACATGTGGAAATTATGCAATGATTTGTACAGTTTGGAGGTATGCAACCTCCAATGAGTCTTGGTGCCGAACAGCACTTTCTTGAATGCAGGGGTGTGTGTTTTGAAAGCTCTGCTCTCAGACACACACCCCCTGCACTCCTCCACGCTCCATGTCTTTTTAGGAGCAGAGGCAGCACCTTCATTACTATGCATAACGCTGCCGTGCTGCTCCTAAACTGTCGCTTCAGTGCAGGAATAAGCTATCCCTGCACGGAACCTTACTGAATCCTAGGAAATGTCTTTTGTCTGATTGCATGAAATAACTATTCCCGAGCAAGTTTCCTTCCCTAAATTTCAAATTACATTCCTTACCGCATTTCAAGTTGTAATCTCTTTTTCCAAGTCTGGTATTTTCAAGTATTACAACCAAAAAGCCGCAAAACAGATGAACCAGAATGGCTTCAGTGGTAAAAAAAAAAGATCCACTAGGCATATAATATGTAACGAAGCAATTTATTAACAACACACAGAGGGAAAAAATAAATTAAATAAATAAATGAATAATATTAATCCAAATGAGTTAAATCCAAGTGGTTTCTTCTCCTGTGTAGGAGACATTTTCAAGAACAGAGCATGCCTAACAATGAAAAACTTTTATACCATCATTAATTAAGTTTCAAAACAAAAGCAGCAGTCATTTTCTGTTTTCAGTAATTGAATCCTTTGGTGTAGGGTGTGATAGTTAAAGGTATAACACAATGAAATGTGCAATAAAATATGCAGTTTTACCAATTGTCAAACCAACACAAACAGTAAAAAAAAATAATAATAAAAAAGTGTGTGTGTATGCCATTTGTGTATTACAATCAGTTATCATGAAATTGAAAAGTAAAAATATATAATAAAAAGTATGTTACTAATATACTTGTGTTAGGTTTTACAAAAGTGATATACATACCCACATGGTTGTGTAACCTGTTCACGAAAATTTATGAATATATAAATGAATAATGTCTGTATGAGTAAAAGCTAAAATATGTGTGCATATGTATAACTTGTATACACAATAAATTTCATTTTAGAGGGTCAGAATGTACATAATTAATAAAATTAATAAAAGTTCATTGCCAACATTAAGCAAATATGTTGGTATCATAAAAATGTTTTTAGGTTTAATAAATGATAAATGTGTTTATAATAAATTAATAAATAAATAGATACATAAGCATGTTATGTTAAAAACTTAAACATTGTTGGATAACAACCTATATTAAAATACAGTGTATAACAAATTCACTTATCTAGGCTCTTTAACTTCAAAAAACAATTAATTGAAATAGAATCATTCAAGCCTGGCCATTGAGTAGCATTCGTTCTTAATTGCCATAAAGCTTCATTCATTTCTAAATATAATGGCCATGGTCCACCCCTTGGGATACTTCCACAGCTTCTATGATAGTAAATTTAAACCCATGATCCGGCCATTGATTACAGTGCCTTGCCAAGGCATTTATGTCCTTTTTTAATTTAATGTCCGTCAAATGCTCATAAATACGTGTTTTTTAACTTTCTTTCTGTTTTTCCAATATAAAAACAGTTGCATTTGCAACAGAAAGCACAATAAATGACTCTTTCAGTGTTACAACAACATTTTTCTTCTTGGTAACTTTAATGCCATTAATGTCAAATTTCATGCCTTCCATTATATATTGGCAATACTTACAAGATCCACATTTTCTCATGCCCCCATTACTATAAACTTGTGTGTTGTTTTCAAGTATTTTTTAAGGGACTGACCCATTCTGTACACTGCAATAGGTCTTTCTCCTATACATTGTCTAATTTCATTACATGAGGTTAAAATAATCCAGTTTTTCTCTAAAATTCTTAGTATGTCATGACTCTCAAGATTATATGTGGCAATAAAAGCACAACAATAGTTGGTTTCTGATAATATTGGATTTTCAAGACTCATACTATTCTGTGAATTATCATCATAAACCCTTTGTCCATCTACTTCACTCAGTGTTATGTTATGTTGTATGCCATCAACCATTAGAATAACTTGAAAAAAGCCTCTCTCTTTTGTTGACAACCTCTAACATTACATTATTTACTAAATCTCTTGTATATTCTCTTTTTATAAACATTTCTTTTAGTAAATCACATTCATTCAGAAAAGTGTCAAAGCAAGATATCATACAGGCCGCTCTTACAAATTGACCCTTCACTACCGCTCTTTTTTGTTTGTAAGGGTGTGCACTATCAAAGTGTAAAATCTATTAGAATAAGATTCCTTCCGATATATTTGATACAAATTTACCTAACTGTGCATCTTTTATTAGTTTAATATCCAAGGATGACATTTCCACTTCACCAATGTTATGGGTGAATTTAAGAAACTGTGTTGCATTATTGATGTAATTTAAAAATTCATCAATAAGGTCCCTTGGACCAACCCAAAGATGAAAGTATCATCCAAAAATCTGACATACATTCTATAATATTTAAAAAAATGTGATTCAAAAACAACTCCTCCTTTCCCATTGTAGCATCACCATATTGGCATAAAGGCCACCACAAGGGGAACCTATAGCAACACCAACCATTTGTATGAAAAATTATTTGTTAAAAAATATACAATTAGTTTTTAAAACAAGGTCAAACAGTTGTTTGAACACATTAATCCTGGGTTGGGGCATCCCTTTTTCAAGTAAATAATCACATACCCATTCTACCCGTGTATCATGAGGTACTGAAGTAAGGAGGTCCTTTACATCAATGGTTACAAAGAAGCTACTCTCTTTGAATTCCGAATTGTTGATTCTCTTCAAAAAAATCCCATGAGTCCCTACATATATCAGTCTCTTCAGCCACATACCTTTTTAGGTTAATGTCTATATATCTAGCAATAGGGTAAGTAATAGAACCTCGTCCATTGACAATAGGAAGCATTGGTGGGTCAGACACATTTTTATGCATTTTAGGCAATTCCAAAATGCATGGGGTAACAGGGTGGTGAACAGATAAAAAAATAAACTCCTCGATTGTTTTATTTATTGAAGGTTCTTTGTCATTCAGTTCATTCCTAATCTTGTTGTATGTTTGATTTAATTCATTTAAGGAAATTGTTCTATAAGCATCACCCATTAGAATTTTTATCATCTCATTGTAATCTCCTGTGCCCATAATTACAATACCACCGCACTTATCTGGTTTTATAATTCTTATGTCCTTATTGTATCCTAATTTATTCAAACTGTCAAATTTAGCCTTATTCAAATTAGAAAAATGAACACTTATCTAAATTCCTGACATCAACTTCACATATCTTGTCAAACATTGCTATAGAAGGGTGTAACGGTGGATTTTATGTACTCAAGGTGTGTAATGGGTTACTAACATGCTCTACAGCTCTAAATAACACATTTAGATTCAGTTTTCTTACAAAGTGGCGAAGATCCACTAATGTATGTGCAATATCAAAGTTCTTCATAGGCACAAAAGTTAAACCTTCAGACAATAAGTCACAGTCATTCACATTTAACTCCAGTGAAGAAAAATTGCATACATTAAAATCCCCTTTCATGTTTTTTTAAAATTGTACAATTTAATACATTATTAAACTGTGCATTCAGTTCCATCCTCGACACCCCTCCCCCCGAAAAATTTATTTTGACCCCCTCGACCTCTGTTCACTGTGAACAAAGTCTGACCTTGCTGGTTCTGATTGTACCTGTCCCTCAGTCTCTCTGACCTCCATAGTGGGGGGAAAGTTCTCTTCGTCCAAAAAAGACTCTTGGTTATTCTCATCACCCATATTGGTCTTTTTATCAGTACTCCAGACCTGTGACCGGGGTGGTTGGGGGTAAGCAGCATTATTGCTATATTGTGCTCTATCCCCTTCAATCTTCTTTAATTTCCTGTTCTTAATAGAAATAATTTATTGTTCAGTAGTTCTAAACATTTTGTTGTAATCAAAAATATTATTAGGGTGAGACATATCCTGTACAATCCTTCTATCCATTTCTGTGGCTTCTTTTATCAGGTCAGTTAAAAGGAGTTCATTATGCCTAATAACAAGCTCCATGTATTCATAGCCACGCTTGTCAAACAAGCAAAGTAATTATTTGTGAAAATCAGAACTAGCCATTAAACCTGTGGGAAAACGCCACATGCGCGAACCCTTGGGTACTAGTTTATGTTTCGCACACTCTCTGAAATAAGCATTATCAAGTTGGGTTTTTTATTTTTAGTAAAATGTGATCTAATCTCTGTAGGTTACATTCATAAGTAAAAAGAAGTTATGTACTCACCATAACGTTCCATTTGAGTAGGTAACTTCATTTGTCAGCAACCTGTAGGTATCGGATCCAACCTGGATCCGAGCCGGCTGCTTTCCAAGCTAGAGATCCGAGCTCCAAACCCCTCCCCCTTACCCATAATACCCTGTGACCTCCTTCCAATCCTCAGATCACATTTGCCCATCTATATAACCTCACAACCACAAAACAACAACCTGAAAAACCTTAATCTAAGGATTAACAAAAGACTTGATAAACCATTCTACGGTCCAGGTAATCAAAGAGCCAGATTATGGGGAAGAAGGGAGGATCGGTTGCTGACAAATGAAGTTACCTACTCAGATGGAACGTTATGGTGAGTGCATAACTTCTTTATCTGAAGTAGTTAACTTCATTTGGTCATCAACCTGTGGGACAGAGCCCCAGCTGCCAAAAACTTGGGAGGTTCTCAAGGAAGGAGATTCTGGAGCACTGCAGAGCCAAAAGCCACCCTTCCTCTGGGCACTAAATCCAATTTATAGTGAGAGAGAAAGGTATCAGAGGATGCCCAAGTAGCCGCAGAACAAATGTCATCCAATGGAACTCTAGACCAGAATGCAGCAAATATAGCCATAGAGCGAGTAGAATGGGCATGAACCCCTATAGGCTCTGGTAGGCCAGATAGTTTATATGCAAGCGGAATACAGTTAGAAATCCATCTAGCCAGTCACCCTCGAAAATGGCTTACCCAAGAAGGGTTTTGCAAGGGAAACAAAGAGCTGCTCAGACTTGCGGAAGGCAGCTTTTCTGTGTAAATAAAAGCGTAACTGTCTGTGAACATCTAACAAATGAAGTTTTTACTCCCCTTTGTTTTGATAGGGGAAAAAACTGATTGATGTTCGCCTCGGAGGCCACTTTGGGTAGAAAAGATTAGTTAGTCTTGAGAGAGGCCCTGTACTTATGGAATACAAGATAATAAGGGGGCTTAACACAGAGGGACTGAAGCTCCGACACCCTCCTAGCTGAGGTAATAGCTACCAAAAAGGCAGGTTTCCAGAACAAGAATTTCAAATTAACAGAAGCTGCAGGTTCAAAAGGTGGTCCAGTCAGAACCTGAAGGACCAAAGCTAGATCCCATGGAGGGGGGAGGGGCGGAGTTCGTAATAGGAGGTCTCAAGAGAAATAAGTTATGTACTCACCATAACGTTCCATCTGAGTAGGTAAACTTCATTTGTCTGCAACCTATGGGATTCGGATCCGAGCCGGCAACTTTACAAAGCTTAGATCCGAGCTCCTAGCTCCTCCCCTTACCCATAATCCCCTGCCAACCCTGACTGACCTCAGATCAAGTTTGCCCACAACCACTATAGCAGGTAACTAACTACCTTCTCGGAAAGGTACATCACTGTATGTCATAAAACACATCTGAAGGTCAGGGGGATGGGGGGGGGCGGTTGCAGACAATTGAAGTTTACCTACTCAGATGGAACGTTATGGTGAGTACATAACTTCTTAATCTGAAGTAGTTAACTTCATTTGGTCTGCAACCTGTGGGACAGAGTCCCCAGCTACCTAAACGTTGGGCGGCTTTCATGGAAGGATATTCCGGAGCACTGCGTAGCCAAAAGAAGTTCTACCTCTGGAGATAATGTCCAGTTTATAATGATTGATGATGGTATGACATGAAGCCCAAGTGGCTGCTGAACAGATATCATCCAGGGAAACTCTGGATTTAAAGGCGGCAAATGTAGCCATAGCCCGAGTTGAGTGGGCACAAACTCCCTGAGGTGCGGGCCTGCCGGATTTTTGATAAGACGTGATGATACACTGTGAAATCCATTTCGATAAGGTAACTTTCGAAACTGGTTTACCTAGATAAAATTTGGCAAAGGAGACGAACAACTGGTTGGATTGTCTATGACCAGATGTCCTATGAATGTAAAACCTAAGTTGTCTATGCACGTACAAAGAATGTAATTTGTACTCCCCCTTTTCTGGTAATTAGGAAAGAAGACCGGCAAATTGATAGATTGGTTAATATTATTCTCAGAAACTACCTTCGGAAGGAAGGAGGGATTGGTCCTGAGGTAAACCCTATCCTTGTGAAAAGCTGAGTATGGGGGTTTGACAGAAAGAGCTTGCAATTCAGATACTCTCCTGGCTGAAGTAATAGCCACTAGAAAGGCTGTTTTCCACGACAAATATTTGAGGTCTACTGAAGCCGCAGGTTCGAAGGGAGGAGCCGTCAAGGCTTGTAATACCAAGGTCAAATCCCATGGAGGTACTGCTTCCTTTATTGGAGGCCTAAGTAGAAAGGTGCCCTTTAGGAACGTCTTGCACAATTTTGTAGTAATCAAATGACCCATTTCACTACCTGCGTGATAATGAGAGATAGCTGCTAACTGAACGTTAACCGTAGAACAGCTAGCTCCTTCACTAAAAAGTCCTGAAAGAAAATCCAGCACCGCAGGCAAGGGGGCTGTAAAAGGATCCAAATTATGGTGTTCTGCCCAGATAGAGAAACGCTTCCATTTACTACCATAGACCTGTGTAGTAGAGTGCTTGTGTGCTGCTACTAGGATAGCTTTAACTGGAGATGAGATACCGGGAGTCCTAGCTATGAGTGGAACTGGAGCAGCCAAGCCGTAAGCTTGAGGCTGACCAGGTAGGGGACTGGGAGCCCCAGCGGGTGGGAAATCAGATCCAGGAGGGGATCTAGAATCCAGGGCGGATTCACTCGATGAGACCAGAGGGTAAGCGAACCAAGCTTGGCGAGGCCAGAATGGGGCAATTAGGATCATCCTGCTCCCCAACCGACTGGCTTTCTGAAGGAGTTTTAGCATCAGGGGAAGAGGAGGGTAGGCATAGAGAAGACCGGGTGGCCAAGCATGCACCAAGGCATCCTCCCCAGCAGGAATGAGTAATTGTTGCATTTCGTGTTTGAGGGAGATGCGAAGAGATCGCAACAGGGCTGCCCCCAGACGGCAAAAATTCGACTCGCTACTTGGGGATTGAGGGACCACTCGTAAGGTGAAAGGAAGGTGCGACTCAGTCTGTCCACCAGGATGTTGGTCCGCCCCGGAATGTGCGTTGCATTGAGAAAGCGGTTGGTGATCGCCCATTCCCACACTCTCATGGCTTCTCGACAGAGTGGGTAAGACCTGGTTCCCCCTTGTTTGTTGATATACCATACCACAGACATACTGTCTGACTGGTCCTGCAGGCAGAAGGCTCTGAACTGCTTGCAACGACAACAGCACTGCCCTCATCTCTAGAACATTTATGTGCAATAAGGTCTCTGAATCGTTCCACGTGCCTTGGACCACCCTGCTTGAATAATGCCCCCCCCACCGAAGACGAGAGACGTCCGTGGTCACCGTGGCGAGAGGGGGGGGCCGTGGCAAAGGGGCGTCTTGCCTGGAGGTTTGGCGATTGAAGCCACCAATCGAGAGCCCCCTTGCAGGCCCTGCTGAGAGGAATGGGGTGACTCAAGGGGTACTGATGAAGGGACCATTGAACTTGTAGAGTCCACTGTAAAATCCTCATGTTCAGACGCGCCATGGGAAGAAGGTTGATTGCGGCTGCCATGGATCCTAGGGCCCTCAGAACCAATCCCGCCGGAGGTTTTGAAGATTGAAAGATGGCCCACACATGTGCCCTCAGTGTGTGCAACTGGTCGGGAGTTAGGAAGACTAGTTGCCTGTTGGTGTCCAGTCTGGCCCTGATAAAATCTATCACCTGAGCCGGGGTGAGAGAGGACTTGTCTGAGTTTATAGTGATCCCTAGTTGTGGAGCAAAGTTGAGGAAGTAGTCCCTGGCTAAGCATAGTAGATGCCTTGTCAGGGGGTGAGGAGCCAGTCGTCCAGGTACGGGAAATCCTGCATTCCCTAGAGTCTCAGGTGGGCCGCTATCACTGCTAATACCTTGGTGAACACCCTGGGGGCTGAGGTGAGACCAAAGGGAAGGACCCTGAATTGATAATGACTGGCTCCCAGACGGAAGCGGAGAAACCTCCTGGATCGTTCGTCCATCAATATGTGGTAGTACGCGTCCTTGAGGTCTATCGAGCACATCCAGTCGTTCTCCCGCAAGAGGGGGAGAATAGATTGAAGAGTGACCATCTGGAACTTTTCTTTGGTTACTGACAGATTTAGTAGGGAAAGATCGAGGATGGGCCTTTGGTCCCCCGTCTTTTTTGGCACCAAAAAAAACCTGGAGTAGTAACCCGATGCGGACTGGCCTGGGGGGACGC
Source organism: Protopterus annectens (assembly GCF_019279795.1). Lineage (NCBI taxonomy): Eukaryota > Metazoa > Chordata > Ceratodontiformes > Protopteridae > Protopterus > Protopterus annectens. The sequence continues at coordinate 1,813,642,612 of NC_056732.1, forward strand.
GCTGGATAGCTCCTTTTTCTAAAAGCTGCTGAATTTCCGCAGCTGCTGCCTCCCTCTGATTGGGTGGAACATCGGGGAGGTGTTCGGGGGTGTAGGGAATGTAGGAAAGGGGAATTTTGTATCCTCTGGATATGATAGGAAGCACCCAGTGGTCTGCTGTAATGGACTTCCAAGCTGCTAGGTGCCTCGAGAATCGCCCCCCGACTGCCTCCAGAGTGGAGCAGTCGGGCAATCCCTCAGGGTTGCTGTGTGGGCCGATCTGAGAAGGTTTCTCTGGACCCAAAGTTCTTCGGGCCCCCTCTGCCTCTAGGGCGGCGTCCACTCTGTCCTCCTCTGCTGCAGAAGGACTGGGAGTCCGGAGCGGACTGGGACTGTTGCAACTTTCGGAACCACATCTTTTTCCGTCCCTTTTGGTTCTTGGAGAAGGACCTCTGGGGAGCAGAGAAGCGGACTCCGACGGCAGACGTCTTCCCGTCCTTTTCGCTCTGGACCAAAGTCTTGCGAACTGTCTTGCCAAATAGGGCAGAACCATCGAAGGGGGCATTCGCAAAGGACACCTTGAAGGGTTCCGCGAAATCACAATGTCGGAGCCAGGCCTGGCGCCTCATAACTAGGCCCGCTCCGCTGGCTCCTAGTGGCTCCCTCTGTAGCGTGGGATAAAAGCCGCATAGAGGTGTTGGATATAGACCTAAGAGTGGCTATGCAAGTGGAGTACAACTGTTTGTCCTCCACCGACATGGACTCCGGGGGCGATGCAGCGTACTCTTTAATAAGGTATCGCTGCAGCCGTATCACATGTGCCATATAGTTCAGGGACCTTACAGCGAAGGTTGCTGAACTAAAGACCCACTTCCCAAGACGGTCCATCGAGCGAGACTCCTTGTTCGGGGGATGGACCGAGGGACTCTCTTGGGCTAACTCCCTCTTGGTGGCTACTGCCACCAACATGGCATCTACAGGGGGTCCCTTGCTCCAATGGGACTTCTCGGTCGGGGGGCTTAGGATTCTGTCTGGACGTTTGGGGACTGGTTCCACAGTGTCCGGCTCCTTCCACACCCTAGTGGTAATAAGGTCCACTAAGGGGTCGGCCGGAGGGGACACCCAAGAGGTAGATGGGCCTGCTTCGAATGCCTCCAGGAACACGGATTCGTCTGAGGAAGCCTTGGGGGCGGACCACCCCCCCCCCATCCTAAGCATTTCCATGATGTCTCCGAAGGAGACATCCTCAGGGGGTGACCTTGGGGAGCCTTCCCCCTCATCCAAATCTGTGTCTTTTGTCAAGGACTCGGGGGAGTCCACGTGCTTCCTCTTGCACTTTCGCTTGTGAGGAACATCCTCGGCGGGGCTGTCCGAGGACGTCTCACCAACCATGTCTTGTTCCAGGGGAACGACCTGAGACGTCAAAGCAGGCTGTCCCTGTGGCCAGGTGAGGGAAGCCTGACCCAACCGAGAGTGGGGTGCGGGATGGAACCATATCAGGAACCGGGGGCCTGGATGCACTGAACAGAGCCCTCTCCACCACATCGAAGGCCGTATGAGAGCTGCTCTCTCTGGGATCCGAAAGCAGACCCTTGCTCGGATCCGATGGATGGTTCGGAGCTGGCGCCGAGACCATCGGATCCGAAGGACCAGTGTGCTCCGACCTGGACGGAGCCGAAGGCACACTGAACCCCTTGGATCCGAAGCTCAGACCACGGCTCCGAGAGCTCAGATCTGACAAGGAAGGACCCAACAGACTCGAAGGAAGAGTGGGAGCCGAAGTACCAGACACTGTCGGCGCTGACCCACCCAACCCGGAGGCGGGTCGGAGAAGGAGGTATCAGGGTAAAGAAGGGTGTTGAGCTCCCCCCAGAGGGGGAAAGGGGGAGCACTCCCATCTGCAACTGGGCCTGGATGAACCTTCGCATCATCCGGTCCAAATCTGCGTCCGAAAGGCTAGGGGTGGATCTCGAGGCCACCGAGGCTGGCCGGGAGTGCCGCCTCGATGACCTCGATGGAGATCGGGTCTCCTCCTCCTCGGGTCCCAGTGAGAAGCATGGAGACCGGAGCCGAGAAGGGGGAGACCTAGAAACCCTGGAGTGAGACGCCCGCTTAGCCGGGGGGGGCAGAAACGGAGGCCTCAGCCCGCTGCTTGTGGTGCTTCTCCCTCCTTTTTTCTTTCCTGGCCTCCCTCTCCTCCTGTGCAGAAGCGGGAGATTGAGTCCCGGCCAGGGGGAGAGAGGCAGGAGTTGCCACCAACAAAGCCTGGGAGATGGCCACAGAAGCACCGGAGGCCGAAGCCGAATCCGGGGGCAAAATTCCCACTAGGATCAGCTTCGACCTCCAGTCCTTCAGTGCCCTGGGGTTGAACGCTGCACAGATAGAACACCCAGAGGAGAGGTGTTCAACCCCAAGGCACCGGACACACCGAGTGTGGCCATCCGCTGGGGAGAGCTTATGGCCACACTCGGTGCACTTAGAAAATATCGGTTTCGGGGCCTCAGACATATTAAACTTAAAGGTAAAACTCATTCAGTAGGCCCGAAACACACTAAGACATACTCACAAGACTACGACCAGCGAGGGTTGGGGAGGAAGAAAATTTTGACTGAAATTTAGTAAAGTTAGCTAAAACTAGGGTTATAACAAAAAGGAACCTAACCAACACTAAACACTGACTCAAGTTTAAGGGAGATAATAATAAAAAAAGGACTTATCTGACCAATTGACCAGGAGCTTGCAATCTAGCTGCTGTTCAGAAGCGCGGCAAACTAGATCTGGGGTCAGTCAGGGTTTGGAGGGGATTTTGGGTAAGGGGAGGAGCTAGGAGCTCGGATCTGAGCTTTGTAAATTGCCGGTTTGGATCCGAGATCGGATCCGTATCCCACAGGTTGCAGACCAAATGAAGTTTACTTCAGATCGTACCTTTCAGAAAGGTGTTACAAATCTTGGTGGAAGCGAGGGGATTGAGATAGTCTCCAATGTGAAAATGGGAGATGGCAGCCATTTGAACCTTTACAGTAGAAGAACTGGCCCCTTGCTGACAAATATGAGATAAAAAATCAGGCACTGCTGGGATGGGAGAAGTGAAAGGGTCTAAATTCCTATGAGACGCCCATTTGGAAAATTGCTTCCATTTACTATTGTAAACCTTCCTGGTAGAAGGCTTATGCACCGCTACCAGGATAGATCTAACTGCGGACGAGATACCGCGAGTCCTAGCAATTAATGGAACTGGATCAGCCAAGCTGAGAGCTTGAGATCGACCAAATTCGGGGGTTTCAATCCAGAAGGATTAGATATCAGATCCGGGATGGGATCCAAAATCCAGAGAGGAGCTATAAGATGAGACCGTAGACATGGTAACCAGGCTTGATGAGGCCAGAATGGGGCTATAAGGATAATCTTGTTCCCCTACCAACGAGCTTTCTTTAAGAATTTTGTCATCAACGGAAGAGGAGGAAAAGTATAAAGAAGACCAGGTGGCCAAGCATGGACTAGAGCTTCTCTGGGGCTTCTCCCGGAGGGGGGATTAGAGCGAAAAACTCACACTTCGCGTTGGAAGGCGACACGAAGAGATCGCAGCAAGGCTGACCCCACTTGCGGAAGATCTGTTTCGCTACTAAAGGATTCAGAGACCACTCGTAGGGTGAGAGGATAGTTAGACTCAGTTTGTCCGCTAGGATGTTAGACCGACCTGAAATGTGCAATGCTAACAAAGAATGGTTGGTGGATATTGCCCAATCCCAAACTCTCATGGCCTCTCAGCAAAGAGGATAAGACCTGGTTCCCCCCTGTTTGTTGATATACCAGACCACTGACATGTTGTCTGACTGAATTGCAATAGCCCCTGGAGGGAGAAAGGCGTGAAAGGCTTGCAACTCTAGAAGACCTCCCTCATCTCCAGTACATTTATATGCAGGACGGTCTCTGAGTCCACGTACTTTGGACAGTTATGCACGCATAATCCCCCCCCCCCAAGGTGGGAAGCATCCGTGGTCACCGTGGCTTGGGGTTGCAGCATAACAAACGGTCGTCCTTCCCGAAGCTCTTGAGATTGGAGCCACCACATGAGTAAATTTTTGCAAATTCTGCTAATAGGAATCGGTAAGTCCAATGGGTGGTGAAGGATGGACCACTGAACTTGCAAAGTCCACTGGAGAACCCCTATGTGCAAGCGAGCTTAGGGAGTGAGATTGATTGCTGCTGCCATGGACCCTAAAGCTCTCAGGACTAACTCCGCTGACGGGGCAGGTGACTGAAGAAGGGCTAGAACATGTATGGTCAAACTGCGAAGTCTGTCTGATGTCAAGAAGGCCTTGATCTGAAGCGTGTCTATTCTGGCCCCTGTGAACTCCAAGATTTGAACTGGTTGAAAAGATGACTTCTTGAAGTTTATGGTGATCCCCAATTGGGATGCTAATAGTAGGAATCAATCCCTGGCTAAGCATAGTAGATGCCTGGTGGGGGCGGTAAGGAGCCAGTTTAGGTAAGGAAAAACCTGTATTCCCTGAATTCTCGGGTGGGCCGCTACAACTGCCATGACCTTGGTGAATACCCTGGGGGCTGTGGTAAGGCCGAAGGGTAGGACCCTGAACTGGTAATGACTGGCCCCTAGCCGAAAGTGGAGGAACCTCCTGGATCGTCTGTCCATGAGAATATGATAGTATGCATCCTTGAGGTCTATGGAGCACATCCAGTCCTTCTCCTGCAAAAGGGGCAGGACGGATTGAAGCGTGACCATCCGGAATTTCTCCTTGGCAATGAAGAGTTTCATTGTTGAAAGGTTGAGAATCGGCCCTAAGTCCCCCGTCTTCTTTGGCACCAAAAAGAACCTGGAGTAATTGCCTAGTCCGGACTGGCCTAGGCGGGACGTGCTGGATGGCTCTTTTTTCTAGCAGCTTTTTTTATCTCTAAAGCTGCAGCCTCCCTCTGACTGGGTGGTACGTCGGGAAGGTTGGTTTATGAACGGGATTGAGTAATGTCTGGATATTATTCGAAGCACCCAACAGTCTGTTGTGATGGACTCCCATTGAGCCAGGTGCTTCGAAAAATGCCCCCCGACTGCCTCCAGAGAGGAGCAGTCAGGCAACCCCTCAGGGCTGCTGCATGGATCGGTCAGAAAAAGGTTCCTGAGACCCAAAATTTTTCGGCCCCCCTCTGCCTCTGGGCCGGCGTCCAACTTGTCCCCCTCTGCCTCTGAAGGACGAAGGGTCCTAAGCGTAACGGGGCTGCTGAGACTTCCGGAACCACATCTTCTTTTGTCCTCTCTGGTTCTTGGAAAAGGAGGGGTCCGAGTCGGCCCCCCTGCTTGTGGCTTCTGTGCCTGTCTTTCTCTCTCTCTTATCTTTTTTAGGATCCCTGTCTCCCTTGGAAGAGGTGGGAGGTTGAGTCCCAGCCAGGGGAGGGGGGACAGCAGGCTGAGCAGCCACAGCCGCGGCTGTAGCCACCGAGGGAGAGATGGAAGAAGCCGTCTCCGTGGGTAGAAGACCCACCAGAATCAGCTTATTCCTCTTATCCCTCAGGGGCCCGGGTGTTAAAGGCTGTGCAGATCTGAGGTCATATGAGTTACCCCCAGGCAGAGGATGCACTGAGTGTGGCCATCCGCTGGGGATAGCTTATGGCCACACTCAGTGCACTTACAAAAGATGGCCTTTGGGGCCTCGGCCATGATTTGTAGATGAGACACACACACGACCACACAAACACCTAAGGGAAAAGAGGGGCCTACTAGGAGTTAAACTACGAGGGAACGAGGGAGTAAAGCTAAGGGATTTAAACTATTAATCTAAACTAACTACACACACACTAAAACTATTAAAGAGATTTTTAAGCAAAAATACACTCACAAATCGCCTAAAAACACTAGGAGCTCGAAAACTCGTGCTTGACCAAGCCGCGGCAAATGAGATCTGAGGATTGGAAGGAGGTCACAGGATATTATGGGTAATGGGGCGGAGCTTGGAGCTCGGATCTCTAGCTTGGAAAGCTGCCGGCTCGGATCCAGGTCAGATCCGCTACCCACAGGTTGATGACCAAATGAAGTTAACTAATTCAGATCAGTAATTACAGGTTCATTGTATGACAGTGTCGTTTCTTCTCCCAACCAGTCGTTCATGTTAGTAGGGGGGTTGAAATTAGAATCATTACCGCCATGAGTGTTTCTTTTAGTGAAACGGCTGTTGTTTTGGAAACGCTGATCCACATTTGTCGCCTGCAATGCATTAGAACCTCCAGCCTCATTTACTTGAACTTTAAAGCCATGCACATTAGAATTAGCAATTCTATCGATTCCTGTTCCTATTCCAGTATTACTGGCATCCAAAAAAAGAAGAAAATGAAGTACTTTCAATACCACATTCGCTGGTAACACTAGTGACTTCCTGGTTGGGTCCTTCATTCGGAGCGGACGTCATGCGGGCATGCTCAATTGCATCAAGCCTCTGTGTGATCCGTTCTCGTTGCTGAAGAATAGAGTCAATGTATATTTTTTAACAGAGAATTTTTTATACAAACGGTTGGTGTTACTATGGGTTCCCCTTGTGGTGGCCTTTATGCCAATATGGTGATGCTACAATGGAAAAGAGAGTTGTTTTTGAATCACATTTTCTTTAAATATTGTAGAATGTATGTCAGATTTTTGGATGATACTTTCATCTTTGGGTTGGTCCAAGGGACCTTATTGATGAATTTTTAAATTACATCAATAATTCAACACCGTTTCTTAAATTCACCCATAACATTGGTGAAGAAATTTCATACTTGGATATTAAACTAATAAAAGATACACAGTTAGGTAAATTTGTATCAGAAATATATCGGAAGGAATCTTATTCTGATAGTTTTTTGCACTTTGATAGTGCACACACTTACAAACAAGAAAGAGCGGTAGTGAAGAGCCAATTTGTATGATATCTTGCTTTGACACTTTTCTGAATGAATGTGATTTACTAAAAGAAATGTTTATAAAAAGGGAATATCCAAGAGATTTAGTAAATAATGTAATGTTAGAGGTTGTCAACAAAAGAGAGAGAGGCTTTTTTCAAGCTATTCTAATGGTTGATGGCATACAACATAACATATCACCGAGTGAAGTAGGTGGACAAAGGGTTTATGATGATAATTCACAGAATAGTATGAGTCTTGAAAATCCAATATTATCGTTGTGCTTTTATTACCACATATAATCTTGATAGTCATGACGTACTAAGAATTTTAGAGAAAAACTGGATTATTTTAAGCTCATGTAATGAAATTAGACAATGTATAGGAGAAATACCTATTGCAGTGTACAGAATGGGTCAGTCCCTCAAAAACATACTTGAAAACGACACCCAAGTTTATAGTATTGGCATGAGAAAATGTGGATTTTGTAAGTATTGCCAATATATAATGGAAGGCATGAAATTTAACATTAATGGCATCAGAGTTACACAGAAGAAAAAATGTTGTAACACTGAAAGAGAAACTTATTATGCTTTCTATTGCAAATGCACCTGTTTTTATATTGGAAAAACAGAAAGAAAGTTAAAGACACGTATTTACGAGCACTTGAGGGACATTAAATTAAAAAAGGATATAAACGCCTTGGCAAGGCATTGTAATGAATGGCCGGATCATGGGTTTAAATTTACTATCATAGAAGCTATGGAAATGAACCCAAAGGATGGACCATGGCCATTACATTTGGAAACGAATGAAGCTTTATGGCAATTAAGAACGAATGCTACTCAATGGCCAGGCCTGAATGATTCTATTTCAATTACTTGTTTTTTGAAGTTAAAGAGCCTAGATAGTTGAATTTGTTGTACATAGTGTTTTAACATAGGTTGTTATCCAACAATTTTTAAGTTTTTTACATAACATGCTTATGTATCTTTTTATTTATTAATTTATTATAAACACATTTATCATTTATTTAATAAACCTAAACAGTTTTTATGATACCAACATATTTGCTTAATGTTGGCAATGAACTTTTATTAATTTTATTATGTGCATTCTGACCCTCTAAAATGAAATTTATTGTGTATACAAGTTATATATATATATATATATATATATATATATATATATATATTGCACCCCTATTTTAGCTTTTACTCATACAGACATTATTCATTTATATATTCATAAATTTTCGTGAATATGTTACACAAGCATGTGCGTATGTATATGCACTTGTAAAACCGAACACAAGTATATTAGTCATATACTCTTTAATATATATTTTTACTTCCCAATTTCATGACAACTGATTGTAATGCACAAATGGTATGCACACACACGTTTTTTTATTATTTTTTTTTTACTATTTGTGTTGGTTTGACTCGTGGTAAAACTGCATATTTTATTGCGCATTTCATTGTGTTGTACCTTAAACTATCACACCCTACACCAAAGGATTCAATTAGTGAAAACAGAAAATGATTGGTGTTTTTGTTTTGAAACTTAATTAATGATGGTATAAAAGTTTTTCAGTTGTTGGGCATGCTCTGTTCTTGAAAAAGTCTCCTACACAGGAGGCGAAAGCCCTTGGATTTGACTCATTTGAATTAATATTATTCATTTATTTAATTTATTTTATTTTTTTCCTCTGTGTGTTGTTAATATATTGCTTTGTTGCATATTATACGCATAGTGGATCTTTTTTTACCACTGAAGCCATTCTGTTTCATTTTCCAGTATTAACCTTTCTGCTTTTTACACCACTTGAGAGCACTTTCTCTTAATAAATTCTTTGCACTATTAACATTTACAATTAATATTTTACAGAAGTCTTTATAGTACACTTACTTATCCTTTTTTTTTAAATTTATTATGCCGTAAAATTTTGTTTCCTCTCTCGAACTTTGTCCTGTGAAATTTTGTTTAAATTCCATTTCATATCTTCATTCTCATTAGTTCCTGTCTCCTCTTCCTCTCCTTTTTATATTAAAGTCTTCACTTCTCAATTTTTTTGTATTTCTGTTTTTCTTTCTAGAATGTTTTTTTTACTGTTTTGTTTGTGAATCTTTGTTTCTATATCTATAAAGTTTGTCTTGCTCTGTTCTACCAGTATTCCTCCAGCCTGTACTTCATCTTCAGATGTCCTATTTTATTATATTTGCAACATTTCAGTTTAGTTTTCACATGTCCTATCTTTCATAGAAAGTCAGCTAATGGTCCTAGGACCATTATAAACCTAGACACGTTCTGCTTTAATTTCCACGATAAGCACCTATTGCCCTTCTCCTAGAGAAAGATGTGTGGAACGCTCAGGGTGACTAAATTGTTACCCATCCAGTTTTCCAGATTGTGCTTGAAGAGGGCCACAGAAGTGCTCTTCTTGACATGAATTGGGAGTCTGTTCCATAGTTGTGGTAATGTCTGGGAGATACTTTCCCTCCAGCAGGTTCTGTTAATGTTACATACAGGTTAAGGTCTTTTGAGCGAGTAATGTGTGAGCCATCCATCTTGCGGATATACAATATTTCCAGTAAAGCAGAGTAGGCGATTGCCTTCTATGCAAGACATATATTGCCTCTGAGTAGTCTGTCTGAAAGAATAAGTGCCAGTGATTTCAGCTGATCCATAGAGGACAGATGCTGAAGACGTACTCTCCTTGTGAGGAACTTTTGTGGTGTCTCCATGTGCTGCAGGTGTTTAAACAAATACCAAAAGGGACATTGTATATTGGTATGAGGGAAGGGTACAGGGAGGGTATAACCTTTTTTTCCTGGTGGCAATGCCCTTATTTATGACCAATATAGAGTACCCTTACCACTGTGGAGACCTGATCAAATGTAAGGATGCTATCAACCTTTGTGCCCAGGTCTCTTGCAACTGAGTTGTGTTTAGGGTGTTTCTATTGATGGTGGTAGTTGTCAGGAAAATCGCTCTGACCGAAAGGGATGTTACTGCATTTTTTTGCGTTGAGTTTAAGGATGTGACCATTGCACCAATCATTTGTTTGCTTAAGAACCTCTTGTAGGATGTTGACATAATCTGGGGATTCTGTGACTGCAGACATCAGCAAACGGTCAGCCACAAACCTTTAGCTTTTGCTTGTATTTTGGAGAAAGATTTCAAATAGTAGAGGTCCCACGACTGATCCCTGTGGAACACCACTGGTAACGGGTCTGTTGTTGGAGGTGGATTTACCTATTCACTTTATGGGTTCTGTCAGTGAGCCAGTTAGCGACCCACCTAATGATATAAGGGTTGATACCTACTTTGGTGAGTTTGTCAATGCCTGGGTGTGGAATAGTGTCAAAAGCCTTGGCCAAGTCCGGATAGGCTGTATGCACAGTTTTCCCCTTGTCCAGGGCTCTGACTGTCTGTCCACCAGGTTTACCAGGCTTGATCTCCCTCTGAGAAATCCAAACTGAGTAAGGTCAAGCATTTCAGGAAACAAACGAAGGCTCAAGGGGACAAAGTCTCCAAAGCGAAAAAAAGTAAAAACAGATGTATTACTTTGCAGCTAAACAGCATGGTACAAAAATAAAACGGTTAAGCTCTTTTCGTCTTCATTTACAAGACTTATTCAGACCTACAACAGTAGCACAATAATACAGACCACATGGTGGTTTCAAAAAGCATTAACCAATGGTATTGCAAAAGTATTTAATTAAGCTTGGATAAAATAATATAAGAGACTGCAATTTCAACTTTAACCAGTGTTGATAGACTCAACTGTAATGCTTTCACAAATCACCAACAAGGGTGAAGCAAGCTTAGATGTAAGTTGAGACATATTTTTGAAAAGATTTAAAACATGAAGCGAAACCCCTGCATTGTTTTACTCAGCTACAAATAGAGCTGTTTAAAAGACTTAGTTAGACAAAAGACTTGTGAAAGCATTACAGTTGAGTCGATCAACACTGGTTAAAGTTGAAATTGCAGTCTCTTATTTTATTTTGAGTGTAGTGTTCTTTTAGTCCACTTGGAGCGCTGTTGTAACTCATAACAATGTGTATATAAACATTTACGCATACCTTTTTATATATATATTTTTCATAGTTTTTTCATCATTTCTTATCACATATCTTAAGGGTTACACTCTGTTCACCTAAATCCAGTGATTTAATGTGGTTTTATTTGTGCACAAATGCAACTATATGTTTTTGTTTTTTACAGGTTTTCACAGTTGCTGTTTTTGTTTGACTTGTTGCTGATGTCATGTGTCCAAGCTTAATTACTTTTGCAATGCCATTGGTTAATGTTTTTTGAAACCATCATGTGGTCTGTATTAAAGTGAGCACTTGTGCTACTGTTGTAGGTCTGAAGAAATCTTATAAATTAAGACGAAAAGCGCTTAACCGTTTTATTTTTGTACCATACTGTTTAGTTGCAAAGTAATAAATCTGTTTTTACTTTTTTTCGCTTTGGAGACTGTGTCCTTGAGCCTTCGTTTGTTTCCTGAGTTGCAGTTTGGATTTGTTTGTCAAGGTCAAGCATTTGGAGCTTACCTGTATCTTTAAGGTCCAAGATGATTTGCTTCATGATATTGCAGGTTATGCTGGTCAGGCTAATAGGTGTATAGTTCCCTGATTCACTGGAAGCATCTCCTTTGTTCAAGGGGGTAACAGTGGCAGGTTTTCATTCCGGTGGGATGAAGCATGTGCACAGACTGAAAAGGCGTAACCAGTGTTGGTGCCAGTTCATGTTTTTGCCCATGTACTGTTTAGCTTGGGATGCTAAAAGGTCCTACAGATGCTGTGTTTTTGGCCTTGGAGAAGACATTTACAAGGTGGGGGACAGGTGGAAGCAATTATGTGGGGTATGTGTGGTGAGGACAGGAGTGAAGTTTTCATCTAATCTGTTGGCTAACAGGTTTGCTATGTCCACAGGCAGTGTATGTGGTATCATTAACTACCATTTTGGTGTAAATCTGGGTCTTGCATTTTATGCTACAGATCTAACTAAATAATGCCTTATGGTTGTTCATAGTTGAGGACACAAATTTGGATTTGTAGTTTGCTTTGGAGGACTTCCCAAGAAGTCTTATTTGCTTGTTAAAGCTGAGGAGGGGGTTTCCAGTTTAGGACATACACCCTCTTACTTTTGGACAACAATTTTAGTCCCATATGAAGGGGAAGTTGCTGTGAAGCCATTTATGCCATCCCTTAAAAAGATACAAACTGCTTTGAAGTTTTTTAGTTGCTGCTGCGTAGTGGTGGAGGGTCTGGTGTGATAGTTTGAGTGTGATTTGTGGCGAGATCTGATTTCTGGCGAGGTCAGACAGGGGAAGACCTCAGTGTTGGTGCTGCAGTGGTACCCCATATTTTTAAGCAGGAGTTTCAAAATTTTGGTGCCTCTAGTTGTGGTGTCCACCAGCTGGTCCGGGGTGGAGTTACTGAACTTGGGGAACCTTTGGTCGAGAGTGTTAGAGCAGAATTAATTTACCCAGTCAGTGGACAGAGCTACTGGAATCCAAGAGACAACTGAACACCATGGTTCCGGGTTATTTTACTTAAATTATCCAAGTAGACAGAGTGGGTATCTTGATTCATGGAGGGGGCCCTGTAGCAATGACTTGAATAGGTGTCCTACCAACAGTAAATTGCACCTGAAGCGTCTCCAGGGAATCATACTGGAGGTGTATTTATTAATGAATATTGATGCAACACCTCCTTAAGTTTTCACGTCTTCCATTTATGGTCTTAACGTGTGGTAGGAGGTGTAAGCCATTATGGCTGTGGTGCTCTGCACAGCCTTGAACTCTGTCACTGTGACTGCGCAGATGTCAGAATCTTCCAAAGCGAGGAATGTTTCCAGTGAGTGCAGTTTTGTGTTAAGACAGCATTTAGCAGCATATCATTGAGGATGAAGTTTGTCGAGAATTTTGTCCTCATGATATTGCCTAAAAACGGCCCTATGGTGGTGGCAAAAGCATTTGCCAGTAGCTGAATTCCCAGGGGTGTGAGATGAAGGCCATCTCTGGCAAAGGAGTGAGGTGTATCGATCATGTTGTCGAGGCTGACAGAAATTGGATCCCCTTAGAATGACACAGAACCTAAGTAAAGTATTGAAGTCAGTTATTTTCTGTTTATATTGTGGTATCATTCTAGGTGAGGATAATATGCTGCTCAAGGCTAGGGACATACCTGGGTGTGACACATGCTCAGTCATGCCTCCATGTAGTCCAAGGTACATCTCATGTCATTCACACCAACATATGTAGTATGACTGTATAATAACTGTATTGAGTGTCTGCGTGATTTGATGAATCCTGACAGCAGAAAGACAGTTGACATGACTTTCTCCTTGTTCAGCCTGGTGAAAGTGCAGTCTGTCTCTCCCTGTCGTCCAAGGGCGCCCGCAGGCAGGTGCAAGGGGGTGCACTTGCACCCCCCTGGAAACGGCTGGCCAAGAAATTCATTTTATTTTAATTTAAAAAAAAAAAAAAATTTTTTTTAAAGGGCATTCCTCTTTAAGAACGCCCTTTGCTTCCCGTCTAGTCGCACAGATGCAACAGGTGTTTGCGACCTGTTTTCATCTGTAGCGTCTGTGCGACTGATGGTTTACGGCTTTGTTTTTCACGGCTACTGTAAATTTGAATTCTAGAGGATGTTCCCACTGCGGACGAACGTAGAAGTGAGAGAGGTAGGTGCCAGATAGGCAATATTGTGTGCCAAGAGATGGTAGAAGCTCACTAGTCCGACCTGACAGCCATTAAAACCAATTTTATAAGTTTGATAATAAAGTATTATCTAGTCTACGAGCTTTGTCCTGTGAGGTACGCTGCTCAAGTCATATATTTTTACTTCCCTCCAGCCTACTTAATTTTGCTCTTCTACAAGCTGACTAATATTGTCTTGTTGTTCCTGCTCTTCATTAGCATCCGAGTTTATACACCCTCTTCACATTCACAACTAAAATGAGCTTTCTCCTTACACAATACAAAACCTGTTAGCACAATTTCTAGCCACATGTTGTTTAGTTTGGCAGATATGTATTGTATGATCCACTGAAGAGTTTGAGGTAACGATTGAGTAGTTACTTAATGGTTATAGTGGCAGTGTATTAGCATTCAGTTTTCCTCCACTTGTCCATGTTTATTTTGTAGGTATGTTCACATGAAGTATTTATATATTAATCTCAACAAATGTATCTAGAACATTGTTAGCAAAATATATAAAAAATGTAAAATATAATATTTTATGCAGCTTGCTTTTATTGACATCCTTCATTCTGCCAGAGAGTTGAGCAGCCACTATAGTAGCTCTTGCTTGTTGTTACAGAAAATTACTGGGTCTGGTACTTGAACTAATTTAAAATACAAAGATATTAGATTTTGCCTGGTCAGTGACCACAATGGTCATCAAGAAGTGACAGCTCTGCAGAGAGCATACTTCAAACAGCAGTTTTAAGTGAGCAAACTCTACATAAACAGGAATTTGGAATAGTTTATTATCCAACATAACTATCATGGGCAGTGCTGTAGTGGACAGCGCATCATTTTACATTCTCTGTTGAAAGTCAGTCTTGCACTAAGAATTTATGTGATATGGGAAATCTACAGATAGGAATACATTTTTATAAATAAACTTGTACAGTGCTGCCGAAGTGTAACAGTTATTAACCAATGCATATTAAGTAGCTGTTATCAAGTCATTTTATTACTAATAAAGGACAGCAGTGCAGTGTCACAGTAGTTAACTTGTCATATGGCATAGTTCTCAAGTTTAGTCCTCCGTCCTCGTTTTGAAAGTTCGAAATTAAGAAGTAGACCTAATGAGAAATTCACTTTATCCAAGGGAGTATAACAAAGTTAAGTGACTTTCTAAGAGTCAGACAATGTGGAATTTTATTTATTCATTATTTATGAAAAATGTATCTTGATGCAAAATTATTTGTGTGGCCACTGTTTTGTTTTAGGAAATATTTTATCTAGTCTCTTCAGTTTCATAGCTAGTAGTGGGAAAACATGATATTCTGAAATGGATGGGTTCACTTTCAAGCAATAATAATGAATTATTTTTCAGAGGTGTTTTTACGAACTCTCAATAAATGAAGAAAGCACATATTCCGTATGTAATATGTAATTACTTTTGTAGTCACTGATTTCATGCTAGGAAGGATTAAGGGTGATAGAAGTATATTTATATTCTAGTTCTTTTAATAATGTAGCTGGTATTTTTGTATACAAGTATCTTGTAGACTCAGGTAAAGGATCCGAGTGCAAGTCTCAGATGAAGTGCTTCATTCTTTATCAGTAGGTATAAGTTCATAGGTTCATACTAGGCTATCTGCCCTAGGGCATTTATAAGCCTAGCCAGAATGTGTTTGGCTTTCGCCACCCATTTTAAATTAATTTTGCTATGTCCTTTTTTGAGGTTAGTATACTGTGCCTCTGTCTAGCAGTGACACAGAAGTGATACCCGGGGTAAACCTACGATCTCCCATCCACTCATCAAGATTCCTCTTGAAGAGAGTCAATGAGGGACTCTGCCTAACCTGGAGTGGGATTTTATTCCAGAGTGATGGGAGCCTCTGGGTTATGAATCTGTCCCTCCAGCATGT
Source organism: Protopterus annectens (assembly GCF_019279795.1). Lineage (NCBI taxonomy): Eukaryota > Metazoa > Chordata > Ceratodontiformes > Protopteridae > Protopterus > Protopterus annectens. Next base: position 1,813,658,098 of record NC_056732.1, read on the forward strand.
CCTATTTATTTCAGTGCTGAGGTTCAAGTCTCTCGAGCGTGTAGCTCGATGGGATTTGGATTTTCTGAGGTGCAGTATGTCCATTAATTCCAGGTTGGACATGGCTTTATACGTCAGGCACAGATCGCCTCTGAACAGGTGGTATGCCACTGAGTAGAGCTGGAGTTTCTTTAACCGGGCAGCATATGGCATCTGTTTGAGCCCTTTGATCCTCTTGGTGAGGTACTTTTGGGGTCTTTCCAGTTGCTGCAGGTGTCTGGTAAGGTACATCCCAAAAGGGGCATTGTACTCAATTATGGGCTTGATGAGGGATGAGTAAAGAGGCACGATGACCTCCCCTAATCTAGATGTGAATCCCTTCATGATTAGGTGGGCTATATAAAATGTTTTTCTAACCACATGGTTGTCAAATGAGAGATTGCTATCAACTTGGGTCCCCAGGTCCCTAATTACTTCTTCTGTACTTAATGGATTACCACCTATGTGGTAATTTGTGGGCACTTTGTTTTTGCCAAAGGGGATGACTATACACTTTTTGGCGTTTAGCTTGAGGCCATGGCTCTGGCACCAGTTGTTTGTTTCTATGAGGCCCTTTTGGAGGATGCTTGTGTCGGTTGGAGAGTCGATTATGGCTCCCAGTTTGCAGTCATCTGCGAACTTGGTCAGCCACAGTCCTTCTGTGTTGGCCTGTACCTCCGAGAAATATATACCGAACAAGAGAGGTCCCAGGACTGAGCCTTGTGGGATGCCCCTTGTAACTGGTTTGGAGTCTGACATGGTTTCAGCAATTCTAACCATGTGGGTTCTGTCCTTGAGCCAGTTTGCAACCCATCTAGTGACATAGGGGTTTATATTTCAGCTGGTGAGCTTATCTATAATGCCCGAGTGGGGTATTGTATTAAAGGCTTTTGCGAGGTCCAGGTAGGCTGTGTGGACCACCTTCCCCTCGTCAATGGCCTTCGTGACTGTTTCAAAGAAATCAACCATGTTTAAGAGGCAGGATCTGCCCTTAACAAAGCCGAACTGGGTAGGATCCAGTGTCTGTAGGTCCCCAATATCTTTATTTATGAGGTCCATGATGATCCTTTCCATAGCTTTGCAGACCAAGCTAGTCAGGCTTATGGGGCGATAGTTTCCAGGATCTGTTGAGGCACCACCTTTGTGGAGAGGGACCACAGTTGCTGTACGCCACTCTTTGGGTACATATCCTGTAGTAAGGCTGAGATTGAACAGTAGATCTGAAGTAGGAGAATTCATTTTTCAGCAACCTGTGGGTATGGATCCGATATCGGATCCGAACCGGCATGGTTTATCCAGCTATGGATCCGAGCTCCTAGCTCCTCCCCTCACCCATAATGCCCTGCTCTCTCTACATGACCTCAGATCTAGTTTGCCACGTTCATGGTGACAGCTGGATTTTGAGCTCCTGTCAGCTAAGTGCTATTTTTGGTGTTTTTATAGGGAATTTCTGTCAAAAAATACTTTTTTTGTGTGAATGTTTTAGGTTTTCCCTCTTTTAAGCTAATTTTTGTTAAATTGGTTAACTTTGTAGTACCCTCCCCTCGCTGGTACGTAGCTTGTGTGCGTGTGGATTCTTTGGGGCCTTCTGTGTGAGTGGTTAACTTAACTTTCTTTTTTGTTTAAAAAAAAAAAAAAAAAAAATAGTAGATTAGTGAAAATGTCTGAGGCCCCAAAGGCAATCTTTTCAAAATGCTCCGAGTGTGGCCATAAGCTATCCCCTGCTGATGGCCACACTTGGTGCGTTCGATGCCTTGGGGTTGAACACCTCACCTCTGGGTGTTCAATCTGTGCAGGGTTCAACCCCAGGGCATTGAAGGAGCGGAAGTCAAAGCTGGTCTTGGCGGGACTCTTGCCCCCGGACTCGGCTTCGGCCTCCACCCCGTTGGTAGTTACTGCTCCTGCGGTTCCTGCCTTACCTGCTCCCCCTCCTCCTCCCAGGATTCAAACTCCCTCTACGGGTTCGGAGGAGAGGGAAGCCAGGAAGAAGGACCGGAGAGAGAAGCACCGCAAGCGGCGGGCCGAGACCTCCGTCTTGGCCCCGCCAGCTAAGCGGGCTTCTCCTCCGGCCTCTCTGGCTGCTGGCTCTTCTCCTCCTTGGCTCCGGTCCCCAGCCTTTTCACCGGGGCCTGAGGAGGAGGAGACCCGATCTCCTTCGAGGCTATCGAGGCGGTACTCAAGGCCTACCTCGGTAGCCTCATCGAGGTCTACCTATAGTCTCTCCGAGGCTGATCTGGACCGGATGATGCGAAGGTTCATCCAGGCCCAGATGCAGATGGGTGCTCCTGCGGAGCTCGACCCCATTTTTCAAGCCCATAGCTCCTTCTCTGACCCGCTACCCGGGCTCGTAGCTGGGCAGCTTTGGAGCCGGTGGTGGGTCGGCGCCGATGGTACTGGGTACTTCAGATCCGACCCTGCCCTCGAGTGTGTCGGATCCGACCTCTCGGAGCCTTGGCCCGAGCTTCGGATCTGAGGGACTCGGTGTGCCTTCGGCGCCGTCCGTGTCGGAGCGCACTGGTCCCTCGGATCCGAGGGGCTCGGCGCTGGCTCCGATCCACTCATCGGATCCGAGGGGGAGCCGACTGTCGGATCCTTTGGTCGAGGCCGGCTCCCCTTCGGCCTTTGATGTAGTGGAGAGGGCTCTGTTGAGGGCATCTGGACCCCCGGCCCTTGCTTTGGCTCCGTCCCGCACTCCATCTGCTCTGGGTCAGGCTTCCGTCACCCGACCACTGGGACAGCCCGTTTCACTGCCCCAAGCAGTTCCTTTGGAACTAGACACCGCTTGCGAGGGCTCCTCGGACAGCCCCCCCGAGGAAGCACCTCACAAGCACACGTGTAAGAGGAGGCACATAGACTCCCCCGAGTCTTTAACTGAAGACACGGACTTGGAGGAAGGGGAAGGCTCCCCAAGATCACCCCCCGAGGATGTCTCCTTTGGAGACATCATGGAAATGCTTCGTATAAGAGATGGGTGGTCTGCCCCAAAGTCTTCCTTGGACGAGTCCGTGTTCTTGGAGGCATTTGAAGCGGGCCCGTCTACCTCTTGGGTGTCCCCTCCTGCCGACCCCCTGGTGGACCTCATTACCACCAGGGAGTGGAAGGAACCGGACACCGTGGAGCCAATCCCCAAGAGGCCGGACAGGATTCTTATAGCCCCCCTACTGACCGTGCCCACTGGAGCAAGGGACCCCCGGTAGATGCCATGTTGACGGCAACAGCCACTAAGAGGGAACTTGCTCAAGAGAGTCCCTCAGTTCATCCTCCGAGCAAGGAGTCTCGGATGATGGACCGCTTGGGGAAGCAAATGTTTAGTTCAGCGACCTTCTCAGTGAGGGCGCTCAACTATCTGGCACATGTCATTAGGATGCAGCGCGATCTTATCAAAGAATACGCTGCACCCCCCCCCCCCCCAGAGTCCATGTCGGAGGAGGACAAACTTTTGCACTCCACCCGTATGGCCACTCTTCGTTCCGTGACCAATACCTCTATGCGGTTACTTTCCCATGCCACCGAGGGAGCCGTTAGAGCTGCAGGAGTAGGCCTAGTCACGAGACGCCAGGCCTGGCTCCGCCATTGCGATTTCACGGAGCCCTTCAAGGCATCATTCGCGAACGCCCCCTTTGACGGTTCTGCCCTTTTTGGCAAGACAGTTCGCAACACCTTGGTCCAGAGCGAGAAGGACGGGAAGACACTGTCTGCTTCTCTGTGCCCCAGAGGTCCTACTCTAGGAACCAAAAGGGCCAGAAGAAGATGTGGTTCCGGAAGTCGCAGCAATCCCAACCCGCTCCGGACAACCAGTCCTTCCGTGGCAGAGGAGGACAGGGAGGACGCCGCCCCAGGGGCAGAGGGGCTCCCAGGAATTTTGGGTCCAGAGAACCTTTCTCTGAACGGCCCATGCAGCAACCCTGAGGGGTTGCCCGACTGCTCCACTCTGGAGGCAGTCGAAGGACGTTTTTCGGAGCACCTAGCGGCATGGGAGTCCATAACATCAGACCGCTGGGTCCTCCATATTATATCCAGAGGATACAAAATCCCATTTCTTCACGTCCCGAAACTAAAATCCCTCCCCGACATTCCACCCGATCAGAGGGAGGCCGCTTCAACAGAAATTGGCTATCTGCTGAGGAAAAGAGCCATCCAGCCCGTCCCCCCAGACCAGATCAGATCAGGGTTCTACTCCAGGTTCTTTTTAGTGCCAAAAAAGACGGGGGACTTAAGACCCATTCTGGACCTGTCCCTATTAAACCTGGCAGTTCCCAAGGAGAAGTTCCAGATGGTCACTTTACAATCCATCCTCCCCCTTCTGGGAGAGAATCACTGGATGTGCTCTACAGACCTCAAGGATGCGTACTACCACATACTAATGGACAGACGGTCCAGAAGGTTTCTTCGCTTCCGGCTGGGAGCCAGTCACTACCAGTTCAGGGTCCTCCCCTTTGGTCTCACCACAGCCCCCAGGGTGTTCACCAAAGTGTTAGCAGTGGTTGCGGCCCACCTGAGGCTTCATGGGTGCAGGTCTTTCCGTACTGGACGACTGGCTTCTCACCGCCCCAACAAGGCATCTACTATCCTTGGCAAGAGACTCTTTTCTTCACCTAGCTTCCCGACTAGGCATCACAGTAAACGTACGAAAGTCTAACCTGGTCCCTACTCAGTTGATAGAATTCATAGGAGCCAGGTTAGACACGAGGAAGTTAAGGGCCTTTCTCACAACCGACAGACTTCGGAATCTGCGACTCCAGGTGCGGGCCATCCTCCACTCCAGCTTGGTTCCGGCGGAATTGGTCCTGAGGGCACTACGGTCTATGGCGGCAGCGATTTCTCTTCTCCCACTCGCCCGCTTGAACATGCGGGTACTTCAGTGGACTCTTCTATTACAATGGTCATATCTTTCTCTCCCCCTGCATCACCCCATTGCGATCAGCAAGGCTTGCAAGCAGTCTCTCTTCTGCTGGCTCCATTCCACGGATCTCCATGGAGGCCGCCCCTTTTGTGCATCTCCCCCTCTTGCCACAGTGACTACGGACGCCTCCCGCCTCGGGTGGGGGGGCATTTTGCGGGCCGGACGGTCCAAGGCACGTGGAACGACTCAGAGACCTCCCTGCATATCAATGTTCTGGAGATGAGGGCGGTGCTCTTGGCGTTGCAAGCACTTCAAGCCTTTCTTCCCCTGGGAACAACTGCGATTCAGTCAGACAACATGTTGGTGGTCTGGTACATCAACAAACAGGGGGGAACCAGGTCTTACCCTTTATGTCGAGAGGCCATGAGAGTGTGGGAATGGGCGATCTCCACCAACCGCTTTCTCATCGCAACGCATATTTCGGGTCGGTCCAACATCCTTGCGGACAAGCTCAGTCGCACCATTCTCTCCCCATACGAGTGGTCTCTTCGCACAGTGGGGGACTCCTTGTTGCGATCTCTTTGCTTCCCCCTTAAACACCAAGTGCGACAGTTTTTTCACTCTAATCCCACCTCCAGGGGATTCCCTGAGAGACGCTCTGGTGCATGCTTGGCCTCCCGGTCTTCTTTACGCATACCCCCCTCTGCCTCTGATGCTCCAGGTGCTTCAGAAAGCCTCTCGGTTGGGGTGCAGAATGATCCTCATAGCCCCATTCAGGCCTCGACAGATCTCGTTCCCTTACCTAAGGTCTCATTCAGTGAATCCTCCTTGGATTCTGGATCCCATTCCGGATCTGATATCACACCCATCGAACCTACCAACTCCGAACCTGGACAACTTGAAGCTCACTGCTTGGCTGCTCCAGTTCCTCTCCTAATCAGGACTCCCGGTATCTCGTCCCCAGTTAAGGCCATTATGGTAGCGGCTCATAAACCCTCTACCAGGAAAATTTACCGCAGTAAATGGAAGCGCTTCTCCATTTGGGCGGAGCGGCAAGGTCTAGATCCCTTCATGGTTCCCCTTCCTTTGGTTCTAGACTTCCTTACTACTCTCTTTAATGATGGCGCCAGTAGTTCCACGGTCAAAGTTCAGCTAGCGGCCATTTCCCATTACCATGTTGGTCATGACTCTGGGCCTCTTATGTCTGCCAAGTTATGTAAAGTCTTCCTAAAAGGCACCTTTCTGCTTAGACCCCCTGTCAAGGAGACGGTTCCACCGTGGAATCTTTATTTGGTTCTTCAGGCCTTGACCGCTCCCCCCTTCGAGCCTGCGGCCACAGTAGATCTAAAATTCTTGTCTCTTAAGACTGCATTTTTAGTAGCCATTACTTCAGCTAAGAGAGTTTCAGAACTGCAAGCCCTGTCCATTAAACCGCCTTACTTGGTCTTCCATCCAGACCGGGTGTGCCTCAGGATCAATCCCTCCTTTCTTCCTAAGGTAGCTTCGGAAGCGAACATTAATCAGTCCATCAACCTCCCTGTTTTCTTTCCTAAATATCAGAACAAAGGTGAATACAAGCTGCATTCCTTGGATGTTCACAGGCAGCTTCGTTTTTATCTTAACAGGACAGCTGGTCACAGGCAATCCGACCAATTGTTCATTTCCTTTGCCAAATTCAATCTGGGTAAACCAATTTCCAAAGTCTCCTTGTCACGCTGGATTTCTCAGTGTATCCTATTAGCTTACCAAGCTTCTGGGAGGTCCGCACCGGAGGGAGTCCATGCTCATTCGACCTGGTCTGTTTCTGCCTCAGCGGCCTTTAAGGCTAGGGTTCCTCTGGATGATATTTGTTCAGCAGCCACTTGAGCTTCATCTCATACCTTTATTTCTCATTACATGCTGGATATCACGTCTAGAGGTAGAGCATCCTTTGGCTCCGCGGTGCTCCAGAATATCCTTCCATGATGGCCGCCCAAGACTCAGGTAGCTGGGGACTCTGTCCCACAGGTTGCTGACAAATGAATTCTCCTACTTCAGATTTAGAAGTTATGTACTTACCATAACGTTCCATCTGAGTAGGTGGATTCATTTGTCTGCAACCATCCCGCCCTCCTATCCCCCTGGCCTTGTCAGTTTCCTGCATAGGATGTGTTACCCTTTGGTTAGGGTATTTGGTACAGGGCAAACTCGATCTGAGGTCATGTAGGGAGAGCAGGGCATTATGGGTGAGGGGAGGAGCTAGGAGCTCGGATCCATAGCTGGATAAACCATGTCGGTTCGGATCCGATATCGGATCCATACCCACAGGTTGCAGACAAATGAATCCACCTACTCAGATGGAACGTTATGGTAAGTACATAACTTCTAATTTTATGTTTGGGTTTAGCTCTTCTTGGAGTTCATGTAGGACGCAGCCTGGGACACCGTCTGGTCCCATTGATGCTGTGTTTTTTGCTTTGGTGAGGGCAGCTCTTACCTGAGCATCTGAGATGTCAGGGGGGCAGCACTCTGCTGGGATAGATATTTGCCCTTTGGTGGGTAGTTTGCGCTGAACCTGTCAGCTAGGATGTTGGCAATGTCTGTGGGTTCGGTGTATTTTTTGTCATTTTGGACTAAATCTGAGCATATCTGGGAATTACCACCAAGGTTCCTAACATAACTAAAGAAAGCCTTGTGATTATCCTTAGTGTCCTGTGCAATTTTTCTCTCGAAGCTGGCCTTAGATGATTTTATGAGTGCCCGTAGTTTTTTGCTAATACTGATCAGAGATGCCTTCCCTTTTTGGAATTTTGCTCTATCATTTAGTAGCTTCCTCCTTCTGTTGTATAGTTTGTTTATGGCTGGGGTCCACCAGACAGGACGTCTGCCTTTGGAGGATTGGGTCTTGGTTTTATTTGGGATCGCATGATCCATGCATTCCTGAAGGTGTTCATAAAATGCATTTATAAAGGATTCTGTGGTCTGGGCCGTATTTTCCACAGGCCCGGGGGCTTTGAAGGATTCCATCTTGGTTTTGAGGAGTGTGAAATTTGCTTTAGAGAAGTTTTTCACTGTGGTTTTCTGGGCAGGGGGTGGTGTCGGGATGTGAATATCCAGTGAGATCAGACTTACCAGTGAGGGATACACTTCTGGTCTGGAGCATAGAGTCCCCATGTTGGTGGTGATCAGGTCCAATATGTTTTCCCCTCTTGTGGGAGTGGTAACAAGTTGTTTCATAACATTTGAGTTTATAAATTCTAGGAACCTTTGGGCTAGGGTGTTGGAGCTAGAGTAATGCTCCCATTCTATGTTTGTTTAGTTGATGGTGTTTGGAGAGACCTTCATATTTTCCAGTGTTCTCAGGAAGGCCGAGTGGGGTTCCTGGGTTAGGGAGGGTGGTCTGTAGCAGGCTATAAACTGGAAGGCAGTTTTACCCACTGTTAGTTGCACATGGATAGTCTCTGATGCTTTGCTGTGCCACCAACCTGGAGGTGTGGGTATCTTTGACGAATATTGATACTCCCCCTCCTTTTGTGGGTCGGTCCAAATTTTGGGTCCGAAAAGCATGGTATGAGGTATAACCTGGTAATGCTGGGGTGCTCTCAGGAGCCTTGAACCAGGTTTCTGTTACTGCACAGATATCGATGTTCTCCATGCTAAGGAGAGTTTCGAGTGTGTGCATCTTGAGGTTTAGACTTCTGGCGTTGAGTAGCATTACTCTTAGTTTCTTATCCCTTGTGATACCTATGGAGGTGTGTTTGTCTTGTGAGCCTTGCCTAAAAAAGGCACTATGGGGGTAGCAAGAGCCTTTGCCAATATCTGAAAGCCCAAGGGTGACAGGTGCAAGCTGTCCCTAGCGAAGCATTGTGGCTTGTCGAGCATGTTATCCCAGGCTGACAGGCATTGGATCCCCTTTGAATGACACCAATACTTAAGCCAATTGTTGAAATTGATCATCTTGTCTTCATATTGTGGCATCATTCTTGGTGAGGGTAAGATGCTACTCAAGGTCAGGGTCATACCGGCCTGGGCCACATGCTCAGAGAGCTCCTGTATGTCTCTTTTCATGTAGTCCAGGGAGGTACGTCTCAGGTCATTCACACCAGCATGGACAATGACTGAGTCATATTTGTACTTGCCTTGGAGTGACCTGAGTGCTTGTGTTATGTGGCGGATCCTAGCGCCCGACAGGCAGCTCACTGTGACCTTTTCCTTGTTCAGCCTGGTGAGCGGGATGCCAGTGTGCCTGACGATAGTCACCTATTACAAGTGTATCAGGTGTGTTATTTAGCCTTAAGGGCTGTGACTGTTCGGCACACTTGCTTTGTGAGCTATGTGTTGCACGTGTTTTGTTTTGGGGTAGCGGTTGCTTGGGTGTCTGTTTTGGAGGTCTCTGCTGCTTAGGCAGATTTTTATTTAGAGCCTCCGAGTATGTTTTTGTGTGTTTCTGTTTGGTTTGCTGTCGTGGTAGGTCTATGTGAGACTGGAATTGTACTGAGTGTGGTTTCCTTCTCCTCCTGACTGGTTACGCCAGTACTGAGTTGAGAGAGCTTAGCCTCCAGTTTGGCTATATGGATGCATCTCTCACATGTGTTGGAATTTGTTGGGAGGAGGAGAGGGTTGTCTGTGTACGAGGCAGTTGTAGCATTGCCTCAAGATTCCCAGATTCACCAGCTGGACCAGAGAGAAGATTGACAAATGACCTTTGGACATGCTAGAATAGTATTGGGAATTCCTTTATAATTGAAAAAAAGGGCCAATGGGGAACAAGGTACTCAAGAGGACTTTGTGAGAGTGTAGTGCTTTTAATTTTTTAGTGCTGACTTATATAATTGCTTTAGTGAGCAAGTGCCATTCTAAACCATTCATTTTATTTTTTGTGAGATTATGTGTCTGTACTTCAGGGACATTTCTTTGGATGGGCACACCTAGTATGCATCGTGGTACAGTAGGTATCTAAAAGTGTATGTTATGAAATTGCAGGCAAAGTACTTATTTCATTACATTAGGCACCCATAGGGCTGTAAATGAAATGGTTGACTAATGTTACTTTGCATTTCAGTTTCTTCCCAAGAAATTCTGTAGCTCATGCTGTTTTCATAATATTTTAGCAAAGTAATGTTCTAAACTATTTTCAGTTATCTCCAGTGATTCCATTATTCTGTTTTGCTCTCAGCACTTCAGGTTTGCCACAAATTGTAGTAGTTAAGATGCTGAGTCGCACTGTGAGGAAAGTACATAGGTAATATTATTCAGCTCTTTAATTAGACCTGTTTGTAGTTATTGATCTACTACTTATTTTTCTTTGGTAATGTAATTTGTCCATTAGTAGTAAGTGACTTTTTTATTTTAAAAACAGTCTGGGTTTGAATAACTGCACAAATATATATTTGTCCTGTGTGTCATCAAGAAGGTACTTTGTCAGAAGCAGGTGCAGATTCTAGCAATGTTCTAAGTTCATGACAGCAATGTTTATAATCTGTTCCTATTTATTTTAGGCTTTGTCCAGACTTCTTGCACTAAGAGGTTGAGGTGTGTGTGTGAGAGAGAGTGAAATGCCCTAGTTAGAGTTGGCAGGTAGATTTTATTTTCAAGTGCATTTTCAAGGAATTGTGAGCTTCAAGGGAAGAGAAATTTACTGCTGCTCATGCTAAGCCTACTTAAAATGTGCAACTGTTTTGTTTAGCAAATGGTATCACTATTGTGGTATAGAATTTTTAAAGCAGCAGCGCAGGTAGCATACTTGCATCTTGATACAGAAGGCTATAGGTTCTACTCCCACAACATGTAGATTTGTATTTTAAGGAGGTGGAGTGCTACAGTCCTGAGTATGTCCTCCTTTGGATGAGATGCCTAATAACTATGAACTTGGTTTTCAGCTTGCCACCCATTTCCTATTGCAATATACCAGCTTACCATTTTTTTAATATAACGTAGGCACTCTATTCTTCAAGGGCAGCAGGCATTGAATTTGTAGATTAAACACTGAAATATAAAGTTGTTTTCTAGCAACAACCTCTTCACTGGTTTCAGATCTCTTTAATGTGGAATTATTCAGATGACTTTTACTTCTGCAAAGATTTTGCATATTAATTGATATTGGTGGATTGTATGACAGAAGTTTGAGTAGAGTGGCCCTTTATGGTTGAAATGTTCTGAATTGTGCAGGTTGTCATTACTGGTTCATATGATTTGTTTCATTGTTTAAAGTAAAAATGTTCAGAACTATAAATTTAAAACATGCTCTAACAAGTGGTGCTGTATTATACAAGGGATATAATTCAATTATTATATAGTATAATTAATACAGTCAGGAAGGTGAATCAAATAACGTTTCCATGGTTCTAAAAATTTGTGCAAGGAGCCTATGATTTGAAAACAGCCCAAAGGTAAACTTACCTACCGCTGGCCAGATGCATTTTCTTTGAATGCGGGTTTCAATGTTGTTTCACTGAATGTGGGTTTCAAAGGTAGAGAAGTTTTAATGCTAAATCTGTTTTCATTGTAAGAATATTGCTTTGTTTAGGTTTAGTAAATGTCTATCAGTGTTTGTGCTACAAAAGTTGAAATAAAAGTTGTAAATGGAATCCAAATATCTGAAATCATTGTAGAAGTAAAGCATAAAACAGTATGCACATTGAGAGATTTGAACAGTGTCTATGACAAATGGGGAGAAATAGCCAAGTAATGGGACACTGGAATGGCTGCGTGGGTGGGGCTGAGTGGGCGGGGACAGCAGAGGGGGTGGGGCTGCATGTGCGGGGCTTGTGTATGCACCCCCCTGCAAAAAATCCTGCGGGCTCCCTTGCTGTCGTCCCCTATGATTGATATTTGCAGTGGATGTGCATTGCCTTATGGGCTTTGATCGTGAGACAGTTGTGGTTGTGTCATTGTTTATTTTGGGTGTTTGGTTTAGTATGTTTGTTTTCAAAGTCTGTGTATGCTGTGTGTCTGGAGTAGAAGTTGTGGTAAGTGGACTGAGAGCCCGCTCTGTATTGCACGAGATCTTTGATTCCAGATGCATGGTGTAGGTGCTTCTCTCTCAAATGGTACACAAATGATTTAGAAGCAGGGGCTTTTCAGTGTACGTGAGGCAGTTGCTACACTACCTCAGTAGACCCATTTCAGCCAGGCTCTTAGGAGAAAAGCAGGGAAGCTGGCAGTTCATGGTCCTAGGAATAATCTTGGTCTAGGTATAACAGTCGAAGAGGGAATACAGCAGTGAAGGGTTGTAGGTTTAGGTGTGAAAAGCTTTAGTTAGACGAGGCTAGAGAGCAGGCATCTGTAACGAGCAATGTCCCTGCACAGTAGTGCATGATGCGCAAACAGGTGGAAACACAGTTGCGCTGTTTAAACAGATATTCAGCAAATATTGTTTTGGTTGATCAGAAAGTGCAGAAAATAATTGAAAATGAGCACTTATTGTTTGTAAGCAAATATTTGGGAAACAGTAAAACAAGGGCAGAAGGCCTAACTCACTGCAGCTTTGAGAAAACAAGTACTAAGCAGTTCACAAGATTTTTAAAGCAGAAAAACATTTCTGTTTTAAACAAATGATCTGTTTTTTTTTTCAGTAGAAATGAACATGTTTTAGCTTGCTCCCAATATTTGACCATGCCTTTATCCATCTACATTTGTAATATTTGAGATATGCAAAAAGAAAAGACTTTCAGTTTCAAATTTCAAAATGCGGCAGTCCCATGCCCCAGTCCGAAATCTTCTGTTGTTGTATACCTTGCAAATACCTAATATGTCTTCACATAAATTCAATCAATGTCTTTACAAAGTCTTTTTTTCTAAATTGTATATGAACTTCAGTCTGTCTAAACTGCCTTAAATATGAATAAATTCCAAGGTGCAAAGTTTTAGTCTCATAAATTTTTCCATTTGCCCAGTCTCAAAAATGTCACAATACTTCTCTTTGATAGGTATAAAAGCTTTTACTTTGGTGGCTTTGACTCCTAAGGGTGTAAATTACTTCATTTAATTTCCTCTAGCTGTCCAGTTCACCGACTTTTTAATTTCAGCAGTAAAAGGTTATTTTGCACTGTTTCTTTTCCTTATCCTTTTTCTGTTTCAGCCATCTCTGTGTACGTTTCTGCTGAACATCGTTCTTCAGTATTTTCTCCATTAAATCCCCAAGAAACCACTTTACCACTCTCTGGTTTAATGCTCAGTAAGTCCATAAGCAAATCATCCTGCAACCCTCCTGAGGGGAGGGTTGTAACAACGCCTTCCTCTGAAACTTTAACTCTAAAGAGATTTTCCTGAAAAATCTTTTCTGAATTTTTCAGACCCCCACACCTCTAACTTCTCCATCGGTACAGCTTTTTTGAAAGCTTGACCACCACCTCATTCTCCTTGCAGCTTCCATCTCCTCACACAGGCTTGCTTGCCTGTGCCTAGTCATTTTACACTTTTGTCATATGAACCACAGTGAAGTCCTCTTCTAGAGGAATCTCTTCTTTCTGCAGTACTATACTTGCTGAACAAAAAGCAGTATTTCCTCTCCCTGCTTCTCCCAGTTGCCTCCATGCTCAGACTAGAAGCACCAAGTGTTAGCGGAAACAGTGTCCTGATTCACAAAAGGAATAGCAGAGGTTTCCCATTGCCCTGGCCAATTTTCTGCTAGTAGTATAAAGACACTTCGGGTCTCCCCTGAAGAGGCCACTAGGGTAGGGGAGCCAACGTGGTCAATAAAAAATAAAGTAGCCTAAGCTAGGTTGTATCTATAACTATCAACTTTGTTTTCCCCTTAATTTAAATGAGTGACCCAGGAGAAGGGGTGCTATGAGACACTCCCTGTCTGAAAAGGGGGGACCCACCTGCCATAAGGGATGCAGCAGAATCTCACCTATCTGCTGGAGGGGGAAAGAACCAAAGGGAGGAGAGGTTCGCAACAGGGCCCATAAGGCATGTTAGAAGCTCAACACCAGAGGGGATATAAGGAGCAAAAATAATTAAAAAAAAAAAAAAAAAAAAATGCCAGAATTAAATGGAGCAGTGGTATCTGAGACGCTAAGAACCGTAGTGCTCACAGGAAAAATAGGAAACCTGGCCAGGACGTACACATCGCCAAACTGCTTCTTAGTCTTTCCACATTCAGATTCTTTTAAGCTTACCAGTTTAAAATTACAGGCAGTAGATGGGTATCTGCTCCATTTTAACAGTCATCAACAAATACAGCAGCACCTGGTTGGCTATGGTTCTAGAATTTTCTTACCTGCTGGAGTACATGTCCCTATAAGGTATCCTCTGTTCAGGACTTTGAAGAGTAGGATCTTGCTGTAGTGATCTGTTTCATGAAGGGTTAAAATTTCTGTTTTTTGTTAAAACCTCTAGTTCAGCTGGACTTTGAAGATGTTCGTG